>NC_064620.1:276544045-277169045 GCF_023898315.1 Schistocerca nitens
TGGTCAGAACAGCAAAGGAAGCTATTCCGCTTCTGAAACCGAAGAGGCATGGATGGTGGAACAGTGATTGTGACGCAGCAGTGAAACAAAGACAGAATGCCTGGCAGAGATGGAATGCCAAGGAAAATGAAGCTAACGAAACTAACTTTCTGGATGCTAGAAAACACGCTGCAAAGATCATAAGGTGAGTGAAGCGTACATTTGAGAAAATGCAGTTGGTACAAATTGAACAAGACTTCCAGAAGACAAATACACGAAACTTCTATAGAACTTTTGAGGCCAATCTCACCAAGTACAATTCTCCAAGCCTACACTTCAAAGCTCCAAACGGTAAGATAACTCACAGTGATAAAGACAACTGCCAGATATTAGCGAATTACTTTACAGCTCTTCTGAATTGTGAACCTCCAAACTCCACATTCCCTTTACCGACTATATAGAAGTACACCCAAATTCATCACCACCCACGAAAGAGAAAGGCAAGCTACTCTCACATGGCTGGAATTCTGCTCTAATTCATCCTCTTCATAATAAAGACGACAGAACTGATGTAAATAACTATCGTGGTATCTCTCTCATATAGACAACCTATAAGATTCTGTCGAAAGCTCTCTGCAAACTAGGACAGAAGAACAGCTAGACCCACAGCTGGGAGAGTATCAAGGAGGCTCTGGCTCTGACCACTATGGGACTTAACATATGTGGTCATCAGTCCTCTAGAACAGAACTACTTAAACCTAACTAACCTAAGGACAGCACACAACACCCAGTCATGACGAGGCAGAGAAAATCCCTGACCCCGCCGGGAATCGAACCCGGGCGTGGGAAGCGAGAACGCTACCTTATCAAGGAGGTTTCAGGAAGGGGCGATCATGCGTCGAACAGATAATGAACCTCAAATGCATCCTTTCGTATCTGAAGCTCAGGAATAAAAATTTTGTTCTGAATTTCGTGGATTTCAAAAAGGCATACTGCTAGATTGAGCGTAAAATGCCGATAAGAATTCTAGAAAAACTTGGCCTAGACAAGAAGACCAAAGCGATAATCCAGCAAACACTAACCAACACAACCTCAAAAGTGAAATTTAGAGGAGAAACATCAGAAGCTTTTGAAATAAAGACTGGAGTGAGACAAGGAGATGGGCTGTTACCTCTGCTCTTCAACTGCACCCTCGAGAAGGTGATACTTGAGTGGCTCAAAGAACTGGAAAACCAAGGAGTTAAAAATGGTGTCAGGCTGGGTTACAAGAAACAAAATCTTGAAATCGCTTGTCTCGCTTTTGTAGATGATATTGCAATTTTTTCTGATTCCATGGAAACAGCTGAGAGACAGGTTGATGAGCTTAACGTACAAGCACTGAAGACTGGCCTTCAAATTTCATTTGAGAAAACCGAGTTTATAACAAACATAAATTCACCACCAAGGGAGCTTATAGTGGGTCAAGGCAAAATTAAGCTAGTTGAAAAGTTTAAATACCTCGGAGAATGGATAACAGCCACCTTAGGAGATAAAGAAGCCCTCATATGACGCATGAACAAAATGGAAATGGCTTTCCACTTAACCAAAAACATCTACAACAAAAGATCAGTATCGATCAATGCAAAGTTAAGACATTACTGCAGTGTTATCTGTCCGGAGATCATGTACGCTTCTGAATGCCTAGTTATGAACAAAAAAGGCCTAATCGAAGAACTGGAGACCAAGGAAAGGAAGATTTTGAGAAAGATATTAGGTCCCCTCAAAGAGAATGGGGAATATAGAAGACGTCATAATCATGGATTGTATTCCCACAAACAGAAGATAACCGATACCATCCGGAAAAGGATTATGTTTTATGGACATATGACCCGAATGAGCCCTGGAAGACTCACCAATCGTATGATCACCTACTTTCAGGAGAAGAAAACAAAATGGGCCTGGTTCACAGAGGTGGAGAAAGATCTTAAAGAAGTGGACATCACCCATGACGACATCTTGGAGCGTGTCCCATGTCCCACTGAAGGAGAAACTTACGGCGTGGCAGGGTTTCCAAGAAAACCAAAACTAAAAACAGGAAAGGCTTGGACCTAGGAGAGGGAAGAGCAACACCGAGAACGAATGCGGGAGCACTGGGCAAACATCAGAACACGTAAAGCAAGACAGTTGGAAAAGTGTGGTCCAAAGATGGCCTATACGAAGTGAATGAATGAATGAAGATGGCGCTGTAAGCGTTTTAACATAAATATGATGGGCTACAAATGACAGATGCATCCCACTATTCTTTGAGTTGTGCATTACACCGTCCGCACTATTCAATGAGCATGACTGTACGAGTTGGGCAGTCAACAGTTGTGGTACTGTTAGTTTGTTTTGTTTTAGGGCGCAAAAACAATTAGTGTCATACGCGCCCATGTCAGAACCGTAGAACACGAGGACAAAGAGAGGAGTTGAAAACGACTGCACATTAATCCCAATGGACGGGAGAGATGACAGCTAAAAACAGCGACGTGGAGAAAGGTCTATAAAATACGCCATAAAGAAACGGAGGTCCTGAACTAAAAATTAAATGGCCTTCGCCATATTGCTACGACGAATAAAAAGTAGAACGCAGTCGACAGCCCGCGCGTCGCTCGCTAAAACGGCCGATAACTCAGACGGCAAACACAAACTAGAACCGTCAAAGGCTGAGCGCAGTGAGCACGTAACAAATGGCGATGGCTAAAAAGACACTACCCGATACGCAACGTAGCTAAAATGATCTCCTCAAGGCGAGAGGCCGTGAGGAGGTCGTCGAAGCTGCTGGGAGAGGCTTAATAACCCGGAGCTTGTTTCCATGTAAGAAGGACGACCGGTGATTCCAAAGTGACACTATCTGCTTGCAGACGGCAACACAGAAGTCATCGGAGGGAATGGAAGAACTAGCGGGCTGAAGTACTAGGACTACAGCCTTGGCAAAAATGTCAGCGGCCTCGCTTTCTGTCAGACCGACGTGACCAGGAACCCAGATAAACATGAGAATGGCCTCATCAGGAGTGGGCAATTGACAGATTACCCGTACTCGTTGCACAAAGGGGCGCTGTTAGTGAGGTAAGTCCAGCCACCAAGGCCATCGGACGGGAAAATCGGTTTTTAATTGTCCTATGGGCAAAAATCGCATAAAAAGCAAAATGACATCTGTTTATAAGCATTCTGAGGCCGAAAATCGCACAAAAAGCAAAATGATCTCGGTTTCCAGCTGTCTTGAGATTGACGCAAGACATGTTCAATATGCTACCACAAGTTAAAATCGTAAAACAACGTTTTCCACAACAGACTGGAGTGTCTCGGGGGTCACGTTCAGAATATGTTGTGAAATGTGTGTCTTCAATTCAGCTACTTTCATAATTGGAGCACTGAACACGTCTTTCAGATCCTCACATAGCCAGACGTCACACGGATCAAGATCAGGTGATCTGGACGGCCCGGCTGCAGGGAAATGACGGCTGATAGTTCTAGCAGTTCCGAGATTCTTCTGCAGCAGCCGCTTCACCGGCTGTGAAATGTGCGGTGGAGCGCCGTCTTGAATAAAAATGATGCTACCCACACATCCACTCTGTTGGAGGGGTGGAATGACGTTGGTACGCAGACTCTCACAGCGTTTACTAGTGACGGTACAGGTAGCAGTAGTTGCAAAAAATATGGCCCTCCGATAAACGATCCCGTCAATTCGCATCACACAGTCACCTTTGCAGAATGGAGTCGTGCCGGTTGATGCTAGTGCGGATTTTCCGTTGCCCTTATTGTGCATTTCTCCATATTGACATGTCCTTGGAGATATAAAGGGCTTCGTCTGTCCACAGAATGTTCACTGTCCCCTTTCATGCCGGCAAGAAATTCTAAAGCGAACATGTGTCTTGCATACAGATCAGCAGAAAGGAACTGCTAAACATGGTTGATTTTAAATGACTAGCAATGCAGGATGTTTCGTAGAATTTTATGTACTGTGCTAGGAGGAACGTCTAGCCTTCGGGCAATTCCCCGTGCACACCACCGCTTGACCCCTCCTGCTATGATGTGGCAACATCTTTGACAGACGTCGGTGAGCCGTGCGTGGCTCGTGTTCCCGCTATCATGTATTTTACACCCTGTTTTTCCCGTACTTCCACCTCACTACGTTACTTTAAATAACTACTGTCACTGAGTTGCTGCTTTGCCTGACCGTGACCGGGGCTAGCAGCGTGTATCGATATCTCCCCTCTCGTAGTATCTTTTCTCGACTGCTATGACTTCCCGGTCGTTGTCTGTCGGAAGCGAGTTCGCGTCAGGAGCTCGGGTCGAGAGTTCGGGTTGGGAGTTCGGGCTGCCTACCAGTTGGAACGCGTCTGGAGCGCAGGCCGGACCTGTCAGTCGTGAAGTTGCAATGTATCACTGGTGCAGTCGGATTGGAGCAGTGAGGTCTGCGTCGACATGGCTCGCCCGAACATTGCCGCCACGCATCACTTGAGCCGGGCCATGGGCTTGGTGGATTGTCGGTCGGTCGTCCTACCGGACGAAGCGTTTTGGCTCGCCGATCGTTCATGAGTCGGCTGTGTGTGTGTGTGTGTGTGTGCATCGACTCCAGATTTGTCTTCGTGCGTGCTTGGGTATCGTTCAGGTCTTGGTGTAAATGTTTGTCAGTGTGTGTGTGTGTGTGTGTGTGTGTGTGTGTGTGCAGTTGGCGTTAGTTCTAGATGTTTTCGGCATTCTGAAAGTAGTCGGTCGGTTGCTGCGGACCAGAAAAGTTACGAGGGTGTCCAAAAAAATGGCTTTGATCACTATGGGACTTAACATCTGAGGTCATCAGTCCCCTAGAACTTAGAACTACTTAAACCTAACTAACCTAAGGACATCACACAACACCCAGCCATCACGAGACAGAGAAAATCCCTGACCCTGCCGGGAATCGAACCCGGGAACCCGGGCGTGGGAAGCGGAAGGGTGTCCAGAAAGTAAGTCCCGATCGGTCGCGAAATGGAAACGACTATGAAAATCCGATAAAACTTTGCACAAATGTGTTGGGCAGTGTCTCTAGTATGACCCTAGATAGAATCTTCTCATATCTGAGCTCACAGTGAACGCTTAAAGATGTCTAGAAAATAGTGTCTCGCGCCAAGTAGGAGGGTTTGTTGCGAAATTTCGCCTAAAGCTATGCAGCCAACATCACACAGCTGTCGTGCGGTTTATTCTTCAAGCCAAGTCTCAGCAGCGTTCTTCAGGGGTGAGACGTGCTTCTGTCAGTCTCGTTTAAACATACGCCCTACTTACGCCTTGGCTTCCCGCCGGCGCTTTTCCGCGTGGCGGTGCCGTCTGTTCTCCTCGTCTCATGCCCCGCCCTCTAGGTCGGTGGAGTGGAGTGACTGAGTGGTGAAGCGTCGCAGTACGCCATCGACTCCGGAAGTGCTTGTTTGTCTTACTTGCGGTGGTTTGTGTGGTGTCGGCCGGCTGATTCCACCGTGAGGTTCTACGGCATAGCGTGTCTGACTTGGAGCAACCGTTAGCTCCGATTATGCTTGTTCTTGTCGGAAGAGAATTGAAATAAGGAGCTGTGATGTTGCTGTTCCGGAGAATAGTGGGAGTCGCCGAGGACGGTTGCTCCGGGAATGTTTGAGCACTGAGGGCGGCAGGTTTTCCTCCGGGACTGAAGTTGAGTATATTTCGCTACTGCCGTTGTGCTTTTGACTTGCTATTGCCTTGTATTAGGGTGGTGTTTGCGACTTCCTTTATGTTGCTGCCGCCGACATTGTGGGTTTTCCGTCCACAGGCTTAGCTCGCCGGTTCTGAACCCATGAAGGAAAAGGTTGAATGTTAGTTCTGCACTGCGTTGCGGAGTTTGACTTCGAGTGTGTAGGTTGTTCTTGTACTGATGGGCTGGTTTCTCGGTTAGGCGTCGACGTGAGCGTGAATTGCTTGGTTAAAATTTGCAGTAGGCACTCCGGGCATGGTCGATGCTGTACAACGAGGATAGTAGAACATGTTGACTCAAAGACTGTGAATGTGAACTGTTGCTCCGCATGTCACACTAGGAGACTGTCTAATTAGGTACTGATGTATTGGTGGCTATCTATTGATTCTTGTGACCAATTTGGTAGTCAGTTCCAAGCCTACGTGTTCTATGTATGTGAGAGAAAGGAAAGAAATTTGTTAACTACGTGGCTGTGCACGGTTCTTGGTGCTACAGTCTGGAACCGCGCGACCGCTACGGTCGCAGGTTCGAATCCTGCCTCGGGCGTGGATGTGTGTGATGTCCTTAGGTTAGTTAGGTTTAAGTAGTTCTAAGTTCTAGGGGACTGATGACCTCAGAAGTTAAGTCCCATAGTGCTCAGAGCCATTTGAACCAGCAACATGCGATCCTTCATGCAAACAGTAGCCAGTCATGTTGGGCGTATATGACGCAAACTGAGGAACAGCCGGGTGCCATGCGTATGTTCGTCATATTTTCGTTATTTTTTTTTCTCCATGAGACTTCCCTTTTCGTCAATAATATGCCCCTCAGATATGACGTTATTCTGAGCACTGGTTCTCTTGTTACAGAGTTTTGAAACTGGAACTTTAATTATGGACATCCTGTAATTTAACTGCAGCTCCTGTTTCTGGATGCTTCATTGTCATGCTCTGTTTAATGTATATCTCACTTGCAGTAATCATTTCTGAAGCATACACTTAATTAAAATGTATGCACTTGTAAGGAACATTTCAACTAGATACAACTTTGAGTGCATACATCCCGTTAATGGTTATGTAAACCATTAGAATTTTACAAAATGCATTGCACTGTGCTGTCTGTGATAATGCCATTTATTCTTCTACCGCTTTCGGTCTTAAAACATCTTCAACGGCAGAAAACTTATTGCAGATTTAACTCATGCCATACATGCTTTCACATTCGGTACTTCTGAAAAACATAATTGCGAATATAAATGGAAAATCGTGGCAAGATTGCATTTCAACAGACAGACGATTATAAGTAAATGTTTCTCTTTCGTCTGTAGGCGACAGTGCTTCGTTTCAGTCCTCGCACGAGCTCCGCAATGCTTTCAGCAGATAATTTAGCTGCGCTCAAACTGCTCCCGCGCTGCTTAATGCGCCGATGACAAAACTCTGCAAATAATGAAACAGTGCAATTTACGACGACGATCCGCGCTCTAATAAAATCAATTACTTACAGAATTATCGGCGCTATAATTTACCGTGTAGTTAGCAGATGTAGCCCATTAAGTGGAAGCAATCAAGAGATATTTGTTATGACAGCAAACAGCGACCTCAGTCCGTCCCTTTGCCTCCTCTGCCCCCCACCCCCACGCTGTCACTTGGGCTTCATACGGTGACGTCACATGTGTTCATGCAGGTGCCGCTGTTCCCCAAGTACAGTCTTGTTCGCTCACAACTGGAGCCCCACTCTGCTAAAACTACGGTTCTGTAGTTTTGGTACACTACATGAACGACGTATTGAATGACAGAATTAGCAGTATGTGTGAGTAGGAGCTGGAACCAGATGACATCTCTTTGTTTTTGTTTGTTTATTTTCCACATAATTAGAAACAAACGACGTTCAGGTAAATCCGCTGTGTATTTTATGTCCTTATTTTTATAAATAATAAAGACTAGTTGATCCAGTAATTTCTGCACTTCTATGGAAACAAGTGCAGTTTACATGCACAAACATAAAAAATTCTATGTAATTATTGTTGTTATTTTGCACTGAATACGGTTTCCTGTTATTAATGATAAGTGCGAAAGTTGCCTACAAATACAAAAAGCATGTTTCATATAAGTTCGACGAAGTGTTCAAGCTATGTTTGATATGCTTTTGTTCTGTAGTGTGTGTTTTTTTTGTTTCTTTTTTTTGAGGAAATTGCTTTTTCTATGATAAATGTCTATTTTTTTATTTTTAGTACAACATGCATCTGTTTCACGTAACAAAAAATAATTTTCGAATAAAACGTGAAATAGTAAAAATTAGCAATTTCAATTTTGCTACAAATACTGTTTACTTTTAAGTAACACACAGAGAGATAATGACGTAGAACAAAAATGTTTCGTATTTTATACGCTCTTACTCACGTTCTAGACAATTCACCCCTTCCGCTTTCTGGGGGCATCTAGTAAGGCATGCACGGCATACGCAAACAAAGCAGCCGAAACGAGGTAACGCCCGACAGGTATGTAACACACCTAACGTCACCCTGCCCAGTCCAGAGGATCTGGTAGTGTGTTATTGATTTCCGTTACAGACTGAATCTTTTAACGTACACAGTCTAGTCACGTTAATGTGATCACCTCCTACGTTCGAGTCCACGTGCAATAACCACTCAAAGAGGGCAGGTGGCAGCAATGAGCAGTGGAGGGTACAAAAAGCGTGTCGAAGGGGTGGGGGTGCGGGAATGTTCAAATGTGTGTGAAATCTTATGGGACTGAACTGCTAAGGTCATCAATCCCTAAGCTTACACACTACTTAACCTAGATTACCCTACGAACAAACACACCCACCCATGCCCGAGGGAGGACTCAAACCTCCGCCGGGACCATCCGCACAGTCCATGACTGCAGCGCCTTAGACCGCTCGGCGAGGGGGGGGGGGGGGGGAGGGGGAGGACGACGTGATAAACAGTGCAGTCGTTGTCGTAATGCGAAAACGGAGCGAGTTATCTGACGTCATAGGCTTTTTGGCCAAAAGTGGAAGTATTTCCAAAACGGCTAAGCTTGTAAACTGTTAGCCGTGCATGGCAAAATGGCGCTATCCAAATGCGGCGCCGAGGCAACTGTGGTCCACCACGGGTCTTAGATGATAGGGGACGAACGAAGGTTACGGATATGTTTACGGGCGAATAGACGTTCTACTGCTGAGAAACTGACTGTACAGATGAGTCAGGAGCTTACCAACAGTGTCACTTTAACGACCGTTTAGCGCCCGGTTCATGCACCCACGGTGACGGCTGTTCATCAACGACAAAGGCTGTCATTTGGGCAAGAATACCGCAATTGGACGTCCATTGAGCGCCGACAGGTGCATAACGTTTTATGCTCCACCCGACAGATGGCCATGGGCATGTACGACATGAAACAGCTGAAAGCAGACACTTTGCGTGCTTTACCGTCTGGGTAATATTTTCGTCCCCCCCATGAACCATGGACCTTGCCGTTGGTGGGGAGGCTTGCGTGCCTCAGCGATACAGATAGCCGTACCGTAGGTGCAACCACAACGGAGGGGTATCTGTTGAGAGGCCAGACAAACGTGTGGTTCCTGAAGAGGGGCAGCAGCCTCTTCAGTAATTGCAAGGGCAACAGTCTGGACGATTGACTGATCTGGCCTTGTAACACTAACCAAAACGGCCTTGCTGTGCTGGTACTGCGAACGGCTGAAAGCAAGGGGAAACTACAGCCGTAATTTTTCCCCGAGGGCATGCAGCTTTACTGTATGGTTAAATGATGATGGCGTCCTCTTGGGTAAAAGGTAAAATAGTCCCCCATTCGGATCTCCGGGCGGGGACTACTCAAGAGGATGTTATCAGGAGAAAGAAAACTGGCGTTCCACGGATCGGAGCGTGGAATGTCAGATCCCTTAATCGGGCAGGTAGGTTACAAAATTTGCACAACTTGACTAGAAGAAGGGATCGGTTGGTAGGACATTTTCTGAGGCATCAAGGGATCACCAATTTAGTATTGGAGGGCAGCGTGGAGGGTAAAAATCGTAGAAGGAGACCAAGAGATGAATACACTAAGCAGATTCAGAAGGATGTAGGTACTGGGAGATGAAGAAGCTTGCACGGGATAGAGTAGCATGGAGAGCTGCATCAAACCAGTCTCAGGACTGAAAACTACGACAACAACAATATTTTCGTGGCATTCCCTTGGCGACTTCGTCATTCTGGAACACACAATTCCAATCAAGAACAATTGCCAAGATGAGAAACATAGCAGTAGATGTCGTCGGAGTAACGAAGCAGCTTAATTAACATACTAAATGCAAGGCCTCCGGTCCAGATTGTATACCAGTCAGGTTCCTCTCAGAATACGCTGATAAAATAGCTCCATATTTAGCAATTATATACAACCACTCGCTCACAGAAACATCTGTACCTAAAGACTGGAAAATTGCTCATGTCACACCAATACCCAACAAGGGAAGTAGAAGTAATCCGCTGAATAACACACCTATATCACTAACGTCAATTTGCAGTAGGGTTTTTGGAACATATACCTTATTCGAACATTATGAACTACCAAGAAGAAAACGATTTATTGACACATATTCAACGCGGTTTCAGAAAAAATCGTTCTTGTGAAACACAACTAGCTCTTTATACTCATGAAGTAATAAGTGCTATCGATATGGGATGTCAAATTGATTCCATATTTTTTAGATTTCCAGAAGGCTTTCGACATCGTTCCTCACAAGCGTCTTCTAACCAAACAACGTGCCTATGGAGTATCGCCTCAACTGTGCCACTGGATTCGTGATTTCCTGTCAGAAAGGTCACAGTTCGTAGTAATAGACGGAAAGTCATCGAGTAAAACAGAAGTAATATCCGGCGTTCCCCAAGGAAGTGTTACAGGCCCTCTATTGTTCCTGATCTATATTAACGACATAGGAGACAATCTGCGTAGCCGTCTTAGATTGTTTGCAGATGATGCTGTCATTAACCGTCTTGTAAAGTCATAAGATGATCAAAACGACTTGCAAAATGATTTAGATAAGATATCTGTACGGCGCGAAAGGTGGCAATTGACCCTGAATAAAGCTAACTGTGAAGTTATTCACATAAGTACTAAAAGAAATCCGCTAAATTTCGATTACGCGATAAGTCACACAAATCTGAAGGCTGTAAATTCAACTAAATACTTAAGGATTACAATTACAAATAACCTAAATTGGAACGATCACATATATAATATTGTGAGTAGAGGCAACCAAAGACTGCGATTCTTTGGCAGAACACTTAGAAGGTCCAACAGGTCTAGTAAAGAGAATGCTTACACCGAGCTTGTCCGCCCTATTCTGGAGTATTGCTGTGCGGTGTGGGATCCGCATCAGATGGGACTGACGGATGATATCGAAAAAGTACAAAGAAGGCTGTTCGTTTTGTATTATCGCGAAGTAAGGGAGATACTGCCACAGACATGATAAGTGAATTGGAGTGGCAATCATTAAAACAAAGGCGTTTTTTCGTTGCGACGAGATCTTCTCACGAAATTTCAATCACCAGTTTTCTCCTCCGATTGCGAAAACATTCTGTTGGCTCCCAAGTACATAGGGAGAAATGATCATCACGATAAAATAAGAGAAATCAGGGCCGTTCAAGAGTGGAACGGTAGAGAGGCAGCTTGAAGGTGGTTCATTGAACCCTCTGCCAGGCACTTTATACTGAATAGCAGAGTAATCAAGTAGATGTAGATGTAGACTGGATCAAAAGAAGGCACGCAGTTTGTATTTCCGAAGCAAAATGGCACTTACCAGCAGGACACTGCAATGTGTCACGCAGCTCACAGCTTACGTTCGCGGTTCGAACAGCACCGGAATGAGTGTTCTGTACTCCCCTGGTCACCAAACGCCCGGATTTAAACCCAATAGGGAATTCTGTGGGACCGCCCCGATCGTACTGTCCGCGACTAGGAAACGTGGCCCAGTTCGCCACGGCACTGGAGTCAGCATGGCTCTACAAATGGTTCAAATGGCTCTGAGCACTACGGGACTTAACTTCTGAGGTCATCAGTCCCCTAGATCTTAGAACTACTTAAACCTAACTAACCTAAGGACATCTCACACATCCGTGCCCGAGGCAGGATTCGAACCTGCGACCGTAGCGGTTGTGCGGTTCCAGACTGAAGCGCCTAGAACCGCTTGGCCACCGCGGCCGGCATGGCTCTACATCCCGGTTGATAGCTTCCAGAACACCACTGACTCGTTATTGCATGTCTTGTTGTGGTCCGCCCTGCTGGATATTCACGCTTTTGCCAAGTGGCCACATTAATATGACATATAATATTGATATGTAATATGACTGGCTTATCTTTTAAGATAGAGAGAGCATAAACGAATTTTAAATCATTCTACAAATTAACTGTCTGAATACACTTCAGAAGTTGTCGATATACATAAACTAGCGTTTTATCACCCTTCTAAGCAATTTGTTAGAAGCCCTAAGAGAATTCCGCATTTTTACAATTGTTTGATGTGATGAGGACTTGGACTCTTAGCGAATATGGTATTTTATTCCATCAAATGGCAGTCAGTGTGTCAGCATGTTGCCATTCAGACAAGATAATAAAAAGTATTTTTCTTGTTACGAGTGATAAATAATGTAATTTACGAAGTTTAACTACTTCTTTTTGTGCTCATTCAATTTTCAAAGTTAAAAACGAAAGATTTATCTACATTGACATGTAAAAAAAAATAATTATTCATAGAAGGATTTATTTATTCATACTTCATGAAGGCACTTCGCTTCGTCTTATGAGATACAGATAAGAGTAATTCACATTACTTGAAAGGAAGATGATGATGATATTTTGGGTATTTTGAGACTTTCATAAAAATGTTATCCACACAAATCCAAAGAAAGCAAGGGCAGATAAACTCGAAATCTGTCGTGCAAGCAACTGAGCAGCTTCTCGACATGCTAGCACAGCCGAAGTCTCCTGGGCTATAATGCATTCCGCTGCTAGGAAAGCCCCTGGTCATGATGGCATTCAAAACCGTGTCCTCCAGGAGTTCACGGATAAAGCAACTGAGTACCTAACACACATAACGAATGCCATACTAAAACACCCACACTTACCCGCCTTTTGGAAGAACGCCAAGGTCCTGATGTTCAGGAAGCCGGGGGAAGACCACAGCCTCCCACAAAATTACCGACCCATCAGCCTTCTGAGCTCGCTCAGTAAAATTGTTGAGAAGGTGATTCTCAAACGCATCACTAGGCACTGCATAACAAATGACATCCTGAGACCGGAGCAATTCGGCTTCAGGAATCACCACTCCACAACACAACAACTCCTACGGGTCGTTGAACACATAACACATGGCTTCAACATAAACAAAGCTACAGGGGCAGTGATCCTGGACATCGAAAAGGCTTTCGACCGTCTATGGCACAACGGCCTCATCCGCAAACTCAGCGACGCGGGATTCCCCGACGGGCTGCTGCGTCTAATACACTCATACCTCACAGACAGGAGTTTCAACACTGACGTGCAGGGAAAACAATCAACACGACACGGTATACACGCGGGAGTACCCCAGGGAAGCATCGTAGGGCCCCTACTGTTTAACCTCTACATAAACGATCTCCCAACCACACACAACACAATTATGGCAATCTACGCGGATGACACAGCCATCCTTGCGCAAGATTGGAAACCATCAAACATTACGTCACGCCTACAGACTGCACTCAAGAGTGGCCGAGCCTTGGTTGGAGAAATGGCGTGTTAGAGTAAACGTCGACAAGTGCGAAGCCGTTCTGTTCACTAGAAGACCGAAGCAACTGCGCGAACACCGCTACTGCAGACCAATAACTCTACATGCACTTCCAATACGTTTCCGCGAGAAAGTCAAATACCTCGGTGTCTGGCTGGACCGGAAATTACTCTGGGGGGACCACATACAACACATGACCAACCGAGCTAGCGCGAGGCTCAAACAGCTCTATCCTATGCTCAACAGGCGTAGCACACTGAACAGAAGGTAGTCGAGGTCCATGTACATGACACTTATCCCACCCCTGATGACGTACGCGGCTCCTGTCTGGGGATACGCTGCGCCTACACGCCTGCGCCGTCTGCAGCTCATACAAAACAAAGTACTCAAAATCATAAGCAATGCTCCACGATACACACGCATCGCGGACCTTCACCGGGAATACCGACTTGAGACTCTCACGGAGGTAATCCACAAACTCATCACAAGACTATACAGAAACTCCAGACATTCGCAGAACCCGTTTATTCTGAATCTGGGGAACTACGACCACAACCATAGATGGAAACATAAAAGACCAAAAGACATACTTGTAAGGACATAACATCTATGGCCAAGCATACGCAAACATAACGGCACAGGCGAGCCCCTGTTAATCAGATGCCATTATTGGATATCCAGCTGAAATACACTGCCGAATAACTGGCACTACACAGGGAAGCCGTACCGTACACTGCATGCAAACAAGCTCCACACATCCCCCACACAGTGAGATGATCTATGGCCGATCTCCCACTACTGTATAACGATCTTGATTGTTCCAGGAATGTAGCAGCTGCAGCAACTGGGACACATCGCCATCGCTTGTCACGGTAATGATGCATGATACCTATACTAACAAATCCAACCTTGCATGAGCTATCGCAGCTAGTAAGCCACTACTGCTCTTACTACCCATCCCACTGTCGCAGAGGTTTTTTTCCCAAGGCACGAGCCATGGCACTTCTTTCCCTCTGCTCTTCAAATCGCTGCCCTCACTCGCGTTTCGTCCACTATCTACCACTGATGGACCGTGTTAATGCGTAGTCCTACCCAGACGCACGGACAACATCACAGCCCAGCATCCTGTGATCCACTTACTAGATAACTAACATGTTTTACGGAGGTGACAGTAGAACTTTTGGTTTGGTCACCACGTTGGTGCGGGTGTGGAGGGGCCCCATCTCTGCATCAAAATTACTGACAGGAATAATACACAGAAGAACGTAAACGAAAATTGATGATGTGTCAGATGACTACCAGTTTGACTTTAAGAAAGGTAAAGGCATCAGTGAGGAAATTATGACTTTGTGCGACACTCAAGAAAATGCAAAACACGTTCGTAAGATCTGTTCACCTAGAAACAGCGTTTGAGAATGTTAAAGAAGTTGTATACGCTCACAAAAATCGGTCTAAGCTATGGCACTCAGATTAATTCATAAGTAATTATGGAGTTTCAGAATATGACCTATCAAAAATTGAAGAACATACAGAAAGTAGAACAATATTACTGGCTACTGGATCTACCCATCATCTGTATACTTTGTCGTTTTTTCGCAGTTGTCTTCTGAAGCAGTGGAGGAAGTTACGAAAAGCCCTGTGCAGTATGTACGGAAACAAGAAGGAAGAATAACAACGGAAGGCTAAGAAAGAAGTGCTCAGTTTAAAATAGATCTGAGATAGTATTGCAGTTTTCTGCATCTACTGTTCAATCTCTACATCGAAGAAGCAATGACGGAGATAATGTAAAGATCAGGAGGTGGATTCAAATTCTGTGAAAGGATAACAATGATATGATCAACTTATGAAGATGCTATCCTCAGCGAAATTGAAGAAGAGCTACAAGATCTCATGAATGATGAGTCTAATGAATATAGAATGTGGACTGACGGTAAACTGAAGAAGTATGAAAGTAATGAAGAGTAGCAGAAACGAGATTAGCCTTAAATTTAACACTGAAGTCGGTGTCAATGGAGTGAAAGAACTCTGCTACGTTGTAAGGAAAATAACGCAAGACGGACGAACCAAGGAGGATATAAAAATCAGAATAGTACATGCAAAGAGGGCATTTCTGGCCAAAAGAAGTCTATTAGTATCAAATATTGGCCTCAATTTGACGAAGAAATTTCGAAGAACGTATGTCAGAAGCACGTCATTCTATGGACGTGAATCGTTGTGTACGGGAAAATCGGAAAAGGATAGGCTCTAAGCGTTTGAAATGTGGTTCTACAAAAACACGTAGAAAATTAGGTGGACTGTTAAGAGATAAGGAGGTTTTCTGCATAATCGGGGAGAGAAGTGTGACGAGAAGAAAAGACAAGTTGATGCAACATGTACTACCACATTAGGGAAAAACTCACATGGCTCTAGAGAAAGTCTATAAAGTTAAAACTATATGGTATGGTAGATATTTTAAATCTATTCATCAAATAATGGAGTACATTGTGTGTAAGTGCTAGTCCGAGATGAAGAGCGAGGTGGGTCACATAAAACCGATCAGAAGACTGAAGACCAAATAATGACAATCATACACGTTTCATACAGATATGGATCAAATTTGGAACAGATGTTTCCGACACTGAAATAGAACTCAACTACGCTACAGATCGAACTGTTACCACATTACATTTTAGCATTAAAATTCGTTGGCTCGCCCACTGACAATCCTTCCAACCTGTGCTACTGACAAGTCTATCACCACAACCAAGATTTCGGAAATGGATGTAGGTGGTAGGTCCAGTAAGGAAGAGGAAACTGACACACTAGAAGGCATTAAGTAATTTATACTAGAGCAAGGGTCCGAAGAAATTAATAGTAGCAACAAGCTTTGGCACGTAGACCATGAGGATGATGAGTCGTAGCAGTCCATTTAGCCTTACAGGAAAGAGGAACATTGAAAAGTACCAAAAGCGCATATGCAGTTCCTCACCAGTCCCTTTGTTTGTGACCCATGACCTACGTACAAATAAAGTTTCAAATTTATAGAGCAAATGGAAGGAAAAAAAACTGCAGAGCTTCCATTGTAATTCAAGCCGAAGGTTGAAGAACGACACTTTAAAAGATTTTGTTCCGGGACCAGCACATCTGGACGCATTTGACAAATGCTACTACTATGCCATATCTAGTCACGGTGCGCCGGCAGCACGCGTGGAACGGCCTTTTTATGCCGGCGTGGCGGGCAGAGCTGTACTCGTCAGAGGGCCCATTTGACGCCGCCCGGCGGCAGCGGCGCGCGCCAATTGCTCCGTTTGATCAACCACCGTGTCTCCTGCCACCACCATTCCTGGTAGCTGCCATTTCCTGTTTGTACGACGAAATCACACATCGCATTCTGCCCACTGCGCGCTGAAACCGCAGCACCGTCCATTTGTCGGTCCACATGATTTGTTCTGCAGGCTCGTAAAGGGTAATTACAGTTCTAGAGCTGACATCGATGAGAGTGGTCTGTGTAGCAAAAGGCAGCCGTCTAGTACAGTGGTGTAGCTGACCTGTGTTCCCCGTTCCCACTCCATAATGAAATGCTCTGCTCGAACTGTACAGAGAAGTTTCGCTTGATGTTTACTGGACATCTCTCGGAGTTTTCCACCGTTTAGAGAACTATTAGAAGACCGAGATGACCAAGAACTTCTTTCATTTAGCTGCTTCAGTCGAATCTGATAAAATGTATCCTCTTCTCTGTTAATAAACAGTAAATTTTATGCATCCTGCTGACAAGTACAGGGGTGGCATCACAAGTGTCTTTAAAAATTGGCCAAATGCAAGAAGCACACGTTCACTAAGCGCTCAGTGCAAACTTAATTACATATACAGCGTATTAGTAATAATTAATGACATTGAAATATTTCGAACACTACACATCGGATCAAAAAAGTTATAATTCAGATTTCTTTGTCTCGGAGGGGGACATCCAACGATACCACACTCGACCCGCCATCCCACACCACGGATGGATGGCGGGGGCAAATGTGGACTCTTCAGTGAGAACATCTGTTTTGTATTGCAGATTACGATTCTACGGCGTAATCTACACTCCTGGAAATTGAAATAAGAACACCGTGAATTCATTGTCCCAGGAAGGGGAAACTTTATTGACACATTCCTGGGGTCAGATACATCACATGATCACACTGACAGAACCACAGGCACATAGACACAGGCAACAGAGCATGCACAATGTCGGCACTAGTACAGTGTATATCCACCTTTCGCAGCAATGCAGGCTGCTATTCTCCCATGGAGACGATCGTAGAGATGCTGGATGTAGTCCTGTGGAACGGCTTGCCATGCCATTTCCACCTGGCGCCTCAGTTGGACCAGCGTTCGTGCTGGACGTGCAGACCGCGTGAGACGACGCTTCATCCAGTCCCAAACATGCTCAATGGGGGACAGATCCGGAGATCTTGCTGGCCAGGGTAGTTGACTTACACCTTCTAGAGCACGCTGGGTGGCACGGGATACATGCGGACGTGCATTGTCCTGTTGGAACAGCAAGTTCCCTTGCCGGTCTAGGAATGGTAGAACGATGGGTTCGATGACGGTTTGGATGTACCGTGCACTATTCAGTGTCCCCTCGACGATCACCAGTGGTGTACGGCCAGTGTAGGAGATCGCTCCCCACACCATGATGCCGGGTGTTGGCCCTGTGTGCCTCGGTCGTATGCAGTCCTGATTGTGGCGCTCACCTGCACGGCGCCAAACACGCATACGACCATCATTGGCACCAAGGCAGAAGCGACTCTCATCGCTGAAGACGACACGTCTCCATTCGTCCCTCCATTCACGCCTGTCGCGACACCACTGGAGGCGGGCTGCACGATGTTGGGGCGTGAGCGGAAGACGGCCTAACGGTGTGCGGGACCGTAGCCCAGCTTCATGGAGACGGTTGCGAATGGTCCTCGCCGATACCCCAGGAATAACAGTGTCCCTAATTTGCTGGGAAGTGGCGGTGCGGTCCCCTACGGCACTGCGTAGGATCCTACGGTCTTGGCGTGCATCCGTGCGTCGCTGCGGTCCGGTCCCAGGTCGACGGGCACGTGCACCTTCCGCCGACCACTGGCGACAACATCGATGTACTGTGGAGACCTCACGCCCCACGTGTTGAGCAATTCGGCGGTACGTCCACCCGGCCTCCCGCATGCCCACTATACGCCCTCGCTCAAAGTCCGTCAACTGCACATACGGTTCACGTCCACGCTGTCGCGGCATGCTACCAGTGTTAAAGACTGCGATGGAGCTCCGTATGCCACGGCAAACTGGCTGACACTGACGGCGGCGGTGCACAAATGCTGCGCAGCTAGCGCCATTCGACGGCCAACACCGCGGTTCCTGGTGTGTCCGCTGTGCCGTGCGTGTGATCATTGCTTGTACAGCCCTCTCGCAGTGTCCGGAGCAAGTATGGTGGGTCTGACACACCGGTGTCAATGTGTTCTTTTTTCCATTTCCAGGAGTGTACATTTAAAACGTTGCCCTACAGACAGCTCGGATGGCATGTTGTGTGCCTACCCTCTTGGCGGCGTGCGACTATGTTCAACGCTAGCGCCGTAGGCTAACGGATGTGGACATGGGTTGGCATGTGAAATGTTCTTGTTAGGACTCACTGTACCATCTCTCTCAAATATATAATATACGAGGGTGAGTCAAATGAAAACCGTAAATTTGTAATAACAAATCGAAATGTCGCGCCGATATCCTGTAAGTTGGTAAGCGTGCCACAAACAGCGTGCAGAATGGCCTGTAGGTGGCAGCACAGTGAAGATGCACGCATACCGTCGCAGCATCAGTATAAAGATGGTCGCCCCACTTGCGACTTGCACCAGGGAAGAGCAGCGTTCTGTTATTCGGTTTTTGCGTAGTGAAGGTGTGAAACCCATTTAAATTCATCGATGAATGAAGATTCAGTACGATGATGCATGGTTGTCACAGCAGCAAGTCTACGAATGGAGTAGGAAGTTCGCAAATGGTGTGACTTCAGTGGAATTGGCTCCTCGTCCAGGTCAGGCACAACGAGCTGTGACTCCACAGAACATTGCAGCAGCTGAAGCCATAGTGAAGGAAAACCGCCGAGTGACACATGCAGCATGTTTACAGATTAGTCATGAGTCAGCACACCACATTGTGGATGATGTGGTCCAGTTTCACAAAGTGCCTGCAAGATGGGTGCCACGGCAGCTGACTCTTGAAATGAGAGAACGACGTGTTGATGCTTGTGAAGAACTCCTTCGGCGCTTTGAACGAGAAGGTAATGGCTTCGTTGCAAGAATAGTTACTGGGTACGGAACCTGGGTTCACTTCCACCAACCGGAAACGAAGAGAGCGAGAAAGGAATGGCGCCATTCCTCATCACCAAAACCAAAGAAGTTTCGAACAGAACCATCAGCAGCTAAGGTTATGCTGACTCTCTTTTGATACGAAAAAGGCGTCATTTTGGAGCATTACATGCCTAGAGGGACCACTGTCACCAGTTCATCATACACAGATCTAGTATAAAATCATCTGCGGCCTGCAATCAAATCAAAGCGACGCGGATCGCTGTCAGCAGGTGTCCTTTTACAACATGACAATGCAAGGCCCCACATTGCCCGTACAACAGTTGCAACAACCACAGACCTGCATTTTGAGTGTCTCCCTCATCCACCATACTCACCAGACCTTGCCCCCAAATGATTTCCATGTGTCTGGACCACTCACAGACGCAATGGGAGGAAAGAAGTTCCGTTCTGATGAAGAGGTATGCCACGCGGTGCATGAGTGGTTGCGCAAACTACCAAAATAATTTTTTTCTAAAGGAATTTATGCACTTTGTAAGCGCTGGAGGACTTCCATTGACCGTTGGGGAGATTATGTTGAAACTTGATACAGCTTTGTACCACTTCTGCATAATAAATAATATTTAAAAGAATATTTAAGGTTTTCATTTGACTCACCCTCTAGTTATAGGCAAGATCTCGGTCCCGGGAATGCAAAGACCTGTCTTACAACAGAACGATCCGTCCGTCAACTTTCCTGCCCGTTTGAATTTCGTGGTGCGCTTTAGTTTTTGCGAGGTGTCCACGCATATTTTTGGAGTCCTGAAGAAGGACATTCATGGCCATCTGTTTGCTCCTGTTGAACATGTGCACGCCTAGCTACATGTGTGGTTCCAAAGGCGATCATGAAGGCACCAACCATCTTGTCTTACAGTGCGATAAATGTATTAACAGTTATGACGATTACCTTTACAGTAACAAACAGTTAACATACCTTTCTTCATCGGTCTCATTTTTACTTGACTGGCGCTTATATTTTGTTGTGTTGTGAATTACATTCAATATCTCATGCATTATCCACTGATTTCTAATGGGCTTTGTAATTTTGTCTGTTTGAGCCTCTACTACCTTCAGAATTCAATCTCTAGGATATCAGTTGATCTTCTGTTGTATTCCATACCGCTGATTTAGTCAGTCGTGACCTAACGCTTTGAAATACTCGATAGCCTCCGGTTCTTTCAGTTTATCCGGGTCAGACATTCATAATTTTCCAACTTTTTTGCCGTTTCTTGCCTTTTGACGTGTATTTCTTAACCAATAAATAATGGTCAAAGTCCACATATGCTTCTGGAAATGTGCTGCAGTTCAAAATCTGGTTTCAGATGTCTGTATTACATGTATGTAATCTATTTGAAAACTTCCCGCTTCTCTAGGTCTTTTCCACGGCCTGCAAAATTCTAGCAGGCGGCTTCCTCTTTCATTCTTTTCCCTCCAATCCATTTCCACCTGCCGTTCATCCTTCTCTTCCTTTTTCTGCTATGGAATTACAGTTAAATTTTCGTCTTTCTAAAGAACCTGCATAATTTCTCATCACACGGTGTTTCAGTTTCATCATCTTCTAATCTAACTAGCACATAAACTTGTACTACTGTGGTAGGCATTAACATCATGTCTCTCGACTCTGATAATGTGTTCACTATGCTGTTCATAAAAGCTTAACGACATTCCTAATACATTATTCAATATTAGACCTGCTCCTACGTTATTCCTATTTCATAAAAGCTTACCCACATTCCCATTTTCATACTCATTCGTAGACCTACTCCTACGTAATCTAACCCTATTCCATTTTGTAAAAAAAAACCTGTACTCACCTGAGAATAAGTCCTGATTTTCCAGTCAGCACACTTCACTAATTCCCAATACACAAAACTTCAACCTATTACTTTTCTCTTTTAAATTGTGCACCCGATTAAGAGACCAAATTTTCCGTGCTCCGATCCGCAAAATTCCTTGATGACGACATTCGCCTGAGCACTCACCGCCCGGAGATCCGAACAGTGAACTATTTTACCTGCGAAATAGTTTATGCAAGAAGATGCAGTCATCATTTAACCACACAATAGACCTGCATGCCCTGAGGAAAAAAAGGGTGTAATTTCTCCTTGCTTTCAACCGGTCGCACCACTAGTGTAGCAAATCCGTGTTGGCTAATTTTACAAGGTGAGATCAGTCATATAGACTGTTTTCCCTGCATATACTGAAATTTTTGTTGTTCCTCTTCAAGAACCTTCTGTTTGGTCTAAAAATGGTTCAAATGGCTCTGAGCACTATGGGACTTAACATCTGAGGTCATCAGTCCCCTAGAACTTAGAACTACTTAAACCTAACTAACCTAAGGACATCACACACATCCATGCCCGAGGCAGGATTCGAACCTGCGACCGCATCAGTCGCGCGGTTCCGAACTGAAGCGCCTCGAACCTCTCGGCCACCGCTGCCGGCTGTGTTTAGTCTAATCTCTCGAAAGGTACCCCTCCGATACTGTTGTGTCTGCCGTACGGCTACCTGTAACAATGAGTTGCGGCCAGCAGGAAGACGCTAAAGAAAATCAGACACCCGCTGCTGAGACTGTGCCAGGTTGGTTGGTTTGGTTGGTTGGTTGGTTGATTCGGGGGAGGGGACCAAATAGCAAAATCATCGGTCCAAAATAGCGAAATCGTCGGTCCCATTGGATTAGGGAAGGAAATCGGCCGTGCCCTTCTGCACAAGCCATCCCGGAATTTACCTGAAGCGATTTAGGGAAATCACTGAAAACCTAAAGGAGGATGGCCGGACGGGGATATCAGCCGTGACAGTGACAAGCAACAGCAGAAGTCAGATGACCGAGTCAAGACTGGAGAATAGATCTTAGGACATTTGTCTGACACCCACTGCCAATGACCAAAACCACAGTGGCTTTAAAGAGGAATTGTTGGCTGTAAAGTTATGTGTAGAACAACGGCCAACGGTCTAAAACCCGTAAGTTGCCAAAAAATTATGCACAGTGATAGTTGTGTTAGATAATGTTGTCTAAGAATTCAACACGTTTCATTATACGCAAGACAATAAATTGTTCAGGTCTTCTGGTTGAAAGAATCTGTCAGAATATGTGTTCAGCGTTTTGTAATACCTCAGTAAAAAATATACGAAAAATAGCAATTTCTGGCTGTCGCTGAACCCTATACCGATTAACAGCGAACAGTAAAGTTTGCAGAACAATTTCATTTCCGACAATCCGGAAAGAATGTAAACAGCAACATCGTTCCGGCATGTAATCGGATAAACACTTTATCGGCAAATGAAAACCAAACACTTTATGGGAATATGAAAACCAAACAGTGGATATGAATTAAGTCGTAGTGCAGGCTGATTCACCTACAGACGTGTGTTTCATCACTGTTAATTGGAAAACAAATTAAATTTATTGTGAGAAACAACAATAAATCTTTCTGGTGGATGGGCATTGGTTAGTCTACGGAGAAGCAAAATGAGGACGCGAAAGTAGAAGCAACAGATTTTCAAATAGTGCCTCTAAAAATAGTGGATTCATATAGACAGAGCAAAGGAAGAAACTGAATCAATTATTAAAATTCAGAACAGTAAAGGCCCTGATGAATATCCGTGTGCCATACATTATTTCTGTGCACATTGAACTGTGTAATGTGTCTGTGAGGTACGGTCAGTTTGCAGACAGATTAAAGCACTCGCTAGTGAAACCACTGTACAGGAAGAAATGTTGTAGATAATTGCATTCCAATACCCTTGCTATCACTATGTTCGAATATTTTTGAGAAGGCGACGAGAGTGCTGTGACACACGTGATTGCTCATAATATGTTATCAAACTTACAATTTCGTTTCAGGAAAATATGTTCAGATGTGTGTGACATCTTATGGACTTAACTGCTAAGGTCATCAGTCCCTAAGGTTACTCACTTCTTAAACTAAATTATCCTAAGGACAAACACACACACACACACACACACACACACATGCCCGAGGGAGGACTCGAACCTCCGCCGGGACCAGCCTCACAGTCCATGACTGCAGCGCCTAAGACCACTCGGCTAATCCCGTGCTGCTTAAGAAAAGAACATTAACGCAAAATGCAATTTATTCTTTAAGGTGTTTGGCTTTTTGGGGCCTCAAAGATAAACTGAGCACAATAAGTAATTTCTGTAATTCGTCAAAAATATTTATATTTAAAGTCAGTTCAGATATGTTGGAATATGAGATTTGTGGGAAAATTTACTGAGGTTGACTGAACAATTGCAAGATAAGAAATATAATGCTGTCTTCCGCTGTCAACAAACAGGCAACGGATTGCAATCCGACTGTGGAGAGGTAAAGTGGGGAAGTCCACAGGGATCTGCCGCTTTCCTTTTTTTTTTTTTTTTTTTTAAGCCCTGCCCGCAACCGTAACAAATGTGTAGTAAATATCAGTCTTCGCGGTTTGTATCAGTGATAGACGAGGAATGACTAAGCAAACAGTGTTCTGGAAAACGTTGGCTCGTCGATTACAGAAAACCGATTGAGCTTAACTGCAGCGTAACAAGTGCATACAATTTTTGACCCGGAAGCGCAATGTTTCTGTCGTGATCTGCCCTAATTCTCAGAGGAGCTAAGCATTTTAATTTCTGAGAAGATGTATGATAAGCTCAGGCTAAAATATCACACTGAAAACCATGTGCAGAAACTAAATGCTGCTATCTTTACTTTAAGACGTCTTTGACAAGGAAAAGAGAAAGCTTGTCTACTTTGTATACTTTGATTCTATCATAGCCTATGGTATTATACTTCGGGGCAACTCAGTGCATTCGCAAAGAATATGCTTAGCGTAGAAAAGGACAGTAAGACCTCTGATTCTCAGGAACGGGTAGGGGTACCACGTTCAAATTTATATCGAATACTGTGGTCTGTGGTTCTTTGTCAATGCAAATAATTTAAGTTTTTAAGTCAATGTGAGAGAAAGATAAGGCCTTATATGACACATATTTTGATATTCGCGAAAACACTCATCAATATCTATAGCTGCACAAGCGTTTGCACATGCTGGCGTGGTTGGTCTAGTGAACAGTCCGGCTTTCGCAGCCGTACAGTGCGGACGTGATGTTTCCGCCCGCGGAGCGCTCGGGCGCTCGCTGTTGTTTACATTAAATCGGTCATCACTTACGTGTAGTAGAACGAGGGCCAACCGTTTTAGAAAATCAACACAGCGATTCAGCTTCTGCAACGACTACACGCGACCAAAGGCCTTGGAAGTGGAACGCTTCCTACGCGACGTTGCTGAGATCCCAGCTTCCGGCATCTGGGGCATCTATTTGTCCATATTAAGCAGTACGTTGTACGTCAAAGTCGTCAACGATGCAATGTGCGAAAGAATACTCAGCCGAGCGCGGCTCGCGTTCATGCCGTTTGTTGTTGTCATCTTCTCTTTACGGTACTGCCGCCTCGTTTTCTTATTCGATTTACTGGCGTCACTAAGTTGCTGGTTTGCTTGCCCGTGGGTGGCAGCAGCAGCGCTTATCGATAAGTGCACTGTCGTACTATCTCTGGAGCGAACGCTAGTATTTCCGGGGCGTCGTCTGTCGTGAGTTCAGTCGGGACGCAGCGCCAGTGAGGTCCGGACTGCCAGTAATCGCCGACCGCTTGCGACACACATGCACTGTCCGACGGAAGGAGACTGGAGCGGGAACGATCGTTGGTTGGTCGTTCAGTCGGTCTTCTCATCCGGCGACTTGTATTTGGTCTTTTGACCGTTTCTAGGCCTCGTCAGTTGGTCATCTTGCCGGACGTAAGTCGGTTCCTTCCTTGTGCGGAGATGACGGGTGGCCAATGGGCAAGTGTTACCTCAGCACGGTTGGGTCCGAGCCAGCGTGCCCGGGCCGCCGTGTCTCCAAGTTCCAGACGGACCTCAAGGCAGTCGGTATGGAGCTGCAGTGAGCTCCGGATAGCCATGACTCGCCCGACCATTGCCGACACACATAACTTGAGTGGGGACGACCTTGGTTGGTCGTTCGGTCGGTCGTCTCATCGGACGACGTGTATTTGGTCGCCGACCGCTTATGGTAACTCAATGTGTGTCGACTTGTCATTTCTCCTTGTTGTTCCACAGTGATTGGTTTTAGCATTGTAGGAGTTCTTGGTGAAAGTGTTTACGTGAAACTGTGTGTAGCTTCTGTGATTTTCACTCAGCAGTTATGAATGCTGTCTGCGTACTGGAGTAGCCAGTCGGTCGGTTGCGACAGAGAATAGCGTGCGTGTGTTTCCTCGCAGTGTTGATACTGTCCGGCACGGCGTGTAGTTCAACGGTCATGTCCTCTTCCATATTTTCTTAGCGGTTATTGTGCCTTGGCTGTATTTAGATGCCCATATTTGAAGACGTAGTGCTGCTGGTATCTTCGTCCTCGGTGACCTGTTCGGTTGTCGTGCCGTTGGTCGGCGGAAGGGAATTGATTAGGTTGTTGGTCGGTCCTTCAGCCTTTCCTGGGTCGGGTTGCCAACCGTTTATTTAGTATAGCGCTTGGCTGCTTGTCTCACCTAAACTTACGTTAGAGTTACTTCCGCAGGCCGGCCGTTGGAGCACTTCTGAACAGCACTGTTCTGTTGTTTTGGATTGTGATTTTCTTTTAGTCTCAAGTACTGTGCGAGGCCTTCAGCCGTGTATTAATTTTGTGGTTCTATGGTCAGTATATGGCCTTCAGCTGAACATTATGTGAAATATTTTAAGATGAGGCCTTCAGCCAAGTATTTATGTAAAAGTTTGGTAGTAAGGCCTTCAGCCGTGTGTATTCCTTAAGATAATTTTTAATAACTTGTTTCGGCTCTTCAGTCGTGTTGTTTCTAAATGCTTCTAAGCACATGTCTCATTAAGTGTTTTTAGCAAATAATGTTTGTATGAGTCTGCAACTAACAGTTACTGATCTTGGCCCCTTTCGACAACAATAATCCTGATCCGCTCTGTCCTGCAAAAATCCAAATTTCAGATATTCCGTGACACAAAACACGGACTACGCTTTTGCCACGCCTACGAAATGTCGGTGCGGTCACTGTCGACCACGCAGGCTTGGGAGTGCGCACCACACGAGTTTTCGAACTCCCGTTTGAGCTCCCAACGGAAGACGTTATCGCGGCTTTCCTCCCCTATGGCACTGTACATGGCCACGCTGCCGAACGCTGGGGGCAGTTCAAAACGTACCCCGTTCTTAACGGTGTACGACAGTTCACCATCGATCTCCATCGCCACGTGCCATTTTACCTGAAAATTACAGGGTGCCGCGCGGTCGTCATATACGACAGCCAACCCAAGACCTGTTCCGGGTGCGGCAAACAAGTGCGAGTGTCTTCAGCCGCTATCGAGGCGCCTCCGATTCCGACGACGGTTTTCCCAATCACCTATGCATCGGCGCTCTCTTCTCTTCCCACCGGCCGCCGCCCGTCGGCCCATGTACCGGTGACCCTTCCTGCTGTTACGGATACCGCAAGGGTCGACCTGTCGCGCTCACAGCCTGACGCTAGTCCGGTGCCTGTACCAACAGCGACGACTTTCGACCCCCACCCGGCCAATGGCATGGACGCCCCTTCACTTATCGTTCCAAAAATGTTCAAATATGTGTGAAATCGTATGGGACTTGACTGATAAGTTCATCAGTCCCTAAGCTTACACACTACTTAACCTAAATTATCCTAAGGACAAACACATACACCCATGCCCGAGGGTGGACTCGAACCTCCGCAGGGACCAGCCGCACAGTCCGAGACTGCAGCGCCTGCGACCGCTCGGCTACTTATCGCTCCCGCGACGGCCTTCCTCCCAGAAAGCTGCGACTCCCTTCCGTTTTGCGACACACAGGGACGAACACGCAAACAACGCTTAGCTAAAAGGCGTAAGAGGAGGTACCGTACCTCCTCGGAACGAGACGGATCACCTCCCCCTGACGCTCCAGAGGCCGTCCGGCCCGACGAGGCCTCGGTGAACCTGCACAACATCTCGTCGGCTGTGGCTGTGGCTGTGCCGGTGCCTACTCTGCTGGCTCGCCCAGGTGCACCTGAACCTATGGACTTCACCATTGCGAGTGCCGCCGAGACGTCCTCCGCACCTACGAACGAAGTAGGACGTAAGAACATCACAACGACAGTGCCTTCAGTGGTGTGGAGTGACGAAGTCGACGAAGGCCCAGATCACACGCTGGGGACAGAGTTACCCCACACGGAAGCCTAGTTACGCCACCGATTACGCCGTCTGGTGGGATACGGCATGACTCGCCGTTGCCTCGCCCCTCTTCACCCTCTGCTGATGGAGTTCCCCTCCAGGACGGGGTACGGCTCCAAACCTACCGAATAGCGACGGCCACAATAACACCTTTAGCTCCCACGTGAAACTTCAACTGCTGCGAGAGATGATATGGGCACCGGTCGTCGACATCGCACTACTACAGGATGTACAATTGGCCCCTCGCATAAGCATCCTGTTGGTTGGTAGGCTGGCTTGGGAAGGAAAGGAAGTCCCTGCGTCCTGCATGTAACACAATCATAAGATATTTATACAATTTGATATATATTTAACCCCTTTTGAATCAATACCTCTCATTAAGTCAGAGCGTCACCGGTTACGTTAGTTCTTCTGTCCCATTACTAGAGTTTTCTGTCGAGTCCACGAACGCTACCAACCATTGTCTGCGTCACGTCCCCAACACTACTTCCAGTGCACATGGAATAGGAAACGTCTTTAAAAAAATCTGCAACTCCCATTCATTCCTAGATCATGAAAACATTAGGCTGTCAACATCTTAATTATTTTAAATGATTTCTCTTCTCTAATTTTATTGGATTTTCTCATATCTTCTCGGGAACGTTTCCCAATATTTTTTTTAAATTCAGTATTACCATAGTACTGTTTTAGATTCCTTGTAATTCTTGTCATTGACTCGGTAGCTGTAGTCATTTCTATAATTTTGTTTCTTCACATGCTTGCAATATCTTTTCTTTTCCTCAAATAAACCTATGTTAAGTAATGTTTTTCATCGATATCCATATAATCTCTGTCTTGTAAAATTCTGAACTCATTGCTTAACTGAGTCCGACATAAATACCAAACGTCGCAGATCACTCCGCCTGCTGTTTCCATGGCTAAGATTACTTTTTATGTAGGTGGAGGAGGTAGGGGTGGAAAGGAAAGGGAAGGAAAGGGAGGGGATTCCTGATGTCAGCTGCATCAGGACATAACATGGAATCAGCAGCGACGACAAAAAAAAAAAAAAAAAAAAAAAATGCGCCAGAGCGGTATTCGAACTCTCATCTCCTAGGCAGGTGCGTTAACCACTGTGCCATCTTCTTCTTTAATTAACATTTATTTAAGGAACAATGTTATACATTCCAAGTACATACTAAGAAATGTACTAACCATGCACACATGTTGTACATGAAATGATTTAAACAAAAACAGTTTGATCATTGCAATTATGCTGACGTTAAAGAAATACAACAGAAGATTGTGTCACTGACTAATTTACCAGAAAGAATTAATTTCAACATCAAGAAAAGTTTTTTTCAAACATGAATCAATAAAAAACTGCACTTTGAATTACATGTGCTCCAATCTTTACTCGCATAAATAGCACTTTATGAAGAATATAAGCAAGTTTCTGGGATAATTTGTAATATATTAATGCAATGTTAATTATCTGAAGTGATCACACCAATATAATAGATCTTTCACTCGAAAAGTGACTTACACATCACAGTGCAAAAATGAACAGGGCAGTTTGCCTGCCATTGAATATTACATGAGCCCGCATCTCGTGGTCGTGCGGTAGCGTTCTCGCTTCCCACGCCCGGGTTCCTGGGTTCGATTCCCGGCGGGGTTAGGGATTTTCTCTGCCTCGTGATGGCTGGGTGTTGTGTGCTGTCCTTAGGTTAGTTAGGTTTAAGTAGTTCTAAGTTCTGGGGGACTGATGACCATAGATGTTAAGTCCCATAGTGCTCAGAGCCATTTGAATATTACATTATATCAAATACAATCTTATGGTTTTAACCAATAGATAAACACATTATATATTTATACTATAAACCAATAATGCAGCTTTCATGTTTTGGGTTTTGACACTATCAGACACACAATCTGACTCTCACGTAAGTTCTGTACATTAGCTTGTAAAATTTCAAAAACTACGTCAAAAAGCACACACAAAAAATTTACAGCAAAAATCTAAATAATATCCTTGAGAAACTACAATACATCACTGTCAACAGTCTTTTTTTATATTAACCAATGCCCATTCTTTCAAATATAATTTTTAACATATTAGCGAACTTTTTCTTGTGATTCGAATATCTTCTAATTTTGTGGTATTCACACAGCATGTGTACCTTGACTTCTCTGGTGCTGTCGGATCCTAGTTTGTTAATGATGTAATTAACAAAATTTCCCAGCAACCAGTACACAGCGTTATTTTTTGCCTCTTGGAAATAGCGTGCTTCAGGCCTGTGTATCAATGACAGCGATATACTCTCGGGGGATGTCCTTGTAATCAAGTTGCAAGTGTATCTACGAATTATTGTATCAACTAGATGGCACTGTTGACATAAATTTGTTTCACAGAGTCCGATTGTGTACAGTCTTTCATTGGTGCCAACTATGTTGTTAACTGTCCTGCAGCATGACGTTTTTATATTAGACGTGAGCACATTAGTTCTAATGTTTTTCCAAATTTCATTCCAATCAATGTTTGGAAACTGTCGTTCTATTTTGTTCCTTCCTTCGCTTTTCATTCGTTCCTGCATTATGGCTCTTGATGTTAAGTGTCGTGACTGATTTCGGCACTTACATAACTGAACTCAACGTAGAAAACCCTCACATACTGTAAACGATTGTTGATATTCTGCATGTCAATCGGGGGAAGCAGGCTTGGAGGTTTAATGATCTCGAAAAATTGGCTGGTTATGCTTTCTCGAGAGTCTCTTATTAAATTAACTTGTCTTTTGATAAAAAGTGCAGAGGCTTTATCCGTTATACCAGTTAATCCTAGTACACCATTTTTAGGATCTAAAGTGGCTACTTTAGCAAGTACTCTGAACACTTCACATTTCCACAAAAGGTTTGCGATTTTTGACATTATTCTCCTCGCTATCATTCTCGGTACTGGAAACAGCTGGGCAGTATAATAAGCTTTAGCAAGGATGCATGAGTTTATATACTCTGTTCTTTGAACTTGGTTCATATATCGAGTTAAATTCCCTATAATGGCTCCTTGCCCTTTATCTGCTGCAACTTTCCAATGTAAAGTTGTCGTTTTCATAGGGCATGCTGTCAGGGTGATCTCATGTGTTTTATGTTGTCGGACTAATTTTTCCCACTCGACGTAGATATCAAAAAGTCTCAGATTTAACATTTTACTTTTTTTCTTTTGCATTAGCTCCAGATGCTCTACAGTATGTATCAATCACTATTGCTAGCGTGCTTACCTCTTCATTCTTCCTTATAATGACCCTTATATCGCCAGCAAAGGCTATTATAACTGTTCTATTTCCTGATAATGTTAAGACTTTTAGCATGGACATGTCGGAGGAAAGCCGGCCAGAGTGGCCAAGCGGTCCTAGGCACTTCAGTCTGGAACGGCGCGACCGCTACGGTCGCAGGTTCGAATCCTGCCTCGGGCATGGATGTGTGTGATGTCCTTAGGTTAGTTAGGTTTAAGTAGTTCTACGTTCTAGGGGACTGATGGCCTCAGGTGTTAAGTCCTATAGTGCTCAGAGCCATTTGAACCATTTTTTTGTCGGAGGAAAGGTTTCAGTGAAATGGAGAAGAGCGACATGGACAGAGGACTTCCTTGAGGAGCACCTCGTTTAATTTGTATCGGCCTGGAGTGATGACAATTCACCGCTTTTTTGGCATTTATTCCAGTTACTATATTCCTTATCAACTGTATGACCCTATCGTTGAACTCTATTTTCTTCAACGTCTGTAGAAGATATTCACGATTTACTACATCGAAGGCTTTATAAAAATCTAAAAAAGAAAAAAAACACACTTTATGTTTGTTACAGAAGTTATTGCAGTGGTATACCTGAATTCTGCTAGATTTTGAAAAATGGTTCTACATTGCGCGCAGTTCTGATGTTTACTAATAATTTTATCTGTAAGGCGTGAAATTGTCGTGTTTACTATTCCAGCTATTAAGTTATAATCAGAAATCAACAGTGAAATTGGACGAAAATTGTTTAAATCTTTGTTTCCATTATTTTTTGGCACAGGAACAATTTAGCTCTCCTGAAACACAGCCGGAATCATTTTACCCTGAATAACTTCATTTACAATGTCTGTGATTTTTCCCACCCACTATTGACCAGTAACGAATGTAAAACTGCTGGCAGACCATCCGGTCCTGGGGATTCTTTTGGTGGTGAGGCGCCCAGTGTCTCGTACACGTCCTCTTCACTGATTTTCTCAATTTTCGTTGTCATCTTCTGTCAGCTGTGGGGCTAGGATGTCAAGGAATTGTTCCAAGGATGCATTACTGCCGGCCGGGGCGGCCGAGCGGTTCTAGGCGCTACAGTCTGGAACCGCGCGACCGCTACGGTCGCAGTTTCGAATCCTGCCTCGGGCATGGATGTGTGTGATGTCCTTAGGTTAGTTAGGTTTAAGTAGTTCTAAGTTCTATGGGACTTATGACCTTAGACGTTAAGTCCCATAGTGCTCAGAGCCATTTGAACCATTTTGATGCATCACTATTTTGATTTACAGAATATAACTCGCAATAATAGCGATAAATCTCGTCCATGATGTCGTGCTGTGTTCTGATGAGAATCGTACCGTTTGTTGTTCGAATTTCCCTCTTCCGTTTTTCATATGGTTCACTAAATGATACATGGAAGTAGTTTCGTCTTCTGACACCCTTCGATTTTATTTTCAACCGTTCCATTTGATTTCTGTTGATATTAAGTAACTTAGCTTTGTCTGCTATCCGAAGTCAGGAATCTGCTAACACCTGATCATACAGATCTCTCAAAATGGAATAGTAATATTCCATAGTGCATTTCATTTCTCTTGTGCTCTGGGTACTGTTTCGAATAAGAACCTTCCTCAATTTTTGCTTCGCTATTTTAACCCACCAGTCGATAGCAATGGCATATCTACCACGAACACGCAGGCATATTGCCCAAGCTTCTTTAATCAGGTCTTCAAAATCATGATCTACTAACAAGGAAATGTTCAAATTGGTTCAAATGGTTCAAATGGCTCTGAGCACTATGGGACTAAACATCTGAGGTTATCAGTCCCCTAGAACTTAGAACTACCTAAACTAACCTAAGGACATCACACACATCCATGCTCGAGGCAGGATTCGAACCTACGACCGTACCGGTCGCGCGGTTCCAGACTGTAGCGCTTAGACCCGCTCGGCCACCCCGGCCGGCTTCAAATTCCACTGATTCTTGACTCGGTGAACTGGCTGTCTTGTTAGACTTATGCAATCTAAGACACTTGAATGGTCTGAAAAGTACATAGGAATGGTTTCCGCTTTTGTCACGGAATTTTCAAGTTTTTTTAGAAATATATAACCTATCAATACATAAGTGAACTCAACAATGGAGGGGTATTTGATTTCCCATATATACTTTAATGGTAAACCAGTAACTAATTGTTTCAGTTCACTTAAGAAAATTAAAATTAGGTAGCTGATCTTTTCGATTTAAAACACAATTAAAATCACCTGAAAGTAATAACTGTCTTGGATTTATCCTTAACAAGTATATCAGTTCATCTCTGAAGAAACGTGCCCTGGCAGCCCGGTGAGAACTTCCTGAAGGGACATACAAGTTCATGATAGTCACATCAAGAATATTTAGTCCTATTCCCCTTCCGGATTCCAGTCATTCCACCCCACTTGCTAGAATCTCTTCCTTCACCAAAACAGCTATTCCGGCACTTGTTTCGTGAGACACATTTATGTAACTGACATAACCGAGAATTACTAAATCTGACATTTGAGCTTCTTGTAACAGGGCAATATCAGTAACGGATTCGTACAAAAGTGCCGGTAATTTCAAAACGGATGTAACTTTTTTTATGTTTATAGTGCTGACAATAATATTGCGTCATTGTGCTGTCACTGTGTAGTTGTTTTGATTAACTAATTTAGTTTCCTGTGGTTCAGGGTTAAGTTAAACTATTAGCAGCTTTCTCGGAAGACAACACCGAATAACATTTCAATCAGTTTATTAATTACTGTCCCGTTTTTTTCTACTTCTGATGTCTTCTCTGGTACCGCAAGCAGACTGATTTCCTTGTAAACTTTGATTTTTCCTCCAGTGATTTGTGTAGCACCGTTTCGTTCCAAAAATTCTTTGGGCGTGGGTCGCCCTTTCCGGATTTTCCCTTCCCTTGGTTACGAGCTACATTCACATTTGGTTGCGTTTTTACATTACTTCGCGGCTCATTTGGAGCAGCAGCAGACTCTTCCGCAATTTATGTTTCTGGCGCCTACCCTGCGGTGTTGACTGTGATTTCATTTGGGCCACCACTTCCCTGTTCTTTATTAATATCACTTATTTCCTGATCGAGGGAAACAAATGGAGACGGCAGTTTTGTAACCTCTCCCTGAATTTGTTTACTAACAGATAGTAGTTGATCTTTGCAATCAGCTACTTCACCTGTTGTTTCTTGCAAATTAATACTGACTACACCTCGTTCATTTTCTGGTATCGTATAGTTATTATATGTCTTTTCATCAGTTCCCATTCGCATTCTGCCCTCCGGTTCGTCTGCCTCCTCATCGCACACTTTTTGCTGAGGGAGTTGTACAGGACAGTTCGTCCTCTGAACAACTGTCAGGTCGTTTTTTCGGTTGCATTAGAGTTTCACGAGTAGTGGTAACAGGGTTTCCCTTTGTTGTTAACCGGGGAAATTATATAGCTTGGCCCGCAGCGTTAACATCCTCAACCAGTCGATCCGGGATATTCTTGGTAACCGATCATTTAAGGTAAGTTTCTGACGCTGCATCAAATTACTTTTAAGAACAACAGTTCGCCGCGGACATTCCTGTCTGAAGTGGCCGGCTTCGTTACATATATGACATGTAGCTTCCTGACCTGTGTAAACAATTTGTGCCTTATACCCACAAACAGTTATGTGACACGGAATATTTGACTTAACGCCCATCGCTAGACAGCGGACCCCGTCGAAACATTGCAGTTTAAAGCGAGGCGACAATCTTTCATTTGCAATTGAATTTACGTCCCCGTAGTTTGAAAGAGCTTCCTTAATATTAGCATTTTCAATGTCAATGAAAAGATTGAAGACACGAACGATTCTGTAATCAATGTCAGCGCTATAGATGGAAACCTTAGTTTTATAACTATGCACAAAATCTACTTCATAGCCGCACTTTGGCAACACTTTATCAACAGTCGCGGCACTGAATAACTTGACAAAAACAATTTTTCCTGATCCAGTTGCCAGGTATGGACGGTTTCAGAACTGAGACCAATTATCTGTGTAATTCAGTCACCTATTTTTAGGGATGTCGGCTGAACAGGACGGGATTCCTTGTCAAAAGCAAATACCAGAGTATTCTTCCTGAGGTTTGTAGCCATGGTTAATCCAGCGACGAAATTTCGGTTAAACGACCGAAATTCCGATTAGAAGCAGCACGACCAGAAGGAGCGATCATATCACAAGGAATATGAACGAACACGGAGATTAACGGACGGACAGCACTCGGCGAAGCACAACTGTAGCGATGTAAACACGGAAGTGCAGCGCAGCAGTAAACAACGCCCACTCGCTAGCGCGGCTGAAACAGAACTGCCACCCGGGATACAGTGATCGTCGCAAAAGCGCAGACTATCTTGCCACGCCTCAGCACCAACCCACATTACCACCGAGCGTCAACTGTCCACAGTCCCTGTCCCTTTCATCCATGCTCCCTACTCTGATATTTCAGCAGGAGGTTAGACATGCTTGTACATCCGCACTAATCAAGGTGTGTTCATTGCCCATCTAGGCGACTCAGTTATATGAATGTGTGGTGGCTGTTCTTTTGGACGTATCTGAAAGACAGCACACGGAATATGGAGCTGTGAAACATTATACACCACCGTCCATTAAAATTGCTACACCACGAAGATGACGTGCTACAGACGCGAAATTTAACCGACAGGAAGAAGATGCTGTGATATGCAAATGATTAGCTTTTCAGAGCATTCACACAAGATTGGCGCCGGTGGCGACACCTACAACGTGCTGACATGAGGAAAGTTTACAACCGATTTCTCATACACAAACACCAGTTGACCGGCGTTGCCTGGTGAAACGTTGTTGTGATGCCTCGTGTAAGGAGAAGAAATGCGTACCATCGCGTTTCCGACTTTGATAAAGGTGGGATTGTAGCCTATCGCGATTGCGGTTTATCGTATCACGACATTGCTGCTCGCGTTGGTCGAGATCCCATGACTGTTAGCAGAATATGGAATCGGTGGGTTCAGGAGGGTAATACGGAACGCCGTGCGGGATCCCAATGGCCTCGTATCACTAGCAGTCGAGATGACAGGCATCTTATCCGCATGGCTGTAACGGATCGTGCAGCCACATTTCGATCCCTGAGTCAACAGATGGGGACGTTTGCAAGACAACAACCATATGCACGAACAGTTCGACGACGTTTGCAGCGGCATGGACTATCAGCTCGGAGGCCGTGGCTGTTGTTACCCTTGACGCTGCATTACAGACAGGAGCGCCTGCGATGGTGTACTCTGCGACGAACCTGGGTGCACGAATGGCAAAACGTCATTTTTTCGGATGAATCCAGGTTCTGTTTACAGCATCATGATGGTCGCATCCGTGTTTGGCGACATCGCGGTGAACGCACATTGGAAGCGTGTATTCGTCATCGCCATACTGGCGTATCACCCGGCGTGATGGTATGGGGTGCCATTGGTTACACGACTCGGTCACCTCTTGTTCGCATTGACGGCACTTTGAACAGTGGACGTTACATGTCAGGTGTGTTACGGCCCGTGACTCTACTCTTCATTCGACCCCTGCGATACTCTACATTTCAGCAAGATTATGCACGACTGCATGTTGCAGGTCCTGTACGGGCCTTTCTGGACACAGAAAATGTCCGACTTCTGCCCTGGCCAGCACGTTCTCCAGATCTCTCACCCACTGAAAAAGTCTGGTCAATGGTGGCCGAGCAACTGGCTCGTCACAATACGCCAGTCACTACTCTTGATGAACTGTGGTATCGTGTTGAAGCTGCATGGGCAGCTGTACCTGTACATGCCATCCAAGCTCTGTTTGACTCAATGCCCAGGCGTATCAAGGCCGATATTATGGCCAGAGGTGGTTGTTCTGGGTACTGATTTCTCAGGATCTATGCACCCAAATGCGTGAAAATGTAACCACATGTCAATTCTAGTATAATATATTTGTCCAATGAATACCCGTTTATCATCTGCATTTGTTCTTGGTGTACCATTTTTAATGGCCAGTAGTGTATGTAAACTGGATATGGCGGTGGCGGGGGGGGGGGGGGGGGCTGCGTTCGGAGGGCAGATTGCCCCTTGATGGTATGTAATTGTATGTGGTCGCCACACCATGGGTTGGGCCACAAACATGTTGTGAATATCGATATAAAAAAATCCCAAAATCTGTTACGAGATTTTTAGCAATCAATAAGCATATTTAGAGTTCAAATGGCTCTGAGCAATATGGGACTTAACTGCTAAGGTCATTAGTCCCGTAGAACTTAGATCTACTTAAACCTAACTAACCTAAGGACATCACACACAGCCATGCCCGAGGCAGGATTCGAACCTGCGACCGTAGCGGTCTCGCGGTTCCAGACTGTAGCGCCTAGAACCGCTCGTCCACCACGGCCGGCTCATCTTTATAGTCATTTTTATTATATTTGTATATAATTTATCATATTTGCGGAGTTCGTGTAGTGTCTGTCCCCTTGGACATGTCCAAAAGAACAGATACCACACTTTCATATAATTGATTCGCCTAGATGCGGAACGGATCCACAATCTTCAGTCCGGACGCACAAGTTCGTGCGGCCACCTGTAGGAATCTCAGAGTACCGAGCGTGGAGGGAATGGGCTGCAGAAAGTGGCGCTGTGTGGGAATGGGTGTCAGCCGCTGATGCGTGTCGAGATAAATGGCTCTGAGCACTATGGGACTTAACATCTTAGGTCATCAGTCCCCTAGAACTTAGAACTACTTAAACCTAACTAACCTAAGGACATCACACACATCCATGCCCGAGGCAGGATTCGAACCTGCGATCGTAGCAGTCCCGCGGTTCCGGACTGCAGCGCCTAGAACCGCACGGCCACCGAGGCCGGCGGTGCCGAGATAGTCCGCTCAATTGCGATAACGCTGTGTCCTAGATTGCGCCGTGGTTAATGCACATGCCTAGCAAGCAGGAGATCTTGGATTCGAATCCCAGTCCGGCACACATTTTCACTAGTCGCTGCTGATTCCACATAATGTCCCGATGCAGCTGACATCAGTAATCTCTTTCCTTTCTTCCCATTCCACCTTCTATTTACATATAATGTATCTCAGCCGCGGATTCCTTGTGGTGTCTGTTTTTCGGACATGTCTGAAAGAACTGTCACCACAGATTTATATAAGCTTACTTTTGTTGAGTCACAAATTTGCCCCAAAATATATCACAATATGAGACAACAGAGTGTAAATAAGCACCGTTAACAAGTCTTCGCATTTCATTGTCAGATACAGTGGATATCATTTTTATTGGAAGACAGAGAAGTCCAGCTTCTGCGCGTAATACTTCCAAGACAGCATTCCATCTTCCCTCAGTCCTAAGAATTTAAAATGGTCGACTTCACTGACTGTTAGACCATCTTTTGCAACAAAATTTGGCCGGCCTTTTTGGCCGAGCGGTTCTAGGCGCTACAGTCTGGAACTGTGCGACCGCTACGTCCGCAGGTTCGAATCCTGCCTCGGGCATGGATGTGTGTGATTTCCTTAGGTTAGTTAGGTTTAAGTAGTTCTAAGTTCTAGCGGACTGATGACCTCAGAAGTTAAGTCCCATAGTGCTGAGAGCCATTTGAGCCAACAAAATTTCGCTCGTACGAAAATTGCGTGTCAGAAACTGTATGCATTGCGTTATACTGAATTTAAGCATTAATCTGTTCTCTGAGAGATGTGTGCTGAAGTTACTGACTACCCTATTAGCTACACAATTTGTATTGCTTTCTACATCTGTAACAATAAAATTTACGTCGTGTGGAAACAGAACAATTTTTTAAGTCATCCGACCAAGTTTAATGCCAGAACGGCCTGTGGTACCCTCTTCTTTGCATGACTCCAGTCCTGAAGTAATTTGGGGCTGTCACATCCTGTATAGTTTCTTTATGGACACACATAAGAAATTTTTCTTCCTGAACAGTTAATGGGACTCTAACGCCTGTTGCATGGGCAGCCTCTGAGACACAGTGGTTCTTGTCCATCCTAGTGCAGATACTGTCGGCTTGTTGTCTTGATAGTGTTGCGTGCACATGGCAGTTGGTAGTCAACCACTCTCGTAGCGAGTAACACGATTGATAATGATATCCTTCCAGTAATCTTGTGATAACCGCCGTCCTAGAAATTACGATGTTATGAAAGAACCGTAAATAAGACGAAGAGAGAAGAGCAATAAAGAGCTGGAGGAGGAATTTGTTTCTGTAGAGAAAAACGGCAAACCATTGTTTATTCTGTGTGAAGTGACACTATCAGATTTCAAAGCCAGCAACCTGGAACGCAATCAGTATAGTAACCACACTGGTTTCAGTAAAACCTTAGCTGTTGGTTCTCAGCTGAGATAAATTGACGTAACTGAACGAACTACTTTAAGAGCAATGTAATGTCCTTGCTCACAAAGGAAGTGGATTTGGCTCTTAATATTGCAAAACTAGAGGAGCCTTACGAAAAAAGGGAGCTTAGAGGTCGAATACTGCACAGTTTCTTGTAGGAAGACTTTTCCTGTGTAGGCTGTTCTTTTCTTTTAAAATAAAGACTTTATTTCATAATTTAGCTATTAGCTAGTTTCGATCCTTAATCATTATCAAGCTTACTGTGGTAAAGACAATAACAATTATAGCAGCTTTAAGAGGAAGTAAGATAAAACATCAAAACTATAAAAAGTTACATAGTTCTATTTCTTACATCTCAGCAAAAATCGGTATTTATATAGATTGATGTATAGTGTTCCACACATTCGCATTGGAGAATCAACTTCTGATGCTATCCCTAATAAGTTTCGAAAAAGAGAGAAGATACGGGCACGACCTGTATCAATATTTAAAATAATTCACAAAAAATGAACAAATATAATTAAAACATAAAAATATAATTTTTATATATTTTATATAATACTGCCTTCGATAATGACGTAAAGTCGAAACGCATAAGGTATTTTGGGAAATGAAAGAAGTGTGGTCAAGAGAGAAGAAAAGTTATTAAATGCATCCAGACGGCCGCTTCGTCTTACAGCATTTTCATGCAAATTGCAGGTAAAAATATAAATATCATATGAAAAGTTTTACGGCATTCGACGGTAATACATCTTTAAGATTTGACTGTGAATAATGTTAAATACTGTGCGAAACTCTTTCTAGGGCTGCCGTCAGAAGTTACTTTCCAACACGGGTATGTGAAAAATCAGTCATGTCAGTAATAGAGGCATATAATTATTTAAGTTTTTATATATTTGGTTTTCATTTCTCTTTTCTTCTTGAAATTGCTATAGCTTTTGGCATTAGCTTGATAATTGCCATATGGGCGAAATCAGCTAATAACGCTAAATTATGAAATAAAATTATTATTTCAAATTAAGGAAACAGCCTACGCAGGAAAATAACTTCGTTCAAGAAATTCACAGAGGCTACGGACCGATACATACAATACAACATTGAACAGTTTGTTTCTACTTTACGCCCAAAAACTCAAAAAAGAAGTATCAACAAACATATGCCCGCTGCTAGACATACAGCAGAGAGGTAATGTTCTGTTACCGATGGCGAAATTTTAAGGTTTTTTTTGTTTTTTTGTTTTTTTTCAGCAATGAACGATAAGACGTAACTTGTCATTTAAGGTATCTATGAAATGACTTGGAGGCGGTTACTGTGAATGATACTACTCGAGGATGTAACTAAGAAGCCCTGCATAGAATTTTAATGCCAATCGCGAAGACATTAGGTACTGCTACAGACGATGCACACTGTCTATGACAGAAAACAGTCAAGGAGTTGGAGCCTTTTAAATGCATATGTTATGTTGGTAGTTTTGAAACTTCTTCAAAGCACGTTTCTCCATTGCTATTAACTACGTTTATCACTCAACGGGTGACTCGTTTTGTTCATCCTTCATGGTACACTAACACAGTTGCAGGTTGCCTTTCTAACGACGTGTTGGGGCTACAAAAATTTTATTTTTAGCATTTCATAAAATTATTACTGAATTTAAATATTTAAAGTGCTGTCATAATCTATTCATTCTGGGGTACTTTAACACAGCATGTCAAGGAAAGCAGGTATAAACTCTGTGTGTGTGTGTGTGTGTGTGTGTGTGTGTGTGTGTGTGTGAGTGAGTTTTTTTATATGTCTTGACGAAGCGTTAAGTCATAGCACACAGATTACTCAAGTTGTATTAATCCAGTACTTGGAAACGGGAGCACTAAGCGGCTTCCAGCGAGCTTTACACATAATTTCAAACCTTTTCGAAACTTTTTCTTGCTGACATCCCGCACAAAATGATGAAAGGAAACTAATTTACCCCATTTACTACTTTTTTGCTGCCCATGCAGTGAACTTCAGCATCAGGTATGATGTTTCAATTCATAAACTTTTTATTACTAACCCTATTTGCACACATTTAACTGACAATATCTGTATGTACCACTGAATATACTTGCAAAATTATGTCATTGGACGACATAGGGCTCAGGTCGAAGCCCACGAGAAAGACAGGCCACGGCGCGTACGTTACGAAGGTACGCCGAGCTCGCAGCCAAACTGCAACCAAACTGCGCTTCTACACCTGTTAACTCGTAACTAGAAGTGTATGTACAAACGATAATTGCATCTGCTACTGGAAGCCACTGTTATGGAGTCTTACTGCTATTAGTCCTACAAGCCTACTGATAATTTATTACGGCTGTACTGGGGTATAATAAAATTAAAATCATGCCAAAATGATTCTGTTGCATAAGGCGCCACATCTTGTATGACAACGAGGACTGTTAGCCAGAAGAGACTAAATGTTAAAAAACAAGCTATTTTACCATTTATGTCGAAAATTGATCTTAAATTTTGTTGTACGACTAGTAATCAGTAAGACCTCATAATAGCAGACTCCAGTAAAAGATGCAGTTCTCGTTAGTACGTACACACCCAGTTGCGAGTTAACAGGTTTAAAAACGCATTTTATCTGCTGATGTGAGTGAGCGAGCGTGCTCAGGCCTATGTTCGTGACGTACGCGCCAAGGCATGTCTTTCTCGTACGCCTCGGCTCAGGAGATATGACGTCATAAACATTTATGTGCGTGAAAAACTAGTTTTTGGTTAAAACGGAGCGCAAATTACCCAGATTATATTTATCCATTGTATCATAATGAGAGTACTTAGCCAATTCCATTAAACATAATTTCAATCATTTTCTAAAAGATTCTTCGCTTACATGTGTAACGTAAAACATTTAACACATTAACTCATTTTTAAGGTAATCGGACGTCTGAAGTTCTGTTACAGATGGAAGTTCGATTGAATGGTTAGTCTATAAACAGCTTTGCTCTCTACAAACCAATTCCATAGGTTTGCGTTTCCTCTGATCTATAGTAACCTGCAGAACACCCACTGCTTCTGGTAATAATAGGTTCCAGTTCGGTTACAATTCCCTCCATCACAGCGTTATCGCTATTAACGGTTACAGCACATTTCTTGCCGACGAAAGACTAACAATTTCATCACGGAAGTTCTCCGCATTTTCAGGATAACTTGCTCTTAGATATCGAATGTAATGTAATGAGAAAAGTTAGCGCATCTTTTGGTCCCGTCCAAAGCGGCTGTAGCTCAAAGATGTCTAAGGTTTCGTGCCGTAGGTGCGGGAAGCCTGAAGTCTGAAGTCTGCCCCTGCCAGCACAGAACAGCATAACACAGGCCTCGAAATAAGAAATAAAATGGCCGCCGTCAAGTAACTTCCCGCCAGGAAGCCATTAGCCGTTGTGACTTCGTAACCCCTGAGAAGGCTAGAAGTAGCTGTGGCAGCAGAATGAAAAAGTGCTGTCACGGAGAAGTTGCCGAGGAGCCGGCGCGGCTGAGGTGTGTCGCGGAAATGCGGCGGACGCCGTCTGGCTACTCGTTCTGTGGCCTTCTCTGATGTTATGGAACTGTGCCACAATCTTGCGACTATAGAATGAGCTGCAAAACACTCCACCGTCTAATTCAGCCATCATGTTCTTGGGTCAAGCGCTAATAGCCTTGTTTGAATATACCCTTTGTCAGAAAAGTTCCAGGCCAAGTTATTTTCAAAAAACAGAAAATTGCACTTACCAGGTAATGATCCCAGATTCTATCGAAGTGGTCCCCTTAGCTATCTGTACACAGTTGTGAACGTTTATAGAGTTCCTGGACGCAAGAAGGGAAATTTTAAACCGCGCTGCTTGTAAGCTCAATTGTCACAGCCCGTTGTGTGTCTGCGATATCTTGATGAAGCTTTCCTTTCAGTCTCTTCCTCAATCGGGGAAACAAGAAAGGCGAGAGGTCAGGCGAATATGGAGGATGTGGAATGGCAATAAAAGAAGGTCTGGGCTCTTTCTTAGGATAGAGGGTCTCAGGAAACCGTAAAAAGAGCATCCGTCTAAAAGGTGGCAGGTAAAACACAATAAGGTAGTTGTAGGAACGACAGGTATTGTAGTTGTAAATTGTCGTAGCTGTGTTGGGAAAGAATCAGAGCTCCAAGCCCTGACATAAAGCACTGAAGCTCAAACAGAAAGCTGGCTAAAGCCAGAAATAAGTTCAGACGACTTTTATCAAAAGACCTAACAGTTTTCAGAAAGGATAGATTAAATACAGTTGGTGGTGAATTAATTACTGCCGTCAGAAGTAGTTTACCTCGTAGTGAAATTGAACTAGATAGTTCCTCAGAAATACAATTTGGTCATTAAAATTGCTACACCAAGAAGAAATGCAGATGAGAAACGGGTATTCATTGGGCAAATATATTATACTAGAACTGACATGTGATTACATTTTCCCGCAAATTTGGGTGCATAGATCCTGAGAAATCAGTACCCAGAACAACCAACTTTGGCCGTCATAAAGACCTTGATACGCCTGGGCATTGAGTCAAACAGAGCTTGGATGGCGTGTACAGGTACAGCTGCCCATGCAGCTTCAACACGAAACCGCAGTTCATCAAGAGTAGTGACTGGCGTAGTGTGACGAGCCAGTTCCTCGGCCACCATTGACCAGACGTTTCCACTTGGTGAGAGATCTGGAGAATGTGCTGGCCAGGGCAGCACTCGAAAATTTTCTGTATCCAGAAAGGCCCGTACATGACCTGCAACATGCGGTCGTGCATTATACTACTGACATGTAGGATTTCGCAGGGATCGAATGACGGGTAGAGCCACGCGTCGTAACACATCTGAAATGTAACGTCCACTGTTCAAACTGAGTCAACGCGAACAAGAGGTGACTGAGACCTGCAACCAATGGCACCCCAAGGGTAACCGCAGCCATGGTCTCCGAGCTGATAGTCCATGCTGCTGCAAACGTCGTCGAACTGTTCGTGCAGATGGTGGTTGTCTTGCAAACGTTCCCATCTGTTGACTCAGAGATCTAGACGTGGCTGCACGATCCGTTACACCCATGCGGATAAGATGCCTGTCATCTCGACTGCTAGAGATACGAGGCCGTTGGGATGCAGGAAGGCGTTCCGTATTACCCTCCTGAACCCACTGATTCCATATTCTGCTAACAATCATTGGATCTCGATCAACACGAGCAGCAATGTCGCGATACAATAAACCACAATCGCGATAGGCTACAATCCGACCTTCATCAAAGTCGGAAACGTGATGGTACGCATTTCTCCTCTTTACACGAGGCATGACAACAACGTTTCACCAGGCAACGCCGGTCAACTGTTGTTTGTGTATGAGAAATCGGTTGGAAACTTTCCTCATGTCAGCACGTTGTAGGTGTCGCCACCGGCGCCAACCTTGTGTGAATGCTCCGAAAAGCTAATCATTTGCATATCACAGCATCTTCTTCCTGTCGGTTAAAATTCGCGTCTGTAGCACGTCATCTGCGTGGTGTAGCAATATTAATTGCCAGTACTGTAGTATGTGTAGAGGTTATATTTGACAATGAGACTAAACCATTAATTGGATCGTTTCACCCCCCCCCTCCCCTCCCCCCCCCACCCCCCGACTCAGAAGATATAGTAACTGAACAGTTCAAAGGAAACTTGAGTCTCATTTCAAATAGGTAGCCCGCTCATACAATTATAATTGGTGGTGACTTCAATCTACCCTCGATATGGAGGGAAAATTATACGTTTAAGGACCGAGGCAGGAATAAATTGTCATCCGAAATTGTACTGAATGGTGAAAATTATTTTGAACAATTAGTTCATGAGCCCACTCGAAAAGTAAATGGTTACGAAAGCATACTTGACCTCTTGGCAACATATAATCATGGACAAATAGGGAGTATTATGACGGATACAGGGATTAGCGACCACAAGGCAGTTGCTGATAGGCTGAATACCGTAACACCCACAATCATCAAAAAGAAACGCTAAGTACATCTACTTAAAAAAAAGCCGATAAAAATGCTCTTAACGCCTTTTTAAGAGACAATCTCCACTCCTTCCGATCTGATCAAGTGATCGTGGAAAATATGTCTGTCCAAAGAGACAGTATCAACAGCAGTTGAGAGATATATACCACATAAGTTAATAAGTGATGATACTGATCTCCCATCGTACACAAAACGGGACAGATTGCTGTTGCCGAAGCAACGAGAAAAGCTTGCCAAATTTAAAAGAACGCAAAATCTCCAAGATTGGCAAAGTTTTGGAGAAGTTCGGAATAAAGGGCGCAGGTCAATGCAAGATGCTTTTAATAATTTCCGCAACGAAACTCTGTCTAAGAATCTGGCAGAAAACTCGAAGAGATTCTGGACATAAATAAAGCACACCAATGGCAAGACGCAATCAATACCTCCACTGCGCGATAACAACGGTAAAGTCACTGATGGCAGCGACACTAAGCAGAGTTAATAAACGCAGTTTTCCGAAACTCATTCACCAAAGAAGACGAAATAAATCTTACTGAATTTCAATCAAGAACAATTGCCAAGATGAGAAACATAGAAGTAGATGTCCTCGGTGTAGCAAAGCACCTTAAATCACTTAATAAAGGCAAGGCCTCCGGTCCCGATTGTATACCAGTCAGGTTACTTTCAGAGTATGCTGATACAATAGCAGCTGTGCGACTGGATTCGTTATTTCCTGACAGAAAAGTCACAGTTCGTAGTAATAGACGGAAAGTTATCGAGTAAAACAGAAGTAATATCCGGCGTTCCCCAAGGAAGTGTTACAGGCCCTCTAGTGTTGCTGATCTATATTAACGGCATAGGAGACAATCTGAGGAGCCCTATTAGATTATTTGCAGGTGATGCTGTCATTTACCAAAACGCATGCACATCACATGACCAAAACGAATTGCAAAATGGTTCAGATAAGATATCTGCGTGTTGAGCAAAATGGCAGTTGACAGTGAATAAAGAAAAATTTGAAGTTATTCACATGAGTACTAAACAATATCCGCTAAATTTCGACTACGCGAAAACTCACACAAATCTGAAGGCTGTAAATTCAACTAAATACTTAGGTTCAAATGGCTCTGAGCACTATGCGACTTAACTTCTGAGGTCATCAGTCGCCTAGAACTTAGAACTAATTAAACCTAACCGACCTAAGGACATCACACACATCCATGCCCGAGGTAGAATACTGAGTAGACTCATGCTGGCTTGGAACAATACCGCCTTGAAAGTTGCTGAGGAATACGTCTTGTCAAACCAGCAGTTTCCTACTAGTGAAAAGCGTTTACTTGTGTGTGAGACCGACAACGGACCAATCAGAGCACTGTTTTCCTCCCTCCGTGACTTACTGTATCTATTACCTGCTTACGACAAAAATTTCGTTAAGTGTCCATCGACGTGTGTTGGAGGGCCTGTTTCCTCCTGCTTTGTACTCTGGTCACTGGTTTGCAATTCCTCCGCTGTGTCCTTTAAACGCCGGGCAGCCGGTTATAAACTGCTCACCGCAGAGTTCTCGGGCCGTTGCAACTGACTCTGCTCTTGGGGCGGAAATTTGCAAACTGTCAGGAATTTAATAGAGATCACAGTGCCGACCGTGGGAGGCAATCAACATCGTTCCCACTCGCAGGGGATCCCAATTAATTACGAGACTGAGGAAATTGCACAAGAGATACGACTCTAATTAAAAGAGATTAAACTTCAACACTGAGTTACATTTTCCTAGAATTTACAAATTAGTAGCCGAAAGCTCCCTTCACTGACAAGATATACAGGCAGTTAGAGATGGTTATCAGTAAAAAAAGTGGGGCTAATAGCAAATGCAGGGTGGGGCAATGCTCAACGACAGCATGCTGGCAGTTGGAGAACAGACATCGCCTTTTGTCCACCCACAGGATTATCATCCTGCCTTGACTCCAACCGGCGAGACACAGTAGATTTTTTATCTTCTTTTAGCGCTGCGCCTCTCCTAGGAAGAAGAAGATCAGTCTGAATTTTTGTCTCAATTCAAGCAAATAACTTAATCACATCCGAATTTAGATTCAGACATTTGTTCTTCATCAGAATTTTGTAGTGGTTTCTCTTCTATCTGAGTTTTTAATCAGGGGCAGATTTGTATTCAACGTATGGAAAATTTCGAAGTAAAAGTGATAACCAGGGAACAAGCTCTCCAGTGAGTCACTCATTAAAAAGTGGGCTAGAATCAGCAATGGTGTGTACTGATTTTTAATTACTGAGATTTGTTTTGTTGCCAGTGGCCTCTTGCCATGGCGAATATGTGCGTCCCCACACGTGACGTGACTTGCTAGCATCGATTCTTCATAGGTCCTATTAAAAGTAATAGCTAAATGCAAAGTATAAAAATGTTGCTCCTCCGTCAGAATTCGCCCATTCGTTTATCCGTTTCTTCCACTCACATTTTGACTGGCGATGGCACAGTTGAGTACAACCCGCAATTACAGTGCTTGTATCACGTCAGCATTAGAATCACGCATTAACCCTTTCTGCACTAGCTGCTTCCTCATTCCGAGTTTTTGTTTCTATCACGCGATCTATTATTGTGGCCCTAAGCTTCCTGTTATACCAGGGTACGAAACTTAATTAGTTCAAACAATGCTCAAATGTGTGTGAAGTCTTATGGGACTTAACTGCTATGGTCATCAGTCCCTAAGCTTACACACTTTTTTTTTTTTTGGTCATCAGTCTACTGACTGGTTTGATACGGCCCGCCACGAATTCGTTTCCTGTGCTAACCTCTTCATCCCAGAGTAGCACTTGCAGCCTACGTCCTCAATTATTTGCTTGACGTATTCCAATCTCTGTCTTCCTCTACAGTTTTTGCCCTCTACAGCTCCCTCTAGTACCATGGAGGTCATTCCTTTCCTCTCCGATTCTGCGTAGAACCTCCTCATTCCTTACCTTACCAGTCCACCTAATTTTCAACATTCGTCTATAGCACCACATCTCAAATGCTTCGATTCTCTTCTGTTCCGGTTTTCCCACAGTCCATGTTTCACTACCATACAATGCTGTACTCCAGACGGACATCTTCAGAAATTTCTTCCTCAAATTATGGCCGGTATTTGATATTAGTAGACATCTCTTGGCCAGAAATGCCTTTTTTGCCATAGCGAGTCTGCTTTTGATGTCCTCCTTGCTCCGTCCGTCATTGTTTATTTTACTGCCTAGGTAGCAGAATTCCTTAACTTCATTGACTTCGTGACCATCAATCCTGATGTTAAGTTTCTCGCTCTTCTCATTTCTACTACTTCTCATTACCTTCGTCTTTCTCCGATTTACTCTCAAACCATACTGTGTACTCATTAGACTGTTCATTCCGTTCAGCAGATCATTTAATTTTTCTTCACTTTCATTCAGGATAGCAATGTCATCAGCGAAACGTATCATTGATATCCTTTCACATTGTATTTTAATTCCACTCCTAAACCTTTCTTTTATTTCCATCATTGCTTCCTCGATGTACAGATTGAAGAGTAGTGGCGAAAGGCTACAGCCTTGTCTTACACCCTTTTTAATACGAGCACTTCGTTCTTGATCGTCCACTCTTATTATCCCCTCTTGGTTGTTGTACATATTGTGTATGACCCATCTCTCCCTATAGCTTACCCCTACTTTTTTCAGAATCTCGAACAGCTTGCACCATTTAATATTGTCGAACGCTTTTTCCAGGTCAACAAATCCTATGAAAGTGTCTTGATTTTTCTTTAGCCTTGCTTCCATTATTAGCCGTAACGTCAGAATTGCCTCTCTCGTCCCTTTACTTTTCCTATAGCCAAACTGATCGTCACCTAGCGCATTCTCAATTTTCTTTTCCATTCTTCTGTATATTATTCTTGTAAGCAGCTTCGATGCATGAGCTGTTAAGCTGATTGTGCGATAATTCTCGCACTTGTCAGCTCTTGCCGTCTTCGGAATTGTGTGGATGATGCTTTTCCGAAAGTCAGATGGTATGTCGCCAGACTGATATATTCTACACACCAACGTGAATAGTCGTTTTGTTGCCACTTCCCCCAATGATTTCAGAAATTCTGATGGAATATAATCTATCCCTTCTGCCTTATTTGACCGTTAGTCCTCCAAAGCTCTTTTAAATTCCGATTCTAATACTGGATCCCCTATTTCTTCTAAATCGACTCCTGTTTCTTCTTCTATCAAATCAGACAAATCTTCACCTTCATAGAGGCTTTCAATGTATTCTTTCCACCTATCTGCTCTCTCCTCTGCATTTAACAGTGGAATTCCCGTTGCACTCTTAATGTTACCACTGTTGCTTTTAATGTCACCAAAGGTTGTTTTGACTTTCCTGTATGCTGAGTCTGTCCTTCCGACAATCATATCTTTTTCGATGTCTTCACATTTTTCCTGCAGACATTTCGTCTTAGCTTCCCTGCACTTCCTATTTATTTCATTCCTCAGCGACTTGTATTTCTGCATTCCTGATTTTCCCGCAACGTATTTGTACTTCCTCCTTTCATCAATCAACTGAAGTATTTCTTCTGTTACCCATGGTTTCTTCGCAGCTACCTTCTTTGTACCTATGTTTTCCTTCCCAACTTCTGTGATGGCCCTTTCTGAGAGATGTCCATTCCTCTTCAACTGTACTGCCTACTGCGCTATTCCTTATTGCTGTATCTATAGCGTTAGAGAACTTCAAACGTATCTCGTCATTCCTTAGTACTTCCGTATCCCACTTCTTTGCGTATTGATTCTTCCTGACCAATGTCTTGAACTTCAGCCTACTCTTCATCACTACTATATTGTGATCTGAGTCTACATCTGCTTCTGGGTACGCCTTACAATCCAGTATCTGATTTCGGAATCTCTGTCTGACCATGGTGTAATCTAATTGAAATCTTCCCGTATCTCCCGGCCTTTTCCAAGTATACCTCCTCCTCTTGTGATTCTTGAACAGGGTATTCGCTATTACTAGCTGAAACTTGTTACGGAACTCAATTAGTCTTTCTCCTCTTTCATTCCTTGTCCCAAGCCCATATTCTCCTGTAACCTTTTCTTCTACTCCTTCCCCTACAACTGCATTCCAGTCGCCCATGACTATTAGATTTTCGTCCCCCTTTACGTACTGCATTACCCTTTCAATATCCTCATACACTTTCACTATCTGTTCATCTTCAGCTTGCGACGTCGGCATGTATACCTGAACTATCGTTGTCGGTGTTGGTTTGCTGTCGATTCTGATTAGAACAACCCGGTCACTGAACTGTTCACAGTAACACACCCTCTGCCCTACCTTCCTATTCATAACGAATCCTACACCTGTAATACCATTTTCTGCTGCTGTTGATATTACCCGATACTCATCTGACCAGAAATCCTTGTCTTCTTTCCACTTCACTTCACTGACCCCTACTATATCTAGATTGAGCCTTTGCATTTCCCTTTTCAGATTTTCTAGTTTCCCTACCACGTTCAAGCTTCTGACATTCCACGCCCCGACTCGTAGAACGTTATCCTTTCGTTGATTATTCAATCTTTTTCTCATGGTAACCTCCCCCTTGGCAGTCCCCTCCCGGAGATCCGAATGGGGGACTATTCCGGAATCTTTTGCCAATGGAGAGATCACCATGAAACGTCTTCAATTACAGGCCACATGTCCTGTGGATACACGTTACGTGTCTTTAATGCAGGGGTTTCCATTGCCTTCTGCATCCTCATGTCGTTGATCATTGCTGATTCTTCCGCCTTTAGGGGCAATTTCCCACCCCTAGGACAAGAGAGTGCCCTGAACCTCTATCCGCTCCTCCGCCCTCTTTGACATGGCCGTTGGCAGAATGAGGCTGAATTCTTATGCCGGTAGTCTTCGGCCACCAATGCTGATCATTTATCAAAATTTAGGCAGTGGCGGGGATCGAACCCGGGACCGAAGACGTTTTTGATTACGAATCATAGACGCTACCCCTACCCGTAGACCTACTTAACCTAAATTATCCTAAAGACAAACACACGCACCCATGCCCCAGGGAGGACTCGAACCTCCGCCGGGACCAGCCGCACAGTCCATGACTGCAGCGCTCTAGACCGCTCGGCTAATCCCGCGCGTCTTTAATTAGTTGTAACATCCTATTTCAGCGTAGTGGAGATAGAGCTCATAAAAGCTATTAGGCGAGATGCTGGGTTGCGAAATTTGTCAACAAATTATTTAGCAGTGTCTTTCTCAAGAAAATGTTCTCGGTATACTGGCCGCTTCTGTTCTAAATTTTTTCTCATTTTCTCGCGGATTAGTAGGATTTCATTGTTAACAGCAGAACTGATAACTGCTATCGGTGTAAGTGCCTTCGTAAGTACACAGTGGGCCTGGCTGATAGCATCAGAGTGATAATCCAAGCTGATTCAAGACGGCGTAATTAGTGAATTACGCGCCGCAATGGCAGTAATCAGCTTTACTTGAGACGATGAGGACTGAATTAATCTGCGGTTATTTGAGTGAAACTCAGTAATTAATGTAGCCCCAATACCGAGAGCTCTTCATAATAGACAGAGAAAGATGTTAGTCTTAATAAGCAATGTGTGCAGCTTCAGGAAACTTACAATGTAGAGAAGGGATTTTCAATTTTTCTTTTCCAAAATGTCTACATAATGCAGACTATATGCATTCTGGACACAAGGTACGTTCTCTCTTCACTGCCTTAGTACAGTGGGAGGGGATGGTATGGTGGGGTAAGCACCCTCGTTAGGGTCACAGCCGAGCCAATCGGAGCAGACAGCCATGTCATATTCAGCCAATGGCGTCATGTGCGTGGGTTATGGAGGGATGGGTATCAGCATAGCGCTCTCGTGACCGTGTCGGTTTAGCACGCGTTGTGCCGCTGTCTATCACTGATGTAGCTGCGTGCACTTCGTTCCGGTCCCACCGACTGAGGTAAAATCCCTGATAGCACCGCGAATCGAAACCGGGCACTCTGCATGCCAGTCAGCCACGATTAGTGTGTGTGTGTGTGTGTGTGTGTGTGTGTGTGTGTGGTTGTGTGTGTGTGTTCCACTTCTCCTCCTAAACCAATGGAGCGATTTCAACAAAACTTGGTACGTATATCCCTTACCGTCAGGCAAATATAGCTGTGTCGGTAGGAACCACGTACCTGTCATAGTTCAAGAGATATGAAGTCATAAATCTGAGATATGTGAAAAAGTGATAAGTCATGGATTACGTTTATATTTATTACTCGTTTGCTACTAACTGTATTCGAAACATACTGAGCTGACATTATCCACATATGCAGATGAATGTACGCACACAAATATGTCATTGTACGACATACAGTTCAAGACAAATGACATAAAAACACTAAGACAGTCGAAAAAATACCGCATCATGGATGAAGCTTTAATACATTTATTGTGTACTTCTAAGACACTTCTACGGTTGAGTCAGCTTAAGGCTATCCCTGACACCAGCCAGTGCTTTTGACAGCTGTCACCTGCGAAGCGCAAGCGGCTGTAGGCGAAAATGATGGCCATCTGTCGACCTATAAAGAGGCGTTGCTACAGAAACGTTTACAAAATCGCTTTCCAGACACGCGAAGCAACTACACCCAGCGTATAAAAGCTGCCGGGGTTTTATATTTCTTAATTTGGCTGCTGCACTTATGCATTTGTGCATTCTGCATATTTCTTTGTACGACTTTTTCATAGTTTGAAAGGCGTTTTCACGAACACATAGAAACGAAATTTTTTCCATGCTTGAGCCCCAATATATCTCATTTTTTGTCTTCGTTTCTAACAGAAAATTGTCAAAATGAATACCCGGGCAGCGGCGCGTTTATCAGCTGCTTGTACTACTGCACCTGCAAGCGGTTGTACAAACATCAGCTTATTACATAAAAATTGGTCAGAATTTGAGCAAGACTCCGAAAATGCATGCATCTTTCCAACAAACATGCAGTTCATATTCTAAAAACGGTAACGAATATGGTAGAGGTGGCTGCTATGTGCAATCAGTTAGTCCTAAAGAAAAATGAATACCACCTTTCTGTAGGCAATTTAATTACGGTAAATTTTTTACGGGGACACATTTTCGCTGGAGGCACGGTTGTCGAGTTATTAAAAAAATGCCAAAGTAACCTTCAAACGCACCCCACTGCCACGCTCCGTTCCCAACGGTCAGGATTAGTAGTATGTTGTTCATGCCACTCCCTCCTACCACTGTACAAAAATATGCGACTTCACGAGTCATTTCCCATATTCTCCCTTTTTTTTCTTTATTAATTGGCTTCACTACGCCACAGGCATAGTCGAGCACTTACAAATTGTAAAACTGACGTTTATGTAAATTTTACTATTTTGAAGAGCAGATAGAGTTGTGCATGTTGCATAAAACAACATCGATAGTGGCGGCTGGATCACTTTGTATAAAGAACTGTCCTTGAAAGCAACGGTACGCGACAACTTATGTTCAAGGATGTTTTCAGAACTACTTTAATCACGAGAACCATACGGAACATATATTTCTTAAAGACGTTGTGAATGTGCCTAACTGGTTCTGCAGGGATCACATCTTGTTGAAATGTACAAAATTTACATCCTGATGCTGTAAAAACGCATGTGAACTAAGTTGTGAACTACTAAACTGAGGGAACTGTTGGTAAACAGATACGAAAAAGTTATCGACCCTATGACTTCGGAGTAGCATACACTAACAACGCTGTTCTACTCTCACTTTCTCAGGAAGAGGTAACGATCGACTGCTGTAGTAACTGCCAGATTTTGTCACATATGCCGCTGAGTGTACCTATAGAATTACTTTATTGTATAACATAGAGGTCGGGAGATGTGACGTCATAAACACTGCGATGAGTGAAAAAGCGAATGGAGTTGTGGCTTACCTGTTGATATTTTGGTGGTGCTGTCTGAAAATGGCAGACGGCAGCTTGAAGAAAACGTAAATCACTAGCTCTTAAAGATGCAGCGGTAATGCAAGAGCAACAAATTGACAATAGCTGCAAATAGAACTACAAACAGGCTACTCAAGGGTAAATTCTCCCTAAATAGGAGTCCAATCTATAGGTTAAATTAGAGAACAATTACGCGAAGCACTACAGCAGGTATTCGTGATAATAAGAAATAAAGATGATAAAATTATTCGCAAAAATTGTTACCGGCGAAACTGTCATCGGCAACACTACCAAATATAATTTATTTTACAGGTCCGTCTTCATCACATAAATTGTAGCTACATGTTTAGTTTGACGTTGATACTCAATCAGAATATTTTATGATCTGAAGATGGCAGTGGCCGAAACCTGTCACAGTGAAATAAAAAAAAATAAAAAAATTATCTGATCAAGACGGAACTTTAAAATAAAATACAACTTAGACTTGGAGGCTGTGGAAGTGTGCAACAGTGCAATGCTGATTGCCATTATAGACTTTACAGCAGTCATTGGATTCACTATTCCGTTTGACACGACAGACAGCCACTCTAAGACGTACACAGCGAGGGAGCCTGCTAACAATTATCACCGGATCGTACAGTAGTACACCGGCACGGGATCTTCTTGTCCCTCGGTAACTTGTCGTAGCACGTTAACTTGTAGTAGTACGTTAGTTGCGGCATGATACCACAGATAAAGTTCAAAATATTACAGGTTCCGCAATAAAGTATTAGTAAGATCTTCGACGCTGGACAATTGACGAACGGCATCGAGGCTGGGACTATGGAAGTATAGCACGCCGGATGTAAAACCTCCTTCCTAACATCAGAAGAGATTGAAAATTAACCACATCATCCAAAGAAGAGATATGGTTCATTTCATTTCATGACAGGTCGCGGTCCTTGCTCCCAGAACGTACATAGAATAAGAAAGAGAAATTCAGAATTATGTGTTTAGGGTGATTTAAACACCTGAACATATTGTGGCCGTATTCGCCCCGCCAAGTGCAAACTAGGAGACATGAACATCCTCACAGCGAAATGATGTTCCTAATTAAGAACGTTCATACATTCGAGTTACAGAACATAGTCACAAACTGTGTATATCTAGTAATGAATTAAACAAGTTCAGAGTAGGTATTAGAGACAAAAATTCACGCATGAGAAATTCAAACAGAAGAGAGAGGCTGAGCGAGAAGAGAATATGCGAATGATGGTGAGGCGTAATTGGGCGGCGGTGATGCCGATGGTGAGGAAATAATGAGTTCATAAGTGTGGTCAGTGAATGATTGTGTTGTATCGGATGATAATTGAATATTTAATTATAATTCAATTTAATACAAATACAATAGTTATTAGCTATAGTATGATATTGGTATTTGCAAATAATTGTGATGACTCGATGTCTTTGTCGAGTCTCTCAGCAACTAGACAATAAATTACAATTACAATTTTAAACAGTTCAGATTACATGTATAGTTATATGTAGGAAATGAACAGGTAGCGTACGTGTAAGCTGTTTTTGGCTCTGAGCACTATGGGACTTAACATCTATGGTCATCAGTCCCCTAGAACTTAGAACTACTTAAACCTAACTAACCTAAGGACAGCACACAACACCCAGCCATCACGAGGCAGAGAAAATCCCTGACCCCGCCGGAAATCGAACCCGGGAACCCGGGCGTGGGAAGCGAGAACGCTACCGCACGACCACGAGATGCGGGCAAGCTGTTTTTACACTCAGTGTTGGCAAAGCTCAAAGAAGTACTGAGATTGCAGCAAACTGTAGGGCAGCTAAAGAAATTTAAATACCAAATTGTTTATTTTGTTTTGTTTGATTACCTACCTTCGTTTTATACAGGAAACGCAATTAGAATATATATATATAAATCGTATAAATTAATATATTCATATAAATTGTAAGCTATTTTGTAGAGTTATATGAGTGTGCTAAATGAAATGTATTGTAAAACACGCTTCTTTAGATACAGGACAAGACAGGTTTATGAATGCAACAAGTAATTAAATAAATACGAAAATTTATAGACAGTATTTTATAAATTTTCAAGTAACATTGGAATTGATGTCTGATGAAAAACATTCACTCTTCTATGAATTATGAAGTGACAGAAGTAGGTTATTGTTGTTGTTATTGATGTGGTCTTCAGTCCTGAGGCTGGTTTGATACAGCTCTCCACGCTACTCTATCCTGTGCAAGCTGCTTCATCTCCCAGTACGTACTGCAACCTACATCCTACTGAATCTGTTTAGTGTATTCATCTCTTTGTCTCCCTCTACGATTTTTACGCTCCACGTTGCCCTCCAATGCTAAATTTGTAAACTTGATGCCTCAGAACATCTCCTACCAACCGGTCCCTTTTTCTTGTCAAGTTGTGCCACAAACTCCTCTTCTCCCAAATTCTATTCAATACCTCCTCATTAGTTATGTGACCTACCCATCTAATCTTCAGCATTCTTCTGTAGCACCACATTTCGAAAGATTCTATTCTCTTCTTGTCTAAACTATTTATCGTCCATGTTTCACTTCCATACATGGCTAGATTCCATACAAATACTTTCAGAAACGACTTCCTGACACTGAAATCTATAGTCGATGTTAACAAATTTCTCTTCTTCAGAAACGCTTTCCTTGCCATTGCCAGTCTACATTTTATATCCTCTCTATTTCGACCATCATCGGTTATTTTGCTCTCCAAATAGAAAAACTCCTTTACTACTTTAAGCCTCTCATTTCCTAATCTAATTCCCTCTGCATCACCCGACTTAATTCGACTAGATTTCATTATCCTCGTTTTGCTTTTGTTGATGATCATCTTATATCTTCCTTTCAAAGACACTGTCCATTCCGTTCAACTGTTCTTCCAGGTCCTTTGCTGTCTCTGACAGAATTACAATGTCAACGGTGAACCTCAACGTTTTTATTTCTTCTCCATGGATTTTAATTCCTACTCCAAGTGTTTCTTTTGTTTCCTTTACTGCTTGCTCAATATACAAATTGAATAGCATCGGGGAGAGGCTAAAACCCTGTCTCACTCCCTTCCCAATCACTGCTTCCCTTTCATGTCCCTCGACTCTTATAACTGCCATCTGCTTTCTGTACAAATTGTAAATAGCCTTTCGCTCCCTGTGTTTTACCCCTGCCACTTTCAGAACTTGAAAGAGATTATTCCAGTCAACATTGTCAAAAGCTGTCTCTGAGTCTAAAAGTTCCTGACTCATTGAGCGGAATAATGTACAATATAAAACAAGGGAAAACATGGGCAAGGGTGTTTATCGCAGGTTTCGTACAAAAATAAGATACACTGCCCTGTCACCTTTGCGGTCATCAGAGTTCACGTGCAGGGTCAACGGCCCCTTTACGTAGCTGTTAATGACGATACACTGAAGTTGGGCGTAAACTGAACGCCGCAGCTGAATGCGGCTGTGAATGGTACAAGGGCGTTCTGACAGAGCGATGCTGTAGCCGGCGGCAGCAGGAGAGCGCGCGACAGAGCTATTTCCGACGCGCATCGTCCGCAGCGGCGTGGCGGGCGGATTAATAAACACTGCACAGGAGCACCGAGCGGGAGGGACTCGCCAGTGATGAACGATTGTCCAGCTCGAAACGGCCGCACCAAAAAATGTTTGTTTCACGGCAGCGATCAGAGGAGCGCGTGACAAGTATACATCACTTTCGTGAGTGGTGACAGCTATGGGCGTTTGCCTCTTTTTTATTTTGCGTCAGCCTGCCAGCCTGAGGGCCGATACTTGCATAGGCTGCGCAGGTTGCAGCCTATGGACCTACACCACGATGGGGCTTGCTAATCGTAAGAGATTCAGGCATAATTATTTTGCACCGGGTTATTCAGCTTAATTTTTCAGTGGACACCTCCTAGTGGCACTCAGACTTGTGGTTCCTCAGTTGGAAAACTAGCGAAGACTTGTAAAAGAAAGACTTTTAAAAGAATGGTTAGTGGAATTTCGGCATATTGAAGTGAGCTCGTTTTCTGAAATAGCCAATCTCTTCCTTCAGATAAAGTATCAACGAAACGTCAAACATTGTTTTTACAATATCGAAGTAATTATAAGAAAGTACCTGTCACTTATGGTCACAAACAGCTGTAGGCAAAGTTCGTTTTAGAATTTTAAACTGATCAGAAACAGTCGTCGAAACTCTACGTAAGAATAGGTATTGGCTTCACTCAAAACTGAAAAGTTATGAAGATACCATAAGAAGCTGTGTTAATATGGAGTGTAGGCACAAACCAATTAGCCAATAAGATGATTATGACAGATGTCATAGGGTAGGCTAATAGGAAACAAAGTTTACTGGAAGGTATTTTCACTGTAAAGTAAAATATCGTTAAAACAGAATGAAATTTTCATTCTGAAGCTGCTGATATGAAACTTCCAGGCAGATTAAACCTATGTGCCGGACCGAGACTCGAACTCGACACCTTTGTCTTTGACTGGCAAGTGCCCCCGACATGTTTTCATGTTGATCGTCATTGTTCTCGGCAATTGGTATGGGCGAACGTCAAGTGGCATCTGTTCGAGTTGATCGTTGAACACTTTACTTTTTTTTTTTTTCCATCGTGCGGCTTGAGATTCTCACCCACGAATTACGACCCGTCCTCACAGCTAGTTTCAGTTTCGAAGGCAGGAGGTGAGGTGCTGAGGAAGTAAAGGTGTGAGGAGGTGTCGTGCGTCGTGCGTGGGTAGCTCAGCGAGAAGCAAAGGCGCTGAGTTGGAATCACGGTCCGGCACACAGTTTTAACCTGCAACGAAACTGCAACTTCTAAAAAAAAAAAAAAAAAAAAAAAAAAAAAAAAAAAAAAAAAAAAAAAGTGGCCAGCCGTCCAAGGAGGCAACAAACTTAGCCAAAAAGTGAAATGCATAATAGTACAAATGATTTGAACGCAGGAACAAAGGAACACCTTTTCCAAAATAAAGCTGTTCTTACAAGCGTTCCACAACAAACAAGATCTGTGTCCATGCACGATGGTAGACTAAACCACTTCGGTTACAGCAACAAATACTAGTTACCTTTAATCTAAAATTATGCAAGACTCAGTCACTTACCCATTTTAGTAGGACCCCAACCACGAGATTGACCTCTGCAATAAGTGTCACATGAGCCCTGGTGTACATGAAGAACTGGCTCTCCAGCCAGAGAGGCAACAAATAACGGTAGAAGTGGAACATCCCAAGTGGCCGTGTTCAACCACTCCAGGAACGAAAACCATCCATGAGATCTCCCTAAGGAACGGCGTTGCCGCCATGGACGGGTACGCCGTCTGCTAGTCGACGATCATAGCACGCTCACTCGTCGTCCTCTCCACACTGTGGCTGCTTCCTCACTTGTCTACCAACTGCTTCCCTCCTCCCCCACCCCCCTCCTCACCCACCCACCCACCCACCCACACACACACACACACACACACACACACACACACACACACACAACGAGGCTAAGTCGAGGAAAACCACGGAAAACTGACGGTTAGCGCTATGTGGTGGAAGCCGTCGAAAGCCATGGCTTCCAATTTTATTGCATTTAAATTGAAAGACAAGAATTGTACATTAGAAAAGTACAGAAGAAAATTGAGGATCTATTTTATAACGATCAGTTTGTCTTTCGGAAACGTAAAGGCATCGGAGAGGCAGCTCTGACGTTACTGTTGATAATGGAAGCAAGATGAAGAAAAACCGAGACACGCTCACTGGATTTTGTCGACCTAGACAAAGCGTTAGACAATTAAAAAGGTGTGAGCTGTTCGAAATTCTGTACAAATTAGAGGAAATCTGTAGGGAAAGACGGGCACTGTACATCATGTACAAGACCTAAGAGGGAACAATAAGACTAGAAGACCAAGAACGAAGTGCTCGGGTTAAAAAGGGGAAAGAAATTTCTGAGAGTGTACTTTTTGAGCCCATCATTGTGCCGTAGTGAGTCAAGGACTATGGGAAAACCGGAAGAGAAGATTATCGAAGCCTTTCAAAAAAATGGCTCTGAGCACTATGGGACTCAACATCTGTGGTCTTCACTCCCCCAGAACTTAGAACTACTTAAACCTAACTAACCCATGGACATCACACACATCCATGCCCGAGGCAGGATTCGAACTTGCGACCGGAGCGGTCACGCGGTTCCACGCTGAAGCGCCTAGAAGCGCACCGCCACACTGGCCGGCTCGAAGCCTTTTATGTTACAGAAAAATGTTAAAAACTGGATGGACCGATAAAGTAAGGAACGTGGAGGTCCTCCGCAAAATCGGCGAGGAAAGGAACATATGGAAAACACTGATAACAGGAAGGAACAAGATGATAGCACATATGTTAAGACATCCATGGTACTAGAGAGAGCTATAGACGGCAAAAACTGTAGGTAAAGACAGAGATTGTCGCGGCTGCCCCCGTCGGAGGTTCGAGTCCTCCCTTGTCCTTAGCGTAAGTTAGTTTAAGTTAGATGAAGTAGTGTGTAAGCCTAGGGACCGATGACCTTAGCAGTGTCGTCCGATAGGAACTTACCACAAATTTCCAAATTTACAGAGATTGCAATGCATCCAGCAAATAGTTGAGAATTTAGATTGAAATTGCTTCTCTGAGATGAAAAATTTGGCACAGGGGAGGAACCAAACTAGTCAGAAGACCGATGACTTTAAATTGAAATTTAACAATTAAAATAAAACCCCGCTGATAGCTGTGCGTATTTTACTGCTGCTTCAAGGACGGAAATTTGCACCGGCCCCGGATTGAAGCCGCTCCGTGGTTTGACCACGGCGTGCTGGTCACCCTAGCTGTGTTTTTAGGTGGTTTCCCACATCGCTGTAGGTGAATACCGGGCAGGTATTCAAGTTGCACCTCAGTTACACAACTCGCAAAGATTTAGAAAACTTACGCTCACTTTGAAATGCATAACACTACATACATGTAGTTGCAGGATTAATGAGGTAGCAACAGGAAAGGCATCCGGCCACCCCTTAAATTACCACGTCAGATCTGTTAACAGCCATGCCGACTCTGCGTCGATGCCAGACAAAGTCTCAGAAAAAGAATAAGATTGTATTCAAATTAAAAATAAGTAAAATTTGCTTGTTTGATAATTCCTGATTGTTATCTTGCACTTGGCTGATATATGTTTAGTTATTTTTAAAATGGAAACGCTGATTATTGCATGGGCATGAATTTAAACTTTTCATTAGTTCTTCTTAAATGGATACAGTTGCTCATTGCAGTACCTTGCTTAATGTATTCCAGTCTTCCTCTACAGTTATTACCCTCTTTTCTTCTTTTTAGTCATCAGTCTACGTCTTCAATTATTTTCTGGATGTATTCCAATCTCTGTCTTCCTCTACAGTTTTTGCCCTCTACAGCTCCCTCTAGTACCATAGAAGTCATTCCCTAATGTCCTAACAGATGTCCTATCATCCTGTCCCTTCTCCTCGTCAGTGTTTTCCATATATTCCTCTCCTCTCCGATTCTGCGCAGAACCTACTCATTCCTTATCTTATCAGTCCACCTAATTTTCAACATTCGCCTCTAGCACCACAGCTCAAATGCTTCGAGTCTCTTCTGTTCCGGTTTTCCCACAGCCCATGTTTCACTACCATACAATGCTGTACTCCAGATGGACCTTCTCAGAAATTTCTTCCTCAAATTAAGACCGATATTTGATATTAGTATATTCCTCTTGTCCATAAATGCCAATTTGGCCATTTCTAGTCTGCTTTCGATGTCCTCCTTGCTCCGTCCGTCACTGGATATTTTATTGCCTACGTATCATAATTCCTTTACTTCATCTACTTCGTGACCATCCATCCTGATACTAAATTTCTCGCTGTTTTCCTTTCTACTACTTATCATTACATTCGTCTTCATTCGATTTCCTCTCACACCGTATTGTGTACTCAGACTGTTCATTCCGTTCAGCAGATCATGTAATTCTTCTTCACTTTCACTCAGGATAGCAATGTCATAAGCGAATCGTATCATTGACATCCTTTCACCTTGAATTTTAATTCCACACGTGAACCTTTCTTTTATTTCCATCATTGCATCCTCGATGTACAGACTGAACAGTAGGGGCAAAAGCTAAATCCCCGCCTTACACCCTTTTTAATACGAGCACTTCGTTCTTGGTCGTCCACTTGTATTATTCCCTCTTGACTGTTGTACATGTTGTACCCCAACTTCAGTCAGAATTTTGAACATCTTGAACCATATTACATTGTCTAACGTCTTTTCCACGTCGACAAATCCTACGAACGCGTCTTGATTTTTCTTTAGTCTTGCTTCCATTATTAACAGCAACGGCAGAATTGCTTCTCTCGTGCCTTTACCTTTCCTGAAGCCAAACTGATCGTCACCTAGCGCATCCTCAATTTTTTTTCCATTCTTTTCTATATTGTTCTTGTAAGCTACTTGGATGCATGAGCTTTTAAGCTGATCGTGCGGTAATTCTCGCACATGTCAGCTCTTGCCACTTCCGAATTGTTTGGATGATACTTTTCCGAAAGTCAGATGGTATGTCGCCAGACTCATACATTCTACACACCAACGTCAATAGTAGTTTTGTTGCCACATCCCCCAATGATTTTAGAAATTCTGTTGGAATGTTATCTATCTCTTCTGCTTTATTTGATCTTAAGTCCACTAAAACACTTTTAAATTCTGATTCTGATGCAGGTTCCTCTATCTTTTCTAAATCGACTCCTGTTTCTTCTTCTATCACATCAGATAAATCTTCCCCCTCATAGAGGTTTCGAATGTATTGCTTCCATATATCCGCTTTCTCCCCCGCATTTAACATTGGAATTCCCGTTGCACCCTTAATGTTATCACGCTTGCTTTTAATGTCACCGATGGTCGTTTTGACATTACTGTACGCTGAGTCTGTCCTTCCGACAATCATTTCTTTTGCGATGTCTACACAATTTTCTTGCAACCATTTCGTCTTAGCATCCCTGCACTTCCTATTTATTTCATTCCTCAGCGACTTCTATTTCTCTATTCCAGAGTTTCAAGGAACGTTTTTGTACTTCCTTCTGTAATCGACGATTGAAGTATTTCTTCTGTTACCCATGGTTTCTTCGCATTTACCTTCTTTGTACCTATGTTTTCCTTGTCAACTTTCGTGATGGCCCTTTTTAGAGATGTCCATTCCTTGTCAACTGTACTGCCGAATGAGCTCTTCCTTATTGCTGCATCTATAGCCTCAGACAATTTCAACCGTATCTCGTCATACCTTAGTACTTCCGTATGCCACCTCTTTGTGTATTTATTCTTCCTGACAAAGGTCTTAAACTTCAGCCTACTCTTCATCACTAGTATGTTGTGATCTGAGTCTATATCTGCTCTTGGGTACACCTTACAATCCAGTATATGATTTCGGAATCTCTGCCTGACCATGATGTAATCTAACTGAAATCTTCCCGTATCACCCGCCCTTTTCCAAATATACCTCATCCTCTTGTGATTCTTGAACAGAATATTCACTATTAGTAGCTGAAACTTCTTACAGAACTCAATTAGACTTTCTCCTCTCTCATTCCTTGTCCCAAGCCCATATTCTCCTGTAACGTTTTCTTCTACTCCTTCCGCTACAACTGCATTCTAGTCCCCCATGACTATTAGATTTCCAACTCGCTTTACACACTGAAATACCCTTTCAATATTCTCATACACTTTCTCTATCCCTTCATCTTCAGCTTGTGATGTCGGCATGTATACCTGAACACTCCGGTTACATCATACTCCCGTCATAACAGTTTCTGCTGCTTTTGGTATTACCCTATACTCATCTGACCAGTAATCCTTGTCTTCTTTCTACTTCATTTCACTGACCCCTACTATATCTAGAGTGAGCGTTTACATTTTCCTTTTCAGATTTTCTAGTTTGCCTACCTTGTTCAAGCTTCTGACAGTCCAAGCCCCAAATCGTAGAACGTTGTCCTTCCTTTGATTTTTCAATCTTTCTCTCACGGTAACCTCCCCTTTGGCTTTCCCCTCGCGGAGATCCAAATGGGGGACTTTTCCCGAATCTTTTGCCAACGGAGAGATCATCAGGATACTTCTCCAATTACAGGCCACATGCCCTTTGGATACACGTTACGTATCTTTAATGAAGTGGTTTCCTTTGCCTTCTGCCTCCTCTCATGCTGTTGTCATTGCTGATTCTTCCGCCTTTAGGGATAGTTTCCCACTCCTAGGACAAGAGAGTGCCCTGAACCTCTGTCCTCTCCTCCGCCCTCTTTGACAAGGCCGTTGGCAGAATGAGGGGTGACGTTTTATGCCGGAAATCTTCGGCTGCCAATGGTGATTATTAATCAATAGCTAAGCAGCAGCGGGATTCGAACCTGGGACCGAAGACGCTAGCCCTAGATCTAGCAGTCCATATAAATACAGCTCTGACTACTGAGCGCACGAGCGCATGCACGCGCGCGCGCGCGTGTGTTTTGTGTGTGTGTGTGTGTGTGTGTGTGTGTGTGTGTGTGTGTGTAAAACAGCGACCGATGACGAGCTTCAAGTACTTCCAGTGTTGTATACAAATCAGACATTTGGAAACATTTGCTCTGGAAAAGAATAGGGAAGGAAATAAGATTAGGATATAGAATCCTGTCGACGGCAAGGTCATTAGGAACGAAGCACAAGCTCGATTCGATTTGGGGAGGGAGTTAAGGAATTAGCTGGACAATGTCAATTCTAAAGAAAAATTTAAAGCCTTTTTCTCTAGTGTGGAAACAACGGAGCATCTTAATTTGCTGGGATGGACGAAATTTTGTACCACAGTCGCAACGAATGAGAATCACGTGTCTTGCCACTGCACCAAGTTGTTGGGTCTTTAACGAAAGTGTTCTACTGTAACCCTACCATCATGTTATGGAAATCTGTCTACACAGGCGTGTACTGATATTACTGAATCAATGATATTGGACACATTTACTGATGTAAAGAAAATAAATCAAGAGCTAGAACTACGATACTGCATCGTAGTTTCTTATACGAGGCACTGACATGCAACCACCCCCAGTTACGATGAGCATTACAGATTCGTCAAAGCTGTTATCTTGAACTTCAGCTAGTAATGTTAATTTCGCTGTCGGCTTTCACTCCCACGTTGTTTAACACACCTACTGTTTCTTTCATGAGGTAGGCCAATAATCACACACCATATTTCTACAGGATATGAGAAGAGGAACTCCCATACTCAGCCCCCACCGGTCAGGATTTCTAGTATGTCATTCATGGTGCACCCTCCTAACACTGTACAAAAATTTACGACTGGACGAATTATGTCCCACATTCGACCTGTTTTTGGTCTTCCTTGACTGACATTAAGTCACCAGCTTAGTCGAGCGCTTAAAAATTGTAAATTTGACGTATTTGTAAATTTTAATGACAGTTTTGTGAGTTTTGACGGCTTAAAATAAACAGTTCCATTGTTAAATTCGTTAGGCCTTCTGACTACGAAAGTACTGCGCTTGTAAGTGTAAAGTTTGGATAGAGTTTACAATGCAATTAGTTTAAGCGTAACGTTTACAAAATTCGTTTTCTTTCATTACCCTCAAGGGCATGTTTAAATTAATAATGTCAACGAAATATCCGACTACGCTGATTGATGACGCAATAGCGCAATCAATAGTCTCCTAAGGAGGTCTAATATCTGCAATATTTCGAGTAGTCGAAACTTTTTGTACGATGGTGTGTAGCCAACGCATACCACAATTCCTGGAGTGAGAGAGATGAGTGTGGAGGTCACATTTGAACGTTTTTTAAGGACTCTAAAACCGTGACCTCCAGCGGGAAAAATTAAACTACATTAATTTTTCTACGAAATGGTTTTATTCAACTTTTCTATAGGACGTAGCTACCGAGTGTATATAAAAAATTCGCCCGTGGATCCTGAGGACCAGATACAGCATTTCAGGTTGCATAAAACAACATCGGCAGGAGCAGCTGAATTCCCGTGTAGATATAGTTGATATTTAGCAAAACGCAAAACGCTTAAGTAAAAACGTTTAAGGTATGTTCATTAGATTATCGTATAGCTGGATACAGTGACCACTTAGTGATAACAGTTAACTGGTGAAGTGTGACTCGCACAAATCTGTACTGCAGCATCACATAGCGCCATAGCCGCCAGATCGCCTGTCTCGGTTTTACTTTCACGATCGCTTAAGTGATAACTATTTTCTGTGCTGACACTCAATGTTCACTCTGTCTTTCTTTCCTGGATCGTTTTCAGCATCCGTACATGGACAGACATTCCAGATCTCATATTTAGCAATTATTATTTTTATTGAATTATTGTCGTAATCATAATTTTAATATTTCAGTAACGTCGTCCATTAATATGTAGTCAGAGAATCGTGTAAATATTTTGTGTTTTCGTTACTAACTGCGTGTCTTTCGTATTTACGAGACCCAGATCTAAACCCAAACAGACACGACTCGTGCCCTACCGTGCAGGCAGATTCCATGCGTTTCTCATCCTCCCCACCTTCTCCTCCTTCCCTCACCCCCCCCCCCAATCAAACCAACCCAATAGAAATAGTGTAAAGTATGACCGTACATACTGAGCTTGTAAGGAAACGGAGAAAATATATAAGAAAACAGCCACATTAGCCTCATGTGCTTTGATAACGCTGGAAATAGGTCGAACAGTGAAGGCTGATGGAAATCATCTCGCCAGACCTACGAGTGCTTGGAGAGACACAAAGCCCTTTGTAAAAAGAATGAAGGTATGCGACAAAGTTGGATGGTACCATGACTTCCGGGGTGCCACAGACAACTATCTTTCCTGCAATGGCCCCTAGAATACCGGAGTCCTCTAGAAATCGAAGACAACGGATCAAAGACCTGAATGAAAACTGCGTGTATCCTGTTCACTACACAGAATAATGGAAGCATTCAAGACATGTAGTTGAAGAGGATGAAACTCCTATCAATTAATGTACAGACATTATTTTTCCAACCCGCTGTCATTATAAAATGGTATTAAAAGGTAAATTAGTGTGTAGGGAGGTACTGGTCCACGATCCTTGATTGGTTGACTCACAACACTCGTTGTGCGAGCCAGTCATGGGATCAAAAGAGCAGTATTGTCTCATTTGCCCCTTTCTGAGCATTTCTGTATCAGCACGCATAGACTGGTGGATAGATTTCAGTACAGCGATGCAAAACATTGGTGAGATGAGTAATATTCACCTAGCTCCATTGTTTCCCCCCTATCCAGGCTAGGGCCCTAGCAGTGTTAGTGCAAATGATTAGATAAATTTAACTTGTGACTTCTAAAAGCTAATAAAGATTGCGTTGTAAATGGACGAGAATATTAAAATAAATTCCAGTCTTATTTGGACTCTCCGTTGTTTATCTCGAGTTGGCAGCTGGTGACGACCTTGGCGTTTTGTTGGTTCTTGGCCTTTTTATTAATTGCTGCCGAAGTTGTTTGCCCATGTGACAGGGCATAGTGGTGAAAGTACAGGCAATCGGGATAACTTTGTACCACTTTTTCCGTATTTTGAAGATGCTGGTCACAAGATACATTCCTCATCACAACTGACACTGTAACATTCAACATATATAGTTGCTGAGTGCTTGGGAAAGTGAAAATGTATACTTACTATAACCTATTAGAGTAAAATTTCAATACTGATACAAAGTTACGTTGCCATTTAATGCAACTTTAGACCGATCTTAGAAAACGTAATATTTTTCCTGCATCCAATGCTATGTGAAAATTTAGATCATGCCAGGAGCAAATCATGAGGTAATAAGAAGTAATCTGGTATTGCCGGTTTACTTTGAAATATCAAGATATTTGTATAGACCTGGTGTTGTTCAACATAAATCACTACTGCCAGAAACTCTCTTCACAGCCAATGCAATAAGAACATAATCAATAGCGTGAGAGCTTGTAAGAAGGTGGAAATGCAACTGAAACATTAACTACAAACGACAGAGATCATAAAACTGTTACTTTTGGTACAAAATAATGCAAGTACGTGTAGCAACATCCATTTGAAACGAAAGTAGTAAGTGGAAGAAAGATAAAAAAAGATACCATGACTGGTATAAAGTCCCCTGGTGTTGTGTTAGAGCATTACAATGCAGATCTGTGTCGGCTGGATTCTGCGGGTTATGCAATCTGCATATACTACCTCAACACAGTAACATCATCTCGTGCCCTAAATGCTACAAACAACTTACACCATCACAAGCGGTAATAACAGAAGATAACTGTGTAAATACAGCGTTGAAAATGCTATGCCGGAGATCTTCGCAGAAGCGATAGGCAATGCTTCGGGCAGCTCGGGCACGCGTGTAGCCTACACGGCCCCTGCACGCCTCAGCGTCACGTTTTGGCCTCTTTGCAGTACAGTAACGGACAGACACCAGGTTCAAAAATGGCTCTGAGCACTATGGGACTTAACTGCTAAGGTCATCAGTCCCCTAGAACTTAGAACTACTTAAAACTAGCTAACCTAAGGGCATCAAACACATCCATGCCCGAGGCAGGATTCAAACCTGCGACCGTAGCGGTCGCGCGGTTCCAGACTGTAGCGCCTAGAACGGCTCGGCCACACCGGCAGGCCAGACACCAGGCGGCAGTACCAGTGCAAGCAGAGGCTGCCACTTGCAAGGAACCTATTCGTGCCCACCACACACGTCACCAAAAAATAGTGACTCGAATATTCCGCCGGCGGCACCAGAGGTGCACAAGGTCAGTTCTTCCGGTTCCAGAGCCTCTGGCCGGCCATTGTGGCCCAGCGGTTCTAGGCGTTTCAGTCTGGAACCGTTCGACCGCTACGGTCGCAGGTTCGAATCCTACCTGGGGTATGGATGTGTGTGATGTCCTTAGGTTAGTTAGGTTTAAGTAGTTCTAAGTTCTAGGGGACTGATGACCTCAGATGCTAAGTCCCATAGTAGTCAGAGCCATTTGAACCAGAGACTCTCCTAGCCACCGCACGGTTGCTACTCACCCCACTGACTCGCTCTCGAAGTGCATCGTAACGACCGACGCCAGTATATTCAGCATTCATCTTTGTTTCCCTTGGTGCAATCAGACTGTATCCAGTATAGCCTTTTCAGTTTCTAAGCAGATGTTATTCAGGACAGCTTCATCGGACTTTGAATATTTTCCATACAAGTGGATTTGTCTATGAACATCCTAATTCTGTTACTTTGTCAGATTCTGTAATAACCATACTGTAGTCTACTTACCTGTGAGACACTGCAATTGTAATTTTGTTGTTATCGTCGAAGCAGACTTTCTTTCCTCGGTCAGTAAGCTTTTGTAAACTCTGGCCACTGTTTTCCCTGTGTCGGCGTGAGCCACACATCGGTAAACAGCACTGGGACACTTGTCATGGAAAAGTAAAGAATTCGCTTTACGATTAATAGCAGACTAAATGGTAATTGGCCCAGCAAGTTCATTAGGCTACTTCTTCGACGGTGGTCTCCTTTGACATTCAAAGGAAATCATCAGCGAGTGCGCAGAAGTTTTCTCGACTGATCCAGATATGATTAAACTTGCCAGAGAAATCACCAATAGGGAGTAAGAGATCTCCAGTGAGTGAAGGAGTGGCCAGCGCTAGGGGAGGCGATTACGCCCCTCCGGCGGTAACAAAAAAAGGAAGAGGTTTCGGCCCTAAAGCAGCGCTGAATTATTGAAGAGCTGTGGTGGCGGTTGTAGTGGCGGCAGATGACTGCAGCGTAAACCGGCAGCCATCTCGCCGCGGCGAGTATTATACAGAGCGGAAAAATAAAAGGCCCTCCCACCGCACCGTACATAGTTTACGGCTGGAGGCGGCGGCCTCTTCAAGGAGGTGTAACTTCTTTCCCCGCTATAAAGCAGCTGCAATATTCATCAGCGCAATTTGCAGCAGGTGGCGCCGACGTACATAATGTAGACCCAGGTAGGGAGGGGAAGACGCGATGGTGGAACGCCCGGGCAGAGCGGATCATCTGGTGCGCGCAATCAATGAGCCCGGGCAAGAGAGTACGCGCGCCGTGGCCGAGGGCGGCGTGGTGGCGTTGAGGGGGGGGGGGGGGCCGCCTGAAGGATAGCTGCTGGGGGGTTCCCCGGCTACCGTTTACTCGCCGCCCCTTTGGCCATCGGTCCGTCTTCCTGGAGAAGCTGTGAGCTGTGCCTCCGCCTCACGCTGTCGGTCTGTTTCTTCACCTGGTTGTCGTCGTTGCTTGTTTTTGACGCGGTGGTCCACGCACCGACTGCTGGAAAGGTCCGGTACATACAATAGTCGAAAGAACGTGCGTTCTCTCGTTTACCTCTTGGATGCATAAAACGGGTCTTTTGCACCCGGCAACCTTCCATCTTGTCAACAGACTGTCTTAAAAGTTATTTATTTCATTTTACGCTCTGTGCAACCCTTTCTTTTCTTTGGGGTTTATCTGTGCAATATATCTACACATTTAATAAAATTGTAATTTACCGACGTCTGTACATAGGAGATATTTAAGAAAACTTACATGAAGCGTCTTCATAACAGTAATAGAAGCTGTCTGTCTATCCGTATGTTTGATGGTTCAAGTGGCTCTGAGCACTACGGGACTTAACATCTGAGGTCATCAGTCCCCTAGAACTTAGAACTACCTAAACTTAACCAACCTAAGGACACCACACACATCCATGCCCGAGGCAGGACTCGAACCTGCGTTCGCAGTGGTCGCGCGGTTCCAGACTGAAGCGCCTAGAACCGCTCGGTCACACCGTCCGGCTGTATGTTTAGCGCACATCACGTAAAAGCTAATGTATGAAATTGGATGCGGTTTTCACAATTGTGTTGTTGGAGGCCTAACTCAAAATCTGGTATATGTTTCATCTCGATATGCCGGATAAAAGTCAAGTTATCTATACTTAGAGCGTGTTTTCTTCAACTGCGCCAGTACGGGGAAATCGGGATCCGTAGGAGGTCCAGGAAAACTGTTTTAGGAACCTGTAGGTGTTTTTCTGTGAAAACAGTTTTGCCATAATCAAATTTTTGGTATAGTGTGAGTTTTATGTGGAAGTGAGCAAAACTGACAAAAATTTTTTTTATGTAGATCGTCTCAGCTTCGTGTAAGGATCATTGCATTATATTCGAAGAAAAAATCGGGACAGCAGAAGCTCTAAAATACTAAACTAAATAGACCAGGAAGGAAATGATATAAACCGTAAAAAGTAGTATTTTGGAACGTTTTATCATAATAATAATGTTAACAGTTTAATCCCGACATTATCGAAGTCATTCTTGAATCGGTATAACTATTATCCTTGATAAGTTTGTCGACTTGCCATCAAAAATGAATTATCGTTGACGAGTTTGTAGAGTTGACCCTAAAAATCACTTTCGTACATTTCTTCAGAGGTTTTCATCGTGCCCTATCGATATAAGCAAAGTGATACAATTATGATTTCATTTAACTTCATTTTGAATTCATTCTTAGTTTGGTGTAACTATTATCGTTGGTAAGTTTGTTGACTAGTAACAATGCCTTCCCGGAAACGGTCTAACCATTCTTAGATTTCTGCTCAGCCCAAACGAGCGCGATTGAGAAGACTGACTTAAAGTGTATTTTCGTTATTTTGTTTGAACACATCACTATGTTGTTCCTCTACCCTGGTCTACTGGTACTTCAGACTTCAAATATATCTGACTGTGCTTACAAACACATCAATTCTTTACCGCTGCTCCTTTTTGACAGCTTCACCCTGGTTTTCCATATCATTTTTCTCACCGACAATAGGCATCAGAATTTTTCAGAATTCATGCGGTTTCAAGATCCACGCGGACGAAGTCGACGACAAAAGCTACTACGGGTGTAAACACGTAACTAGTCGCTTTTCTATTTTTGATACAATTTATTGTACCATTAATCTTTTGTTATTCGCTCGTTAATCTAACAATCAGAGGTAAGTACTCCTGCGGTCCGTATCATTTATTTGTTGTCTGCCGGCCGGAGTGGCCGTGCGGTTCTAGGCGCTACAGTCTGGAGCCGGGCGACCGCTACGGTCGCAGGTTCGAATCCTGCCTCTGGCATGGATGTGTGTGATGTCCTTACGTTAGTTAGGTTTAATTAGTTCTAAGTTCTAGGCGACTGATGACCTCAGAAGTTAAGTCGCATAGTGCTCAGAGCCATTTGAACCATTTGTTGTCTTTAAATTCCAATAAAGTGTACTATTTACGTAAATGTGTTGCATCCTACTTTATCCATCGGTTTATCAAGTGCCCAGAGGATTAAAATTTTTGTTTACGGTAAAAACTGATAAAGAACTTCACAGGTGCAGTGTAACTATGGATGGGTGGCATTAACGAGTTTTTGAGCCACTGAAGGCTCATAAGCAGTTGGAGGAGTTGTTATGAGCCTACAGTGGTTCCAAAATTAGTTAATGGTATAATAAATCTTACCAAAAAGTAAAAAAAGCGATTGGTTGCATATTTATATCCAAATAAATGGCCAATTAAAATCACAGTGGCAGTTCTTCATCCCTAATGTACAGAGCAAAATTATTTTATTTATTAATTTTGTAAACCTACACAACTAACGTATGCCACGTGTCTTTTAAACCCTTTAGCGAACATTTCATTTCTCGAATAATTTATTTATCTGTAGTTTGAATAGCACACTATGTTGGCAAGATTACTGACAACAGTTAACTCAGAAAGGGACGGAACTGTCTTTTTGTCGACTGCACATCATTTGATGTGACGTCATCCCCTGTGGCACTATCAGTACTACGTTGCTCACAGCACCAGGTCAGATTACTCTAGCTTCTTTTTTAAACTAAGTATAATGTATTCTGCAAGTGTAGAGTAAAGGGATCTTACAGGAGCAACTGTCGTATCAGTGCTGCAGCCAATGGTTAAATGCTCTGACTGCCAACTCACTGGCAAGGGTTTGATTACCACTGCTATCAACACTTTTGTATTTTCATTTTACTGAATTCCTCAGTGTTAAAATAATAATTATAAAATTTAAATATACTTAAACAGTTCAATTTATACATGTAAAATTAATTTATTCAGTTTAATTAAAATTACTATCCTCGTACTTCAGAAGGCTATAGGCCACCACATTGTAGCATACTGGTAAAGTTTTGCACAAGCCGCCACTACAGTACTGCACGTTAACATGCAATATATCAATGTACTCAGTACCGAACTGCACGGCTACTGCTTCAGGAGTCATATTGCACTTACATACAGCAAACCCCCTTTCTGAAAATGATACGTGCTCATATGAAGAAAAGAGTCAACATCCCACACCTCCAAGAGAATGTTCTACACGCCATGGCACATTGTAGAGTTACTCGACAATAGCCAAAGACTGCGACAGCTGGAAGAGCTCTAAATAAAAGATGTTCCGTGTGCCCACATAAGGTAAAGTAGAAAATGCCTACTCGGGCGTCCGTGACAGATTTCTGTTCCAAAGTTAACCCTTGAATGCTTACCAACTGTTTGTTGGATCAGGCAGCCTTTAATTCTCTCAATAAACTGCCTTAAAATTGTGAGAATCTCGATTTTCGGGGCGCTAACACTGAATACAATTAAATTATTAAAATACCATGAGCTTTCGACCAAACAGTCCCTAGCCCTTGTGGACTGGAATGGCTACTGATGGGCTGCTGATATGTCCATATATACTCCAACTGCAGCTGGGTCGTCACTGGTGTCCGTGGTATGGCAATGCATGGACATTAAGATCTCTGGATTCCACTAAGGAGTGTAGGTAGGGTGATTCAGCTGCCGCTAAAGATGTCATTTTATACAACCCACTATGTCATATCTGGCCTTCAAAGACCACATGCGACATTTTCATATTCTCTAACTCACTACGCTCAAATTAACAGTCCGCAGAAAGAAAACGAACAAGAACTTTTTGTAAAGTAGTTAATTTTTTTACCAAGATACGTTTCCACCGTAGGTCACGATTTCAAGAAAAACTTACAAAATTGACCTTCAGACGCATTCTAATCCCACAATCAGTCGCCACCAGTCATGTTGTTCATGGCACTTCCTCACACCACTGCACGAAAATTAGCAACGGCACTAATTAATTCCCACATTTGAGCTTTATTTGGTCTTCATTGGTTAATTTTATTACGCTGTCGGCTAAGTCGAGAACTTACAAACTGTACAACAGACGTTTCTGTAAATTTTACCTAGCAATTTTATGAATTTTAACAGCATAACAATTACATAGATGTATTCGTCAGGCTTTCTGACTCCGCAACTACTGTGCGTTAAGGGTTGAGTTTGGATCGAGTTGTCAACATAATTAGTTTAAGTATAACGTTTACAAAAGTCGTTTTTCTTTCATAACCGCTAAGGGCACGTTCAAATTAACACGTTAACGAAATAGTCGACTACACAGGTACCTTAATACCACAGTAGATAGAGACAAGAAAAGATCGAATGTCGGGAATAGCTAGTGCAGTCGGATATTTTTATACAGTGATTAGAGGGAGTACTACTAACAATACGCTAGAAATCCTCACTGATGAGGGATGAGCGTTGGAGTGGAGGTGGGTTTGAAGATCATTTTTGTTTTGTGTTTCTTGAGTAACTCGAAAACCGTGGCCTCCAGCGGAAACGTACACCAGTACAAAATTTAACTACACTGAATTTCCTATAAAAACGTCCTATTCCTTTTCTCTGTAGTACTAATAGTTTCCACGTAACTAGTAAGAAAACCTGAAAACCTCGCGCATGGATCTTGAAGGCTAGATATAACATTTCAAGTTGCATAAAACGACGTCGATAGTGGCAGCTGAATGATCTTGCTTGTAGAACCCTCCCTCCATCCCGCCCTCCGCCCCCCCCTCCCCCCATCGCTCTGATGACTATGTTTGGACCAGACTGTGGCGGAGAGCATCAATGGACTACAGTAGAGGGCAAAACAAACCTTTCACAAAGACAAAAACACACGATGAAGTGAAGCAAAGTTTTATAGACTGCTTCATCGTTACTCGACTAACAATATGCCTCTTTAGTTCCATTTACGCTTACAGCACTTGGAATTGCACAATTAACATAAATATTATTTAAACATTTGCATACTTATGTCCTGAAGCATGCTCAGCAGACAAACCACTGTACTAACAAAATCACAGACTACGAATTTAGGTGTTGTATGATTTGTTTCCTATGTCAATTACAAAATGTTAAAAAAAACATGAAGCCAGATAAGACAAAATGGTAAGCAATCATCCATTTATGCTGTCAAAAATTTATTGAAGCCGTAACGGAAAGTAACCATACAACGTTTATACAGAATCAGTTTACGAGTAATCACTTTAGAGTTCCCTTAATGTTAAACTACAGTGCACTAACGAAAGAAAAGATACAAATATAATAAGAAAACAGTAAGTACTTCACAACAAATATTAATGAGTGAGTTTACACAATAAATACACACATCAAAAAAAGTTTTGCCTCACCCCAGTTCCCAGAACTCCTGAAGATAAACGTTGACTGTGGATATCGTACTACAGGCACAGTCCCTTTGACTGTTCAGATATGTCACTAAACCGGCCCAAAGATGTAATCAAGAATGCATGAGCAGTGCCTATTAGACGGAGAGGTTCCGACAGCCAATAAATTCCATTCCACCAGGAAGGAGGTATACGGTTCGTGTTCTCTGTAGTTCACCCTGGCCTAGACGGTGAATACCGCGGTTCGATCGCTTCCGCACTGTTACTTTGTGCCAGGAAGAGCTCCCAACATGGGAAGTGTCCAGGCGTCTCGGAGTGAACCGCTCTTCAGGTCGGTGTCGGGTTTCTTGACATTGGAACCACTGCTACTTAGTCCAGTAGCCTCACGAGTCTGACTGTACTCCGTTCCAGATATCCCACTAGAAAAATCCCTGGCAGTGTCGGGAATCACAACCGGGTCCGGTGCATGGCAGTCGCTTCGTTGATCGCTCAGCTTCGGTGTCGGACACAGCCTATGAGTGCTGAAACCTACTGTAGGATCATGTGCATTAATTAGTTCACTAATCCAACTGTTCCGGAGTTGTCTGAGAGATATGAGAATCATTCCACGGACATGTGGACGCTTAATATAACTATGCAGGCTTTCATGACCGTTGCCTTAGAAGATAAAAATCTCCTGAGTGGTTAGCCTGAGTCACATTCCTCTTCAAAATTTTTCCCTGTTCGAATTTCGATTCCTTTGCTGCAATCTTCTTCAGTATTCCAATGGCGTCCCTGGTTGGATAAATGTTTTGCCATACAAGAATACGAATGTAATGCTGAAGAAGATTCCAGCAGAGGGATGGAAACGTCGAGTGGCGGAAAAGTTCGAAAAGGAATGTAGCACTCAGAAAACTTTGGATGGTTGTGTGATACCTCTACCGTCTGCTCTCCCCTCCCCTCCCTCTACCCTCAAGGTCGTCTGACGTCACTCCTACGGACCACACACCTCGGTTGCCGCTGATCGGGGTGTACCCCTTGGATCCATCTCCGATTAATCTCCCTGAGTAGCGGGCAGAGGCAAAGCGACATCAGAGGGGCTCGCTAACGCTTTCGTTTGCTTTTAGGTTTTACGGCGCTAACGTTGCCGCAATCAAGGCGAACGAGACTGGCACATGCTACTGTGTAGTTGCAACATTTAACTGCCCGAGTGTGTAAAGAGTCAGGACACAAATATTTTTATTGATAAATGTTTTATGTTTGCAAATCAACTCACATGTTCCCACCTACTAGCGACCGTAGGTAAAGATGAAGAGAGTACGGTATGTTTTAAAAAACTATTTTAGGTAACCGTTACGCAAAAATATTTTTCAAATGGGTGTCCAGCCTGAGCTTCAAAATACTTTGGCCGGCGTGCTGTATGAAATATTTTACTTAAAACATTAACAAATGCATGATAGTTACCTTCACATTCAATTGATTCCTTGTTTCGAAGCGGTACCAAAACTTCAAAATAGTGCCTTGTTAAAATTTTAAAATACATTTGCTTTCAGGCTGTTAGTAGGTAAACAGTATATTAATACTTATTTACAGAAAAATAATGACTTGTTACATTTTCTTGAGATAACAATCACAAAAGAATTTCAATATGTCGTTGTCGGAATCAACCAGCCAGTTTTGTCTAACAAGGAAACATCATCAACTTGACTTCATATTTCAAGGAGAGAAAAGCATACTTATAATATATTTCCCCCAGCGATCGTACTCAAGCGAAATTTTGGGCCATAATTCTGACAGTACGCAGTTACGACCTACTGAAAGTACAGCTTTTAAGCTTTCGCACGCACGTATTATCTGTCACTGGCTCCGCGCCACTGCGACCGCGTGATTCCTGAGTATAGTGGAGTAGGAACCAGAGCCCTCTCATTCGTGGGCGGTTGAAGAACAGGGAGGAAGGCGGTGGGGGCGGACACCCCTGTCCAACTTGTTTTCAAATATTGCTCGAGAATACATGTTACTGTACCAGTAAAATGGCAGTAATACGAGTATGTAGTGTGTCACGTGTTCGTCAACTATTATTTTAACAATCTTCTCGTACTGATATTCTGAATATATATATATATATATATATGCCCCAAAATCAAAATGAGAATCCTAAGCAACCGAAGAATTATTATGAAATGAAGTCAATGATCATCGATTTACCATTTAATTATGCCCACAACTTTTAAGAATAGCGCATCTCCTGCAAATGTACTTCACCTTAATAGCGCAAACTTTAAAATCCGAGTAGTATAAAGCGATACTAATTTGTTTCATTCTTATACACTGCATTTGCACAAGACATTTTTATGTTTCGATTCGCAAAGAGATCTTTGACACCAGCTACGTGTTATAAACCGTGCACTTTGACATAATGATCTCTTGCTCACTCCACTGCAGGGTTCTCGCGCCCGGGAATTAGGCAGCTCAGTGGGGCGGACCGAGTGACGAGCAACCGATGCGCGCAAAAGTTCAAAAGCTGTATTTTCAAAAGATCATAACTGCGCATCATCCGAATTCCTACACTAATTTTCGAGCTGGCTCGACTGCTGGAGCAGAAATCTTGTAAGTGTGCTCCTTTCTCTTTAAACCATGGGGTCAAGTTGGTGATGCTTCCTTCTAGGAGTACAAAGCAGTCAGTGGCTTAAGGTTCCCGTGGTGCTGTCGAGATAAATTATGCGATCTGAAGTTTCCCGGCGTATTTCCAATTTGAACAGTACTCGGGTATCCGATCGGGTAGCGTCGTAATTTCTCCACAATATTTCGACAGACGTACACGCTGCCATCTTCAGGTGGTTCCTGGCGAATGCTGTGCTGTTCCTCTCGGCGCCCTGTATATACTAGCCGTTACTCCTTCCACCGTTCCTCTCCTGCTGTCTTTGGTGCGGCAACGCGGCGGCTACTGGAGGTGGTGGGGGGAGCGGCGCCTGGGTCTGAACTGGTGTCTGCAGTCTCCCTGCTGCCGCCGTCGGGGGCAGTCCTCGATCTCTGGGACCGCATCTTTCTCTCCAGGCTGAGTGCAGGGCTCCAAGCCTGACTAAGTTGAAGGCCGCTGTCTTTATTAATTAGATCGTCCTGTAGTCGGATTTCGATGACCTCTTTAGTAACGCAGTCCCAAAAGTAGGAGGATTGACAGGTATACTCTGGATTTTCAGAAAAAAAAAACCTTTGTGGCGTTAGTCTCAGAACATCCTGTAGAGACCTCTTCGAAAACTTGGCATCTTTACAGTTTGAAAATTCGGTGTGGTAGGTTCAAAATTATATAATACTGAGAAAAATTTGATAAATTTTTATTTTTTACTCCACAGTTGCATGAATATTAAATTTACTGCTGCATTAGTTACCGGTTTATGGATGACTCGCACATTCTCAAACCGCACACCTTGTTATTAACCGTAAGTAGTTACACAACAGGATGCCAAAGGGCATGAATTGCATTATAAAATAAAGTCGAACTGTGAAGAACAAATACGCTCATTGATATGATAGCCTATGTATCTCCCGTTTCACCTGAACTACAGGGTACATGTACATCTGTACATTTTGATTTCTTTCCATATCGCAGAGACTGCACTCGAGGGGACCCATGAAGTACGACTAATGCAATCTAGTTCTACTACTCAGACAGAGTGAACTGTAGGTTCACTCCATTTCAACCCATTAATGACACTGTGAAAGTGTTACAAAACACATCGCACGATTGAAAGTCGTGATACTTACCAATAATACTTATTAAATGCTGTGTGCAGTCGTAAATCTTATAATTTTGTTTCATCAGCTGTGTCAGCAGATTACTTTGCAGTTTCAGTAGCACTTACCTCCGTAAAGCGGAATGAAACAATGGTGGTATTACACAATCTTCAAGTTCCTGCTCCACTAAAGAATCATCACACCAATGTTCTTCCCCCTATAGTTATATATACATATACCTCTTAAATGTAGATTTGTCTCAAACCTTTGGTATCTGACAGTGATTCGTGTTCGATGCCCAGCCTGAGTACTGGCTTGGAGTAAAAGTCAGTTCGGTCGCAGCTCGATCCGGCAGACCCCGCCGTCGCCGTGTGTGTGTCACGTGGTGCGTCCAATGACGTGACGATACCAGCAAACACCGCCGCGACGCACTTGTCGTTGACACCTCATAACTAGGGTTGAGATTATTTTAAGGAATAACACGTGGAAGGTGCGCCCACATATTTCGTCGTGTGTTGTTTCATGGAATACACTTCATTCCTTAACAACAAATTATACTTACAATATTAAAAACCATGATAAAAGAGTAACAACGTTCACAATCATTAAAAAGATTTGAACAGGCTCAGTTCGTTAATAACAAACTTTAATAATTTTTACGACTTCTGCACCACTTGTTAGCAGCGGACACAGTGGCTGCGCCAAAGACTGAGACGACGTGGTGTTTTACAATTATTTACTGAACTTTCTTTACAATTTCTCCCTCGTCGTCCACTATTTATATCCGGCAGGAGGACGTTTTTTTACCCTCGGTGGTAGCTTTTTGTTATTACTCCCGCAGTATATTGCAGCGTAACTTAGCGTGCTGGCCTCACTTCCCCGTACTCGGCACTCTCCAGGCTTCGCTCGGCGCTCGGTTTGTATGCGTCCTTGCGTCAGTCTGTTGGTGGACTGCTGCTGTCAGCAAGGCTATCTGTGCGTGCTTACTTCGCAACACCTCGGTCGCCGGCTTGCCACTGTTTCGCCATTCTCCACTGCGTGAAGCAACGCTTACTCAGTGGCCGCAACACAATTTATACCATTAGGAGCAGGGCTTAAAAGCAGGAGTATACAGTTCCCAAATGCAAGAGAGAAGGCACGACAACTAGACGGCGCTGCAAGCGGGTTCAACAATATTAACAGTAAAATGAATTATAATAAACAGCCACTAAATGTACTAACAATTTCCAAGCGCGGGTAACACGTTACACAAGTGGATAACGCCCATCCAAAATACAGAATGAGTACACATCACGCCACTGATTAACAATGTAAAAGCCTCAATAAAAATCCCTTAAGCAATGAAACACAGAATCCCCCGAAATAAATGCAAAGCTGGGAAGGCATACAATTTAAATGTGACTTCTATATGTACATAACAGCAGAAACATTGTTCAAAAAATGTGTGTGAAATCTTATGGGACTTAACTGCTAAGGTCATCAGTCCATAAGCTTACACACTACTTAACCTAAATTATCCTAAGGACAAACACACACACCCATACAATTGGCCAAAATACAAAATAAGTTGAAAACTACAGCAGACGGCTATCACAGTCAACAAGGAACAAGTAGGCAAGTTTCGCAATGGGTGGAGTTAACTAATGACTGCGGATCAAAGGGAGGTTCAACAGTTCATATTGATTAATATGATTAAAACTTGATTTATTAATATGATTGATTGATTATGATTGATTAATATGATTAAAACTTAACTCGCTCCAGAAGTACCAAATAAGGGTGAAAGGCATAAACGAGTAGTTAAAGAGCAGGTGTAGTGAGGAGGAACACGCTTTAAATCTCAAGGGCTTGCTGAATCCAAAAAAATAGGGCAGGCACTCCGCTGTGGAACGCATCAAACTATCGACTGACTCAACTTGAGCCACCGCGACGCGGCTGGTGGAGGCAGCGGACTGCCGGTCAAAGCAGAGGTCGTGCGACGACGGAAGTGCCGCCGCAGCAGAAGGCAAACAAAAACGCATGATCCGCTGCCAAAGCTACCCACACACACATTGAAAGGGAACAGTAATCTGCGCAAATAAGGCTACAGACGAGAATGCCTAAGACGTATGTGCAGTCGCTTTTGTGGTAATTTGAGATTTCCTACAAGTAACAAGCTTAACACTTCTTAAAATTACTTGTAAATTAAAAGACGAAATATCAGCGCCTGGCCGGCCGAAGTGGCCGCGCGGTTCTGGCGCTGCAGTCTGGAACCGCGAGACCGCTACGGTCGCAGGTTCGAATCCTGCCTCGGGCATGGATGTGTGTGATGTCCTTAGGTTAGTTAGGTTTAACTAGTTCTAAGTTCTAGGGGACTAATGACCTCAGCAGTTGAGTCCCATAGTGCTCAGAGCCATTTGAACCATTTTATCAGCGCCTGCTGATGCAACGATTAAGGCATAGTCACCTACAAAGGGTGCTTTGCCTCCGACACAGATGTTACAAATTAAATTTCGTCGATTCAATTTATAACAGAGAATACTCGTACACTTGCACAGAAAATGGCCTGGAACAACAAACTGCGATCAGTTACACTGATTGGTGAACATACACACAATCACTTGGGTCGCGTTAATATAACAGGTCCAATTCCACATTAACACAGACGTGGTCTTGCAGTATCAAGTACTCAAAAATGAGAAAACAACGCTTAGCTCAAGTCAGATGTGTCAACCAAAATTCCAAGCCGGGGTGTTATTGCCTCCCATCCGTACAGGCGGTCTCCGAGGTGCCATAAAATTTAAGCTTGGAGAGTAGGTCCGCTGCTTTTCCCGCAGTCCGCCGCTACCAATCCTTAAGCGAGTCGGAAAGGCTTGCCTCCGACCGATTAGACTACTCGCGGCTTCTCGAGGCCCGTACCGGACAGCCTGAGTCCCCAAAAGCAACAACTTGCCTGCCATGTGCCCTCCAGCCAACTGTTCGCACCAGGCCCCACCACACCGATAACAAACGCCTCGACCAAATTCCCTTGCTCGCGACATACGGTCAAATCGATATCGGCAACCCAAGTTGTTAGTGGCGCCAGTGGAGTCCCATGCCGCTAAGATTAAAGCCGCCACGGCTCAGTCGTACAATTCCTCGCTCTCCTTTCATGCCCTCGATATAGGACATTGATGGTAGAGTGACTGACCTTGCCTGTGTTAACGTTTGTCGATTCGAATCGTTCCACGGAATGTTTCGTACATACTATTGTTTGGACTTCACTGTTTGTTCCACCAATCTTCACGTCATCACGAGTACGAGTGGTCGTAAGCTGTGTTCTACCAACACAGAGAAGAACAGGAAAAGCCCAACGAAAGATTGTTGTTATTTCTTGCTGACATTTTCTGTTTACGTTCCAATACGTTGGACTGGATTTAGGTTGAAATGGTAAAGAGGTAATAGAAAAACAAAAAATCCGATTTTGTTTTGAATTCCTGAACCAGTGTACACAGCATTAAGTTTATTTGACCTAAGAGTTTCTAGTAGTTCTCACTTGGTCATGCCTGTGTCATTGAGGCCTTATGTGGTATCCTTATGTGGTAGATCAGTATGCCTTACGCGTAACCAGTTCCAGGTTTTTAGAATATAATTTTAATGGTATTGGCTTCTATGCTGTGGAGTGAGGCACATTCATTTGTCCTCCTCTTCTCGGAGACGAAGACGATACCAGCGGCAGAGTTTAGTTTCATCAGCTCGATGAAGTATATGCTTTGCGACGAGCTCGCCGTATGTAATTAGCCACCATCACAAGAGACATAAGCAAAATGTTCAAATATGTGTGAATTCCTAAGAGACCAAACGGTTGAGGTCATCGAGCCCTAGACTTACACACTACTTAAACTAACTTATGCTAAGAACAACACAGACACCCATGCTAGAGGGAGGACTTGGACCTGCGGCGGGAGTGGCCGTGAGTTCCGTAACATGGGCCTCTAACCGCGCGGCCACTCCGCGCGGCAGCCATAAGCATTTTTATGTTACTGTGGGGACAGAAAACTAATGTAAAATGTATCTGTAACTGCATTAAGAGTGTTTGCTTGGAGCTGTGTTAACTTTCGTGCTCGAAGCAATAAAAAAATAAAGTGAAAACAAGTTTTTTTTTCATTACTTGTGGTCCATTGATCGTGACCGGGCCAAATATCTCACCAAATAAGCGTCAAACGAAAAAACTATAAAGCTTGAAGGGGGAAACCATATGGCGCTATGGTTGGCCCGCTAGATGGCGCTGCCACAGGTCAAACGGATATAAACTGCGTTTTTTTAAATACGAACCCCCATTTTTATTATATATTCGTGTAGTACGTAAAGAAATATGAATGTTTTAGTTGGGCCACTTTTTTCGCTTTGTGATAGATGGCGCTGTAATAGTCACAAACGTATAAGTACGTGGTATCACGTAACACTCCGCCAGTGCGGACGGTATTTGCTTCGTGATACATTACCCGAGGCAGGATTCGAACCTGCGACCGTAGCAGCAGTGCGGTTCCGAACTGGAGCGCCTAGCTTCGCTCGACCACAGCTGCTGACTAAGATGTTTCACGATAGTAGTTAGAGACTCTACATGTTATCTGACTACACCATGTTCACAGATAACCTATATTACAGAACTGCAACGTAGGTCTTACGTGCATGTAACGCTGATCAACTGCAATTATAGTCTATCTGCCAGTTGTACCATATCTTGTCCTCATCACTTGCGTTCTGTCTTACATTTCATCTTGAAATTTCGAGGATGCGCCCAGGCAGGCAGAGTTTGCCTGCGAAGATTGCATTACTAGTACAAAGTCAATGTCTTTCAGCTGGCAGCCATGTAACAACGTAGTTAACATAGGTTTAACATAGGTCTTCTTATTTAAAAAGAATAGTCTTATTTGCCAAGAGATGTGCTATAAAGTCACAGTCCATTTCGTTTTGATTAATACATCACTTCAATTCAATTTGATTTAGCCTGTTATGACCAAGTTTAGCCAGATAAGTGTGTAGTTTATTATGTTTTTGTTATGAGCGGAACGATTTAACAGAGATACGAGCGTCGGGCCAATGACGTTTAGAAGTATTCTTTATGTCTTGCGTTGTATGGGTGTGCAAGTGTTAACTGTACAGCCTGACTGAAATGCTTGAAGCATAACTTATTTCGGCGACTTTCTTCGTCACGTGAGACTTTTAGATTGACGTCTCCCTGGAAGTTTGCTCTTGTTGGTGAACTTACGAATACTTTCAAATGCGACTTATTGATTCACTTACCACATAACTTGTATAAGCGCTTCCCATACTCCCGCAGAGAGGGTAAACTGCAGTAATGTGTCTGGAAGCACCGTGTGTGTGGGCTTCTTCGACGGATTGATCGTGCTCTGTTTACGCAGCCGCTGTTAAAGTTTAGCAGAAAATGTCTCTGAGAGGCGAGCTGTTAACTCGCATCTCCATCATGAACGGGAAAGTGACGTGAAAACACGTTGAACAGTCTGCTTACCTTGCGGCAGTCAGCCTTCCATATGACATTAACGTTTAAAAGGATTTCGTTTATTAATGAACTAGACACATTTCATTGAAACGTTTCCCTCCCACACTAACATAAAGATTCAATTCGTACTGCTAAATGTTAGTCATTTTCATTACACTTAATATTTTATGTTTCATTGCCTCCTCTGGTGCTTTTCTTTTACGTAAACTTTGGTAGACACATAAATATGTGTCCTCGTATAGGTAACTGAGATCAGAGTATTTATCATGTTTTAATACTAATGTTTGTTGTACGATTTTTTGCATGTACGTCACCATGAGGTACATGACGTAGTGTAGACCCACTCCCCTCTCGACAATGCATCCCGTTTGCTGATGTCAAACTTGTACTACAGGTCATGTATTCACATGAAATTATGATGGCGGATATCACTCTGCTGTGGGTTTCCGAACAGCCACTCTCTCTCAATCAAGGAACTCGAGCGTCATTTGACCTGACATCATCAAAACGGAATTTCAGTATTGTCAAAAAGTTTCCGATGCTAAAGATTCCTATCACACTCTTCGAATTCAATGTAACTGAATGTCTTTCCAATCCAGCATGAACTCGGGTGCTGATATTACGTCTGCCTTCTTATGTACTCATTGTGGTCATCTCCCAGTACCTACTGCAACCTACATCCTTCTGAATCTGCTTAGTGTATTCATCTCTTGGTGTCCCTCTACGATTTTTACCCTCCACGCTGCCCTCCAATACTAAATTGGTGATCCCTTGATGCCTCAACACATGTCCTACCAACCGATCCCTTCTTCTAGTCAAGTTGTGCCACAAACTTCTCTTCTCCCCAATGCTATTCAATACTTCCTCATTAGTTATGTGATCTACCCATCTAATCTTCAGCATTTTTCTGTAGCACCACATTTTATGTACTCATATAACACTTGTATTGTTATAATTATTCTGAAAACCTAATTGTAAACAAACTATGCTACACAACGAATAATTTTGTAGCAGTGTAGATAGCGACACACACAGAAAAATTTATGCGTAAAGAAACGCTTCAACAAAACAAAAACAAAACTGACGATTTCAAATAATACACTGCAAAACTACGACGTAGCACTGCTATCTGTCGACTTAAACATCTCTCTTTTGATGTTCATTCCTTACAGGCATTGATGTATTTTCCTTGTATGTGTGTAAAGAACACTATTTCAAAGCCTTATGGTTTACACTCAAAAAGCTGAACAATAACTATTATTGACAGAAAGAACTTGATTTTAATTTAGGTAGAAATAATTCTAACCGTATAATGTCAACCTACGATGGGGGCAATGTGGTATCTTGGTTTCCTTTTTACGCCTCCAGCGTAGCCAGTTTCGGGTTTTTACGACATAATTTTTAAAGATACTACCCTCCATGCTCTGGAGTGGGAGAAAAATGTATTTTTACTCTCTGTGCGTTCAACTGTCTTTTATCTTTTCACAGAAAAGACCACAGCAGAGAGAGGACAGTTAACATTCATCAGCTCGGTAAATAACATTCCTTGTGACGAGCTCGTATTAAGAGTACAAGCTTTGAGCTGTGTTAACTTTTTCACTCGAACCAATAAAAATTTTAAAAATAAAAACAATACTTCTTCCATTATTTCTGAGTGCGTTAATGCATTTAGAATTTCACGATTCCGGATAACGTGGCCACAGAGGGACGGAACTAAAGATAATGACCTTTATATCCTCGTCCCACGCAAACATGCGACAAGGAAACTGATTGTTAGAAAAAGATTAGACGTGGGACTCGTGGCATTATATTATCCAAGCCAATAATATTATCGTCTTATAGGCATTTCCATTATTTCAGTGAGAAGGGGACATAGTAATAATTATTATAGCTTCTTACTGAGTATGTCTCACATCCGAGATCACGTAAGTGTTTTCTCATTATAATCACAATATCCAGTACGGTAGAACAGTGAGCACAGATTTATGTAGAATCTGTCCGCGTTAGTTTCATTAGTAATTCACATCTGTATTCCATGTAATGTTTACGCACTTTGTAGGAAATAAACGCCACATCGCTGGCACATCTGAGCACAGTGTCGCCATTTATTGACAAAGTGCGCTGCGGGATGGTCCGTATAATTTTGTGAAGCACACTGTAGTTGCTTCTTCTGACGTAGTACGGCAGAGAGAGTTACGAAGAAGGGAAGTGCATGGCCACAATGTGGACACCTGCCGTCCCCCATACATCTACCCTCCTCCACTCTTAAGCCAATCACATCGACGGAACACAATTTATTATTCGTTAATTTTATATCAATAACAAGCTATACTAACTTCAATTTTTCCATCCTCTGCAACGCAGAAACTGTTATTCCTAGACAAAAAGTGAATAGGATCTTTTTTCTTTGCAAACTGAACGTCTTTTAATTTGGTACAGAGAAACATTTTAGCTAGAAGCCGCGGTTTCCCTGTTATCCAAGAAAAACATTAAAAACTGACCTTTAAAGGTCTCTTCACCTCCACTTTCACACGTCCCCGGCTTGGTATTTAGTATGATGTCAATGACACTCCTACCAGCTCCTTACAACACCGGTGTTTACAAGATTTCATGCCACTTTGCCATACATCGGTCAGACTAATCGTACTGTTGAGGCTGGCCGCGAGGGATTAGCCGAGCGGTCTTCGGCGCTGCAGCCATGGACTGTGCGGCTGGTCCCGGCGGAGGTTCGAGACCTCCGTCGGGCATCGGTGTGTGTGTTTGTCCTTAGGATAATTTAAGTTAGGTAGTGTGTAAGCTTAGGGACATGACGTTAGCAGTTAAGTCCCATAAGATTTCGCACACATTTGAACATTTTGTTGAGACTGTTGAGGACAGCTGTGTCGAGCATTCGTACTTTGTACGATGCATCAGTGACAGTAAAATTGAGAAGTCTGCTTAAATAGCTCATGAAAATGCCTCCTCCGTGTTGTACGTAGCTGTTGCAATACACAACAAATTGCTTCATTATTCACTTCATAACAATAAACGAATTGAATGAGAACACCATACAACACACACACACACACATACACACACACACACACACACACACACATTGAATCCTGCTAATCGAGGTAGGGCCTACATATTATTATTATTATTATTATTAGTGATGGTGGTCAAACACAAAGCATTGGCAGCCTGAAGTCTTCCAATTTCCGCCAGATTAGAAGTAAGGAATACAGGAATGAAGTGATTTAGAAACAGTAGGCTGAAATACGGTGTACACATTTTAATTTGGTTCATTTCAAATGGGGATGTAGGAAGTAGACGAAGCAAGTGTCACTAGGGAGAGGAGTGATTCAGAAGAACCAGGTTTCGTAACAGCTGTCTACCCTTAATGTGGATAGTTAGCTTTGTTTACCGAGAAAGAGTTGTTAGTAATGCTCGCGATGCACTGAGGATTCCTTCATCATTCTCTAAAATAAGTTTGTTAGAACTGAACAGGACCAAATGTCGTTAAGTCCCATAAGATTTCACACACATTTGAACATTTTTGAACCAAATCTCTCATTGACTCATTAGTTCGTGGTTTCATAGAATACCTACAAAAACTAAATACCATTTACCTTTGGTCATTTTGAAAATGAATGCGTTCAAAGATAATTATTTTTCTTTGTATAGCTAGAAGTTAATGTCGATGATGGCGGGGAGAGAAGGCCTACTAGCTAATATCTGATGACACTGGGGTACCACTGCAATAGTGAAAAGAACAGTTGCTGTTGATGGGCGACTGCGTATAGTGTTTTAAGAGGTTGTGCAGAACAATTACAAGCATAATTTTCACATACCAGCTCCTAAAGGAATTTGTGCATACTGGTTGTGTTACTGATGAACAGTGTTCGGAGAGGTCAACTGTATCAGAAGAAACTGAGGAAAAGATTCAGAAAGCAATTACTTGCAGCCCTTTAAAACGATGCACAAGTTTAACCAGGGAAGTTGGTGTCGCACACACCACATTGCGATTCAAATTGAACTAATATGCTTACCACATTCGGGTTGCGCATAGTCTTGAAGATGAGAACTGTGCCGCCTCACTAGGTATGACTTACTGGATGGCGTTAGAAATGCAAATTTAATGCAGCACATTAGTCTACGAGAAAACATATCACAATCGCGGATTTGTGAACAGTCAAATGCATTGCAGGAGTGGAAGCTCGACACGCAGAGGTAAATGATTGGATGAGGATTCCAAGATCAAAAGTGTACAGACCATTCGTGGTTGCTGAGAAAACTGTCAAACCTTAACCAGTAACACCTATCAGCCTGTTAGAACAGTTTTTGGAACTACAGTTGGTGCAGGATAACAATTTGGATACTGTCGTCCACCTACACGACGGAACACTCAACATTTAACCGTAATTATCCCCGACTACTTAAATGCAACTTGTCCTGGGGGGTGGACTGTCTGAGCATGAGCAACAGTTCTATCTCACAGCTCGCCCGATTTGAGCCAAATCTATTTCTTTGTTTGAGAAATTATCAAGTCTGATTTTTATCAAGATCATCATCAACAACTGAAAAACAGGATTATTGCATCTGTGGAACAAATAATGCCAGCTACATTAGCAAGGGTATTTCAGGCTATACAGGAGTTTTGGGGCTTGTGCTTACATTTCCAGGGTAATCACACCTAGTTGCAGTAAATTTGTATTATGAAATATCTCAACGTATGTTGATGTTGTTTATAGTTCCTGGTTAATTCCTTATCTGGAAAGTGGTAAATGGATTTATAAACATCCTTGTATTATTCTCAATAACCCTAAGTGATGCTGATGATGCTGTGGTGCACGGGAAGGTGTCGAAAATGAGTAACTGCAGGATGACAGAAGATGACTTAGAAAAAATTTCTTGTTGATGTGATGAATGGCAGATGTCTCTAAACGTACAAAAATTTAGTTTCTGCTGAGGAGTAGGAAACACAAACCCGTAATTCTCGAATACAATATTAATATTGTCCTGATTGATACAGTCACGCTGTCTAAATGTGTACGGGACGCTAGTGCGTCCTATTCTTGAGTGTTTGGGATCTGTACCAGGTTGGATTAAAGGATAACATCGAAGCAGTTCAGAGGCGAGCTGCTAGATTAGTTACCCGTAGGTCTGAACAACATGCAAGTATTGTGGAGATACTTTGGGAACTCAAATAGCAACCCATGTGGCGAAGGCGAGAGAACCGGAATTTGAAGCTGACTGCAGGGCGATCCTACTGCCGCCGACACACATTTCGTGTAAGGACCCCTAAGATAAGATACGAGAAATTAGGGCTCATACGGAGTCGTATGGACGGTCGTTTTCCCCTCGCTCTATTTGCGAGTGGAACAGGAAAGGATATGAATAGTAGTGGTAGGTTACTCTCCGTCATACACCATACGGTGGGTGTATGTATGTATGTAGACGTAGATGTAGAATTTGTTCGATATCTGCAGATAAACCTACCTCGTAACAAAAAACAGTGGACCAGTACTCCTCAACAATAAATTGATCGCAGTAGACTTTTGTTAAAAATTTCTCTCGGGAGACGAAATGTACTTTCGCATAATCCTTCTCCCAAATATAAGTCTTCCAATCACCTTCCCTACTGAAAATTTTCTATGTTCATACGATTTCATATCGATTCTTAGCTTTCTCCCTGAATATGTAATATGCTCCAAGCGTCCTCAGATGTTCTTGTAAAGGTCCGCTATACGATTCTTTCTTTGTGCTATGGTTTTTTTTATGTACCATTCGTCATGAAATTATCTCGAGCAGGCTGTACGTCCTATTGCTTTATTTTCTTCAGTTCGTACTTCATTGATGGCGAACGCACTAAAAAGCATAATATGATGACGAATAAATGTTTTTACGATCAAGTCTATCGACGTCGTCTTTTTTTCCCCTTCTATGCTCCATGGATTAGACATTGATTCTGTTCCCTCTTCACTAGTTGTTTGTCCACCTCTCCTGGTACGTGTTGGTACCAACTGTTGCCGTATTTGCTTATTTCGCTCTACTTTTAGTTCTTGTCAGACTGGTTAGTTTTTTATGTGGTCTTTTCTTTCGGATCCATTTGTTCTTAGAAATTTCATTTCTGCACTATTTTTTTCCTAATTCTCTTCCTTCTGCGTGCCCAGGATTAACACCCATGAAGAAGTGCTGGATGAGATAGTTTTGTAGAATTTTACTCTCCTTTCTCGTCTAATCGTATTTTTAATTAAATTTTGAATGATGTAGATATTTCCAAATACAGCCAATTGTAGATCTAGATCAATGTTAATGTCCAGGTGAATCTGATGTCACTTATAAGTGAACGATGGCACTTCTTCCAAAATCTCATTCTTCACAACGATTTTGCTTACTTTCTTTACTGTTCCGCAATGTACAGGTTGAATAACATCGGAAATAGGCCTGCAGTCCTGTATGACTCCTTATTACACATTATTATCATCTTGATCAAGTCTATAACGTTATTATTTCGGTGCCAAACAAAATGATAGCGAACAAGAACCATGAAGCCGGCCGCTGTGACCGAGAGGTTCTAGCCGCTTCAGTCCGGATCCACGCTGCTGCTACGGTCACAGGTTCGAATCCTGCCTCAGGCATGGTTGTGTGTGATGTCCTTAGGTTAGTTGGGTTTAAGTAGTTCTAAGTCTAGGGGACCCATAGTCCCATAGTGCTTAGAGCTATTTGCTCCATTTTGAACCAAGATTTTGCTGTGGTGGTGATGTTTAGTCTGGTGTGATGCACCTCTGCACTCTAGTCTGCCCTGCACAATCCTGTTCTTATCTGCGTAACATTTGAACCTTGTCCTCCCTTTACAGCCCCCACCCCCACCCCACACTCAAAAACCCATTTTCCTTTTTCTACAAAACCTACGATTCCTTGGTGCGTCAGGAGTCAGCATGTATACGCTACCACTTCTCTTTGCCAGTCTGTGTGATAAATTTCTTTTCTTCTGACTTCGAGTCGGTAATTCGACTTCAGCTATCCGATCTACTCATCTATTCTTCGGTATTCTGCTGTAGACATATTTCTCTAACTGTCTGAACAGATAATCGATCACGTTCCAGTTCTGTACAAGGCTACACTCCAGACAAATACCTTCACATTGAAAATGTTCGTCTATTGCCAGTCCGCATTTTATATTCTCTCTACCTTGACCTTCGACACCTATTTTACTGTCCAACTAAGAAAAGTCAACGAATTTCATTGTCTCAATTCCTAATCTAATTCCCTTCCTTTGCCTTCTCTGACAGATAAAAATTCGGCTGCAAACGTTGAAGGATTTATTTTTTCACCGTTATCTGTAATTCCCTTTCAATATTTCTCCTTTATTTCCTTTATTGCTTCGTGAGTGGACAGACTGAATAATACTGGGAACGGGCTATGACCATATGTCGCTCCTTATTATGCATGTGTTTGTGTGAGAGAGACAGAGAGAAAGAGAGTGAGAGAGGGGGGGGAGGGGGGGTCCACGTCTCCTCATAAGCCACTGTACCGATTTCAACCAAAGTTGATGCATTTATCCCTTATTGTCAGGTAACAATCGCTGTTTGAGGAAAGAACCATCACAGTTCAGGAGATATAAAGTCATAAATAATGATACATGATGCTTGACGTTTAAATTTATTACTTCTGCACTACTAGTTCTATTCGTAATAAATTTCTCTGACACTATCGACACAGGCCGTTGAATGTAACTACAAAACTATATCATGGTACTACACATAGTTCAGGAGAGATAACGTCATAAACACTGAGACGTGCGAAAAACAGCCGCAATGTACATGACGTTTAAATTTATCACTTCTTTGCTACAAACTCTGTTCGGAACACATTTTGCAGACAGTAATTAAATATGCCACTGAATGTACCTGAAAAATTATATTATTGTATGATGCATAGATCTGGAGATATGACGTCGTAAACATCGAGATGCGTGAAAAACTTCTGCATCATGTATGACGTTAAAATTTATTACTTCTTTGCTACCAACTCTCTTCATAACATAATTCGCAGACAGTATCCACATATGCCGCACCAGATATATATAATTGTATGACACATACTTCGAGAGATATGACGTCATAAACACCGAGATATGTGAAAATATGCCGCAACATGAATAAAGTTTTTACACTGCTAACGTTTTGACAGCTTAAGGAAATTCCTGACATCTGGCAGCTATTTTGACATGTTTCATCTGCGAAAGGCAAACGAATGTAGGCGAAAAAGATAGCGGCCTATAGAGATATGAAGAGACGTTTACAAAATCACGTTGCAGACACGCGAAGCAGCTTCGCCCAATATATAGAAACTTTCCGGTATCATGTAACTTAAGCTAAACGCATTTGTACATTATGCATATTTCTTTGCACGACGGTTCCATAATTTCAAAGGTGTTTTCACGAATACATAGAAATGAAATTTTTGGAGACTTCACTGCAATTACATTTAATTTTTTTCGTTTTATGGTACTGATAGAAAGCTGGCCAAAGCAATACCCGGGGCATGCCGGGTTTATCAGGTGGTATTGTTTATAAAGGTTTGCACGAAAAACGATCTTTTACTTGATGATACAATTCCGAAACGACCATTTCATTAGGTATACGAAAATGCATCGTGCCCGTTTTCCTAGTGATTAATTAGTAGGGAAGATCATGCACAGTAATGAAACAATCGACGCGCTGATCAGATTCCGGAGGCTCATAGGTAATTTTGCTGCAAATCCCGGTTCCCGAGCGCGGGCCTGCCGCGGGTCCATGATTCATTCACCAGCACTTAGACGGGCGAGCCGCCGTAGAGATTGGCGCCTGCCAGATATATACGCGGCATGGCATACCGCAGAGCAACCAGCGCCGCCCGATGCATAATCTATAAACGGTTACGGCTCCGTGGCATTAGCGGCCGCCCTTAAAGAGGTTTGGCCCCTTTACGATGAATATTCCGCAGACGGCTCAGGCGTTATCGCTCCTTCGGGCTCCCCGCTCCTTCCGGAACCGCGGAGCAATAAGTTAAGCGCTGTAAGGCGCAATAAACAAAATAGAAACCTCCAGGGTAAATAAAAACGCAGCCTGCAGCTTAACTCTTTGTCACATTCCTTTTAACGTTGCTGCAAATCGGTAAAATGAATAACGATTACTAAATGTAGAACAGAAGATCAACCAGTGGTCGTTAAATGAGCCTACGAACTATGAAAGTAACAATTTCGTAATCATTTATTCAGAAAGTCACGTTGAAAACTTCGTGACTGAGCATCTAACATAGGTGTGTAATCATTCTGCTTAAATATTTAATTATGTAATATTTCAGTGTAATAATCTAATTATGTACTGTTTTAGCGTAATGTTCCGAACGTAGAACGAAAGGTACTAAATGTGATTGCTGTATAATCTTTAGCTTGTATTCTGTAACGTGAACATAATATGATTCTGGAACGTTGTGAAACCGAAACGTGACTGTGTGAGTCTACGAATGTAAAATGGTACAGAAGTTTCTCAAACCGTGTTCTGAATCTAATATGATATGTGACCTAGCATCTGTGAGTGGCAACCTTTCACAGTACTGACTGGCATAATCATGGAACAACCATGTGCAGTTACAGATAATATTCTGAATCTATATAGAGGCGTGAAATTATCCACTGTTCCCTGAATACACCAAAAAATGTTTCGTCGTGGCTATTCGGAAAGTAAGGTCTGATCGGATGCGAAATGGAAACCACAGTCAAAATTAAAAAGTTGCAACAGCTACCTACACCTTCCAGTTACTTCTCTACAAAGTCGCCGCTCCAACTTAGACATCTGTCGTAGCGTTGTACCAACTTTCCTATACCCTCGTCATAGCAGGCGGCCGCATGTGCTTTCCGCCAATTCTCTACGCTGGTTTACACCTCGTTGTCCGCGCGAAAATGTTGTCTCCATAGCCAGCAGTTCGTGTGAGCAGGGACGAATCCCAGGGGGAGCGAATTAAGGGCTGTATTGTGGGTGATCAGACACTTACGATCGAAAATGCTACAAGAAGATCTTCATTGCCCCTGCAGAGTGGCTCGAGAGTTGTCATGAGAAGGAAACGCATGACAATAATGCGGGACTCTGATGTACGATAGAGGGTTGGGTTGTTTGGGGGAAGAGACCAAACTGCGAGGTCATCGGTCTCATCGGATTAGGGAAGAACGGGGAAGGAAGCCAGCCGTGCCCTTTCAAAGGAACCATCCCAGTATTTGCCTGGAGCGATTTAGGGAAATCACGGAAAACCTAAATCAGGATGGCCGGACGCAGAATTGAACCGTCGTCCTCCCGAATGCGAGTCCAGTGTGCTAACCACTGCGCCATCTCGCTCGGTATGACAGTTATGTCATGCAGGCTGTATGACGTCAGGCGAAGTCTCCCACCAGGCCATCATACTTGGCAGGAGACATTATTACTCTAGGCACCTTTACATGTTCACTGTGGGCTCAGAAAAAGGGGAACCTGACGTGATCGCCGGTCATACTAGATACGAGGGCAGTTCAATAAGTAATGCAACACATTTTTTTTCTGAAACAGGGGTTGTTTTATTCAGCATTGAAATACACCAGGTTATTCCCCAATCTTTTAGCTACACAACACTAGTTTTCAACGTAATCTCCATTCAATGCTACGGCCTTACACCACCTTGAAATGAGGGCCTGTATGCCTGCACGGTACCATTCCACTGGTCGATGTCGGAGCCAACGTCGTACTGCATTAATAACTTCTTCATCATCCGCGTAGTGCCTCCCACGGATTGCGTCCTTCATTGGGCCAGACATATGGAAATCCGACGGTGCGATATCGGGGCTGTAGGGTGCATGAGGAAGAACAGTCCACTGAAGTTTTGTGAGCTCCTCTCGGGTGCGAAGACTTGTGTGAGGTCTTGCGTTGTCATGAAGAAGAAGTTCGTTCAGATTTTTGTGCCTACGAACACGCTGAAGTCGTTTCTTCAATTTCTGAAGAGTAGCACAATACACTTCAGAGTTGATCGTTTGACCATGGGGAAGGACATCGAACAGAATAACCCCTTCAGCGTCCCAGAAGACTGTAACCATGACTTTACCGGCTGAGGGTATGGCTTTAAACTTTTTCTTGGTAGGGGAGTGGGTGTGGCGCCACTCCATTGATTGCCGTTTTGTTTCAGGTTCGAAGTGATGAACCCATGTTTCATCGCCTGTAACAATCTTTGACAAGAAATTGTCACCCTCAGCCACATGACAAGCAAGCAATTCAGCACAGATGGTTCTCCTTTGCTCTTTATGGTGTTCGGTTAGACAACGAGGGACCCAGCGGGAACAAACCTTTGAATATCCCAACTGGTGAACAATTGTGACAGCACTACCTACTGAGATGTCAAGTTGAGCACTGAGTTGTTTGATGGTGATCCGTCGATCATCTCGAACGAGTGTGTTCGCACGCTCCGCCATTGCAGGAGTCACAGCTGTGCACGGCCGGCCCGCACGCGGGAGATCAGACAGTCATGCTTGACCTTGCGGCGATGATGACACACGCTTTGCCCAACGACCCACCGTGCTTTTGTCCACTGCCAGATCACCGTAGACATTCTGCAAGCGCCTATGAATATCTGAGATGCCCTGGTTTTCCGCCAAAAGAAACTCGATCACTGCCCGTTGTTTGCAACGCACATCCGTTACAGACGCCATTGTAACAGCTCCGTACAGCGCTGCCACCTGTCGGAAGTCAATGAATCTATACGAGACGAAGCGGGAATGTTTGAAAATATTCCACAAGAAATTTCCGGTTTTTTCAACCAAAATTGGCTGAGAAAAAAAATGTGTTGCATTACTTATTGAACTGCCCTCGTATATTGCCCAACACCTCGGTGCAGGTTTTCAATGTTGTTTCTATTTCGCGCCCGATCAGACCTTACTTTCCGAATAGCCGTCGTAATTCTACCTACTCAACGAAGACAGCGAAGCTCGGCTCTGCTTTACCATTCTAGCCGTTATGTAACACTACACTGTACATTGAGCTCAAAGAAATCAGGCAACTTTTGCTAAAAGCGCTATTAAACGATCATTATTAAACAAATATCGTAATGGGCAATGTGTGTGAGCATGCATCAAATTAGGTAACTATGCAGTGGTTGTGAGAGTGCCAGTACTAAATAGGTTTTCAATCATTAAACGAAAATATATAGAACAGCGGGATTAAGTAAACCAAAAGCCTATTTCAGTTTAATTCTTGTATTTTAACTGAGAAATTATGGATATTTAATAGATTAGCCTTTCAAACTATTTACACGAGTCAGTTAAAGACTATTCAGCTAACTATCACTTGGACACAAGCATGGAACTGTAAATAATAGATTTCAGCTATCAGTCGCCCTTTTTAAATTTTATTGGCAGATCTAGATTTCAGCTAGAAACTAGCCATTCTCAATGCAGTAGCATTTTTGATCAATGCATGTAATGCTTGTTGGTCGGGCTTCATGATTCAATGAACCGTGGATGAACACCGACCAAAAGGCATTACATACATTGATCAAAAATGATAGTGCATTGAGAATGGCTAGTTTCTAGCTGAAATCTAGATTCGTCAATAAAATTTAAAAAGTAAAATTTAAAAAGGACGACTGATAGCTGTAAACTATTATTTACAAGTTTACAAGTTATATATATATATATATATATATATATATATATATATATATATATATATATATATATATATATATATATATATATATATACCCTGTAGTTTTATGTTTCCCGCACACGTTATTGCAGGAAGGATTACCTCGCCACTACTATACAACGGGAAGTGCACGTACAAGCGAACCTCCACCGAACTGTGGCGCCATCTGCGTGCGTTTTACTACTGGTTCTGTTCTGACAAGGTCGCGTCACTGTCTGCTTGTAGTTAGAATAAGGTCTTACAATCAAACAGGAAACAACTGAAATGTACTCCAGCGTACACTACATATATATGATACTGATCTGTCAAGCTGCACCTATACCAATAGCCATATGAAAACCATTTACAAAATCGGGTATCGATCTCTAAATAAAGCAGCCGTAAATCCAGGTTTCATCACGCAGATTTTATGGGCAGACGAATGCTACTTCGCCAATGACGTCACTGTCAATAGACACATATTACTGGGCTCCTGCAAATACTCACTGGTTACGACCACACCACATGAAAGCGCACCGGGGTGTTAATGTATGACGCGGCGTTCTAGGAGACTATGTCATCGGACCAGTTTATTTGGCTCCCAGACTAACTGCTCGGCTGCGTTTGAAATTCTTACAAAATAAGCTGAATCTTGGGCATCTCCTAGAAGACATCTCACTTCAGTTAGCTGAGAGCCTTTATTATAGGCTGGTTAGGAAACATCTCAACAATGTGTACACCGAACGTTGAATAGGTCGTGGTGGTTGCAATTGACGGCCAGGGAGATCACCAGATATAACACCCTTGGATTCTTTTTCTAGTGAGTTTATATCAAAGCCAGGATTTACGGATCGGAATCTGAAACTCCAGATGTGTTGAAAGAAAAAATACTTCATACTTGCGCCTCAGTATATTAGAAGTGTAAAGACGTGTCCCTGCTGTTACCAAGGAGCGCTTACAGCAATGCATCCAACAAGGTGGACATCCATTTGAAGATTTGTATTATCAATAATGTAATTATAAAGATCCGTCGGTCTATAACATAGATTTAAAGGAACCTCATTTATGATGTTCCTTAGACTCATTGTTCTTTTTTGCAGTCACAGATATAATAGTATTTATGTAATACTGACAATTGTGAAGCACGAATTTGTGCATTATGTGTTGTTAGTAAATTAGCTGTCGTATGTTGATATACCTCGAAACATAATTAATATGCCTTGGCCCTTGTGCGTGTTGTCTTGGTCGGGGACAATCATTCTTCTGCACAGACACCTTTCTCGAGCCCAGGGATCGAACCCCGGCACCCCTTCTACAGCAAGAAAGTTTTCTAGCGCCAAGCTATAGGACCAGTCGCGGCCGTAAAATGTTTGTTTTCAAGCGCTGATCTTACGTTTAGCAGGGTCTTCCCTCTGTTGGTGTGGAGTCCCCTTTACTGTTCTACTTAAGCAAAGCCTCCGGCATCTGTGGAATCTGGGACCAAGTATGCAAATGAAGAAACTAATACCTCACATTACTGAATTTACGATATGAACTAACCAATACCGCGCCGTGGTAAGTGAAAAGTCTGACACCAACGTAATTCCAGATCTCGAAAAAGTTTGACCTCTTGTCGATATAGACGTCATTAGAGAAGCGTGATAGGCTGCTACTGGACGAGGCCTTGGATGTCTTGACACGGTGGCATATGGAATACCACTTGCTTCCACTACTTTTAAGACTGAGTGTCCCACATCTGAGTATACTTCCCTCCAATTTTTTCGAACAAGTTGTGTGTATGTTACTTTCACTACGTCTAGGGTTTAAACGCGTTTCGGCCTCATACATGCATGACCATTGGTGTTATAAATTTACGAAAGACTGCAAAAATCTTTTTGTTGTCCCGAAGAGCCAGATCAGAAAATCATTTTATTGGTGAGAACTAACACAAAAAATCGATCAACACGTGTCGGACACTTGCTACCAGACTGTAGTAACCTGTAACAAGTAAACAGACGACCTCTCGACATTAATAGAGTAGGTCAGCCAAACATTAGAGACAGCTCTTGAAACGGAACTCAAGTCCAGCTGCAGCAAAGTTTCACTAACTGGGTTCTTCAGGCCGCTCGACAAATGGAAATCAGCGGCAAAAACTACGAGAAGTGTTGCGGAAACTGGCGAAAAACTTTTTAAAATAGCTTCTAGCATATAACAAAAGTTTTTATCATTGCACGTCAAGAGATAAACAGTTTTATGCAAATACGAAGTGAAGTTTCTAATATATGTATGTAAGCTAACACAACAGAAGTCAAGAGAAGGCCGCGGTGAAGCGCGGCGGACAGAGTGAAAAGAGGAAGTGTATACTTTACATTAGCCACTCAGACCCGCCCCTGTAAGCAAGATCGCAAACAAATGTGTTTGTTCAGTAAGGGCTCAACTCGGAGGTAGCTGGATCGATTCCTACAGGTGGAAAAATTTTCATCAAATGTATTTTTCGTACAGTTTCTGATACTATACTACTACGTGCTATTGTCATGGACTACATTTCAAACTTTTTCTGTTTTACGAAGTGAGAGCACGTCACACTAATGATGATTACGGTAAAATCTTGTGGATCATTAGGTCACGTCTTATTATTCTTCAACTTCTTCATTAAAGTCGACGTTTCAGTCCCTGTGTGGCTCGTTCCCAGTATTAGTCACTTAGGGATATCACAAGAATCTTGAGGAAGATAGCAGCAGAGCGATCGAAATATCGATTTTGGAGAAGGTAAGTACTAAGAAAGCCAATCACTTGCAGGACTTGGACTTAGTACTATCGGCCACTGTTGACAGCAAAACGAACATAGTAGGCACCCCAGCTCGGTTGCCATGAAGGTGTTATTCTCGTTGACTGGGCCGTTTTCCCGCACTACTTTTACCCGTTTTCCTTCCTTTCAGTCTGTGATCATTCATATGAATAAAAATGTTACTTCACGAACACCTGTCTTCGCAGTTGACGTCACTAACCCACGTCTGTGCGGTGATGCTCAACTCGAAAGTAATCAAGTCGGATCCTGGCTGTTGGAGAATATTGTACCGCCAGCATCTGATTCAAAAATGGTTCAAATGCCTCTGAGCACTATGGGACTTAACATCTGTGGTCATCAGTCCCCTAGAACGTAGAACTACTTAAACCTAACCAATCTAAGGACATCAAACACATCCATGCCCGAGGCAGGATTCGAACCTGCGACCGTAGCGGTCGCGCGGTTCCGGACTGTAGCGCCTAGAACCGCTTGGCCACACCGGCCGGCGCCAGCATCTGGCCTGCAAAAATGGGACAGATGGTGGCATAAAATATCTGAATAACAGATTTTTTGTTAATGTACTAGATTATATTCAAAACTTCTCCGGAATGTCTTATGACGTGAGACCCTGTTGACGGTGATTCTTTCGTCTGTCAGAGGATGTTACGTTTCGCGGTCCTCTTGGTTCTATTCAAGAGAAGCAGGATACGTGCCTGCGTCGGGTTTAAGTCGTTCCTCCTCTCATCATCATTCATCACAAACAAAATATAACACTATAAATGCTTCCATTACAGTCACCTACACTCACAAAAGTAAAATTAGGACGGAATACTAAGAACGGAGTGCTCGGATGGAAAGAATGAAAGACAGGGATGTAGTCTTTCGCCTTTACGATCTATACATCGAAGATTTGCTTCCTGATACGGCCAGTCCCCAAAGGTCGTAGCGCAGAAGTTATGCAAATTGAAGTGGGACACACTCGAACATCCGTTCTATACTCCTCTTCTCTCTGCATGTGCTTATCACGTCTTAGATCTCTCACAAAAGGCCACGAGTGGTCGGCGATTCCCATCGGACGAGGATGTGCCGTAAGCAGGTACGGACTTGCTCACGTAGCATAACACGATGTGCCACCAAACGAATATCATGAACAAAATGAGTCGGTGGGATGATTGCGTCGATGCTAAGGGCAATTTTGCCCTGTACCGATTCAGGACTGTACGGCCTTCGAGCGGAAATTCTTTGATGGCCCCTTATATCAAAGATAAGATTCGCTCAGGTCCTCATTGACAGCGAGGAAGATATGCAGCATCTATTAATTAGTAAACTGGAGAAACATGAAAGTAATTAGTAACCTAAATGAGGTTAGCTATGAACTTAACATCAAAATTTAGTACGACGAAGTAGACAGAGTGAAGGAATTGTGCTACATTGGAAGCAAAATAGCACGCGACGGAGGAGCAGACAAACACAAGCAAAGAGCGCATTTCTGAGGGTGTCTGTAATCAAAATAATTCTGCTGCTATCAAACGCCGGCCTTAATTTCAAGCAACAGTTTCAGAGACAGTACGTTTGGAGCACAGCATTGTATGGCAGTGTATCATGGACTGTGGAAAAATCTAAAAATAGAATCGAAGAGTTTGAGGTACTGAAAATTAGATGGACCGATGTGATAAGAAACGAAGAGTCAGAATTGGCGAAGACAGGTACACATTGACAAGAAGACATCAAAGAATATTTTCCATGGAATTTGAGAAAGCTGTAGTCGTTAGCAACTGCAGGGGAAGATAGAGATTAGAATATATCCAACAAGCCATTGAAGATGTTGGGTACTACACTGATACGAAGAGATCGACGCAGGAGAGGAATTCCTGACAGGCCACATCAAATCTGTCAGAATTCTTTAGACTCCCGGACAAAATAGTTCAATTGGAAGCCTGACAAACAGAAAAGAATACTCAATAGGTGCACTTAAAACAATTCTCACACAGCGAGGACTGAGAATATTTGAGCGAAAGAAACGCTTTACGCTTAGGAAACTGAAAGTACCCGCCCACGTGCCATATGACTAGCCTTGCGTCCCAAGTGTTCCACGAGATACAAATATGCTAGGGACACTTCACTGATAGGCCTAAGAGAAAACTGCAAACCAAAGCTCATACGTTTTCCACCTTAAGAACTACGCTGAAGTGAATTCGAAATCGGGAGGCGCGAATTTCGAATACCAGTCGAGTCATCCAAACAGTGGTTGTCCATGACATCCCCAAACGGATCAAAGCGAATTTTGTGATACTCCCTTTGAAGTGAACATGGCTGATTTTTCTACTCATTGACATCCATTCAATATCACTGTACAAAACATTTCGTCGTAAACCGAACGTCAAACTTTAATTTTCGCTTTTTTCTTCCATCGCAAGCTCAGCCTCGTGTACAGCCATTACTGTGACATGAGTTTTAAATATTTCACGTGTGACCTTCAGAGGACACACTTCCACTTATGTGACAATTTGAATGTTTTATTTCCCCTGGTTGATTGTTGGGCGACACGCATTACAGGAATTAGTTGCGAATTTTTTCGCCCTTTGATTAACAAGTGCTTCTCCCATCGCCACTCGTTTTGCTGAATGGTTGATCGCTGATTCTCCGGCTGTATCTGTTACTCATTGCTCAGAACCACATTCTCGCCTGTTTGTTAGAGATAATTATAGTACCGTTCACGTGGACGAAGGAATATCGAGCTCCTGATTTAACGGTTATCATCTTTCACCGTACCGGGAAGCGAGGGCGTTGGACAGCTAGCAACAGGTCCAAGTTAACACCGGATGTCGGTGAGATTAGTTCTTCTCTCCCATCCCCTCATCATCTCTGCAGGGCCAGGCGCTTGCACTGTACGTCCGTGCGTGGCACATTAGACTGCACATTACAAATTTTCATGATTTTAAATTATGTAATTTATTATTAATATGTTTAGAAACATACTTAAGCAAGTAACCCAGAGCTTGAACTTGATCAGATACCACAAAAAATAGATGTTTTACAAAAATTTTACATGGGCTAAAATTTAGGGCTACAAAGATGAAATAATGATCATCGTGTTATCGTGTAAAAACAACGTCGTGATTTCTCGTAGCGTCATGTTCAATATTTTTCAAGTTTTTCAAGGAATCGTAATTTTTGTCGAGAATGAAGTAAATTATCATACATTATCTACCCATTAGACATAAGTTACGATCTGGACATTTCAGCACCATATTCTCGTAGTAAAATGATAAAGACGTGTCAGATTTAATGTATTATTAGACAGTACAGCGACGACAGAAATCGCAGTTCGTAGGGAAATGACTATGAGTTGTACGTTTTTGGAGTTATAATTCAAAATAGTATGTTCTTTAAACATTTGTCTACTGTGGAAAAAAATCAGACCTCCTCAGTCGCCTGTAGCCTTCGGGTGTTGGTGGATATAACAGTAGCAGTTTAGCAACGAAGTACCGACTAATATTGTTCCCTGCGAGATCACTCACGTCAGGATCCTCTGTCCCAGGCGTCAGACTTTGTTTGTTACAGCAGGTGTTTCATCGCTCAGTAAGGAGCTGATTTACAAAGGGAAGCTACAGACAATGATAGTCAAGATAGTTTGGAGAAACTTATATTCAAAAATGAACACATAAATGAGAAGTAGCCCTGTCACACGTTTCCATAGATTATCACACACAGAATGTCGCCGCTCGGTGAGCAATAGTTTCAAAGTACGTAAGTTCAAACAGCAAATCCGTCTTCAGAATCAGGACCAATCCACAGAGAAAGCACAGAAGTGAAATAACGATAAGAAAGAAGAAACTAACCATGGATCACGCTTACGATAACAGTAACAGGAGTCGGCCAAAACAGCTTGCCACGCTACATGTCCATCTGCAGCGCCAGTGTCTTGCTGCGCAGACGTAGCGGTAGTACAGTACCAACCATTGTAACTGCGTTGTGCTTAGTAACTCTAAACAACACGAGTGGTTCGCGGATAATTAACCTAGGCTGTCCCCAAGATAATGGGGAGCCCTAACCACTAAACAACGGTAACTGCCCTACACTGAAACTCGCGGTGTTGACGCCTCTAGAAACTGCAACGGAATGGGTTGTAGAGCTCCTCCGCAGGTTATTTAAAGACTCACTCGATGAGCTACGGTGCACCTCCGCGGCAGGCGAAGAGGTCCTTGTACCCAACCCAGCAGGTGTGAGGCGTGAAACCGTTCCTGCTGTCCTGACCAGCTGGAGTGGCCGTCTTCTAGCCCTCAAGTTGGGCGGCCTGAACTGGCGCGAATTCTCAGACGTGGGAGAACTATGTGTGCCGCCGCCACCACGTGGCTTCAAAGACGATTCGAAATAACGGCCAGAAAATCGAGCTAAATTTCGCCATCTTGGTCCTTTTCTATATAAATTGAACTGGAAATGTTAAATTTGTCCTGCCCCTACACCCGATGGTCCTATATGTAGCCAATACATCAGTAGTATCTGTGGCTTGGGAAAATTAGTTGAGCAGTATTAATTTAGTAATTAAATTTAATGACTTGTTAAGTTATATGTAAGGTATCAGTTTACTCGGAATTTTATTGGAAGTTCGAATCTGTGATCAGAATTAAAGGATTAATTTCTCTTCCTTTGAGGTGAGGACTGGTCTGGACAGATACTCTGGCTTTGCAAAGCGCGTTTTGTACTTGACGAAGTCACTGCCTTACAAGCCGAACGGTCATCGTCACTGCCTTCAGTGCGGACGCACCCGGGTTCGATTCCCTGTACCTCCTTAGAAGTAGGGAGGTCTGGTACAGGGTTCACTCAGCCATTGCGGAGCTGCTTGAATAAAGGATCAGCGGCATTATCTGGTTTCAGCTACTGGTAATAACGGCTGGAGGGACTGCCGACATGATCAGTTTGCCGTCCACACCGAGACCGGATAAGCAACACTGTTACAGCATTCAGTGTGACTCTTGGGGAGTCTCAGTCATTCTGCGTTTGGCATGGGTTCAGTCTGCTAAAGCATCGCTATGTGTGCATATGTCATGATAGACGCAACCATAGACACGAGTCTCGGATTGCTGTGTGCGGAGAAACTTTTACTTATGACGAGACTATGGCCGGCCGGAGTGGCCGAGCGGTTCTAGGCGCTACAGTGTGGAACCGCGCGACCACTACGGTCGCAGGTTCGAATCCTGCCTCGGGCATGGATGTGTGTGATGTCCTTAGGTTAGTTAGGTTTAAGTAGTAGTTCTAAGTTCTAGGGGACTCATGACCTTAGAAGTTAAGTCCCATAGTGCTCAGAGCCATACAGCCATACGAGACTATGGTCGAACGTGATTCGCACTGCGTAAAATTGAACTTCCGTGCGAAAATCAGTTATCAGCGACATCAGTTTCAGTTTCAAAGTTTATTGTGTTGCGGCTGTATAAAACTACCCGCGTTGCGAGAGGAGCTTGAGGTTTTCCATTTTTAGACGAGCAGAACTATCGCCGACAATTCCAACCGAGATGTAGTGGAGCCAGACTGTGTCATTAATCGATTTCTGTTCTGAAATGTGCAACAAGTGAAGGGAAACGTGCACAGTTTATCTGAAATGCTAGCTGCACATGGCACTGCTGTGGCTCAGTCAATTTAAAAGGAAAAGAAAGGATAAAGTACACGGTTCTAATACCTGTGGGAATTAGATACACATTCTAATCACCTTCTCCCACTTATCTCTGTCCGTAACATCCTCCATGCTCTCTCTGTCCATCTTCTCCTCTCCCCTCTCTTCCCTTTCTCTGTCCATCTCCTCCTTTCCATTCTCTATCTCCATCTTCTCCCATGCATCTGTCCATTTCCTCTTTCCATCCCATCTCCGATCTTGAGCCTTGTTTATTGTTTCTGCAAATTAGGATTCTGTAGTAGTATTCTAATCATAAGCCGATAACATAGACATACAACTTTCCTGTTTTCTGTGAAATCCGTCTGCGATTAAAAAAACAGGGCAGCGTACTGTTGTGCATACAAGTTATGTTAAAAATCTGTGTAATGAGAAAAAATATAAACGGGAGAAACAATTTGCCTAATGATTTAAATGTCCCTCCATCGCAGTTAAAACTGGCTGTGGCAAAGGAAACAAAAACGCACATAATTACAACAGAACACATCAGAGCATTGTCTTTCTCGCAGTCGGCTTTAACAGAATACCTGTACACAGTTGTTTAAAAGAATATATAGTTTATGTCCGTCTGAGTGTTTAATACAGTATCGCTTAAAATTTGAAGTAAATCGGTCAAGACTTTTCAAGATTTCTGGTAACGACATATCACTATTACGTATTTACATATATAGTTCTGTATTATATTTATTGGAGTGACATGTAAAATTCTGAAGTAAATCGGTGAAGTACTTTTGGAAACTTTTGGTAATATTTCCCTTTTATATATTACATAAATATTTGTATATTATTTATATTATAATGCATAGACTGTGTCCATCGCAATGTTCAGTGTAATATCGTGTAAAAATTTGAGGTAAACCGTTCAAGCACTTTTCGAAGATTTTGATAACAGCATTTCTACTTTAAATATCAGATTTTTTCAAAAAAAAAAAAAGTAATGCCTGTTTAAAAATACACATCAGTTTGCGTCAAAACTTCAAAGCCATCGGTAAAGAACTTTCGAAGTTTTTTTGAACAAACGATCATTTACATTTTTATTTATGTACATTTTAGTATGTAATGCGTGTGAGCCAAGGGATATTTGAATATAGGGGTTTTCCGTGTAGGTTGGCTAAATAACATCGGTGGATATTTTCATCGATGCCTCACATTTTCAAGTATTTCAGGTACGAGGGGCTGGAAATATCAGTAACAGAAATGCAGAATACAGCTAACACGCTTACAACCATTTTCAAGCTAATTATCGCCTAGTCCACAGGCCCTTCTGGCCAACCCTCCTCCGCACAACCTTTTACAAACGCGTTCCTGAGTGTGTGTTTAAATCACTCGTTTAAACATTATGCTTATGCTCAGCTGCCACACAAGCATTTGCAAATTATATTTTAAGTCTGTCAGATTCAGAAATGGGACATGTTAATCGCATGAGTACATTTGCACGAAATGAAAACACATGAGAATCGACTATCAGTTTTTCATCTCTTTTAGAATAGCAACGAAAATTATTATTGATGGAATGACGTATTTATGCTGGTAGTGATACGTGGTTGGTTTTGTGGAGCAGTTGTTTAGAATGACAGCAGTTCTCAAACTGCTATACGTGGGAACGCGACATTCATTCTGTGTTCCTGGTACTGTTAGTAGCAGACAACGCCGTAATCCAGGTTTATAACATCCTTATACGTGTAATAAATATGTTTTTAATGATTTTTTTTGAAATAACAGTTTTCAGAATCCTCCGACCTTTTCAGAGTAATAAATAACAATTTTTTATGTGCGTAAAGTAATTAACTCTTTCTACGTAATTTATTATTCTTGGTCGGCGGTGACAGCCTGTATAAGGTACCCCCTGAGATTAGACATCCGTAATGCTGTATAAAAAATTTTATTGTCCTTATTTCACATATTTTTACTGTTGTGATACGTTTCGGTTCCATCGTTCTATCTTCAGAGCCGTGTATGTCGGTTACGAGAGTAACGCGTCAAAAGCAACGATACGGTTTTAGGACGTAGCATGTATACTGATAATAGAAATGGACGAGTTACTTCTGTAATCGTCTATGCAGATGGTGATACAGAACCAAAACCAGTCACGATGGCTGCAACAACGTCTTGGTGGAGAGAATCATTATAAGGATTAACCATAAATTAAAATAATAGTTCCTTCTCATTTGTAGGCACGTAAAAGCTTACAGAGCAATATATAATCATGTAAGTAATTTTGTTATTATTGTATCACACAGTATTATACATTAATGAAACTCCGTTGTATGAGAGATACTTAGAACAAAACTATGTTCCATCAAGCGTTGAAAAATATTAATACATGGAATGATTGGATGGACTTGTTCATATATGGTCATTTGTTTGAAGTCGTAAATCTCCGAAAGTTCTTCATTAATTACTTTGAAATTTTGACACAACTTTGCAGCATTTGAATATGCGCGAGTTTTCTTACACATATTTTTAACATATATAGTACAAATAAATCTGTATTAAAGGAGAAACGTTATTACACAGAAATCTCAAAAAGTACTGGACCGATTTACTTCAGATTTTGACACGTTAGTGTAATAAACGTTTGGACACATAGAGGCTATATATTTTTAATATATATAACATATAAATAAATATAGGTAAAATATACAGTAGTTAATCAGCATTAGCAAACAGGAAAACTGTATTTACGGCATATAGGTTTATGACAGAATTCTACTACAGAATTTGAATTTGCAGTGCCAATAAACAAGGCAGGAGATCAGAGAGAGGGGAAGGCGGAAATAAATAGAGAGGCGGGAAGAAATGCGCATAAGAAAGGGGAAAGGGAAAGATCGACAGACAGAGGGGAAATGAAGAGAGGGGAAGAGATGACGGACACAGAAAGGGGCGAGAAGGTGTTGGTCAGAGAGAAGGGGACAGAGAGAGGGCAGCAGGAGATGAAGAGGGACGGGGTGGAGGAGACAGGTACAGATATAAACAGATAAAAATTACTAAACGTAAAAGTTGCTCCATTATCTTCAATCGTTTACGATTTATTACATAATGTGAAACCTGAATTTTTCACGGCTTATAAAATATTCAAACAACTTATTGGAATGTAGCTGGATCACGTATTCAACAAACGCCGATACACAAAACATCATTTTCAAAGCACAAATACAGTTATATACCGTTGTGAAGGGAAAGATAAACCTCGGTATGCAGAAAGACAACTCACACATAAAACAAACAAGTAGCGTCACCACACAGTCAAAGACGACCAACGAGGGAAGTTATCAGTAGGGAATATTAATTACCAACGGGCAATCATCTGGCGTGAGCTCCGTCCCTCTTTTGATTGATCAGGAAGAGAGCAGGATTTCAAACAGAATTTAAGCAAAAACTCCTGCCTCCATTTATAAGCGCACTTGCTGAATTAATCTCAACTGCTTCCTTAATAACACTATCCCAATAGCTGGAGGTGCACGCCAGAGTGTACGTATTGTCACGTTCCGTAGGATGATCAGTGCCAAGGTTACATTTAGCAATATCAGATTTGTTCGGCTGCTGTGTGAGCTAAGATTATCCTCAATACAAATGGCTCTGAGCACTATGGGACTTAATATCTGTGGTCATCAGTCCCCTAGAACTTAGAACTACTTAAACCTAACTAACCGAAGGACATCACACACATCCATGCCCGAGGCAGGATTCGAACCTGCGACCGTAGCGGTCACGCGGTTCCAAACTGAAGCACTTAGAACCGCACGGCCACACCGGCCGGCCAATCCTCAATACACTTGTCCTCCACGGTCCTGATGATCTGACCAATGTATGACATGCCACAACTTCAAGGGATTCGGTAGATTCTCACCTTACAAAACGCCCACTTCACACGGTGTTTCCGCAAAGAACGACAAAACCTGTTGGAAAACCAACTTGCATCACGCAAGAACACCGCCAACGTAGATTCACAAATTTTTATAACTCACCCGATTCATGGTTGGTCGATAGTGCAACGAGTTTCTGATCTGTCTTTCACTGTAACCGTTCTGGCGACAGATGACTTCGAGGTAGGCTACCTCGGGTGGCAAACAATCATGGTCTGACAAAAACGTATGAACCATGGTACGAAGTACCCCTTGACGCTCACCGTATGATGATAATTATCAGTATCAAAAAACAAACCACTGTGAATTATTTTCCCATAAATGGCATTTCGCAACGAGCCATCTACTTTCTCCTGACCAGCACATCAAGGAAGGGAAGCTATTCACCCTTTCCCACCTTCATCGTGGAGTGAAGAGTCGAGTGAAATCAAATTTCTAAAAATGTGTTTAAATTATAGTCCGAAAAATAACGTAGGTTTCAATGCAGCCTACTTCATGGCATAACCCCTGAAAGCTTCCACACAAGAGTTGATTCTCTCTGGCCGAACAACATAAGAACAGAGTTAATACTTCCTATTCACCCGTTTGGAGTTAATATTCATTATAGATTACTTCTGGCGATGGTTATATTTGGTCATGTTGTGAATCTGGATGTTTACGGTGCGTGTGTGTGTGTGCGAGAGAGGGAGAGAGAGAGAGAGAGAGAGAGAGAGAGAGAGAGAGAGTGAGAGTGAGTGAGAGAGAGAGAGAGAGAGACAGAGACGTCCTTTGGCATATGCATCGAATACAGACGTTCTAAATTTCTTTGAACAGCGCTCTCTCGTGTTTGTGCCTTCAAAATGACGGGTTGGGCACCTGTCAGAATATCAGCATTGTCGAAGACGCCACCTGGCAGCATTCCCGTAAGTTGTTTAAACACCTAATTAGATGTATTCAGTTTACAAAGGCCGAGAGGCCTCTGTCAGTACGAAATCCAATGACTACGCAAGCTACAGAAACATAAAAAAGACCCATTAAATGCGGACCCTGAAACGAAATGGAAATAATGTCAAAGCAAAAAAAGAAAGAAAGAAGCTAGAAAAAATCAAGTCTCAGAGCTTCGTAAGCGATTGCATACAGACAAAAAAACAATAAACACATCTGAGTGCAGATAAATTAGTAGGAGAATGGTCATTATTTTCCATAATTAAAAGAACAAAAAAATTTTCAAAATAGAACATAAACATGAAAATAAAACGTTACAATAGGTTATATCCTTGTAACACTGTAACTCCAACATGGGAACGGTTTTCCATTTTTTTTTGGGGGGGGGGGGGGAGATGGGGGAGGAGCTTCCTCTGGGGTCTGCATACTTCCGTCGTATGCTGTTCACAATGGTCAGTCACGGCATGGAGAATTTTGTTTTACGCTGGTTGCACTTGGACTCGTAAATTTTTGAGTATAAACTTAATATCCTTTTAAAAATCTAGAATCAGTAAGCAGTTGAAAGGTTATAACTGACGCAGAGTACGCCGCGCTAAATTTGCGATGTGTGGATTTTCTTCAATGCTCTGCTAAGTTGAATGTAGATGCAGTTGAGCAGGCTATATTTATATAGCGTGATTTTTGGTTCAAATGCCTCTAAGCGCTATGGGACTTAACATCTGAGGTCATGTCCCCTAGACTTAGATCTACTTAAACCTAACTAACATAAGGAAATCACACACATCCATGCCCGAGGCAGGATTCGAACCTGTGACCGTAGCGGTCGCGTGATTCCAGACTGAAGCGCCTAGAACCGCTCGGCCACAACGTCCGGGGTAGCGTGATTTTTTTTTCATTCCACAATGAAAATATAGACACCGTTTAATTTTAAAACTAGTTTATAATTTTTTTTTTTTTTTACTTTGCTCAGTAGTCAGTGAGTGGCCAGTCATTATAGATCCAGCGGAATATTTATGTACACACCTAACATTTCATCTCGGTGTTGAACGCATTGCGAAGTTCTTACCCACTGAAATACCTCAGAGACAATATAATTATGCTCCTGATAGCCAGTGGTATTGTGGAAATTCCGCTGTAGAAACGCTAAGCCATAGCCTCCCTTCCACCAGTACTTAAATGAATGGTTGCTTCTTTGAATTACAATAACTTACAAGTAATGGTTTCTGGAAGCAACGTACGCTCTAATTAACGTACTTGTTCCCTTCTTGTAAGCAGTAAAGCGTTATACACAATGTTCCTTTCCAAGCAAAGTCCTTAAAGGCAAACTATTAGTATACCAAGAAGTTTTCATCGCAGTCTTGAGACATTCTTTGTGAAGCTAGTATGTAGAGAGTACGATACGGAGATGCTACGAGACAATAGCTGACGACTCGCACCAACGTGTTTTCTTGTGTACTGACTTTCAGACACGGGTGTCTCGTCTGAATCCAGCATATCTATTCTTCTAGCACCGACATAAAATACGTTTTCATTAGTGACGTGTATTTCACAATACTGTTCAATATAGGGATGTTTAATGATTCCTATACTACAAAATCTAAAAGATGAAAAGATAGTATATCTGCTTATTCAAGACAGCCATTAATTAATAGAGACGTTACGAAAGCCTTTTCTTTATTGTTTTTCATAAGAGATGATTCGTAAATTTCAAACCTCTACAGAGGAATAGTTCCAAATTCCAGCCTGACAGTTTCAAAGCCAAATACTTCTCTCCCAAAGAGTATAAAGATTTCATTAAATTTGTTAGATTGAAAAACTACACAAAAAACTGTACGATAGCTTCTACACAAGAAATTAGTGAATTAATCGCTTTTACACTGAAGTGACAAAAACTCATGGGATACCAAAAGCGCATACACAGATGGCGGTAGTATCGCGTACACAAAGTTTAAGAAGGCAGTACATTAGCGGAGCTGACATTTGTGATCAGGTGATTCATGTGAAAAGGATTCAGACGTGGGTGTGCCAGCAAGACGAGAAATAATGGACTCTGAACGCGGAATGGTAGTTGGGTCTAGAAGCATGGGACATTCCATTTCGGAAGTCGTTAGGGAATTCAACAATCCCGAGATCCGCAGTGTCGAGAGCACGCCTAGAATGCTAAATTTCAGGCATTACCACCAACACCGCACTGGCCGACGATCTTCACTTAAAGACCGAGATCGGCGGCGTTTGCGTGTATTTGTCAGTGTTAACAGACAAGAAACGTACGTCGAACAAATCCGTTAGGACACTGCGGCGACATTCAGCTGTAATGGGCTATGGCAGCAGACGACTGACGCGAATGCCTTTGCCGACAGTACGACATCGTCTGCAGCTTCTCTTCAGGGTTCATGCCCGTATCAGTTGGACCCTAGACGAGTGGAAAACCGTGGCCTGTTTAGTTGAGTGCCGATTCCGGTTGGTAAAAGCTAATGGTGCGTTTCGATTGTGGCGCAGACCCCGCGAAGCCACGGACTCAAGCTGTCGACAAGGCACTGTGCAAGATGGTGGTGTCTCCGTAACAGCGTGGTCTGCGTTTACATGGAATGGACACCGTCATTAACCGATCATTGACAGGAAACGGTAACGTCCGATTGATTGGGGACCATTCGCAGCCATTCATGTTTCCAAACAACGATGGAATTTAGGTGCCACCAGCAACAACTGTTCGCGACTGGATTGAAGAACCTTCTGGAGAATTCGAGTGAATGACTCGGCCACCCAGATTGTCCGACACGAATCCCGTCGAAAATTTATGCGACATAGCCGACAGGTCAGCTCATGCTCGAACCCCTGCACCGCCAACACTTCCGTAATTACGGACGGCTATAGAGCCAACATGACTCAGTGTTTCTGTAGGGGGCTTCCAGCGACTTGTTGAGTCCGTAACACATCGAGTTACTGCCATACCTCGGGCAAAAGGAGGTCAACACGATTTTAGTAGATATCCCATGACTTTTGTCACCTCAGCGTAAATGAAATAATTAGAAAAAAAATTGCAAATAACTGCACAGCAGCAATATTTTTCTATGATTCTTGACTGTTAAAAGAATTTAATGGTGAAAGTGGTATTTCAGTACTGAGCTCCAGATGCGTAATTCCTGCTGCAACATCCGCACAAGATAGACACTCGCATTGCTAGAATGTCTAGCGTTAAATAACTGTGATGCTTTATTACTAAAAATTCAACTCTGATATTAACCAACATAAGAAATACAATACAGTCCTATCAAATAATTAATGATGTTGGCAAATAAATTGATTTTATATTCAGCTAAAGGGTGAAAACTATCTTCAGGAAATTCGTGGACTTAGTTCACATAACTATCGAAAACTATTGTGCTATGAAGCTGCTGTTGTGAATATCAGTGAATGGTAATTTATCACTTCAGATTGAGCTGATAACAATAGAGTCATAAAAAGCCATTCTAAACCATAAGTTCGTGGCAACGGCTTTGCCGCAGTGGATACACCGGTTCCCGTCAGATCACCGAAGTTAAGCGCTGCCGGGCGGGGCCGGCACTTGGACGGCTGACCATCCGAGCTGCCATGCACTGTTGCCATCTTTCGGGGTGCACTCAGCTTCGTGATGCCAATGGTGGAGCTACTCGACAGAATAGCAGCGGCTCCGGTCAAAGAAAACCCTCACAACGCGGGACAGGGTTGTACTGACCACACGCCCCTCTTATCCGCATCCTCATGTGAGGATGACATGGCGGTCGGATGGTCCCGATAAGTCGGAGTGCTAGAAACCATAAGTTCAGCGGCTACGTCTTTCAACGATGCAAGACAATGAATAGTGTAAACGATTATAATAAATTTTATAATATTTTGTAATTTAGGTAAGTATTCGCAAATACAAACGGAGATAATACTCAGGCAATATATCTAGTTGTCAAAGACACTCTTTCCTTGTCAAATGAAGCCTATGTCTCCAACCAATTATTGATGACACTTGCCTTAGTTTAAAATATTTGTGCAACACTGGCACTGCTATAAAGTAGGTTTATTGCTGTCAAATTTACTAGCTCAGAATATCGCTGTATCCTCTCTTCCAGGAGTACTAGCTGTATAAGTTTCGCAGGAGAGCTTCTGTGAAGTTTGGAAGGTAGGAGACGAAGTACTGCGAGAATTGAAGCTGTGAGAACGGGTCGTGAGTCGTGTTTGGATAGCTTAGTTGGTAGAGCACTTGCCTGCGAACGGCAAAGGCCCCGAGTGCGAGTCTCGGTTCGGCACACAGCTTTAATCTGTCAGGAAGTTTCTTACAACCTCACTTCTCTTTATAGTCGCTGAATATAAAGACTGAACACAGTATAACCCTGAAAACGATCGTGAAAAAAGGAATTATTTTAATATCGAACGTACTTTCTACCGTTTCAGTGTCTATTCTGTATTTGTGTGGATTATAGCTTTATGTGGAAGAGAAACGTAGACGAAAAACAGTACAGACAGCTTGAAAATAGAAGTTTTGGAATGTGTTGCTACAGAAGTCTGAAGTTTAGATAGCTAAATCGAGCAACTCATGAAGTGCTACATAGAACGGGAGAACTCGGCTAACATACACATCAAAAAAAAGTTTTGCATCACAATGGTTCCCAGAACTTCTGAAGATAGACGTGGACAGTGGATATTCTATCACAGACACAGTCCCTTTGACTGTTCAGAGATGTCACTTCACCCGCCCAAAGATGTAAACAACCGTGCATGAGCACGCCTATTAAACGGAGGGGATTCGACAGCCTATCATTACCGGTCATTCCACCAGAAAGGGGGTACACGGCTTGGGTTGTCTGTATTTCAACCATGTCTATACTGTCAATAGCGGGGTTCGATCACGTCCGCATTGTTATTTTGTGCCAGGAAGGGCTCTCAACAAGGGAATTGTCCAGGCGTCTTGGAGTGAACCATAGTGATGTTGTTCAGACTTGGAGGAGATACAGAGAGACAGAAACTGTCGATGATAAGCCTCTCTCAGGCCACGCAAGGGCTACTACTGCAGTGGATGACCGCTGTCTACGGATTATGGCTCGAAGGAACCCTCAACGCCACCATGTTGAATAGTGCTTTTCGTGCAGCCACAGGGCGTCGTGTTACGACTCAAACTGCGCAACAGGCTGCATAATGCGCAACTGCACTCCCGACGTCCATGGCGAGGTCCATCTTTGCAACCAAGACACACTGCAGCGTGGTACAGATGGGCCCCACAATATGCCAAATGGACCGCTCCGGATTGGTATCACGTTCTCTTTACCAATGAGTGTTGCATATGCCTTCAACCAGACAATCGTCGGAGACGTGTTTGGAGGCAAGCCGGTCACGCTGAACGCCCTAGACACACTCCCCAGCGAGTGCTGCAAAATGGAGGTTCCCTGCTGTTTTGACGGCCGGTGTGACCGTGCGGTTCTAGGCGCTTCAGTCAGGAACCGCGTGACCGCTACTGTCGCAGGTTCGAATCTTGCCTCGGGCGTGGATGTGTATGATGTCCTTAGGTTAGTTAGGTTTAAGTAGTTCTAAGTTCTAGGACACTGATGACCTGAGAAGTTAAGTCCCATAGTGCTCACAGCCATTTTGAACCTGCTGTTTTGGGGTGGCATTATGTGGGGCCGACGTACGCCGCTGGTGGTCATGGAAGGCGCCGTAACGGCTGTACGATACGTGAATGCCATCTTCCGACAGATTGCAACCATATCGGCAGTATATTGGCGAAGCATTCGTTTTCATGGACGACAATCCGCGCTCCCATCGTGCACTTCCTTCAGGATAACGAAAACTAACTATTCATATCATCCTCTTCAACTTTTTTGCCGTACATTTACTCCAAATAGTATAGTACAGCCACTTAATTACCACCTTTCCCTTTCCTATTCTGTTGCTCCCATCTTTGTTCGAAAGGTGTGTCTCTAAATATTTAAATGATCGACTACACTTTACGTTCACATACTTCCGACAACCAAGCATTCTGTCTTTTGAAGTTTATTTTCATACCTCCTTAAGGATGGGACTTGAGGTGTTGTGCCTGCTCCAGACCACTCGAAAAATTTCAACCTGCAAAAATTCAATGGTAATGTCTCGGAACCAGATGTGAATTAAAAGAAAACGGCATATGAATTTTGGTATGTGCATCGCGCCTGAGAAAACGGAGGTGTAAGAAGTGTAGGGGGTAAAAACTGTAGACTGAGACCATAAGAACCTCGCATATTTGTATGTACTCAGTTCAAAAAGTTCACTCCAACTAACTGCAGTGGGACGACCGGAGGCGTTTGGCACATCAGATACGCAGGTGACCGTCCCATAAAACAGAGTGCCTAGAAACTGTAATAACGCAGCCACTTTCACCAAGTCGCCGTGAGCCGCCATGGAGGAGGAAGGGGCCGGACTCCCTGCGGCGAGCCCCCTGCTGCAGTCATTCTGCAAGCACACAGCGGGAAACCGGGGCGACGTCAGCGCCTCGCTCAAGGACGGCCACGACCCGAAGGGCCGGGAACTGGTGGACATCTGCAGCCATTGGGACGGAACGCCAGTCATTTTATCTGCCTTAGAAATGGGGATTGCCAACAATTCCAGCACCCCACGGGCACAGGGAGCAGTGTATAAAAAGGTCGGGGAATTCGCGCAGGTAGGTGTGTGACAGCATTCTTAATAAGATGTTTTCCTCGACAGTGAGGACATTTCTTGTAAATGACGGACGCTAGCAGATTTTGAGACGGAGCCCAAACGACAGTATGTCCAGGGCTCATGCAGAGAGAGCGGTTATAAAGTTAGTTGCTCTCCCAACAGCCTCGGAATGCAGGAGAACATCTTAAGAATGTGAAATCGTGAGAAAGATGCCAATTCACGAGGCACACGCCAACCCACGCGAGATAGAAAACTTCCACTCTAGACGGAGAGGCGGCGCGATGAAACGGCGATCTGTCATTGGGCTACATTGAAAATTTCGTCCGCCAATGACAACGCCGAAAGGAATCATGTTTCGAAGAGGTGTTGAGCTGATGGACGAGAAGCGAAAGTGGGGGGAGTCGTGGAGACAACGCGGAAGCGAGAGGACATGGGATCTCTTCCACCCATCGCCAACATCCCCCTTCCGATGCCGTGATAGCACAGCTTCGGCCATGCAACCGGCGACGGGAGACAACGCGGAGATCGTACCTGGGACCCGCCGTAAAGCCGCGATAGCTGATGGCAGCCAACCCCTGCAGCACAGCTCTCACGCTACGCGCAGTACCGACGCAGCGCCTGGCACCGACAGCAGTATAAGATGAACAGTTACGAAGAATGGTGAGACGATTCGTTCCCTCACCCTTCCTCTTAATAACCGACTCGTGTCCACGGCCAGTCAAATCGGCCCTGAGATTTATAATTTTTTTTGGTGTAAACAGCACAAAAATAAATGCATTTATTTCATGTTTTGAGCATATAAGCAGTCGTTTAGATTCATAAGTGAACCATTTAATTTTGTACCCTTTGTGTTTTATTTCATTTTATTTCTCGAATTCACTACAGTTTTGGCACCCAACTTGGTGCATCCAGTATCTGATGTCACATAATAATTTCCCGAGGAGATCACGACAATTTTTGGCGCCCAACGTGGGCCGAGTTGATTGTTAATTTTCATGGTATCTGATGTCACAAAATGATTTCTCGAGTTCACTTCATTTTTGGTGCCCAACGTGGGGCGACCGGTATCTGATGTCACAAAATAATTTCACTAGTTCACTACAAACCATTCTGAGCTTTTCACCCCATAATATCAGGGAATTATATTTAACGAATTTTCGGTAATAATAGAAGTCATTCAATAAAACCATTGTTTTGTTTTGAATTACATGGGCTCTAATTAGTCCCACTTAGTACAATCCCACACTTGCAGCTTATTTACGTAGATCCTTTTGTATCAGTAGGTTTGTGTTTGGGAATTATTAATTATTACGTTGCTTCACGCTTAATGTTTTAAGATACCTTCGGATATCCAAGATTTTAAACACGGCCCCCAAAAAAAAAAAAATTAAATCTCCGTGTACTACAAAAGGCAGCCATAGACATATCATTGTGGCCGTCAACGGACAATAACTCACGATTCTTCATAACTGTACTCACAAAAATACTTTCTGTGAATTTTCTGTTATAGAGATAACTTGAGAACAGTCTTATTATTATTAAAATACAGTGCGTCTGCAAAGTCTCTCCGCAGCGGCGAACTCCGCCTGCCTTACCTTGCGGGGCGCGTAAGTTTGGCAGCACAGTCATGTCGCTGTATAATCTAGGGGCCGGAATTAACTGCTAGTGGCTGCAGTTACGTTGGGAGATGGGATTCAACATAATTACAGTTAAAAATGAAATTAATTATATTAATTACAATTAAATACACTGTAGTCACCAACACTACAGCAGGTACGGGAAATGTTTTCGTCTTTTTAGAGGGTGTAGTGCATAACGTTTACATTTATTTGTGAAAACCTTCAGCAACGTTTCAACTGTGCTCGAGTTCAGATAATCAATTATCGCTGTCTTCAGTTCATCTATTGTCTTTGGGTTTTTTGATACTTAAATATTTTAGCCGCACGCCAAAGGAAATAGTCGGGTGGAGACAGACCAGGTGAGCGCGGGGACCAGGGACCTTTCGTAATTACTCTGTCTACAAACATTTCATCTAAAAGTTGTACGGACTAGGGTGCCGTACGGCTGTAGCGTTGTCTTCTAGGAAAAGTGAGTGATTGACCTCATTTTCCTTAAGCAGGACATAAATAGGTATATTATCTTGGAACAAGAGACATCTGAAGTGACGGTAGTGTCAAAAAAGATTGACCCTATAATGGGGCTCGCATTGTGGCAACCCATCTAAAACACCATGCCGGCTAACAAATCGCTGAAACCACTCACAATATGCTATTCGTTTCACATGGTCCATACAATGTACTGGTTACACAACAGTAATTTTATACGGACCCATCCCAGTTCATTCGTTACGGTCTTATGCGATGTCGTACGAGAGACAACCTCTTGCAATAATCTCCTCACTTATTTTGTTGGTCCCCGCAACATGATTTCTACAACGTCGTCAAACTTCCGTTATGTTAAAATTGCAGATATACCAGTTCGGGTAGCAACATGAACTGATTCTGTTGCCTGGAATTTCCGAATTAAATCATGCTACAGTGTCACGAGTGGACACCTCAAAGCAGGAAAAGACAACTAAATTGCCACCTCATATGCTCCGTGGAGTTTCCTCCGGCACGAAAATTCTCTTCCACTAAAAATTCTCTCTCTGCGATAGTAAGGGTTCTACTACATTCAGCTCACACAAGAACTAGACAATAAGACAACTATAAGAGCTGCAGTGCACACGCAACAATCCTGCCCCCACCCCACCAGTGCAGGTCCACGGAACACGCGCAGGTGAGACTTGTCAACCTTACGCACCCAGAAAGGAGACACACGAGAGGCTTGCTGCTGCAGAGAGCCATTGCGGACGCACGGTATTTGTTGTAACAGTCTCAGCCAAGACTTGTCACATGTGATAATTTGTTTCGATCAGTTAATGATCATTTTCAGGACAAAAAATAAAACAATAATGAAACAAAAATAAGCATTTAAGCAGAATAGACAGAAAATATTTAAAATTTAAAATTCTCAAAAGTTTACCAGATTAATCACGAGTTCCGAAATTCAAAATTTCTTATTAAAGTATATAGTCATTAAATGGAAAACAAGAGACAGATTTGAAAATTTTTATTTTACATATTTGCAATCAGTGTTATCTACTTAAAGAGATACTTAGTAAAATTTTATTTTACTTAATTTTTAGATCTGAAGATGATCGTTAAGTGATCAGAACTAATCATCATATGCGAAGAAATGCATCTAAGACTGTTAAAAAATATTTTAAAAATTTTACAGTTGCAGCATTTCTCACGACAATATGCCAACCATAATCACTTCGTATTACGAGATATTTGTAATATGTTATTTATTTTACATGCACCTAGGGTGTTACTGACTATAAGCCCGCTCTATGAACTTCTTCCATTTTTTTCCTGTCAAGTGCATTGTTTCTGATGCTCATGATCATTCTACCTACGTCCTCCTGAATATTATGTCGCCACCTAGTTATGGGTGTTTCTCTTCTTCTCTTTCCATCCATTACCCTGCAGAATGCTAATCTAGGTATTCTACTCTCCGTTGTTCTTGGCGTATGGCCTCTATAGTCCAACATTCTCTTCTTTAGCACTTCATCAATGTTACAATATCTGTACACTCTCTTAATTATTCACTTTTCTCCTTATCCTCGATTCCTTGTTACTTTAAAAAAATATACATATCGAAAAATTTTCGTTTTTATTTTACTCTCGAATATTAACAGAATATCTTTGTCTTTCTTCCCAAATATTAATGATTCACATCCAAATAATGTTACCAGTATGATAGTCTACTGATACGAGAGAATTTTGAAGCTAGTTCTAAGTGATATTTTAAGATTTTGATATAACAAAAGTTTGCTTTGTCCGCTGTTGCTAGATAGGCTTCTATTCAAATATCCGTTTTATTGTTGGTACTAAAAGGACTCCTAACGGTCAACTGTCTTGAAAGTGAATGCACCCACAGCCAAAGGCGCGTCATTAGCATTTTCTTACTTACGAGCAGATGTTCTGCCTTCTCTTCATCAACACGAGACGTTGTTCTCTCAACGACTTTGTAAAAATTTTGCATCATTCTGATTAATTAGGAACCACCTATTATAGCTCCATCTTCTCATGGACAAGTATAGTAGTGCTTAAATCTCAAAGTTGGATTTCTTGTGAATCAATTCTTCTATCTATCTTCCTTAAGACGAGATTAGTCCAGTCTACACCTTGAGATTTTCAGTTTCTTGGGCTGGTGTCTTTATATGACCCAATCAAACCCGGCCATGCTTCTCAACTGCTAATTAATAATTAGTAATTATGTGAGGGAATCGGATCGATCCTAATCTCCTATTTCCCTATCTCCCTATCCACCTCCTCCTTGCCATCTCTCCGCCATCTAGTTCTCCCCCTCTCCATCATCTCTTCCCCCCCCTCTCCCCTGTCCATCACCTCCTCCCCCTCTCTTGCTCCATATCCTTCCCCTCTCTCTGTCCATCTCCTTCTCTCCTCTATGTCGCAGGAGACCTAGACGATATTAGGCGGGTGTATCAGTTTCTTTGGCTCTTTAGTGTATTTCTTCTTCTTATCTTACTTTCTACTTTTTTTTTTGTTTCTAGACTGTTTTCTTTTGGGTTATAGTCATCTTCCTCAGTGCTCAACGTTGCGGTTGGTTTGCAACAGTAGGCATTATTCCTCTTTTGTCTGCTTTGCTCTTCATTTCTGCCTATGTAGCTGATCACAAGTCATTTGTAATCTGCTACATTTATGACATTCTTGGTCGTCCCCGACGATTCCATCTTAGTTACTTTTGCTATTGTTCCAGTAATGTTATTGTGTCTTAAAAGTGTCCTACGAATTTAATATTTATCGGATGTTATTCAAGCTATATTCTCCCTTCTTTTCCTATCGTCTAAGTTTTACATATATATTGGACCATACTCCAAATAAATACTTTCATGATCCCTCTATCGTATTTGCAGACTGATTTTCTTGCTGATGAGTAAGCTCTTTTGCAGATTAAGCGGAATTTTGGCCTGCTGTATTCTGCTCACAACTGCTTTCTGTCTTCTACGATCCCTTGTGACCCTCTTTCGCAAATAGGTAAGTTCCTCTAATACATCAAACTCCTCTCTGCCAATTCTTGCTGTTAGATGCTCATGTTCCTCTTCATTACTGCATGCCACCACTTTAGTCTTTCGTTTGTTTATTCTCATAGCAACCTGACTGCTGAAAATCCTTTGTATTGTGTTGAAGACCTTTTCTAGACAATCGTTCGTCGTCGCAACCACATGCATAACGCAGTATGATTATCTTCTACCCATTACTTTTGATACACACCTCCGTAGTTTCGCAAAGTTTGTTTATAGCTTTCTGGATGTACGCAGTCAATATAAGAGGGTGGGAGCCCATGCCATGTTTTGCTTCTTCTTCCTGATGACAATTCCTAATCACAGCCGCTTCGTTCTTATATGAGCTATCATGTACAAACTTTTGAGTCTTACTACTGCTTTCTTCAGCCGGCTAACATTATAAAACGCTTTTTCCAGATCTACGAAGGCAATATAAGTTGGTTTATTTCTCTGTGCTTGGTTTTCGATGAGATGCATCAGTGTCAGAATAGCTTCTCTTGTTCCTAACCCCTTCTGAATGCAAACTGATTTTCGCTCAGTAATTCCTTACGGTGTTCAGTGTACAGGGTGGGTACGTAGCCACATGGTACGCAGACAGAAACGAATCCAGGATTTTGGTCTGTGGGGGGGGGGGAGGGGGGGAGAGAACTGAATTAAGAAATTTAGTATCCCCGTGCCATACCCAAATTCTCTAGAGTAAAGACAGGTGTTGTCTTAACCTCCTACAATACGAACTATTATAGCGAGAATATTTTTCAGATTGTTACACTATTATGAACGGTACATTACAACTGCTTCTGTCTCTGTCTGCTCTTTCCTCCTAACTGGTCTTGAGTCTCGCTTACTGTTACTGCAACCGAAGCAATTTAAAATGAATGGATAAATCGGTTGGGATCAGTAGTTTACAGGGTATGAGGGACACCTGTCCAGCTCCTGGATCTGTGACGATAGTAGGTTCAATGACAGTATTTCGCACAGTTTCAATATGCAAATGTGTAGCATTACCAACATAAGTTCGATTCATTCCACAGTAATATTCTAATTACAAGGCGATAAGCCGTAGCCGGCCGGAGTGGCCATGCGGTTCTAGGCGCTATAGTCTGGAACCGAGCGACCGCTACGGCCGCAGGTTCGAATCCTGCCTCGGGCGTGGATGTGTGTGATGTCCTTAGGTTAGTTAGGTTTAATTAGTTCAAAGTTCTAGGCGACTGATGACCACAGAAGTCGCATAGTGCTCAGAGCCATTTGAACCATTTGATAAGCCGTAAATACAGCTGCGATGAAGAAAACAAAGCAATACATTATTGTGTATTAATGAAAGGAACATATAGGGGATAAACCTTTTGTCATGGTTTAAACGTCCTGCTATAGTAGTTAAGACTGACTGCGAGAAAGAAAACTAAATATTCGGGGTGGGTCACCAACTATTGCCACCAAGAATAACTCAAAGTATGATAGGAGCTCAAAAGTTTGTAGGACAAAAGTTGCATGGGACAACGGGGGCCATAATATGACGTTGGTATTTTGTTGCTAGGTGGGGTAGCTTCAGAGGTATGAAGTTCACATTAAAATAAAAAAATAGGACGCTATAGTTAGGCACTTATTTTCTGATAGTAGCTATCGAGACGAATCCGATGATGTGTAACAGTAAGGTTTTTGAAGGTCAACGAAGGTCAAAAAGGTGGCAGGAACGTCCATTTACAGAAACTTTTCGAAGTGATGACCATTAGTATCAATGGAGAGCTACAATCTTCTCATCATGGATTGGGCGGTATTCTTTATCACATCGGCACTTATCGAAGCACATTTGACAGTTCTCTCCCGCATATCTTCAGGTGTACTTGGAACGTCCTTATAAAAAATGTCTCTTACAAAACCCCACAAGAAAAAAATCCAGAGGTCCAGTCTGCAAACAAGCCGGCCGCGACACAATCCAACGATTTGGGAATTGTCTCTGCAACAGATTTCTAGACATCAGCGAAAAATCTGCAGGACACCCATCTTGTTGATGTCACTGTTCCTTTTCCTAAAGGTATTTCTTCCAATAACAGACCTAATGTTTCTTGCAGGAATGTGGTGTACTTCCTGAAATTAAGATTTCCTTCGATGAAATAGGGACCTATAATTGTGTCCTCCTGAATCCCACACCATTCATTCACCGGCCACGGTTTTTGGTGTGCAACTTACCGCAGCAACATGGATTTTCAGTTGCCCAATAATACATGTTATGCAAATTAAGATTTCCATGGTTCGTTAATGTAGCCTCGTCAGTAAATAGAATCAAATTAATAAATGCGTCATCCATGTGAATCTGAAGTTGAGCCCATCGCCAGAATTCAATGCGACGCATACAATCCGTACCAGTCAATTCTCGGTGGAGACTGATATGGTAAGGATGATATTTATAGTGATGCAGAACACGAAAATACCAGGTTCCCTTGCAATTTGACGCGAACTAACACAAAGATCTCGAACCATAGTGGCAAGAGTACCAATTTATGTTTCCTCGTTAGCAGCTTTTCTTTGCTGGATATGTTTCCGATGCGTTAAAGTCCCAGTTGTTCTCAATTTATCATTCACATATTTAAATGTAAGACGTGTAGGGTGAGTACGTTGAGGATATCTTTCAGTGTATAAGTCTGTAGCTCTCACTGAATTTCATTAGCATTCTCCATAAAAGAAAAGCGTATCGACTTCTTTACATTCGCTTGATTCGACGACACAAGTCTTCCCGTTCCTATTAGTGTGTGAAACTGACGAATGGTGTTTACATCCTCAACGGCACGTTATACGGATACGCCGTATTCGGCGAATATTTACTATTTGCACGATAAACGAGAGAGAATTGTCAGAGCATGTGCTTCAGTAAATGCCAAAGCGATAAGGAATATCACTCAAGCCATCATAAAAAGACTGCAGCACTGCATTGATACCAATGGTCATCACTTCGAACAAGTTCTGTAAATGGGCGTTCATGCCAACTTCGTGACCTTCGTCGACCTTCAAAGACCTTACTGTTACACATCATTGGATTCGTCTACATAGCCGCTATCAGAAAATAAGTACCAAACTATAACATTATATTAAAAAAAATTGACCTTAATATCTCTGACGCGACCCCACCTAGCAACAAAAAATCAGTGTCATATTATGGCCCCCGTTATCCCATGCAACATTTGTCCCACAAACTTTTCAGCTACTATCATACTTTCGGAGTTATTCTAGGTGGCAGTAGTTAGTGACTCACTTTGTGTAGTATACGTACATCTGAACGTTTTTTAGAGGAGCATGTAAAATATGTAGCTTATGTCCAGTGCAAACGTTTGCGAGAGTATCGTGTAAAAATTCGAAATCAATCAATAAAGAACTTTTCCAGGTTTTTGCCCCCTCAAGAATTTTTCAACATTTCTGAGAACAACATTAAAGAACGTTTAGTGATTATAATAGAAATACGTACATATACATCCCTTGTCCGTTCGAATGTTTTCTAGAGTAACGTGTAAAAATTTGGTGTATGTCGGACAAGATCTGCTCCAGATTTTTGGAAAATGTATGTATCCTTGTATGTTCCACATCTTCTCCTAATACACTAGACCGGTGTCAACCAAACGTGCCGGCCGGTGTGGCCGTGCGGTTAAAGGCGCTTCAGTCTGGAACCGCGTGACCGCTACGGTCGCAGGTTCGAATCCTGCCTCGGGCATGGATGTGTGTGATGTCCTTAGGTTAGTTAGGTTTAATTAGTTCTAAGTTCTAGGCGACTGATGACCTCAGCAGTTAAGTCGCATAGTGCTCAGAGCCATTTGAACCATCAACCAAACGTGGTACACATATCCCTTAATGAGAGGCAACAATTCCTGTGTGGGTCAGAAACATCTATTATAGTACAGGAGTAATGACTTTACAAATAATGTGATGCTTGAAAAACTGCCGCATCAAGCATCACGTTAAATTTATTACTTTGAGTTACTAACTCTATCGGCAATAAATTTCACGAACAGTATCTACATATTCAGATAAATGCACCTACAAAATAATATCACGGTACCACAGACAGTGCAGGAGATATGACGTCATAATCACTGATATGTGTGAAAAACTCCCACATTGTGCATGACGTTTAAATTTATTATTTCTTTTCAATTAAATATGTCCCCAACACATTTCGCAGCCAGTTTTCACACATTCCGCTGAATGTACCTACACAAATATATCACTGTACGACACGACGTTCAAGAGATATGACGTCAGAAACTTTGAGATGTGCGAGAAAAATGACGCATCATGCATGAAGCTCTACTATATTTATTCTTTACTGCACTCCTGCAGTCGAGTGAAGTGAATCCTTACACCTGGCAGCGCTTTTGACAGTTTTCAACTGTTAGGCGCCAACGCCTATAGGCTAAACAATAGGCAATAGCAGTCTACAGAGCTACTAAGAGGCGTCGCCTTGAAGACGTTTACAAAGCCGCGTTGTAGACGCATGAAGCAGCTGCGCCCAGCGTACAGAAACTGTTTCAAAATTTAAAACTTTTTCGTATTACACTACAAACACAGTTCAATTTTTTTGTTTTCATTTACAAAATTAAATTGGCAAAATGAATACCCGAGCAATGGCGAATTGGGATGAGTCAGATTTATAGGCAAATCGATAGGATATCTTGCCGCCTTTCCCGTTACACCACACTTCCAGCAGTAAACCAACTGCTGAAAATGAAAGACTAAAAGGAAAAAGGCAGTTGGCTAAAAGCAGGAAAGACAGAAAACTACCTCTGTCACCAAAGCTGTAACAAGTACGCAAAAAAGGAGAAGAAACCGAGGAGACTGATTCTGATTCCGACCTCTTTGACGAGCGACGACAGCATAGACGATGCCGATCACTTCGAGGAACCCTCAGTGGATTGTACTGTAGTGACGGATCCAACAGATGTAGGTGGAGACGATTATATCTTGGCTAAATTTTGATGAGAAAGTGAAATTTATACAGGTCCAGATATGTCTGAACCATAGAAAAATTACAGGAAAATCATCTAGAAGTTACGTTTCTGACATATGTGGTCATGGGCAAAACAATTTTTCAATTAAATGAAAAAGACGTATCACTTGTTAATAAGTACCCGTGTTATAGGGGTAGCGTCTTTGATTCATAATCAAAACGTCTTCGGTCCCGGGTTCAATCCCCGCCAGTGCCTAAATTTGGATAAATAATCAGCATTGGCGGCCGAAGACTTATGGCATAAGAAGTCAGCCTCATTCTTCCAACGGCCTTGTAAAAGAGGGCGGAGGAGCGGATAGAGGTTCAGGGCACTCTTGTCCTAGGGGTGGCAAATTGCCCCTAAAGGCAGAAGAATCAGCAATGATCAACGACATGAGGATGCAGAAGGCAATGGAAACCACTGCATTAAAGACACATAACGTGTATCCACAGGACATGTGGCCTGTAATTGAAGAAGTATCATGATGATCTCTCCATTGGCAAAAGATTCCGGAATAGTCCCCCATTCGGATCTCCGGGAGGGGACTGCAAAGGGAGAGGTTACCATGAGAAAAAGATTGAATAATCAACGAAAGGATAACGTTCTACGAGTCAGGGCGTGGAATGTCAGAAGCCTAGGGAAACTAGAAAATCTGAAAAGGGAAATGCAAAGGCTCAATCTAGATAGAGTAGGGGTCAGTGAAGTGAAGTGGAAGGAAGACAAGGATTTCTGGTCAGATGAGTATCGGGTAATATCAACAGCAGCAGAAAATGGTATAACAGGTGTAGGATTCGTTATGAATAGGAAGGTAGGGCAGAGGGTGTTTTACTGTGAACAGTTCAGTGACCGGGTTGTTCTAATCAGAATCGACAGCAGACCAACACCGACAACGATAGTTCAGGTATACATGCCGATGTCGCAAACTGAAGATGAACAGATAGAGAAAGTGTATGAGGATATTGAAAGGGTAATGCAGCATGTAAAGGGGGACGACAATCTAATAGTCATGGGCGACTGGAATGCAGTTGTAGGGGAAGGAGTAGAAGAAAAGGTTACAGGATAATATGGGCTTGGGACAAGGAATGAAAGAGGAGAAAGACTAATTGAGTTCTGTAACAAGTTTCAGCTAGTAATAGCGAATACCCTGTTCCAGAATCACAAGAGGAGGAGGTATCCTTGGAAAATGCCGGGAGATACGGGAAGATTTCAATTAGATTACATCATGGTCAGACAGAGATTCCGAAATCAGATACTGGGTTGTAAGGCGTACCCAGGAGCAGATATAGACTCAGATCACAATATAGTAGTGATGAAGAGTAGGCTGAAGTTCAAGACATTAGTCAGGAAGAATCAATACGCAAAGAAGTGGGATACGGAAGTACTAAGGAATGACGAGATACGTTTGAAGTTCTCTAACGCTGTAGATACAGCAATAAGGAATAGCGCAGTAGGCAGTACAGTTGAAGAGGAATGGACATCTCTAAAAAGGGCCATCACAGAAGCTGGGAAGGAAAACATAGGTACAAAGAAGGTAGCTGCGAAGAAACCATGGGTAACAGAAGAAATACTTCAGTTGATTGATGAAAGGAGGAAGTACAAACATGTTCCGCGAAAATCAGGAATGCAGAAATACAAGTCGCTGAGGAATGGAATAAATAGGAAGCGCAGGGAAGCTAAGACGAAATGGCTGCAGGAAAAATGTGAAGACATCGACAAAGATATGATTGTCGGAAGGACAGACTCAGCATACAGGAAAGTCAAAACAACCTTTGGTGACATTAAAAGCAACGGTGGTAACATTAAGAGTGCAACGAGAATTCCACTGTTAAATGCAGAGGAGAGAGCAGATAGGTGGAAAGAATACATTGAAAGCCTCTATGAGGGTGAAGATTTGTCTGATGTGATAGAAGAAGAAACAGGAGTCGACTTAGAAGAGATAGGGGATCCAGTATTAGAATCGGAATTTAAAAGAGCTTTGGAGAACTTACGGTCAAATAAGGCAGAAGGGATAGATAACATTCCATCAGAATTTCTAAAATCATTGGGGGAAGTGGCAACAAAACGACTATTCACGTTGGTGTGTAGAATATATGAGTCTGGCGACATACCATCTGACTTTCGGAAAAGCATCATCCACACAATTCCGAAGACGGCAAGAGCTGACAAGTGCGAGAATTATCGCACAATCAGCTTAACAGCTCATGCATCGAAGCTGCTTACAAGAATAATATACAGAAGAATGGAAAAGAAAATTGAGAATGCGCTAGATGACGATCAGTTTGGCTTTAGGAAAAGTAAAGGGACGAGAGAGGCAATTCTGACGTTACGGCTAATAATGGAAGCAAGGCTAAAGAAAAATCAAGACACTTTCATAGGATTTGTCGACCTGGAAAAAGCGTTCGACAATATAAAATGGTGCAAGCTGTTCGAGATTATGAAAAAAGTAGGGGTAAGCTATAGGGAGAGACAGGTCATATACAATATGTACAACAACCAAGAGGGAATAATAAGAGTGGACGATCAATAAAGAAGTGCTCGTATTCAAGCAAATAATTGAGGACGTAGGTTGCAAGTGCTACTCTGAGATGAAGAGGTTAGCACAGGAAAGGAATTCGTGGCGGGCCGCATCAAACCAGTCAGTCGACTGATGACAAAAAAGACTGATGTGATAGGGAAATTACAAATTCCTCATGTTGCTACTGGGGTGCGAAATATCAAACGTGCGATCTGCTTTGTGTTAAACAGTAAATACTAAAATTATGGATAACATAAATTTCAGTATTTCGCTCTGACGTACATTTCATGGCGTAAATATCCTAGAAATATCGTCCACAGAAAAATCCCAGTTATACGCATGAATCGTTTTGTGTGTTCTGTATCTCAACCTTCTGTCTTCAATGTATCTAAAAATATCATAACTGAGTTATTTTGGACGAGCGGTTGCGTATTTAAGGATTTCAGTCCAAAAAATGATGCACTGTATTTACTTTTTAGTCTACATTTCTAACTTTGAAGAATTGTGTACAGCGTAATTTTAAAACACCTTATACTTTCTAATATTTACAATTTTTCCCAACTTCTTTTATCTCTTCTTTTATCTCAAAAACATTACTTTTTGTGATTTTTGTATCATATCTTCGTCACCTTACCCTATCGGTAACGATGCCATTACGAAACAAACGCATGAACACATTTCATGTGGATCTAGGCTGTAGTAGTAGTTAAACAGAAATAAAAAACTAGACTAGCATGAAGAGCTGCATAAAACAACAAACAAGAACGGTTAGAAAATAATGACAACTTTGCTAACCATGGACTAATGGAAGTACGAGAGGCGTTCAGTAAGTAATGGAACACGTTTAATTTCTGAAAGCAGGACGGTTTTATTTAGGAATCCCCCTCTTTGGTCTACAAAACCTTATGTTTCAACGTAATCTCCGTTCAATGCTGCAGCCTTACGCCAAGTGACTGGGAAGAACTGTATACTCGCATGATTCCACTCGTCGACGACAGAGCCAACGTCTTCCTGCATCAGTGACCTCCCCGTCATCCACGTGCTACTTCCTGCGGTGTGCACACTTCGTTGAGCCAAACAGATGTAAATTGGAAGGTTAGAGATGCAGATTGCAGGGTGGATGAGGAAGAACAGTCCTGCCAATTTTAGTGAGCTTCTCTCGGGTGCCTAGACTTGCGCGAGGCCTTGAGTTGTCACGAAGAAGAATTTAGTTTGCATGCGTCGATCAACTCGAACGAGAGTGTCCGCACGTTCCAACATTTCGGGAATCACAGGTGTGTGCGGCCAGCCGGTTCGCGGGGGATCTGACTGATATGCGCGACATTTTTGCGTTTATGACCGACGCCTCGCCCAACGATTCACCGTGCTTTTGTTGACTTCCAGGTCTATGTATCTACGTAGACATGTAGATATTCTGCAAGCGCGTGCGAACATCTGCGATGCTGTGATTTTCCACCAAAAGAAACCCAATAACAGCTCCCTGGTTGGGACACATCTCCTTTACAGATGCCATTTTGAAGGATACGTAAAGCGCCGCCACCTACACCTACATCTGCATCTACATTTATACTCCGCAAGCCACCCAACGGTGTGTGGCGGAGGGCACTTAACGTGCCACTGTCATTACGTCCCTTTCCTGTTCTAGTAGCGTATGGTTCGCGGGAAGAACGACTGCCGGAAAGCCTCCGTGCGCGCTCGAATCTCTCTAATTTCACGTTCGTGATCTCCTCGGGAGGTATAAGTAGGGGGAAGCAATATATTTGATGCGTCATCCAGAAACGCACCCTCTCGAAACCTGGACAGCAAGCTACACCGCGATGCAGAGCACCTCTCTTTGCAGAGCCTGCCACTTGAGTTTGCTAAACATCTCCGTAACCCTATCACGCTTACCAAATAACCCTGTGACGAAACGCGCCGCTCTTCTTCCGATCTTCTCTATCTCCTGTGTCAACCCGACCTGGTACGGATCCCACACTGATGAGCAATACTCAAGTATAGGTGGAACGAGTGTTTTGTAAGCCACCTCCTTTGTTGATGGACTACATTTTCTAAGGACTCTCCCAATGAATCTCAACCTGGTACCCGCCTTACAAACAATTAATTTTATGTGATCATTGCACTTCAAATCGTTCCGTTCACACACTCCCACATATTTTACACAAGTAACTGCTACCAGTGTTTGTTCCGCTATCATATAATCATACAATAAAGGATCCTGCTTTCTATGTATTCGCAATACAATACAGTTGTCTATGTTAGGGGTCAGTTGCCACTCCCTGCTCCAAGTGCCTATCCGCTGCAGATCTTCCTGCATTTCGCTGCAATTTTGTAATGCTGCAACTTCTCTGTATACTACAGCATCATCCGCGAAAAGCTGCATGGAACTTCCAACACTATCTACTAGGTCATATATCTGTAGTATCTACTAGGTCATATATCTGAACTTCATGAAACTGTAGGCGCTGAAGCCGGAATTTCCAGAACAAATTCCACACTTTAACCGAAATTGTCCGAGAGAAAAAATAGTGTTGCATTATTAACTGAACGCCCTCCGTTACAACCCGCTATTAGCGAAATGCTTTAGAGGAAGACGGTGAGCCTTTGGAGAGATTTCACCTCGGCCCTCCCGCAGTGCGAGTTCGTCGTCCTGCTGCGTGGGAGCAGTGTCTGTCGCTGGAGAGGTCGTAACACTCTTGACGAGGTAATACTTGAGAGACTGTTAGGCCAGGCAGGGGCTGGGCACACACTTGAGCCTGGCGGCGGAGGCTGGCAGCCAGGCGAGCTGTTACGATATTCATGAAACACCCGCGCGGCGCCCGCTTTATGAACAGTCCGCCGGAAATATTCCTAGCCGAGAAGTACCGGTAGGCGCGCGGATCACACTTAGTAGGAGCAAGGGCCTTGCGGATATAATACGTACAAAATATTGTGCGGCGCGCTAACGGCATCAAGCCTGTTGTTCTAATGTTAAATCGGTATCTTCTGAGTTAGTAAGGCGATGCTCATAAATTAAGGATTCTTCGACATGCATCAGAAAACTGTACATGCTGACGACACTGTACGAACTGCATTGTACAACTCTGAACATGGCTGACAGCAGCAAACGTAAATAAATTTTCAATAAATAAGGTACACAACCAACTGGTTGCGTAAGTCTATTGTAAAAACATTGAACAAGATTCAGTATCACTATGGATACCTCCTTCATAAGGAAATTCACCTATAATACCTTAAACACATTATATTTTTTTATTTTTCTTTATTGTTATTTCATCCCATTGCAAAATATGGGTGGCGGGTAGGTTGTGTGTGGATACAATTTGCTGCTCTTCAGCCACATGAGAGCAAAATTTTAAAAACCTTAGTAAAAAATGCACTTGGCGGTTGACAAAAATAAACGCTTTCTACAATGAAAAGACAGATCGACAGTCGCATAAATTCAAATACAAAAGTTTGCTTCAGTGACTAAATAAAAAATAGACACAGGTGAACGGAAAATGAGCGTCGCATACGATTATATAAAAACTGATAGACAGTTGCATCAAGTAAAACTAAAAGGCCTTTGTGTTGGTTGATTAAAACATATACATAGCTTAGTGAAGAGTTAAGAGGAAGCAGGATGCCAGGGATTGTATCCTTTAAAGGCAGTGTGTTCGAGGGGGTTTGTATGGGTGGATATTTGGAGGAGGGACGGGGGAAAGTGGAGAGGGATGCGTTTCCGAACAAAAACTTACGAAGTAGGAGGAGAGGTTTGGAGCAAAAGGGGGCCCTGCCAAGGAATGGGTGGTAGGGATCTTCTAGATCTGATAGGATGGGTATCTATCAGGGTGGATATCACGATCAGGTAAGGGAAGGTGATTATTCGTAAGGAGAGGATGTGGAGGGTGTGGAGATGTAGAGTTGGAGGAATGTGGTGGGAGAGGCGAGGCAGAGTACCTGGATCAGTGAGCAGGGGGGGAGGGAGGTGGGGACGAGACTAGGGGTTTGATAGTGCCGAGTATACGGGTATCGTAGGATATTCGGAAGTATTCAAGATGGGAGAGCAGGCTGCGGAATTTAAGATGCGGATGGAGGAGAGTAAGTAGATCTGAAAGGGTAGGCGGACTGCATGGCATTCGAGGATTGTAAGGGCGTGATAAAAGGATGGAAGAACGGAAGTTATATTGGAGTCACATTGTCATAGAAGGGTCGGATTAGGGACTTATAAGTGTGAAGAATTGTGGAAGGGTGCAACTCCATGTTCGGCCAGTTAGCAGTTTTAGTAATTCTAGTCTATTGTGCGCTTTCTATTGCATGGTTAGTAAATGGAGCTTCCATGCCAATGAACAGACTAGTGTCAGTCTGAGTTATTTTAGTGTGTTTAATAACTGGATAGGACGGTCGCAAATTGAAAGGTAAAAGCTGTGAGGGCGGAAGGTGTGGGTGGTTCGGCCTATAATTATGACCTGGATTTTGGAAGAATTGATTTTGAGGAACCACTGGTTGCACCAGGAGGTGAACAGATGCAGCTGGAGGGATCGTTGGGATTTCTGGTGGGTAGATAGAGAGCGAGGAAGATGTCGTCGATCTGCGTACTGGAGGAGGTGAACAGGAGGTATCGGCAGTGTAGAGGACGTACAGGAGAGGCGAGGGAACATAATCTTGGGGCATACCGGCAGTGGGATGGAAGATGAGGGAGTTGGTGTTGCTGATGGTGACGTAACAATGGCGGTTACAGAGAAAGGAGGAGGTGAGGCGGACATAATTTGTGAATAGGGCATAGGTCTGGAGCTTAAAGCGGAGTCAAAAATTCATAAATTACTAAGATCTAGGGAGACAAAAATGGTGAATTTGGGGTGTTACAGCAGTTGGTCATCGAAGGAAGAACTGGGACGGAAGCCACATTGATGGACAGGAATGAGTAGGTGGTGTTGTACGTATTTATGAATACGTCGGGATAGGATGAACTCAAAGACCTTGCCAAATACGGAGGTGAGGTTGATGGGGTGGTAAGAGGAGGTGTCAGTGGCAGGTGTATTAGGTTTGAGGAAGAGGAGAAATCGAAAGGTTTTCCACGGCTCAGGCTGGGACTGTACTGTAAAGGTTCGGTAGGATTTGCAGGAAGGAGAGGGGGCATTCTTTCAGGTGTCTGTAGGTGATGCAGTCGTGCCCAGGAGCCGTGCTGCGTTTTGCGATGGAGTATCTGCCTTGTGTTGCTATTGTAATATTGAGTTATGGCTGTGGGGTTTTTTCGACGTACTGGAATAAACATATCATAAAATAAATGTCTAAATACTTCACAACACTGAAATGGAGTACATAAAACAAAATTGTAACGCACTTAAATTACATGACGTTAAAATTGTGAAAGTACATGATGAACTAAGAACCTCGTCAAACAGCAGAAAATATGGAATAGAGTCCTCCATAGAAACACAGCAGAGCTTCTTATAAGAGCAGACACTAGACTAAACGTGTGGCAACAAGACAATTGTACATAGAGAGAAGAAAAGGGTGAAAACTTGATGTCTTGGAAGAGCTTGAGATCTTTGGACATGTGGCCAGTGACGACAGCTTCATCTTAAACGAACAGCTACACTTCAGAAACAGAAGCTTCTTTAACTCCTTTAAGCCATTTTTCTCAATTATACGACGCTTTGGCTCATTTTCCTGCTCACTTCCATTTCAGAAACGTTGTTCTTCCTTTCCTTCGTGGACTCTGTACTTCTTTACAGATAGCACGGCAGACAGCACTGTACACGACATTCTGTATTCTGCATCTTATGTAATGTATATTTCCCCCCCCCTCCCCCATGTCTTGCATATTGTAACATCTTGACAAAATCTTTCTACAGTAATTCTTGATTCTCAGCACGTATTTGTAATTAAACATTCACTTTATGCTGCATGTTGTAGTAGGCAATTTTATAAAAATTGTCTTACGCCTTTTATATCTTTTATATATCCTCTCTTTTATACTACAAACAGTTTACTATGTTATAAACATTTAAATATGTCTCATACTGATGTACTGCTGTAACAGTTATGTATTTCACACAGCTGAGCGTTTATTATTCTACTGGCGCTAAGTAAGTGGTGCGCTCTACACCACGTTTACTGGCATCGCAATTAGTCGCCACAGGTTCACTCCGATGTCTGCTCTTATGATAAGCTGTACCTGCGTAACAAATTTTATTGTTTCCAAGGAGGACTTTATTCCATATTTTCTGTTATTCCTCAGCTCATTATGTACGTTTACAATTCTAACGTCATGTAGTTTATGTAAGTACCAGTTTTACTCCATGTACTCCATTTCAGTGTTGTAAAGTATTAAGTATTTTAGACGATTATACTATAATGCGTTTAAACGTTATAGGTAACTGTCCTTCTGAAGAAGATACCCTTAGTGGTATTAAAACCAGTTGGCCACACACTTTATTGAATATACTGCTGTATTATGGAATTAAAGTCTAGCAGAATTTTTTAAATGACACCATAGTCACTACCAACTGAACTATTTATTACAGTTTTCACCATTACAATTTCGACCCTAGGTCACTTCCAAGTGGCTAAAGGTGCAAAGAAACAGCTATCGGCAACATCAATAAAATGTGAGCCTGTATGATTCATGTCAGCATTTGTCACATACACTATCAGTATGTAGTGAATGAAATTAAAACTCTTTAAACTAGGTTTTTGCTTACTGCACAAATACAGGGTGTTGCAGGTAATTGTACTACCGTGATCAATCTACTGATCAGGTGAAATATGGAGGGGGCCGGCCGCGGTGGTCTAGCGGTTCTGGCGCTGCAGTCCGGAACCGCGGGACTGCTACGGTCGCAGGTTCGAATCCTGCCTCGGGCATGGGTGTGTGTGATGTCCTTAGGTTAGTTAGGTTTAAGTAGTTCTAAGTTCTAGGGGACTTATGACCTAAGATGTTGAGTCCCATAGTGCTCAGAGCCATTTTTAAAAATATGGAGGGGCTCCGTCATGCTGAAAACATATTGCAGTCCGCGTGGCCAGAGAAACGTCTTCAATATGTCTGGCAAACACATTTTCCAAAATATGCAAGTAATTATATTTCGTTATTCGCTCTCCTAAAATGGCTCCTTATGGGTCCTAAATTCTCTTATGTTCGTGCTCCTTACGCGAAATGAACATCGGCGGCAATAGAACCCCTCTGCAGTCAGCTTCAAATGTCAGTTCCCCAAAATTTTCTCAACAGCGCTCCTCGAAAAGAATGTCGCATTCCCACTTGAGTTTCCGAAGCACCTCCGTCACACTTTCATGTTGTTCGAACCCGTCGGCAACAAGTCTAGCAGCCCGCTTCTGAATTGCTTCGATGTCTTCCGGTTCTGTCACACCTCTTCAGGCCATTCACACATCTAGGAACCTATTCCCTGTGCTCGTTCCTTCGTTAACAGTTTTCAGTGGTGCACCGCTGACTTCACCTGTTCTCCTTCACCCATAGACGGCGGATACCACGTGAGAAAGAGGAAAATGAGTTCAGCACGATCGTTGCTTTCTAAAACCGTGCTGATTTGTGCACAGAAGTTTTTTCGTCTCAAAGCAATGTATTACATTCTAACTGAGAATGTGCTGAAGAACTCAGCAACGAGCAAATGTTGAGGACATTGGTCTGTAATTTTGCGGGTCGGTTCTTTTACGCTTCGTGTATAGGGTACTCACCTGCACTTTTTTTCAGTCGCTTGGGACTTTTTGCTGGGCGAAAGATTTGCGATAAATGCAAGCTAGATAAGGAGACAATGTTAAAGAGTACTCTCCATGCGGACCGGGCGATTTAATTGTTTTCAACTCTTTGAGTTGCTTTTCTGCGCCAGAGATGCCCATTACTATGTCTCCCACAAGGGAGTCTGTACAAAACCACTAATAACCTCTGTTAATACGCCATTGTAACAGAAATAAATGATCGAAAAAATAATAACAGGCAAAAAAGAAATAAATTAGGAATAACGAAATACCCATTTTTATCCATAAGAAAAATATTTACTTACTTATTAAATTAAATAGTAAATACACTCCTCTAAATTGAAATAAGAACACCGTGAATTCATTGTCCCAGGAAGGGGAAACTTTATTGACACATTCCTGGGGTCAGATACATCACATGATCACACTGACAGAACCACAGGCACATAGACACAGGCAACAGAGCATGCACAATGTCGGCACTAGTACAGTGTATATCCACCTTTCGCAGCAATGCAGGCTCCTATTCTCCCATGGAGACGATCGTAGAGATGCTGGATGTAGTCCTGTGGAACGGCTTGCCATGCCATTTCCACCTGGCGCCTCAGTTGGACCAGCGTTCGTGCTGGACGTGCAGACCGCGTGAGACGACGCTTCATCCAGTCCCAAACATGCTCAATGGGGGACAGATCCGGAGATCTTGCTGGCCAGGGTAGTTGACTTACACCTTCTAGAGCACGTTGGGTGGCACGGGATACATGCGGACGTGCATTGTCCTGTTGGAACAGCAAGTTCCCTTGCCGGTCTAGGAATGGTAGAACGATGGGTTCGATGACGGTTTGGATGTACCGTGCACTATTCAGTGTCCCCTCGACGATCACCAGTGGTGTACGGCCTCCATTCACGCCTGTCGCGACACCACTGGAGGCGGGCTGCACGATGTTGGGGCGTGAGCGGAAGACGGCCTAACGGTGTGCGGGACCGTAGCCCAGCTTCATGGAGACGGTTGAGAATGGTCCTCGCCGATACCCCAGGAGCAACAGTGTCCCTAATTTGCTGGGAAGTGGCGGTGCGGTCCCCTACGGCACTGCGTAGGATCCTACGGTCTTGGCGTGCATCCGTGCGTCGCTGCGGTCCGGTCCCAGGTCGACGGGCACGTGCACCTTCCGCCGACCACTGGCGACAACATCGATGTACTGTGGAGACCTCACGCCCCACGTGTTGAGCAATTCGGCGGTACGTCCACCCGGCCTCCCGCATGCCCACTATACGCCCTCGCTCAAAGTCCGTCAACTGCACATACGGTTCACGTCCACGCTGTCGCGGCATGCTACCAGTGTTAAAGACTGCGATGGAGCTCCGTATGCCACGGCAAACTGGCTGACACTGACGGCGGCGGTGCACAAATGCTGCGCAGCTAGCGCCATTCGACGGCCAACACCGCGGTTCCTGGTGTGTCCGTTGTGCCGTGCGTGTGATCATTGCTTGTACAGCCCTCTCGCAGTGTCCGGAGCAAGTATGGTGGGTCTGACACACCGGAGTCAATGTGTTCTTTTTTCCATTTCCAGGAGCGTATATTGTTTTCCTTATTTCAACACTATAGGAACTGCTTTTGTAAGTGGCGGAAAATGATTCTGAAATGCACTGTGAAACCCATCCGCTCTTTCATCAAACGAGGGGCTCCTTCGTTGATTCTGCGCCTCATACGGCAGTACCGGGGACAGCAGTCGTAGCGCAGCAGTTTGCGAACTCTGCCTCCTTACCTTCCCCCTACTGGTCTCTGAACGGCTCGCCGCCTCCTGTGGTAGTACAGGTTGTAACCGGAGGGAGCCACTACTCGGAAACCGCCTCTTATCTCGCCAATTAATAGCATCCGCTGACCAACTCCAGCCTGAGTACGAAAGCTGAGGAGATGGACGAGTATCTGCAGTACGACGTTGCTGCTTGTCTAGAGCAGTCGGCCCGCATGCGGACTTAAATCCACTAGAGCATGCGTGAACTGATCCTAGTACCGCAGCCACGGATCATGGTCGATTTAACACACCGTGTGTCTTGGAAACCGAGGAGTTACCGCTAGCCATTCTGGATGATATAATTTGAATCGTTGTACACTCTGAAAATAACCACACCCTTCACTGAAGCTTCTCTTTGTAGCCCCTTATGCAAGTTAAAATTCTTTCGAAGCCTCTATTTTTATTTAATTAAAGATATAGTCTCGTGAAATCGGATTAATGTTTTCTTTATAGCCTGTACAATTAGCCAGGCAGTGTCAAAACCGCAACTGTTCATAACGCGTAAGTACAAGGGCGTGCTGAAAAGTAGTGCCTCGAAATTTTTTTAAACAAAACAAATGTCATGAACGTTCTACATCTTTATTCTTCGCGTCTGGGTATTCATTTCTCAGTGTAGTCAGCCGGGAGGAGAACACATTTTCCCCAACGAGAACTTCGTTGATACCGTCAGTGTAGAATGTTTGACTGTGTTGACGGAGTCAAAATCTCACCTCTGTCTGCTTGCACCACTTCATCACTATTAAAGTGATGTCCTCAAAGGTGTTCCTTAAGTTTTGCAAACAGATGAAAATCGGGTAGGGCCAAGTCTGGACTCTATGGAGGATGATCGATGACAGTGAACCCAAGGCGTCGGATTATTGTAGATGTGTAGATGTTGCAGTGCCGAAGAAGAGGGTGCTGCATTTGTGGACGAACTCTTCGAATTCGAAACTCGAATACAGCATGCTTTTTCTCACGCACTAACATATTTATGTTACACTGAACTCTCTAGAGGCAGAGGACTGGAAATAAGTAGGTATGAAATATAAGGATATAGAATTTTAACAACGTATATTTTATTTTAAACGCTTTAAGAGTTTTTGCATAAAAAGTGCAGAGGCATTAATTTTCAGCACGTCCCCGTAAGATGCCAGAGTATATAAATTAACTGTAGTGCGTATAACAGAGAATGCATATGTATTTCAGGACACTGAAGGTACTTCAAATGAGACGGATCACGTATAGCAAGAAGTATATTACTGCACATAGCCATAACGTCATAGCCTTTAATAATTCTAGCAACTGGGAACTGACCGGTCAAAAATATTAAAGATGATAGAGTGTCAGCCCTCGATGATTTTGTAGGCTACGACGAATAATTCTGGCACTCAGCACTAGACCGCTGACGAGGGTAGCAATGACAGCTTTCGATATCCAGTGCATATTATCATATTAACCCAGCTTGAAATCCGATAAATTTTTATTGACAGATGTCGCCGTACATGACTTCAGGAACAAATAAATCTACTGTGCCAGAAGAATATAAGGATATCCAACATGGAAAATGAAAAATGCCAAGAAACTTTTCACTTCTCCAAAAAATTCTTAATAAAATGGAAATCACATATTTAAGGCCTATATTATCTGAGTGAGTTTTCTGTTTTGTGTCTTTACAGAATATAAATTTCACATTATAAGTAATACAAATTGCCGCGTAATTTCTGCGTTTTTATGCAACCAAAGTAATCACTTTTGATGGACAAACATAAAACATGCATATGATTATTAATGTTATTTTGTCCTCAGTAGAACGTTATTTTTCATGACAAACACCATGTTTCCTGTTAGTGCTGATAAATGTGGATGTTAGTTATGAAAAAACAGAAACACGTTTAATGTAAGTTCGAGTAAGTACTGAAGCGATGTTTGACATATTTTTGTTTAGTGTCTCTTTATTTTACTTTTTTTAGTAAATTGCATTTTCTAGCTCTATATGATAAATCAGTATTGCTTCCGTCGTTTTTACAACAACAATCGCTATTTTTACTTAATAGACAGGGAGGTAACTACGTGGAAGAAAACTGTTCCTTATACGGCCCTTTATATATCTTCACTCAGTTTCTATACGGTTCATCTTTTACGGTTTCTAGGAGAATCTCGTAAGACACTGATCAAGAAACATAACAAAATCAGTCGTTATGAGGGAACGCCCGATAGTTATGCAACACACCGAATGTGCAGGCAACGTGGGTACTATATTAACTGACCAAATCCACTAGGAACAATAGCGTAATCAACGCTTACTTATGATAGTTTACGGCGGGCTACGGTAGTTGTACAACTCTAGGCGAAAGAGTGCTGGATCACAGTAACTACAGCCTACTTGTACACAGTTACACAGTTAGATATACAAGGTTTAGCGTGGGAGGGGGAGACGTTGTCGGTTCGTCCCTTCTCGCAAGAACAATATGGCTGCTGCAACAGCTGTTCACTTCCATCCCGGTTATATTCACACGCTCTGTGCTAATGTGTACTACTTTGCTCCACATCATCTTTACAGCTTTATCTTTTAATTGCTCGCTTTCGCTGCTAGCTACTGAGAGTTTATTTCATAAATCAAAAAGTAATTTCAGCGAAACAAAAAGATATATTCACATGGAATTGTTCGCCGGGAAAGCCTGAGAGGTATATTTGGCTACACGATCTGAAAAATTTTTGTTATCCTCGAGGACGACAACCCCATTCAGAGTTTTGACTTAAGTAATCGTTTAAATTCAACGATTACTTAAGCGTAATCGTTGAATTTAAATGAATGTTCCAATTGCGGGCATGGGTCGGTGTCATGTTGTGCTGCATGATGACATTAAAGGTAAGGGAGAAACCTAGTACTGGTAGTGTGCATAACAACTGCTGGCAAATTGTGTGTTTCGGAGGTGTGTACTAAGTTTATCTGTCGTGTGCAGGTTACTGTAACGGAAGCATCTGTATTGTATAATGGTGATAGATGGGAGCGGGTGAAACGTAGCCTGTTCCTGCCAAGTAACACCAAGTTGATCAACTACCTTAAAGTCCCCATTCAACAAACGGATCACCATCAACACTCACAACATATTCCAAATTCAGTATAAAAATAAGGGCCGGCTGGTGTGGCCGAGCAGTTCTAGGCGCTTGTCTGGAACCGCACGACCGCTACGGTCGCAGGTTCGAATCCTGCCTCGGGCGTGGATGTGTGTGATGACCTCAGGTTAGTTAGGTTTAAGTGATTCAAATGGCTCTGATCACTATGGGACTTAACATCTATGGTCATCAGTCTCCTAGAACTTAGAACTACTTAACCCTAACCAACCTAAGGACGTCACACAACACCCAGTCATAACGAGGCAGAGAAAATCCCTGGCCCCGCCGGGATAGGTTTAAGTAGTTCTAAGTTCTAGGGGACTGATGACCTCAGATGTTAAGTCCCTTAGTGCTCAGAGCCATTTGAACCATTTCATAAAAATAAGGTTGGGCAATAAGAGTTCTGTACTGCTACTGGCTGACGGTGTCACGTCATTGAGAAATAGCGTCTGACTCAGGAATCGCGCTCTAACAAGAGGAGCGCTCATTTATGCTATGTATTTGCGGTATGTTTAATTGCTAGAATGTTACTGCTACATTCTGTAACTTGTCCAGCTTTCAACAGCCACTGCTAATTTTCAGAAAACTGAAGCCGCTATCGAATTGGAACAGGCAAAATAAGCGCAAAATATGGTCCGCAGTTTTCTGTCAATGTAAATGGTCTAAATGACCATGAAATTTTCCAAGTTGGTTGTGAGAAAAGTTTTAAAGAGTAAACAAAGTACATATAACGCTCATAGTTATTTAGTATTCATCACAAGTTCAAAACAACTTCAACTAATAGGTGGATATTGCCGGTTTCACTCACGAAATTATAAAAATGCCTTATTTGTAGAATGGATCTGAATTACGTAATCTAACTAAAACATCCTTCAAGACACCTGGGAGGTAAATGAAACTACGATTTATTCAAGAAAGCGAGGTTGACACTGCAGGTAGAGGATGTCCGAGGTTTCACCGAGAAAATTTGTAAATTTTCTGAGAAACGGCGCGCTAAGTAATCGACTTGTAAATGTCATCTTCGACCCATCGATCCTCTTTTGACCCCTCTAACAAATTTCTCATTTTACTGACCATAAAAATTTTCCCCAGTATTTGATTAATTTCACGGGATACAAGTGCATTTTTATTACTTACTTCATCGTTTGGACGTCGTTTTGTTGACGACAACTGACTTCTAAGATCTTTATTACGTGCCCGTAGTTTCAGGCACACGTTTTTCAGATTAACATTTTCCCTCTGTAATGCCGCTACAGAATTCTATCTGAATCATTACAAACAACTTCATCCGTAAATATACTTTTGTCAGCACACTTCTATCGTGATGAAAGCTTTCCTGAAGTCTCTATGCTTCTCCTGTGGATCTCACGCTTGTTGAAGTGTTCCTTCCTTTCTTGTGTTGCTCGCGCGCTTTACTACAATGCAAATTACACAATGGAAATGCATCATTCTTTGTCTCCGCGGTAGACTTAGCAGTTTCAAACGAAAGTATCTGGCATAATCAGCTTCTTTGAAATGACAAGAGCATATTCTAGAATCTGCAAATTCACGATGTCTTTTCTACAGCATTTCGACGGCCAAGTCGTTTGCAAATTTTCATCGTGAAGGAAAGCTTGAAGCACTGCTTCATTTCCTCTACTATAGCGATCGTGAGAGTTACAGCCAACAACATCACAGCTCGGCCCTGCTTACACACACTCAAAACGCTTTCACTTGTAAATTACTCGTTACACAAAATTAGCTAAGAGAAAACGACAACATTCACGAAATCTCACAACCTCCAAAATACAAATATAAGTGCGATGTGTTCCTCTCTCACGTCATGTGCACAATGGCAGAAGCGCGTTTGCTTCTGCGCAGCGTTTACTGCGCTCCCGCCCCCATCCCCCAACCACAATATACGAGGGCAGTTCAATAAGTAATGCAACACATTTTTTTCTGAAACAGGGGTTGTTTTATTCAGCATTGAAATACACCAGGTTATTCCCCAATCTTTTAGCTACACAACACTATTTTTCAACGTAATCTCCATTCAATGCTACGGCCTTACGCCACCTTGAAATGAGGGCCTGTATGCCTGCACGGTACCATTCCACTGGTCGATGTCGGAGCCAACGTCGTACTGCATCAATAACTTCTTCATCATCCGCGTAGTGCCTCCCACGGATTGCGTCCTTCATTGGGCCAAACATATGGAAATCCGACGGTGCGAGATCGGGGCTGTAGGGTGCATGAGGAAGAATAGTCCACTGAAGTTTTCTGAGCTCCTCTCGGGTGCGAAGACTTGTGTGAGGTCTTGCGTTGTCATGAAGAAGGAGAAGTTCGTTCTGATTTTTGTGCCTACGAACACGCTGAAGTCGTTTCTTCAATTTCTGAAGAGTAGCACAATACACTTCAGAGTTGATCGTTTGACCATGGGGAAGGACATCGAACAGAATAACCCCTTCAGCGTCCCAGAAGACTGTAACTATGACTTTACCGGCTGAGGGTATGGCTTTAAACTTTTTCTTGGTAGGGGAGTGGGTGTGGCGCCACTCCATTGATTGCCGTTTTGTTTCAGGTTCGAAATGATGAACCCATGTTTCATCGCCTGTAACAATCTTTGACAAGAAATTGTCACCCTCAGCCACATGACGAGCAAGCAATTCCGCACAGATGGTTCTCCTTTGCTCTTTATGGTGTTCGGTTAGACAACGAGGGACCCAGCGGGAACAAACCTTTGAATATCCCAACTGGTGAACAATTGTGACAGCACTGCCATCAGAGATGTCAAGTTGAGCACTGAGTTGTTTGATGGTGATCCGTCGATCATCTCGAACGAGTGTGTTCGCACGCTCCGCCATTGCAGGAGTCACAGCTGTGCACGGCCGGCCCGCACGCGGGAGATCAGACAGTCTTGCTTGACCTTGCGGCGATGATGACACACGCTTTGCCCAACGACTCACCGTGCTTTTGTCCACTGGCAGATCACCGTAGACATTCTGCAAGCGCCTATGAATATCTGAGATGCCCTGGTTTTCCGCCAAAAGAAACTCGATCACTGCCCGTTGTTTGCAACGCACATCCGTTACAGACGCCACTTTAACAGCTCCGTACAGCGCTGTCACCTGTCGGAAGTCAATGAAACTATACGAGACGAAGCAGGAATGTTTGAAAATATTCCACAAGAAATTTCCGGTTTTTTCAACCAAAATTGGCCGAGAAAAAAAATGTGTTGCATTACTTATTGAACTGCCCTCGTATTGTTAGTGTGACATCCACAACTGTTACCTGTGTTATTTACAATGAATAAAATCCGCTGCAGTTGAAATTCTCATGTTCCTTTATTAGGACAAAGGCTTCAGGCTTCAATCTCATCTGCATGTGCTAGTGAATTGCGTACGACGAAACATACAAATCACATGGAAACATTGAGAAATTAGCACCTGAAAATGGGATTGGAAATGAAGTCGCATGCTTCTTGACAGAGGGTAGGGAAACAATGCGAGAGACCAGCACCGCCGTACTAGGCAAGGTTGCCATTGCCTTCCTCTGACCGTAATGGGGATGAATGATGATGATGATGATGAAGTCGACGCAACAACACCCAGTCGTCTCAGGGCAGGTGAAAATCCCTGACCGCGCCGGGAATCGAACCCGTGACTCTGGGCTCGGGAAGCGAGAACGCTACCGCGAGACCACGAGCTGCGGACGAAAATGTGATTAGTACGCTGAAACCCGGGTAGTATACATGCTTCTATCCATGTAAATTACAGCTGCAGCGGATTTGAGTAATCTCGAACCGTCATCAGCCATCGTCAATACTCAGTGAGACGCTATGGGAAGGTTTGGAATTTCATTCACCATACTGGCACATTCCAGTGATCAGTAAGTTTTTACCTCTCCTCCTCTTCCGGGATAATGCTGACAGTGAAAATTTCTCCCATGGCAAGTATTCGAATAAGCTACATCCAAGGTGAGAGCAAATGCATAGATGTGGAATAGCGACCTTGGCTACTGAGGGGAACCTCAGAGAAAGGAAGGACACCACACTAGTGCATCGCAACGTTACAGTCTGACTACAACTACTTGTTATTTCATGTGTGTTACGCGGCACTACGTGTTGCCACATCGGCTATCAGCTGTTGGGTGGCTAAGCAGGCCCATAACGAGGGTGGGCGAGATAGGCCCCAGGTAAGGGCACAGACACGGAGGGGCCGAAAAACCCAACTATTAGAGGAAGCGTTTCACTGCAACTGTAAACTCAACTGTTGTCACCGTATCATTTCGTCCAAGTACTGTCATAAAGAAACTACTGCTATCGGATAAATGTTCACACAACTTCCACCTGCACAACTCGATCACATTCAGCACTGGAGTTCCGGCTGCTACTTTGTACGCTATTGTAGGACCTCAAATACCAGTGAGTGAGTGTTGAAGTGAACAAGCATTCTGACCAAAGACAAGACATTTGCCGATTTCTCCCGTCTGATGAATGGAGCGAGGCTGTTAGATCTAGTGTGCTTCAAAGTATTTGATAAACGAATAAATGAAACGGAAGGCATATCTCATATTATTACACCACATTCACCGACAGCTCTGTATCTTACCGTAAAAAATGTGCAGTTGATTTTGGTGCAAAATATAGCAGAGATACTGATACAGCGGACCTAGCCATGAAAAGCAGTTGTCAATTCCAGGTGAAAGAGCAGATGAAGAACTCTGAGGCGGTTTCCCATGTGGATATATTTTGAAGGTTTTCTCGAAGTATGGGTCAATAGATGATTGTCTAGAGATCGAAACAGCACTGACTATATTTATGAAAATTTCAGTTACTTGCTATCACAGAACCAAAAAGGACGAGCCTGGACGTAAGTGGATTGTCAAAATCATGTCGATAGCATACGAGGGAGCTGCTAAGCTTGACTTCAGTGGTGATCAATGAGTTTGCTTCGCTCAAATCAAGGAAATGTAAACTAAAATTATAAAAATAACAAAATTTCTCGAACAGGAAAATTTTCCCAGCTCTTAATTACAGTCCTCTCTGCTCTTATTTCTAAGCAGTAAATCTTATAAAACTTCTAGTTTATTAATTACAGCCATGGCGTTAATCTGCTGTAGGCGATATACGAGGGTTGTTCGGAAAGAAAGGAACGATAGGTCGCGAAATGGAAATCACAGTGAAAATCAAATCTGTTTTCTTTGCACATTTAGCTACACCTTCCAGGTACTTCTCTACATAGTCGCCTCTCCGACTTAGACATTTGTTGGAGCGTTATACCAAATTTCCAGCACCATCGTAGAAGGCCGCCGCCTGTGCTTTCCGATAATTCTCTACGCTGGTCTATAGCGCGTAGCCTGCGCCCAAGTGTTGTCTTCGTATCCAGCGTTTCGTGTGAACAGGGATGATACTCAGGACGAGCCAATTAGGGTTGTGGTTGATAGAAAACTTCCCATCGAAAGGCTGCAGAAGCGTCTTCATTGCCCCTGCAGAGTGCGGCTGAGAATTGCCATGAAAAAGGAATTGCGTGGCAGTTGTGTTAGGTGGGCAGCATTCATTAAGGCGAAGCCTCTCAGCGGGCCCTCATACTTGGCGGGATACATCATTGTTCTAGGCACCTTTAGTCGCTCACAGTGCGCTCGCAACTGAAAAGAGCGTCTTGACGCGATCGACGGGCATACTAGAGACACTGCACAAAACGTCTGTGAAAAGCTTCGTCGGATTTTCACAGTGGTTTCCATTTCGCGACCGATCGTTCCTCACTTTCCGAATAGCCAAGAAAATGTTCAAATGTGCGTAAAATCTTATGGGACTTTACTCCTAAGGTCATCAGACCCTAATATTACACACTACTGAACCTAAATTATCCTACGGACAAACACATACACCCATACTGGAGGGAGGACTCGAACCTCCGCCGGGATCAGCTGCCCAGTCGATGACTGCTGCGCCTCAGACCGCTCGGATAATCCCACGCGGCTCCTAATAGCCCTCGTATGATATGAATATAGTTGATTAAGTATATGTTGTTCAACAACTCTGCATTTTTGTTAAATCTCAATGTGGTACAAAATTATTAAGTTTGCTAAATCTGTGTAGGAAAAATTGCAGAACGTTAGTTATGGCTTTCTGACTGCGGGGGACGGGGGGAGTGGTGGAGTGGAGGGAGGGGGTGGAGCGGCAGCTTTGGCGGTTCTGGCAGGGGCTCACGGTCACGTCGTTACAGCTATGTGGCGAAGGGGTGAGTCATTTCAAAGTCCTGTTAGGCGCCTTTCACTCAGGAGACCGTGCATCTGAATGCAATGGGCGGCTTACTGCTCACAGGCCAAAGCTTCACACACACAGCCCAGATCTCACACATTGTAGCTCAGGTGTCACATGGCAGCTGAACTGTCACCTTTCGGTTAGTTTTTTGTATAACTACTCAGAAAATGTTTCCCGTGTAGGTAGTACAGTAGAGCGTCGATTATCCGAAGTAATTGGGGGCATGAGTGTTTGTTCGGATAATCGAACTGTACATGTTTATTTGCCAAAAAGAAGTGCTGTACAATAAATTTATTCATAAAAACAGGCATCTCTTTCAGTATTACAAAGTAACATACAAAGGTAACTTCAGTAGGAATATATAGTATGTGGCACACTTGTAAACAGCATCATCTAGATCTGTGTTAGTGGCGAGCTTCATAGTTTTACGGCTTGTTGATCCATCAGTAGAATCAAGCATAGCTATAAAATTTGCTATGCTCGTCTTTTGTTTTTTTTTTATATCCGTAATTGTCGACTTCCCCACCTTGTACTCATTGGATAAAGTGGTTGCAGATTCACCTTCTTCTAACCTTTTAATAATCTCGTACTTGTCCCTCATAGAAAGGACAACACGTTTACGTTTAAGCATTTTGTGTCGTCAAGTTCACTTCTTCACGCAGCAGCACACAAGTGGTCGTAACAGAGAACAGAAGGTGACTATTTGCACCGTGAGAAGCTCTTCTTGGGGGCGCGCAATCCTTCAAACTGCGCGGAGCGGCACGCCTCAACTCTAAGCCGGCGCAGCTGTTGCTGTGAACAGCTTTGATACGGCCGCTACTTCTACTGTCAGTGCCAAGCGGACAGAAGTGTGCTGATTGTTGAAACAGAGCGACTGGCGGCTTGGCCGGTCAGCAGCGCCTTGTGAAGGCCCTATTAGAAGCGATGTTCCGCCAGAGGTGGCCCAGTGCGTCGACTACTGGGGGAAACTTGGTTTGGGAGTGAGAGGGATGATGGACGGTAGGGTGGGAGAGTAACAGGTGCGAGCGAGTACACAGTTGGGTTAAGCGGTCGTTCGGTTGACCGACGTTCGGATAATCGACACTCTACTGTAGTTGGATTTGCTGCACTTGTTATTAGAGTATCCGCAAGGCTGGACCCTTGCATCCGTGCGAACTCCTGTTTCCCGCACGACGTCTGCACCTTGCGGGTTGCCGGTCATTACAACCACAGGCGCTTCTCCTTCGATGGCAGTTCCGCGTCTCGCCACGCACTAGCTACGGTGAGATTGTTACCCGGGACTATCTTGCGTCCGCGGGTGACGTGATTTTCAAGAGTCCCCTGATATTCTCCGCCGCGGTGTATTTATGCCGTGGCGCAAGCTCTAGCACCCATTTGCGATCACACCTTCGTTCCATCCCATTTCCGCTCGTCACCTACAGCACCCCATCTGTTGTAGCTACTACTGACTCTGCAACATGTCACATAGCACCACTACATCACGACATCGTCACGACCCAACGCTGCAGAACAGTCGTGCATCAATTAGTGTGTCACGACATCGTCATCACCCACGTCACAACAGACTTTTGGCTTCGCCACGTTCACACTGATCAAGCACCATCATTTCTGCTACTAATGTTGATGTATTACTTCTCTTGTGAGAATACAATAAACGTACATTTTCAAGCTAACTGTTGAATCCTCAGTTACCTGCGAGCAGCAGAGACTACCGTCCAACCTACGGACACTTGTTATCGTGAGGAAACTTGTTCCGGTGAAACCACAAGCGCCGGCACGAGGATGAAGAACGCAAGAGAAGAGAAGGTTGTGAGACTACGTCAGCCGCCAATAGCCCACTGACTAGGACCGCACTACGGCAGGAGCGGCCTCTACAGGAAGAGAATATATGCGCCGCTCCTGCCAGCCTCGGCCGTACAGGACGTGATCCGCACGGTACAATACGGGCACTCCGATAGAAATTGCTTACATGGACATTATATACAGTGAAGGACTTAATTTGCATGTCGCCCATCGCTTGCGACACCGTTGTAAATTCGAAGTTCAGTGTTGTCAATCTTCTTTATTGTAATAAAAACTATCAATATGATTTGCCTGAACTGTTGTATAGCATTCGGAGAAAGCAGCATCAATTAGGTACTCTATACTAGAAGAGTAGGCAGGATCCCACAAAACTCAAACGAAGGAAAAGGATTTGTGTCACCCAGCAAGTGGTTCAATTTAGGGTAGTTCTCCATTATCTTTACGAGAGATTTTGTGTAGATCATGAAAAATTTTTCAAGTTCTATCACATGTCGTTAACGTTATTTGACGAATTCTGTGTAATTTCAAGTTTTCTTCCTTTTCATGTATACTGGATAGAGTACTAAAAACCGTTGAGACGCACGATACCTTACAATGAAGCGCCAAAGAATCTGGTATAGGCGTGTGTATTCAAATACAGAGACAAGTAAACAACCAGAATACGGCGCTGCTGTTGGCAACGCCTATATATGACAACAAGTGTCTGGTGCAGTTGTTACATCCGTTACTGCTGCCACAATGGCAGCTTGTCAAGATTTAAGTCGTAGTGCTATAGGCGGCGCACGAGCAACGGAACACAATATCGCCGAGGTAGGGATGAAGTGGGGATTTTCCGGTACGACCATTTCACGTGTGTACCGTGAATATCAGGAATCCGGTAAAACGTCAAATCTCCGCGGCCGACAATAGATCCTGCAAGAGGGCACCCAACGACGACTGAAGAGAATCGTTCAGAGTGATATAAGTGCAACCCTTCCTTAAATTGCACCAGATTTCATTGCTGGGCCATCAACAAGTGTCAGCGTGCGAGCCATTAAATCCATTCAACGAAACATCACCGACAGAGGTTTACGGAGTCGGAGGCCCATTCCATTACCCATGATGCCAGCACGACACAAAGCTTTACGCCTCGCCTGGGCCCTTCAGCACCGACATTGGACTATTGATGACAGGAAACCCGTTGCCTTGTCGGACGAGTCTCGTTTCAAATTGTGTCGAGCGGATGGACATGTACGGGTATGGAGACAACCTCATGAACCATGGACCCAGCATGTCAGCAGAGGACTGTTCAAGCCTGGTGGAGGCTCTGTAATGGTGTGCGGCGTGTGCAGTTGCAGTGATATGGGACCACTGATAGGTCTAGATACGATTCTGACAGGTGACACGATCGTAAGCATCCTGTCTGATCACTTGAATTCATTCATATCGGTTGCGCATTCCGACGAAGTTGGGCAATTCCAGCAGTACAATGCGACACCCCACACGTGCACAATTGCTACAGAGTGGCTCCAGGAACACTCTTCTGAGCTTAAACACTTCCACTGGCCACCAAACTCCCCATACATTAACATTATTGAGCATATCTGGGATCCCTTGCAACGTGCTGTTCTGAAAAAATCTCCACCCACCGTACTCTTAACGAATTTATGGGTAGCCCCGCAGGATTCATGGTGCGAATTCCCTCCAGCATTACTTCAGACATTAGTCGAGTCCATGCCACATCATGTTGCAGCACTTCTGCGTGCTCGCGGGGGCCCTACACGTTATTAGGCAAGTGTACCAGTTTCTTTGGCTCTTCAGTACGTAAGTCACTAAGGGTGTCAGTGTTCTGAGACATATAGGTATTTGTGCTATTGTGACTTGCATTGTTTCATGATATTATCTTAAGTGTATGAAAATCTGAACAAGAAATTTTTTCTGCAAAAATAAAAAAAAAAAAACATTTTATCGTTTTCATTCTTTGTTACACAATGGTAATGGGATAACCTCTTCAGTCTTTTTTAATTAGAACGAATTATACAGAAAGTCTAAATTTTAAGTAGATCTTTACAATTATGAGGTAGGTCAAATTATAATACGTGAAAACTCAATCACAAATATCTTGTTGTGAAACAGTAAACTGAAAACTTTCTCTCTTAAATAGAAAAGTAAGATTACAATAAAAGTTTGTAAATTGCAGTACTTAATATGGTAGTATGAAATTTGATTTGAATAATTTTTCTTCATTTGTCTGTGAAACAAGCCCATGTCGGTATAGTAGTAATCCTCAGGCAAAGCTCAGTATCAAAAATTCTTACGTGCAGCCCAATGGGAGCAGCTTCAGGGTGGATAGATTGAACTAAAAACATGAAATCCTTCAAATGCAAGACGTAGTAACGAATTTTGTATAACCAATGGACAGCGAAGTACAAAATGTAAGATGTAATTTATTTTCGACAGAAATTAGAATCAAATTCCTTGCATATTTGTCAGTTTCACGAATATTACTACGACCGAGGAGAAAATCGAGGGTGCAGCCAAGAAAAGGCAACTTCACCATTTTAAAAAAATGAACTTCCCAAACATTTCGGCTTTAGAAAGGTAATCACAAACGTGACTAACAAATGTGAATCGCACACTGTAGAAAGGCAAACAGTTCCAAATTTAGAAGTTTTCCTCTTTTGATAATTATCGTTCCGAGTGGATCAGTGCATTGTTTGCCGCTAAAAGGAAACTCATTTGCATGACGACACGGGTCTGGTGACGCTGTCAGTTCTCCGTTTATTGCAGATGGGGAGCTAGTCCGGGACATGGAGGTGGAAGGAGGAACGATACTATACTGTTGATTACATTGTTGAACTCATAAAACATTCCTCAAGAAACGATAACGATTTTTCCATTGTTCATATGAAAGCGGACTCTTATTGACGACAGTTGCTGGCGGCCTACATTCTGTAAACTAACTTGTCTGAGCGATGGTTCCTATTATATAGTCGTTCCTACACACTGGAAAGGGTTCTCTCTGTTCCAGTGTGTCACAGATACCGCTCGATGACCTTCTCAGCTCAAGAGCCGCATAGTATTAAGTGCAACATGAATATTTCCGGGTTGACGAGGGACGCTTTTAGGCAGAGGGTAAACCTTTGAAACTCCCTTCACAGAAAGCCTACGTAACTGTACTGCCTATAAATAATAACAAAATGGGGAGTATCTACAAATTTTTCTTCTGTATCCCTTGAGACAAGATGCAGCCTTGGGATTTAGTCACATAATGGCTGACAAAACTGACATTTCGTGATGCAGATAACTGAGTAATGCAACCATGCAAAACGTCAAATAGTACTCAGAAACATGTAGCAAATAATGTTTATTAAAATAAAAGACTTTTATACGCACAGCTCTATTTTAAAATAAGTAACGTAACCCTAAAATTAATTTGAAAATCGAGTGTACTTCAGGAAAGAATCATGATTAGAACCAGCAAAGTCGTCCCCTTATTTTTCCTTACGTCGTATTTGACTTTTACATGTATTTAGTAAGCAGTACACCTACATCAAGAAACCAGAAATACATGTCAGAAGATAAATTACAATAAACCGGTTTTATTCAGGTTTTTGTCTCCACTGCAAAAGTAGAAAATGTAGACATGTTGCCTTTCTGCAGAAAGTGATTCATATCTGAGTCTAGGTGTAAAGTTATGGCGAACTACCACACCCACAAGAACGAAATAGTAAACTATTAAAGGAAGATAATTTTAAACGAAGGGAAACCACAGCTAAAACACTTATACATAGTTTACAGAACTTTCAAGCAGTAAAATCGGGGTGTTGAAATGAATAAAATTGATGAACTGTTAACTGAATGAAAGCTTGTTAACCCACTGTAGCTGTACCTATTGAAGTCTTTGTAGACTCGCGCTGCGCGATTGCGCAACATTTTTAGTTGCATCTTCTGCTACAACTCTGTATAAAAATTACCGACACTATTATAACATTTCATAAATAATTACATATTCGCAATACATTGTGGATTGATTTATTTAAAAAATATATATGAAATTGGACATGGGCTAGTTAGAGAACCAATCTGCATAATGTTCAACGTAAAATGATTGCATTATTAGTCGCTACAAAAGGGGCTAGTTTTGCCTATCGATTTCGATCGTATATGGGTGTGATGCGGACTAACATAAATGGCTGTTACTGTAGCTATTACAGTTTACGACTGACAAGACGTAATGATCAACCATGACCTACAGTATCCTCAGCAATTAAGCATGACCACCTTTGATGTGTAGTGTAGCGGCAGGAATCCCTACAACAGAACCTCAACTTATGTCACTTTTACCACTTTTATAGGAATCCTGCCGATATCACTCATCAAACGTGCAGTTTCTCAGAATGTTAAGGGTAAGCGTCGACCATTACATCTTGTCAGTCACAAATTACAATAGCTACACTGAACAGAACTGTAAGTAAACCCGCAACACCACAATATGTATTCAACCTTGCCCCTTACAGAGGCTTATAATGCAACCACTTTACGGTTAACATTAAGCAGATTGGTGCTATCGTTAATCCACATCTGATTTCACACCTTTTTTTTAAAATTAGTCAATCCACAAATAATTTATTCCAACTATGTAATTACTTATTCGCTGTTATAAAAGAATTGGCAATTGTTATACAGAGATGCACCAGAAGATGCCACTAAAATGTAGAGAAACCGGTACTGCGAGTCAACAATAACCGCAATAAATATTGCTGTAGTGGATTAACGAGCCGGCTGAAGTGGCCGAGCGGTTCTAGGCGCTACAGTCTGGAACCAAGCGACCGCTACGGTAACAGGTTCGAGTCCTGCCTCGGGCATGGATGTGTATGATGTCCTTGGGTTAGTTAGGTTTAAGTAGTTTTAAGTTCTAGGGGACTGATGACCTCAGAAGTTAAGTCCCATAGTGCTCAGAGCCATTTGAACCATTTGGATTAACGAACTTTCATTCAGCAGTATGTTCATCACCCATTTTAACATCTGGATTTTATTGCTTGAAAGTTCTGTAAACTATGTATACACAAAATGTTGTGGGTGTGACTCCCTGACGCGAATACAAAATAAATGTCTTTGTTGCAAAAACATAGAATATTTTATTAGAATTGGAACAAATTACAGGTAATAATTACAACTAAAAAATCAACATAGTCCTATGTCAAGGGTGGTTCTTTTTTTCTGTGTTAGCTATGTAGTTATTGTATCCGTTAACAACATACGAAAATCCATTTTTTCAAGGACATGCCCAAAAGACCTTTACTCGTCTGTATTCTATCAACACTGTACAGTGGCAAGAAACAACAGAGGTGACAACCTGACAATGTGTACCGAAACTGCACACAAAGGGTGACGAGCTGTGACGCACATACACGGTTCTTTGCGTCTCGTGTGAAGACACTCTGCGCAAGGCGAGTTACGGCTATTGACTTGTCAAGCTATGCGACGGCTACAGTGGATCGAACACAAAGCTCTGAATCTGTTGTGTGAAATTACGCATGTGGATCGATGTAATGGCAAACACTCAAGCAGTCTGCAGCTGGATCCACATGGTACGATGTCAAAGGGTTGTTGTACGTTTTCTCGAGCAGGTACCACTCGGTTTCACCCCCTCACTGAAGTTTAGCCTCACTCTCTCTCCGAAGAAGATGTATACCTGTCTTCCACCGTGACGAGACAGCACTAGCAGACGACTGAAACCCACAAATCTCATTTGCGGCCGGCCGGGGTGGCCGACCGGCTCTAGGAACTACAGTCTGGAACCGCGCGACCGCTACGGTCGCAGGTTCGAATCCTGCCTCGCGCATGGGTGTGTGTGATGTCCTTAGGTTGGTTAGGTTTAAGTAGTTCTACGTTCAAGGGGACTGATGACCCTAGAAGTTAAGTCCCATAGTGCTCAGAGCCATTTGAACCCATTTGCGCTTGAGTTCTGAAAACATGCGATATCATGCCCTTGTGTGAAAACATACGGAAATGAAATTTTGCTTCAGTCAATAGCGAGGCAGAGTGTGAAGCAGACCTTTGTAAAAGCTACAGGAGTTCGACAAAAAAACGAAACACGAAAGAACACAAAACATTAACATGCCTAAAACAGTGTAGGAAACCCGTTGACATTCAAACCAGCTTCCAGTGGATCGACAAAAACAGATCCTATACGGTTTTCAAGCCATTCTTCCGTGATAACGATGAAGGAGATACGAGGGTTGTTCGAAAGTAAAGAACGATCGGTCGCGAAATGGACAGTGAATATCAAAACTGTTTTCTTTGCACATTTATCTACACCTTCCAGGTACTTCTTTAATAGTCGCCGCTCCGACATTGACTTTTTATACCAAATTTACAACATCATCGTCATAGAAGGCAGCCGCCTGTGCTTTCTGATAATTCTCTACGCTGGTCAATAGCGCGAAGCCTGCGCCCAAGTGTTGTCTTCGTATCCAACGTTTCATGAGAACAGAGATGATACTCTGGACGAACCAGTTAGGGCTGTGTTGGGGTGATCGGACACGTACCATCGAAAAGGCTGCAGGAGCGTCTTCACTGCCCCTGCAGAGTGCGGCTGAGAATTGTCATGAAGAAGGAAGTGCGTGGCAGTTGTGTTAGGTGGGCTGCATTCGTTAAGGCGAAGCCTCTCAATGGGCCCTCCTCCTTGGTGGGAGACATTGTTGTTGTAGACACTTTTACTCGCTCACAGTGAACTCACAACTGAAAAGAGCGTCTTTATGCGATCGACAGGCATACTAGAGACACTGCCCAAAAGTCTGTGAAAAGCCTCGTCAGATTTTCACAGTGGTTTCCATTTCGTGACCGATCGTTCCTCACTTTCCGAATAGCCCTCGTAGATAAGGATTACCTACCCTTGTCTCCCAGGTAGACCACGAAGGCTTAATAATATTGAGATCTGGTGACTCTGGTGGCCAGGAAAGATGCAGCGATTCGTCCTCATGCTCACGAAACCTGTTGTGCAGGATGCGAGCTGTGTGAAAATGACCCTGTCATCCTGGAACATAGCATCACGATTGGGGAACGAAGATTGTACCACAGGTTGCACCTGATATGCCAAAATGGCAGTAATGCAACTTTGTAGAATACCCATGGGGCCCATGGAATGCAACGACATTACTGCCCAAATCGTGACTCTTGGCTCGTACTCTCGGACAGAAGTTGGAAACTGAAACAAGACTCATCCGACAAAATGACGTTCTTCGAATGCTCCATAGTCCAGGATTTATTTTCGCCACCACGTTCTTCTGTTACAGCCATTAGCATGACAGATGTGTGGTTTTGGAATTCCAGCTCATTCTGTAATTCCCTGAATCTGACGCTCCCTTCGTTTTGTTGTGGTGCTCACAGGATTCATGGCAGACATAACATTCCGCAGTGACTTTTGCAGCTGTCGTCCTCTTATTTTCCGACACAATCCTCTTCAGGGACCAGCGTTTCGTCCACGTTGTGACTTAGCGGATGATGTCTTTCCGCTTTCCCTCTATGTGGTATACATCTTCGATACGATGCCTCTGGAAACAGGAAAACGTCGGCTTCCTAGGTTACGGAAGCACTCACAAACAATTTGCTGATGTTCGAATTCACTTCACCTCTTACGATGGCAGGAATCATTGGGCGATATTTTATTTCCATGGCATTAAAGACAAATTTTCATGGGTTAATCTTCAGACCATGTTTTCATAGTCTGATGAACACTTCCTGTAATTGTACTAAATGCTGTGCCTCATTGCACGGACTTTACATCAATATACACGTAACAGAAGTCTAAGTTTGTAGTTATTTCATCCAAGAAGCGCTGGAAATTGTGGGTGGGATTGCATAGTCCAAAGTGTATTTGCAGAAATTCGTAAAGACGTGTGGCGGACAAACAGAGATTCTGTATATATCTTGTGGAGTATCGGGTATTAAACAAAAAGCACAGATGGGATATATCATAGGTCTCTCTCTTTTCGTAAATGTGCGTAGCAATTCGATATGTAGGCACAGCGTAGCGATTAGGTACCGTATCGCCCAGGCGTGAAGCTGACAAAAATCGCCGCAAGGGCGCTACCTGTTGCTCTTCAGTACCGAGTGGCGAGGCCGAGCTGCTATTACAGCTGTGCTACATCTCTTGCGATAACATGAAAGAGAACACCTGCTGCGATGTTGAGTTTCTTGGAGGCTGACGGCGACTCCATGCAAGGACTGGTGATCCTGCCTCGGTGACAATGTGATGTACCACTGAGTGTTTTACCTTGGCTGGAGTAGGCGAAGACAGGTGGCTTTCCAGGTAACTGGCGAAGCATGGCGTCGTATCACCAGCAGTCGTTCTGGTGCCAGCACGGCCGGCATGGTGTAGGTGTTCATGACTAGACAACAGTGTTGTACAGTCAGGCAGTCGGCCATGGCGACGATATGGTAGCTTGCAGAAGAAATATAAGAAATCTGCTCCAACAATCGGGCGTAGCACGTCGGCGGCAATGAATCTCTGTACCCATTCACATCGAAGATTCACGTTCATATGTAAGGTGAGTGTCGGTAGATCTTGATTAAACGTCCATTCGCAGCATATATGTGACTTCCATCGATATTTCGCCGTGTAAGACGATAAGAGTAAACGAATAAGAAATAATACCTGTCAGCATCTGTATCAACGATGAATAGTAGCTTGGTAGAATGCTTTGTTCTTAAGAGTGAACAGCTGTCCAGTTCAAATTCAGTCAACGTCGCTATTGATTTCCAACCGAGTCTTTTTCGTCACTGAGTGGTCGACGCTGCCGAGCTGCCGCTCCAATTACTCCATGGCACAATCAGATATTCTCCTGTGTGGGCGAACGCTTGTTTCTATGGTTCAAATGGCTCTGAGCACACCTCAGGTCATCAGTCCCCTAGAACTTAGAACTACTTAAAGCTAACTAACCTAAGGACATCACATACATCCATGCCCGAGGCAGGATTCGAACCTGCGACCGTATCGGTCACGCGGTTCCAGACTGAAGCGCCTAGAACCGCACGGCCACACCAGCCGGCATAATTAGTTTCGTACGAGGTGATGGGTTCAAATGGTTCAAATGGCTCTGAGCACTATGGGACTCAACTGCTGAGGTCATTAGTCCCCTAGAACTTAGAACTAGTTAAACCTAACTAACCTAAGGACATCACAAACATCCATGCCCGAGGCAGGATTCGAACCTGCGACCGTAGCGGTCTCGCGGTTCCAGACTGCAGCGCCTTTAACCGCACGGCCACTTCGGCCGGCGAGGTGATGGGGGACAAGACGAACTGGATCTCAAGCTGGGAGAACCACAATATTGGATTATCCAACCAGAATAGCGGGTTTTCACCGCAGTCGGCCAAAGGATCATCTTCGATTCTGGTAAGTCAGTGCTTGAAGGATTCTGCGTGTTTCTTGTGATGGGCGTTGATTATAAGACGCAGTTGTTCACGAGTACTTTTGGGCAGCGCGGTTGACGCGAAAACTTACGTAACATATGATTTATCACAGCAGTGCGCGATTGTACTTTTCCGGCGTGCAATTTAATCGTTCCGGTGCGCGCTTCAGAAACTCTGGGTTGCCAAATGTGTGAAAATACTATTTACTCAACGTAATATAAATAGTGAATTACAACACGTTATTCGTAGGTGTAAAGAATATTTATACAGCTAGTCCATCTGAATCTGCACCTCATATATTTTCGAAACGAAACGAAATGTGAAGAATGCAAATAGGCAGGAATGCACTTATGTCAGGGGCTCACGCAATGGGCAGGAATGCACAATCCCTAAAAGTAAACAAACATCACTTTCAACACCAAGTTACGTTTTTTAAATGGCACATGTATATTTTTTCTATCGCAATGAAAACTAGAGGCACAAATTGTAATGGCAGACTTGGTTTCACTGCCTTAAACTTCACACCTTCTGGAATACGTAGACTTTAAATAACGGAAACGGTTCCACAGTTTCTACTATCATCCCGTAACGCGTGTTGCCCTGAAGCTTGCAGCAGCAATCCTTGCTCTGTGCATTACAGTAGAAACAGTCGCACCATGGCCATCGCTTAAAGAACAAAAATTTCAGGACGTATGAACTTTATAACAGAGAAACCACTAATTATGCTTCTAGTGTTCATTTCCGCTGAAAGAACATACTACATGTGCGATAAAAAAAAGAACTCAACGTCATTTTGAAAGTTATGTTTGTTTACATTTATCAAATGTGCATTCCCGCCCCTTGTGTGAGCCCCTCACATAGGCGCGTCCCTGGCCAATTGCATTTTTCACATTTTATTTCGGAAATACATGAGGTCTCATATTTAGGTGCGACAACCTGTATATCAATAATATGTCTGAAGATCGGCGGTAACGAGCATAATCAAAGAATGTACAATGCACATAAATTGCAGCAGATGGTTTACTGTCCGCAAGAGGAACCACGTACTGCATGTGACGTTGACGACAGCATGTAAGGGGTGATAGGGGTGTTTGTGCTGTTGTCGGCGAGACAGAGAGTAGGGGAGATTAAAATACTGTACTCATCCCCAGTTCTCATTCCCATTATCACCTAGGAGACCACTTATAAACTGAAAATAGAAAAAACTATTTACTCACATTTATCGATCTATTCGCCACGTGTTTCATAGTATTGCGTCTCCATCGGGTGATTTTTATTGAAACTGGTAAGAAGAAAACGGTTTACACATCTGACACATATGAGTAACCTGTACTAGTATGTGGTAGCAGTCAACAAATTATTTTATTACAGGGCCTGTAACTGAAAAAGTGTCATGATGATCTCTCCACTGGCAAAAGATTCCGGAATAGTCTCCCATTTCGACCTCCGGGAGAGGACTACCAACGTGAAGTTGACCATGGGAAAAACATAGAATAACTAACAAAAGAATAATGTTCTACGAGTCGGGACGTGGAATGTAGAAAATTTGAAGGAGACTACAAAATCAGAAAACGGAAATATTAAAGCTCAATCTAGATATAGTGGATGTCAGTGAAGAGAAATGGAAATTAGTCAGGGTTTTCTGATTGGCTGAGTATAGGGAAATATCAACAGCAGCAGGAAATGTTGTAACGGGAGTAGTATTCGTTAAGAATAGGAAGGTAGGGTAACAAACAAACAAAGACAACGAACGTTCCTGGTAGTTCAGATGTACATGCCAACCGCGCAAGCAGAGAATGAAGAGACAGAGGATACTAAAAGTGTAATTCAGTACATAAAAACGGGTGAAAATTTAATAATCATGGGGGATTTGAATGAAGTTGTAGAAGAGGGAGTAGGGGGAAGTATTACAGCGGAATATGGGCCTGGTAATAGGAACGAGAGAAGGGAAAGACTAATTGAGTGCCGAAATAAATATCAGTTATTAATAGCGAATACTCTGTTCAAAAAATCAGGAGGAGGGGGTATACTGGGAAAAGGACGGGAGAGAGCTAAAGATTGCAGTTAGATTACATCATCGTCAGGTAGAGCTTCCGAAATCAGGTATTGGACTGCAACGCTTACCCAGGAGCACAATTTAGTAATGAAGAAGAGGAGGCTGAAGTTTAAAAGACTACTCTCTAAAACGGACAATCACAGAAGTTGGAAAGAAAACCGTAGCTAAAGGGAAGGTAACTGCTAGGAAACCATGGATAACAGAAGAAATACTACGGTTGCAGAATGAGATTTTCACTCTGCAGCGCAGTGTGCGCTAATATGAAACTTCCTCGCAGATTAAAACTATGTGCCGGACCGAGAATCGAGCTCGGGACCTTTGCCTTTCGTGGGCAAGTGGTCTACCGTGTGAGCTACCCAAGCACGAGTAACGCCCTTTCCTGACAGCTTTACTTCCGCCAGTACCTCGTCTCCTACCTTACAAACTTCACAGAAGCTCTCCTGCGAAACTTGCAGAACTAGCACTCCTGGAAGAAAGGATATTGCGGAGACATGGCTCGTGTGAAATGTGGAAGGTAGGAGACGAGGTACTGCCAGAAGTGAAGCTGTGGGGGCAGGGCGTGAGTCGTGCTTGGGTAGCTACCGGTAGAGTGCTTGCCCGCGAAAGGCAAAGGTGCCGAGTTCCCTTGTCGGTCCGGCACACATTTTTAATCTGCCAGGACCTTCCAGTACTACAGTTGATCGACGACGGATGGAAATACAAAAATGTAAAGGGAAATAAGGAACGCAGAAATACAATTCACTTAAGAATGAAATAAATAGGAAGTGCAGGGAAGCTAAGCTGAAATGGTAACATAAGAAATGTGAAGAAATCTAAAAAGAAGCGACTGGGTCAGCATATAACAATCTTCGGTGAAATTAAAAACGTTAACATTGCAATGGAATTCCACTGTCAAATGCAGAGGAGAGAGCGGATAGGTGGAAAGAGTACATTGAAAGCTTCTACGAGGAGTGAGGCTTGTCTGATGACGTGAAGAAGAAACAGGAGTCGACAGGGAAGAGATGTGGGATCCAGTATTACGATCATATTTTAAAAGAGTTTTGGACGAATTAAAATCGAATAAGGCAGAAGGAATAGATAATATTCAATGGAAATTTCCAAATTCATTGGGGGAAGTGGCAACAAAATGTGTAGAATGTATGAGGCTGGCAGCATACCATGAAAGTTTCTGAAAAACGTCATCCACATAATTCAAAAGACTACAAGACCGACAAGAGCTAGAATTATCGCACAATCAGCTTAACAGCTCATTCATCCATCTTGCTGATAAGAATAATGTGTAGAAGAATAGAAAAGAAAACTGAGGATATGTTACATGACGATTAGTTTGGCTTTGGGAAAGGTAAAGGCACCAGAGCAGCAGTTCTGACGTTGCGGTTGATAAAGGAAGCAGGACTGAGGAAAAATCAAGACACGTTCATTGGATCTGTCGACCTAGCAAATTTGAAATTCTCAGAGAAATAGGAGTAAGCTACAAGGAAAGGCAGGTAACATACAATATGTACAAGAACCGAGAGGGAGTAATAAGAGTGCTGACATTGGAAAGGGCGTAAGACAGGGGTGTAGTCTTTACCTCCTACTGTTCAATCTATATATCGAAGAAGCAATGAGGACAATGGTTCATGAATGGGACTAAAATTCTAGGTGAAAAGATATCAAAAGTAATATTCGTTGATGGCGGTGTTATCCTCAGGGACAGGGAAGAAGAATTACAGGATCTGTTGAATGGAATCAACAGCCTGATAAGTACAGAATACGGCTTGAGAGTAAATCGAAGAAAGACGAAAGAATGAGAAGTAGCGGAAAAGAGAACAGCGAGAAACTTAACATCAGGACTGATAGTGACGAAGTAGATGCTCAAGACTTCTGCCACCTAGGCAGCAAAATAACCAATGACGAGTGGAGCAAGGAGGACATAAAAAGCAGACTAGCGCTGGCAAAACGGGCATTCGTGGCCAAGAGGAGTCTACTAGTATCAAATATAGACGTTAATTTGAGGAAGAAATTTTTGAGAATGCACTCGTATGTTTGGAACACAGCATTGTATGGTCGTTAGATATGGACTGTGGGAACGCCGGAATAGAAGCGAAACGAAGCCTCTGAGACGTGCTACAGAATAATGCTGAAAATCAGGTGGACCGACAACATCAGGAATGAGGGGGCTCTCGGCAGAATCGGCGTGGAAAGAAACTTATGGAGAACGGAGACAGGCTGACAGGGCATGTGTTCAAGCACGAAGGAACAACTTCCATTGTAGTAGAGGGACCTGTAGAGGGTAAAAAATGTAAAGGAAGGCAGAGTTTGGAATACTCCAGCAAACGGTTGACGTTGTAGGTTGCTACTCTGAAAGGAAAGGCTGGCACAGAAGAGAACTTCGTGGTGGGCCGTATTGAACCGGGAGACGTTTTTACGCCGATGCTGTAACTTTACCTGACACTTTTATTTGCTATTGACGAATTTCGATTAGTACGGACTATCTGCAAATTACATTGTAACACATGAATGTTGGAAACATCCGGGAAGTGGGTCATAATCACTTGATAATATGGCCACACTGAACAAGCAAATCAATGAATAGGGTAAACATTTAGTGCGGCTGGCAAACATCTCTTCACAGCTTGGTGTTCACACACCGTCCGTCCAAAAGATTCCGAGATTGGTTACATTCCTGGCGTGTAAGCGACGTCAGCGCAGCAACTGTAAACGACAGATGCGCATTCTGCTAATCAGTTGTGAGCAGGCAGTGTTAAATAGTGGACGCGCGACTGTAGTGTGTAAACATTGTTGTGCCACAGATCTCAATAGAGCAACACCTCTAAAGCGAATGTTCAAGATATTATGCAGAATGTTTTGAAGAAGAGATAAGTGTGTAAAGAAGTTTGTCATGCGCAAATTGACTCCCGAACAAAAACAACGCGAACGCCGAGAGCGACTTGACTGAAATGCTAAACGCGGACATTTTACGAGGGCAGTTCAATAAGTAATGCAACACATTTTTTTTCTCGGCCAATTTTGGTTGAAAAAACCGGAAATTTCTTGTGGAATATTTTCAAACATTCCCGCTTCGTCTCGTATAGTTTCATTGACTTCCGACAGGTGGCAGCGCTGCACGGAGCTGTTAAAATGGCGTCTGTAACGGATGTGCGTTACAAACAACGGGCAGTGATCGAGTTTCTTTTGGCGGAAAACCAGGGCATCTCAGATATTCATAGGCGCTTGCAGAATGTCTACGGTGATCTGGCAGTGGACAAAAGCACGGTGAGTCGTTGGGCAAAGCGTGTGTCATCATCGCCGCAAGGTCAAGCAAGACTGTCTGATCTCCCGCGTGCGGGCCGGCCGTGCACAGCTGTGACTCCTGCAATGGCGGAGCGTGCGAACACACTCGTTCGAGATGATCGACGGATCACCATCAAACAACTCAGTACTCAACTTGACATCTCTGTTGGTAGTGCTGTCACAATTGTTCACCAGTTGGGATATTCAAAGGTTTGTTCCCGCTGGGTCCCTCGTTGTCTAACCGAACACCATAAAGAGCAAAGGAGAACCATCTGTGCGGAATTGCTTGCTCGTCATGTGGCTGAGGGTGACAATTTCTTGTCAAAGATTGTTACAGGCGATGAAACATGGGTTCATCACTTCGAACCTGAAACAAAACGGCAATCAATGGAGTGGCGCCACACCTACTCCCCTACCAAGAAAAAGTTTAAAGCCATACCGTCAGCCGGTAAAGTCATGGTTACAGTCTTCTGCGACGCTGAAGGGGTTATTCTGTTCGATGTCCTTCCCCATGGTCAAACGATCAACTCTGAAGTGTATTGTGCTACTCTTCAGAAATTGAAGAAACGACTTCAGCGTGTTCGTAGGCACAAAAATCTGAACGAACTTCTCCTTCTTCATGACAACGCAAGACCTCACACAAGTCTTCGCACCCGAGAGGAGCTCACAAAACTTCAGTGGACTGTTCTTCCTCATGCACCCTACAGCCCCGATCTCGCACCGTCGGATTTCCATATGTTTGGCCCAATGAAGGACGCAATCCGTGGGACGCACTACGCGGATGATGAAGAAGTTATTGATGCAGTACGACGTTGGCTCCGACATCGACCAGTGGAATGGTACTGTGCAGGCATACAGGTCCTCATTTCAAGGTGGCGTAAGGCCGTAGCATTGAATGAAGATTACGTTGAAAAATAGTGTTGTGTAGCTAAAAGATTGGGGAATAACCTGGTGTATTTCAATGCTGAATAAAACAAACCCTGTTTCAGAAAAAAAATGTGTTACATTACTTATTGAACTGCCCTCGTACTTCTGGAAAAAAGAATCACACGTGACGAGACTGTGTTATCAATACGAAATTACCACAAAACGGCAAAGTGCAGGAATTCACATTACAGGTCAACACTTTGACGTCATAACCGTAATTCAAGCCAATGTGACACGCAACTTGAACAACATTCCAAAGAAGGATTTTCCTGAAAGTTTCACATGGTTGTATGAATGTTCTGTGCCTTGCATTTAAACGGAAGGAGATGATGTAGAAGATCTGAAGCACTAAAACCGCCATCTTAACCGAGCTACGGTGGCTTCCTTCTTTTAAATCTCCCACCGTGCGCAGCAGAGTACTAGCAGTTCCTCGCCACAGACAGAGCCTTACAACCACGGGGCGTTGCCGTGCCACCTCGTGGGGTCCAGCGGTCGCTGTTAGTGGCAGTGTGGTTTGCGGCTTCAAGTCGGATTGGGATTCGCTCGGAGTGATGCTCTGTGTGAGGCCCGGATTTGGTCACGTTGGCCGTTAGGGTTTGGTACGAGGCCTGTTGACATGGCGGTTCTCCGGCGTTGTTTCCGAGTGCGCACGATTGTGTTCCTTGTGTGCCAAAATTTATTTCATTTGCATGTTTAAATCATTTTCCTCTCACTTGGGGATTCAGTGTGTACTAACAAACGTACGGAGAGTCTGGTGTTTTGGAGAGTCTGATTCATTATGTGCTTCGGCCTTGGGATTGTGAGATCACTGTGCCGTTCGTCGGTACAGTGAGCTTGGAGCTGGTTAAGCACGTTAGACGGGCAAAGTCAGGAGAGGGCAATATTGGTGGTGCCTGGGTTTGTTTCTCTCTCGATATCTTGCGTGCTAGTGCTTTGCAGAATCAAGGGACTGCACTGCCTGAGATGTGGTTCTAGTGAGCGTTCGCTCAGCAGTAAATCTGACAGAGCAAAAGTATTTAATATTGTACAAATGACTGGTGACTGCGTGTGCAGAGAACTGTTGACTGCGGTGGAAGTCCCGCCTGCTAAGGGAATCTTTTCCTGACTGAACAGCAGATTACGTGAGATTGTGAAATGGGCTAGTGATGCCGCAACGTAGGCACTCCCTTAGTTCGTTCCAGTCTTACGGCTTCTGTGACACACGCAAAGACATCGAATCCATTGGCGCCATGAGTTCTCTTGTGGGCTGGCTTCCTGCGTGCGTCGGTTGCCGACATCGTCCTCGCCGAGCTTGCCACCTCCTGGATCACCTCAGTTAAGTAGTGCAACTTTGTTACGGGCTTCTGCCGCAATAATTGTAACATTTTGTTTTATTCTCCTTTTTCAAAAGAGACATCATCCTGTCCCGTGTTTTAATTAATGTGAGTTTAAGACCTTCTCTCTAACATCACTTAAAACTTCCGGGCTAACAGGCCATGGTCGATGAATGAAGCTTTCTTCTAACATTTCCTCCCCGACTTTGAAACACATCTTCAGAGGTAATGCGGCGAACTTTATTTATTTACACATCAAGTACCGTAGGACCAAATTGCGGAACAAATCTCCTAGGTCATGGAACGTGTCAGTACATAAAATTACAACGTAAAATTAATAACAGATAAAAATAATATTTCTATGAACCCAAAAGAAAGTCAAGCAATAAGTTTAAGTAGACGCAATTAACAAAATAACATAAGATTCAGCTTAATTTTTCAAGGAATCTCTCAACAGAATGGAAAGAGTGACCCATGAGGAAACTCTTCAGTTTCGATTCGAAAGCGCGTGGATTACTGCTAAGATTTTTGAATTCTTGTAGCTTATTGAAAATGGATCCAGCAGCATACTGCACACGAGTTAAGGAAGACGATCCAAATGCAAATTGGATTTCTGCCGAGTATTGAGTGAAAGCTGCTTATTCTTGGGAATAAGCTGATATTGTTAACGAGAAACAACAGTACAGAATAAATATATTGAGAGGCCAAAGTCAAATTACCCAGACTAGTGAACAGGGGTCGACAAGAAGTTCGCGAACTTACCCCACATATTGACAGAACCGCCCATTTCTGAGCCAAAAATACCCTTTTAGAATGAGAAGCCGGCCGAAGTGGCCGTGCGGTTAAAGGCGCTGCAGTCTGGAACCGCAGGACCGCTACGGTCGCAGGTTCGACTCCTGCCTCGGGCATGGATGTTTGTGATGTCCTTAGGTTAGTTAGGTTTAACTAGTTCTAAGTTCTAGGGGACTAATGACCTCAGCAGTTGGGTCCCATAGTGCTCAGAGCCATTTGAACCATTTTTTTAGAATGAGAAGAGTTACCCGAAAATATAATACCATACGACGTCAGCTAATGATAATAAGCAAAACACTAATTTTCGTATTTTCAGATATCGTTCGAATAGTAAAAATGGCACCGATAAGTTTTTGAACAAGATCCTGAACGTGGGCTTTCCACGGCAGTTTACTATCTATCTAAACACCTTGAAATTTTAACTGCCCTGTTTCACTAACCATATTCCCATTCTGTGAAATTAAAACGTCACGTTTTGTTGAATTTTGTGTCAGAAACGTTAAAACTGAGTCTCTACTGTGATTTAGCGTTAGTTTGTTTTCTACAAGCCATGAACTTATGTCATGAACTGCACTATTTGGAACCGAGCGAATATTGCACACAACATCTTTTACTACCAAGCATCAGCAAACAATATTTTAGAGTTACCTGTAATACTAGAGGGCATATCATTTATATAAATAAGGGACAGGAGTGACCCCAACACTTATCCCTGTGGCACCCCCCTATTTGACTGTTCCCCACTTAGACCCCGCACCACAACCATTCTTAACACTGTGTATAATGATCTATTGTTGTAAGAGGTGAACCAACTGTGAGCTACTCCTCATATTCCGTGCTGGTCCAACTTCTGTAGCAACATTTTGTGATCAACACAATCAAATGCCTTAGTCAAATCAAAACATATGCCTAGCGAACGAAATCTTTTGTTTAACCCATCCAGTACCTCACAGACAAAAGTGAATATAGCGATTTCAGTTGTTAAACGACTTGTAAAGCCGAACTATACATTTGATAAAAAATTATGTGATATAAAATGATCAATTATCCTTACATACACAGCCTTTTCAATAACTTTAGCAAACAGTGATGGCATAGAAATAGGTTAATGTATTGCATGACCATGAACTGCTGTCGCCCAGGTTGTTAAATTTTCTTAAATTTTATCGCCTGGCGCTGGCCAGGTTCAAATTGCTGAAGAAACATGATGGGCTGTTTCTTAATTTTCTTCAACTTTTTCTTAAATTTTTATTATAGGGCGCTGGCCACGTTTTCAATGAAAGGGGCTTTTATATGTAGAGGCAGTGTGTTAACATGAATACTTTTATAAGTAACTGTCTTGATTATCCATCATGTTCCTGAGTTTATATTAGTCGCGTTCCCGTAGAATCCAATTATGGTATAAAATTCTAGAATGCCAGGTGGCTGTCTTTATCAGAATCATTACGCCGCATGTTACCACTGATAGTTTTTCCCTTTTACCAAATGTGTAAAAGTCATTATTAGATTAAATTCTGTTACTTGTCGTTCAAGTTTTATGTAAGAGCCCCTAGGGCCTGTTTTTTAAATTGTTAAAGACTTTTTGGATTCACTCTATTTTAAATTAAATAAGAGGCAATAGGCTTTGGGTATCTGTTGAAAGTTTGCTTAACGTGAAAATGGAAATTTACACTTTGTAATCTTTTGTAATAAACATTTTAAAAGTGGTAATGTTTATCCTAGACCTAGTCCAGTCCTTCCTCTTAATTTACTCTAAGCGCATGTGCGCCACTTGATTGACTGTTCTCCGTTTATTATTAATCCAGTCTGGAAATGTTTTGGACTGACGCCTGTTCTGGTAATGGAAATCTATTTCACCTCCAGGATTTGGACGGCTATCTGTAGAGTTAATACAACAGCATTAAGACTCTGTGCTGTCTAATCGGTAACACATAGGTGAAAGCGCAGAAGCCCGAAAAGCGAATGTAAACACACAAACGAATTACGAGAATTGCGAGGTCATGCTAGTTGCCATTCTAAAAACAAAACCAATAGGCGATCTTTTGGTGGATTTCTATGTTCATGCCGTTACTGATGATGGTGTGATGATTATGACGCTGGTGATGACAGGAAAGAGTGAGAGGAGACCGACCACGTCATTAACTACCATTCTTTGGGTTTCGTCGTGCAAATCGTACAAATCTCCATGCATTGTCACACAGGAACGCATCTAACCGATCAGTGTCCAATAAAATACATACATACACACACATCAGTGCACACATAGTGATGCAGCAGTGCCCGGTGTCTCTGGGGTACAGAGAATTGCAACCACAGCGCGGAAAGTCTATTTATATTTTGTTTCCGGCGCTGCTGCACAATAGACAAGTTCATAATTCAGGCAGTTCGTTTGCATATTTGAACGCGCGTCATTTCCGCGGAATCCGCGACATTTCGCATGTAAAACAGTGCGTCGCCCCGCCGTTCCTCGTGTCCAGCTCTCGCGACCAGCGTACCGAACCCGCATTAACGTCCGAACGCGTCACTTTGTCCTGTCAGCGCGACGGCTACGGTCGCCGCCGGTCGCCGCTTCGTCTTTATTTATTTACAGAGGAGACGATCGGCCGTCACAATGCACGCGGAAAATTAGGGCGGCCGGCCGAAAAAAGGCTGCAGTGTTGTTCGCACTTCGGTGGGTACGATGCAGCTGTAAGTCATTTCTATTCAGGGAGCCACCTAAAGCATATCAACGCTAAGCCACCGTCTTATCATTGCTGCTGCTGCTGATAGATTCTGAGAAGGATATCGCTCCACGCACAAGGGGAAGGTCTCAAACACATCCAACCGATTGGGCTCATGTTGCGCGCCTATAATGAAAGACTAAAGTATTTCGGTTCACTTCAACTCCGTTTTCGAGAAAGTCACCTGTTCTGAGATACAGTCCCCACTCTTCCAATTTGATTATGTAAGCATAAGCCAGATGTGGCCTAAATGCAAACAAATAGAATCGACGGCAATTGAAAGATATATACCAAACAAATTAATGAGAGATGCTGATCCCCCATGCTACGCAACACAGGTCAGAAAACTGTTGCAGAAGCTACGAAAAGGGAATTTCAAACGTAAAAGAACGCAAAATCCCCAATATTTTACTGAAGCTTGAAATGTAGCAAGTATCTCGATACAAGATGCTGGTAATACTTCCTACAACGAAATCTGGCCGAAAACCCAGAGAGGTTATGGTCATATGTAAAGAACGCCAGTGGCAACATGCAATCAATTGCTGGATATCAGTGCTGATGTTATTGGCGACAGTGGCACTAAAACATTGTTACAGAACACGATTTTCCGAAATTGCTACACAAAAGAAGACGAAGCAAATAAACCAGAATTCGAACGAACAACAACTGCCAATATGACTAACTTAGAAGCAACTTAACACAAGAAGGGAAACGCCTCCAGGTTAGATCATATACCAGCAGGTTCCTTTCAAGGTACACTAACGCAATACCTCCATACTTAGCAATCAGTTACAACCACTCTCCGTATCTAGAGACTGGAAAGTTATATAAGCCACAGCAATACCCAAGAAAGGAATTAGGAGCAATCAGCTGTATTACAGAGGAGTATCACTAACGTCGATTTGCGATATCGTTTTGGAACATATACTCGTACAATGCTCGAAATTATCAATTACCTCGAAGAAAACAATTTATTGACAAATAACCAACACAGATTCACATAATATCGTTCTTGTGAAACACAAATAGCAATTTATCCTCATGAAGTAATGACTGCGGTCAACAAGGGACGTCAAATTGATTCAATATTTTTAGATTTTGGCACTGTTACTCACAAGCGACTTTTAACTGCAATTGGTTGCCTATGAAGTACCGTCTCAGTTGTGTGATTGGGATACGTCATTTACTGTCAGAAAGATCACTGCTCGTAATAGCTGACGGAAAGTCATCGAGTGAAACGGAAGAGATATCTCGCGTTCCCCAAGGAAGTGTTATAGGCCGTCTGTCGTCCCTCATGTACATAAACGATTTAGGAGACAATCTGTGTAGCCTTCTTAGATTGTTTCTATATGATGCTCTCACTTGGTGTCTTATGAAGTTGTCAGATAATGAAAACTAATTTCAAAATGATTTAGACAAGATGTCCATATGGTGTGAAAGGAGGAATTGACTTTGAATAATGAGAAGTGTGAGTACTAAAAGGAATCTGCTAAATTTCGGTTACACGGTAAATTACACCAATCTAAAGGCCGTAAATTCAATTAAATAGTTGGGGATTACAATTACGAGCAACTTAAATGGGAAACAACACATAAATAATGTTGTGGGGGAAGCAAACAAAAGCCTGCGATTTATTGACAGTACAATAAGAACGTGTAACAGAGCTATTGAAGGGACTGCTTATACTACTTTTATCCGCTCTCTTCTGAAGTGTCACTGCTAGGTGTGGGATCCAAATCGGATGGGATTGGAGGAGGACATCGAACAACTTCAGAGAAGGGCATCACGTTTTGTGTTATCGAAAAATAAGGGAGAGAGTGCCACGGATCTGATACACGAATTGCGGTGGCTGTCATTGAAACAAAGGCGTTTTTCGCCTGAGGCAAGAACTTCTCTTGAAATTTAAATCAGCAGCTTTCCCCTCAGAGTGTGAAAATATGTTGCTGGCGCCCACCGACATAGTTAGAAATCATCACCATGACAAAATAAGAGAAATCAAAGCTCGCACTGAAAGACTTCGTTTTTCCCGGGAGTTCTTCGAGAGTGCAACGGTGGAAAAGCAGCTTGAAGATGGTTCCTTGAACTCTCTGACAGGCACTTAATTGTCAATTCCAGAGTACTCTTGTAGATGCATATGCAGAAAGATCATGACGCACAATCGACTCGAAATCTGGAAAGTCAGATAATAGGAAATTGAGCATTTTTCATCATCACCTATTGCGCTCACAAACACGTACATTCCGAAGAAAGAAACCGCAAAGGTGCGCTATTCCGAACACGGCGACATTGACCGCCCATAACAGCAGACGGCTGACGGCAACGCTATCGCCTGCAATCGGCGCGTTGCGGAGCGCAGCGAGATCGAGCAGTGCAGTCGCTTGTAAGAATTACGCAAGGCGAGAAGTGTGTTAACTACACCGCGGTTATTGCGCTGTTATTGGAGGAGGAAAATGATGGCATTTTACTTTTACAGACCAGGGAAAGACGAAAGCAGAAGATAGTTACACAGCGTTGATTAAAAAACATTTGTCAACTGATGGAAATATAATCAGCAGCTATTGTCGTTTAAATCAAATACAGTTTGATTTCGTGCTCAATTTTATTGAAGATGACATGAAACCAAGCTGCCTAATATGCAATAAGTGCAGAAGAAAAATTATTTTTGACGTAACGATAAGTGTACAAAATTTTATACATTATTATGCTGTGCTGCACTCGCAAGACAAATTGCAAGAGCCGGCAGTGCGAGAAATATCGTACAATTAAGTTAACAGCCCATACATTCAACTTGATGACAAGAATAATATACAGAAGATTAGATAATTGAGGGTGTGTTGGATGACGATCAGTTTAGCTTTAGGAAAGGTAAAGACACCAGAGAGGTGAGGTTGATAATGGATGGAAGACTGAAGAAAAATCAAGAAACGTTCATAGGATTTGTGGACCAAGACCCCTGCTCTTTCCTCTGTAGCACTGAAAACAGCCTTCTAATAGGACTTCGTAATAACTTGTGTGGGTGTTTGTCAAGAACAGGATAATAGCGCTACAAATCACCATCAGCCTACAGGGGAGGACAGAAAAACGAGTGCTCCTACTGTACAAAACATGAGTAAGTTTGTAGCTCAAGAGTAATTCGTATGTTTTTACTATGAATTTCATTTCGAGTGCTCACTGATAAATGCTACGAAGCAATGCTGGACAAACAGTACTGCATCCTCAGTTTCACCTGGACTTACTGGTAGCACAGGCACGTGTACACAGCATTTCATGTCTTCGGGAGTCGTCGTTGTTTCCTTATAGTCCCGATACTTTAATTTATCCCAGAGATAGGTGTTCAACGGTGTTAAGTCTCTGAGCATGCAGGTCGATCGTTTTATTCCTGAACGACCGATGCAACTACCTTCAAATGTTGCGTTAAGAAGGTCGGTAATAAGCTTTGCAAAACCGGTGGGGCATACGCAATGTTCGTACCACGTCATGGATTCTTCAGTACCTCTTGTATTCTTCCGTATTTACATGTGCCCTATCACATAGCAGGTTTCGTAGATGCTATTCTGAGAATTTTGGAGAACTTTAATCGATTCTGAAAGTCGTGAAGCTCTTGATGGAGGGAAATGTGGAAAGGATGAAATTCTTTGAAATGCAGCATTCGTAGAACATTCCTTCGTCTGATCCCAATCGTACATCCATACTGCCTCATTATATGCAAACAGTATGTTATCGCTATTGAAACATTACTTGCTTTTCTTTCATCAGCTGCTGCTCTGTTTCGTTGGCGCATTTTATTTTTCTCAATTCCAGACACTTGTAGTTTTTTATTACGCTTGTAAAGACAGATCATGAGGGCTTGGTATTACTATGACACGTTTCAGCGCCGTTGCACTACGGTTCGGTGACAATAGTCGTTAACGAGAACTGTTTTCGTTTTTTCGACTGTCGTATAGCTCATGAAGGTGTGAATAGCTTCACGAGCCAGTTTTCTGATCGCTGCAAGAGGAAAGGACGTGATGGGCTTCACGTCCACAGGTAAACATATAAATCATATACGAATTATGTGCATGTTTATATTTGGTACAGTAGGGCACACCCCTTACGGCGGCACGTGTGACTGAGGCGCCGTTGTCTTATTATTCTTTGATATCTTCCATACAAGTTATGTCGTTCAAGTCCACTTCGAAGTCTTCACCTTCATGTTTAACGGATCTCTCGCCAGCTTTTATCACGCTCTGCACTACAAGCTTGAATAAAATTCTTGTATCTAGATTGTCTTTCTCAAATATTCAGGATTTTCGGCAGTGGAAAAACTCTGGTAACCTTATCAAATAATTAATTTTTTTATATGTCGGCAGGTAAAACAATGAACTTTAAGTACTCGGATCTTTTGTCTATTACGACTTGTTGAAACATAGTTTCTATTCAAAGAATATTTTTATTTAACAACCAACCGTACATACACAGATAATTCCAGGAGAAAAAATACATATGTTAGAAGGCGACGATAGGAGCTTCTCTGAAGGGAAAAAAGGCATGTGAAGAAATAGAACGTTCCCAAGACTGCACTCTTTGTACTTACAACTAAGAGTTAAAGACTCCGTGCGGGTCCTAGTGAGTTGACAAACCGTTGCCTGCATTTTACTGGCAGTTCCCCTTCACAGCACATAATTAAAAGTATCACGTATTTTGCAGCTAATGTTGGCATACGATTAGTCGCTGGTTGGAGCTGGCGTCCACATTTTAGTTAATTCACGAGTATTTAAGGCTCGAGCATGATATTACTCTAGTCTACACTTTTGCCTGATGGACAAGGTCGCCACCTGCCCCACACAAAAAGCTTGCGATGTATGTTGCGAGGCACCAAAAACAGCCCCAATGACCCAACAGAAAGGAAAGTTTTCCTTGATGCTCTCTACCACACGTCGTGAAAAGTTCTTCAAGTGCTTGCGAGGACCTACACCCATAACAATAGCTTTCTAGTATTCTCGCCACAGATACCTTCAAGCGTCCAGTTAACTGTATTTCTGAAGCCGTTGACGACTAGTGGGATTAATAATGTAGTCTCATACTGTTACCTTGTATCATATAACAGTTAGTGAGCATTGTCAGAAAATTACGTACGGTGAAAACAGCAAACGCACAACATTAGGTTACACGATATGAAGCGCACCTTTTCTGTTGTCTGTAGAACAAACATGACGAGCTGATACAAATAGCAAAAAGCTCGTCAAATTGTGGCTGTAGATGTTCTCACTAATATCCTCAAGCTCTTTCTGAAGTAAAGTGGAGCGATTGCCTCGAAGGCATGCTGAAAACGCAGAAATGTGTAATCGCCATTTCCCGTCAGAACCGTCTTATAGCTGTTGTAATATATGCTAACTTATTAAAAATGTATGTGATGAATAGAAAGGGAAAAATGTTGCACTTTAACTTCCCTAAACTTGATGAAAAATATAAAAGGATAATGGTTATTATTATTCTTTCTTTTCTTTGAAAGTTCTTTAAGTTTCATATGAGGTTCATGTAAGGTGCATTCTTAAGAGAATGATGTCCAATTCACGTAATAGTACACGTAGTTAAAGTCGAACGTGTCACGATAATTACTATTTGCTTAAAGACGTGGCTAGCTTCATAAGACTGTGACGACGACTAACCTCTGAAACAGCAGATTACATTTGAGAACATGAGCTATCTTACTTTCAGAGTAAATGTGGTTTTTGCATGTACGGCTGCTGACGACCTACAACACATTTGTAAGTAGCTGAAAGTAGTAAAAGAAAATGCGCTGCGACGTAGTTTAACCTATGCGGCTGGCAGCGTCCTGGTGTACCTGAATTAATTTAAAATTCTGACCATATGTGCTTGTACTGCTTGAACATTTTACTTCTCTTGATGAACAAAGCCAATTTTTAGGTAATATGAGGACTCCGCGCCCAGCTTTGGGTGAATTTAGAGAATGTTGCAGCAATGGTGGCCAACAATTAACGTACATCTCGCTGGCTCTGAGCACTATGGGACTCAACATCTGTGGTCGTAAGTCCCCTAGAACTTAGAACTACTTAAACCTAACCAACCTAAGGACATCACATACATCCATGCCCGAGGCAGGATTCGAACCTGCGACCGTAGCAGTCGCGCGGTTCCTGACTGAGCGCCTAGAACCGCTAGACCACCGCGGCCGGCCAACGTACATCTGCTACTCTGAAATAGCAATAACTCGGAGGAACGGTGCTTTACACACATATGAACGTTAAGTAAAATCAGTTATTTTATGTTTTTCTGAGATAAACAGAAATTACCACATCAGATACCTTTCCATCCACGTAATAAAATGTGAGCGTACAAGTTTGCGTCCTATTCTTCCAAGGACTTAAACAGAAGTAAGTTTTAATAGTATCGCAGTCTTTACACACTTAGTGCTAACAATGAACATTGCATTTTCTTTGATTTCATTGCATTGCAGATACGACTATTTCTTAATTTATTGAATTTCGTCCTTTTGTCACTTTGCGTCTTTTCACACTCAAGAAAATATTTATTTAGCACTTTTTCCATTTCCAGGCGACAGTACACTGTGTACGTTTCGGACTGAGTTCGCTCTATTTTGTGTCGATCATCAGCAGCTCCGAGTGTGGTTTCGCCGGAAGAGCAAGGTGCCAAAGCAAGATTGGTGCCGCACAACGTAACAGGAAGAAAATACAGTTGCTATAAGCCACTTCGACGAATGAGCGACACCGGCGTAGCCACACCCAGAGACTCTTCGCTACGCTGCCAGCCGAAACTGCCCTTCTGCTTACGCCCAAACACACTACCACTCAGCCCAGCACGCAATCATCGACTAAGACGACAGCATTGCCTTCTAGCAGGCCAGATGTATCAAGTGTTACACTGATGTTCACAGACAGTTGTAAATACTTATGCCGTTCATGTGGAAATGAAGTGTGTGAAAGTAATTCCTGTTAGCTAGAGGGTGACAGTTATTGAATTATAGGAAATAAAATATTCATAACTTCTGAACTATTTGCACCAGGACGTTCAAACAGCACGGTTGCCCACGGGGTATGATGGGAATTAGCATTGTTTGGTTTCGTGACAAAGCACACTTTCATTTGGATGGGTTTGTCAATAAGCAAAATTGACGCGTTCGGGGGACTGAATATCCGCATTTCGCGATCGAGAACAAGCTGTGGTTCATGCAAGACGGAGCTCGACCCCTCGAAGCATGAGGGTGTTTGATGTCATGGAGGAGCACTTCGGGCACCGAATTCTGGTTCTGGGGTACTCAGAGGCCACTGGCATGGGTCTCGATTGGTCGCCATATTCTCCGAACACATGCGACCCCTTCTTGTGGGACTATATTAAAGACAAGGTGTACAGTAGCAACTCCAAAACCGTTGCTGAGCTGAAAACAGCCATTCAGGAGGTCATCGATAGCATCGATATTCTGACACTCCAGCGGGTCAAGCAGAATTTCGCATCATCGGCAATAATGGCAGGCATACCGGCATGTCATAACCTAAATCCGAATAGCTGTAGTGACATTCACATGTTGAATAAAGTGTGTGCACGGCGTAGTATGTAACCAATTTACGTTTTTTTCTCATATTGTTCAATAATTTTCACCCTGTATGTTATAATAAAGTGAACGAAAATTTTATGTGTTCCAGTATCCACTTGGCTTCCTCGCGGACCACAGTAAATAACCCACCATTGAATCGACGAATGTATTTTCGTCCGGCATAACACCGATCATAATAAGACCAAACAACAACGCTTTCTCTGGAATACAGACAACAGCACGGAGGTCGCTTTGGCGTCTTTTCACTGCCTTGAAACACTGAAGTATAATTATCTGTATTGCTACATGCCAGTCTTGAACAAGGCAACAACCGATATAATTTTCAAAGCCTCAGAGCGAAGCTATGTCGCGTACATTACGGCGGTGTCGACACGATATAGCGATGCAAGGGGTACCATATTTGTTATAAAAGTCGGTAAATTACTCAACGGACAGTATTTTTCAGTACAGGTATTTCGTTCATCCCAAGCAAGTGTCGATTCGTGACGTCATCGTCCAGACACGAGTTGACTGTAATCTGAATCCGTTTTAGCAAACTAATAATTTCTCTCAGGCGATAAAATTTTATTGATTATGGAGTACAAGTTCTTGAAGTTTATTCAGAATGGGAAATGTTTAATTACTAATTACATGCCACAATTTGTTTAAAATAAAGGTGTTTTGAATTTTGTATGCATAAAAAAGTGTGAATTTATGTGCGGCTTTTAATCTGAGACAAGTTATCACTTTGAGTGCTAAAAGTGCGCGTGTACAGTCTGCTGAGGTATGTGGTGAATTTCATTTTGTGATCTTCACCCGAATGGAGATTAAATCCAGTTTCATTTAAACTTTACTTGAGATAGACACATCACGTTACTACAAAAGAGTCGTTTAGCCCATTAGGGAAAACTGAAACCTGCGCGGTCAATTTGAAATACGCTATACGCCAGTGTGCTATCGAGCTGTCCAGTAAATCTCTTACAATAATTGCAAATTCGTTTTGCCTTGATACACGAAGTTGCAAATTAATTTTGAAACAAGTGTTGATTATGACCAAAAACTCGTTTATTCAAAATTTCGAGGTGCAGTTTTAATTGAGACACGTATCAAAAATGTTTCAAATGGCTCTGAGCACTATGGGACTTAACTTCTAAGGTCATCAGTCCCCTAGAACTTAGAACTACTTAAACCTAACTAACCTAAGGACATCACACACATCCATGCCCGAGGCAGGATTCGAACCTGCGACCGTAGCGGTCGCGCGGTTCCAGACTGTAGCGCCTTTAACCGCTTGGCCACCACGGTCGGCAGACACGTATCACCTTGTTGATTACGTTGCCTAGCAACACTGTAAAGCAGCTTAATTCATTAAAACGATTTGCGACGTAGTAAGACCCATTACACACACAAAATGTTACACGAAGTTTACTGACCGCATGAGAGTATGAGAGTGTTTCTCTCTCAAAAGTGCCAATAAACCAGCAGTTTCAAAAGTTACATTATTAACTGTTGTGTAAAATCATTGATTGTCCTACACCACTAAGGAACTTGTTGTGTTGTGTCTCTTCACAAGAGATATCAAGAAGCCGTGATAAACGAGAAGAAGAAAAAAGACTAAAGAAGAGGCATCGGTATAACAAGGTGGGCGCGTAGAACAGCATTTCACCATCTAGAGTGGGTCAGGGAAAAACACTATATCGGCGCTTCTCGCGAGCCAGACGGTGAACCTCAGCAGAAGTATAGTGCGGCAGAGTAGCTGGACAGGATCACGTCACCTTCGTTACGCGATGAAAGAAGCGCTATTGCTAAGGCAACAACGCGTGCCTAGAGGTTTTACCAACAAACTCATTAAACATGCAAGTAACGTTCGCTCTAGATTCCCTGATTACAGTAAGGTGATGTCTGGCACAAGTCCGTTGTAGATTTCCTACACGCTACTGAGCAACGACTGCCGCTACTGGGAGTGATGGCTACTTCACCATAATCACCAGTCGCAGGGTTCATAGTCTGCCATTGTCACAGATGGGTGGACGCGGGAGCCTTCCCTATCATCCTGAATCAGGACACCAGCGTTCCTGATTCTTCGGCGGACTGGTCAGGCCTACCTGAACGGCAGGCCTGGATCGTCGTACTACACGGCTACGCGACAACAGTCATCGCGGTTCGGCAGATGAAGAAGAACGGCGGTAGTCGGGAGGGTACAGAACACCCTCTCAATCGGCGTGTGTGAAGTCCAACACACTTACAAGCCTTCTCTCACTGCAGGGACATCGCGGAACGGCCAGCGCCGCAGCCAAGGCGGTCGGGAACTGCCACAACAGCAGCCGGCCACGAACGGGCGAGCGGCGTCAGCTACCTTGAGCAGACTGATGACGGCTCACGACGCTATTCCTCGACAGCCAATGCCAACAGCGAGTCAAGACACTGACTATAACGTACGGAAGTAAATAATTGTGAACCTCCTTTCACTGTGCCTGCCGGCGACAATAGGCCACCACCATTCTTACGAGGAAACCTGGCAAGGACCGAAGTGGGAGAGTGCCTCCAAACACAGAACCATCTATTGCTGCCGTCTCAACAGCCGTCTCTTACGCTACTAAATAAGTAACAAAATGGGCAAATAGTGTCATGCACGAGTAAGTCACTGGACTTATTTTATAGTATATTTAAAACATTATAGATGACTAGTGGTACTGAAATCTGGTTAAGGATTTTACAATAAACTTATGAAACCTGTTGGCTGTATACGTTATTCGTTGAATATTTATTCTTTATTTATATTTCAGGTTCCATGGGACCATGTGAGCCACAGCTACTTGCTCATAGAACGAGTTAGTTCACAATTGACGGAATGCCGATTAGCAAATTTATAAAAGAAATAATTCATAAAACACGAGAAACTTGTTGCAGAAAATTCTGAACTAATTCAAGGAATTTCTGTACAAAACAGGACTATGCCGCAAGGCAACCTTTCAACCTGGATTTGAATACATGGGGGGTTTACCTCTCACTTTTTTTTCAGTACTGCTGGAAGCCTGTTGAAAATGAAAACAGCTGAATAGTGCATACCTCTCTGTACAATACTTAAGAAAGTGTTACCTAAGTGCAAATCGTTTTCCGTCCGGTGTTCACTGAATGAATATCGCAGTTTCTTCTGAACGAGTCAGTATTGTCATGAACGTATCCCATCATGGCATATATGTACAGGGATGTGACAGAATTCAGAAACACCTAAACCACCGTCTACACGAAGTTAACAAACTTACAGTGAAGATCATTCTGACCTCGCTCTTCTCAGCTAAGAATATACTTGGTGAGCGCACTGTGCTGACCGAAAATATAACACCATACAAGATGCAGGTAAGCAAAGTAAACAAGCCTTCGCGTTACATTGTCAGAGTGGAGATCATTCATATAGTGAAGATGCAGCATTTCGTTTCTGAGGATCTTGAACTTGATACTTCCAAGAGAGTCGTCCATCTACCGTCGGTCCTAAGAACTTAAAATGATCAACTTCACTAGCTGTTAGACCACCGTCAGACAAAAGAATTTGGCTTTTGTAAGAGTTCCGCACCAGACATTGTAATCATTGCTTTTTGTTGCTTTCAAGCGTTAATCTGTTGTCTGAAAGCCACTTGTTATCGACTACCCTATTGTCTACATCATTTATTTTATGTTCCATTTCATTCACAAAAACACTTGTCAGCTGCGAGGAGAAATATTTGAATCGTCTGCCACGTTTAGAGGAAGATCATTGATATATATCAAGAACAGCAATGAGCCTGGAGCAGTAGCCTGTGGAATCTCCCCCTCCCTTTTCTACATGATCCCAGTTAGCTGCAAGTCTCTAAATCTCTTCCCTGTTTGTGGACGGACATTGGAGGACAATCTCCTGCTCCCTACTTTCTAGACATAAAGTGTTGATCTTCTTACCTAATCCCATAGTGTTCCAACTTAAGCATAAGAATTACGTGGTACACACACACAAACGCTTTTTTTAAAAAAAAAAAAATATTAGCTGGCCTCATACTCTCGTTTAACGTTGATAGTGCCCCACACACTAAAGAATAAACTGCATTTTCCGTGCGTAAGTCTTTCCTGATATGCAACTGTGAGTCTGACGAACGCTTCAATCTTATAAATTGGTATCTCAAAAGTTGAAAACATTGGCAGTAAAGAAATTTGCCAGTAATTGTCTACATTCATTCTGTTCGCTTTTTATAAAGTGATTTCAGAAACGAGTATTCCAACCTGCCAGGAAATTTACCACACTTGAAGGGCACACTGCACATGTGTCCGAGTGTAGAACGTATGTATGGTGCACTGATCTTCATGATTCTACTTGAAATTTTATCACATCAGTGTAAGTGTTTACTGTTTAAGTGCGTTGTAGTTCATATAGTTTCATCTTTGCTTATTTCCTGTAGCTGCCTGCGGTATTGTTGTCTCGGAACATCACCTTTCAGGAGTTCTACATGTTTACCTGTGCCAAGATGTAACTCGACTATTGATTGATAAAACGATAACAGACATGCTTCGACTAGCCTTTTACTATCGGCAAGTTACATTTAGTAACGGTGTTGCTGTGATTAACGCTATGTTTAGGTACCATTTAGAGAGTAAGCATTTTCTGAGGATGGACGCAAGTCAACCGAAACTTGTAATCATCTAGCTGTTATTAAATTATATTTCGATCACGACCATTAAAATTTATGATGATTAATACAGATCGTACAATAGCAACGCCGTGAGGCGGCATTCTGTATCGCGGTGGGAAGTGCTCATTCTGTTTACGCTCATGAGTGGGTGTATTACTTCACTGAAAGCTCATCATCTGACACCCGTTTTATTTCTCCTCGTAATGAATGATCGCCAAATCCTGGCTTTGTTTAACAAATCCCAGTAATTTTTCAGCAGGAGTTACTTAGAAAGTAACCACTGCTGACCTATAATTAGTCAGAAATGAGAGGTGCATCTGAAAATCACGCCAAATGGAAGAAATATGACAGTGAATTTTGTATTACATACGGACCGGATCAACGTGTTAAGCGTTAATGACGTCGTTTGTTGTTTGTTTAAAAACGAAAGATGCAGCGTTAATGATGGCGGAGGTTGTCGACCGTCTAGTCGGGAACGATGTTCCATAGAAAACTGACAGATATACTGACGTTTGACAATATGTCAGCAATTTCTCGAGGATTTTTCTTGTTGCTTTGCAACAGATTATCAATTTTTAAAAAAATAGGTTTCTTATATTTCTGTCTGGTAACTATAAAATTCAGTGGATAACTGCTTCTCCGGACTTTAGTACTAGGAAGCGGAAGGAAATAGTCTAAACCACACATGAAATATGTATTTCCTACTGTAACAGAGGTTTGTTCGGAGTGTCGAATCAACGTGTTTAGAGTAATTATCCGTGATATATATTATGAATTTTTATTTTTAAGTACCTATGCCATTTCGGCAGTAATCTTATTTTAATCGTTGGAACATTGTCTACTGTGACAGAGCTTACATACTGAAATCAGAGATGCATGTTTGTACACATCCAGGCGGTAGGAGTATCAAAATACTGCCAAAATAAACTGATCGTGTAAGATTACTGACAGTGACTTTGTGACAACCAATGCTGAAAATGGAATTTTATTTTAATAAAAAATCCCTTCGTTTATGCAGTACTTTATTTTCAGTCTAAAACCATTTTATACAGTTTTCGCTTATAGACCATATCAGTGGTGTTTACGTTTCATCAAATGGTTCAAATGGCTCTGAGCACTATGGGACTCAACTGCTGAGGTTATTAGTCGCCTAGAACTTAGAACTAGTTAAACCTAACTAACCTAAGGACATCACAAACATCCATGCCCGAGGCAGGATTCGAACCTGCGACCGTAGCGGTCTTGCGGTTCCAGACTGCAGCGCCTTTAACCGCACGGCCACTTCGGCCGGCTACGTTTCATCGTCATTATTCTAAATGAAATATAGCCGAGTTAGAAAAATTCATGATTGTTTCTCAAATGTGTGCACTGTTATTTGAGACATTATTCATTCCGTAGAGATGAGTTTTTTCTCAGGAGGAGGACGTGACGTGAAAAAATATTCCCACAGTATCTCTGCCTCTCCTGTCTCTACGATACCGCTGTCGAAGCAAGTTACAGATCAATACCTTACTGACAGAACACTCCACATCCATCTACTTCTCCCGGCAGTCATGATAAACGGCAGTGCGTAAAACATTTTTGCACTTACTATATCGTTTACGTATGACATGCATCCATTTCAACATCATATGCCACTTCATTAGATTGGTTTCTTGCCGTTTTATATAGAAACAGAAATAAATAAATGTTGTATGCCTGTTGCCGTTCATGTTCCCATGTCGAATGCGGCCGGCCGAGATGACCGAGCGGTTCTAGGCGCTTCAATCCGGAACCGCGCTGCTGCTACGGTCGCAGGTTCGAATCCTAACTCGGGCATGGATATGTGTGATGTTCTTAGGTTTACGTAGTTCTAAGTCTAGGGGACTGATGACCTGAGATGTTGTTCCATAGTGCTCAGAGCCATTTGAACCATTTGTCGGATGCGCATAAAATGTATTGTTTTTGTATCAGTTGAGCACCTATATCTGAACACATGTGAAGTGTGACCGTGTTGCATGGATTACCTCAACGTTGACCTCTCTTGATTCGGGAAGGTCTTGATAAATCTAAGAATGGTCGGACAGGGGTCTCAACCCCATTCACTTTAGTACTGTTCCCCCCAACTCGGCCTTGCTTTTCATCAAAGAACAAGAACAAAAAATTGAATCCTTTATTTCACTTTTAGTATGGCAGCTAATGAGGCCTATGCTTACAAATAAACTACGATAGGACCACGTTTCTTACAAACAATATATTGTAAAGACACTTGTGTATGTATGCATCAGAACAGAATCAAAATATTCGAATGCTGTAGGGTTTTGTTCGTATTGATGATACTTGTTAGAGTTCGTGACTGAAATAATTCAGAAAGACAATGAACTAGCTTTCCACATCCATTGTTAGAATTTTTATCACGTCTGATTTTAAGATCTCATATTATATTGTCAACATTTACGTGAACCATTTCTTCGGATAACTATGAATTTGACATTGACTGTGCAGATAAAGTTTACAGATTTAGTTTTTCGCGGTATATACAGTCATAGATGTAGTGCAGCAAGACACTCGTAAAAACGATGAAGTCTTATCGCGTGAAACAAGTAGATACGCGTCACATCTATAGAAGTCGGCAAACTGCTTCATGTAACTTCTCATGGAAGGAATTTTAGAAGGGGAAGAGGGACAAGCAGGGTAACATGTCTGCTGAATTCATTTTCGTGGAGTCGGCTACATATCGAATATCCACACGACTATCAGCAGTGTTATATTTATTCCAATGAGAGTCATTGTCCTTGCAGATTTACATTTAATTTTTATATAAACTTATCTAACGTGTGTGGTATCGAATTCAAGACAATCTCATTTTCAGGTATCTTTAAAACACAGAGCACACCTGTGATTGCATGCATCACGTAACTACAGATACTGATATGTAAATAAAGTAATTCAGAGAACAATTGCTGATTGATTTGCATAAAATATTGTGAATTAGGTAAAATCATACTTACTGTATACCCATGTGTCAGAAATCACCGACAAACACGTCTAGGAGCATACAAAATTGTTCATAGAGATTCCAACTAAGAGTCCAAATCACTGCACGTATCAAGAAAGAAAAGGGGGAATAGTTGTGGAGCCTATTCATTTAGTACTAAAGGCGAATGTAATACCTCCATTTTAGACACTGTACAGTTCCCTATGGATGCCAGTGACTACATTCTCGCAGATTATACAGTCTGCGACGTTATACGCGTTATTTATGATGAAAGCCTTTCTAGCCGCGTGTATGTGTCCGCTTCTGTAGTTTAGAACATTTAAAATGACTTAATTTGCTTCCTTACAGAGTATTGAAGGTTGGCTCAGTTTAAAATGAGCACCAAAAGTTATAATCACGAATGTAGCTGGACATAGCTGGCCAGGTATAACATAGGAAATCAGTATACACACTTTTCCACACTTTTTCTGAAGTTGGATGATTTATTCAAGAGAAAGAGCTTTACAAATTGATCAAGCAAATAACGCGTTGGTCCACCTCTGCCTCTTACTCAATCAGTTATTCGAGTTGGCTTTGATTGATAGAATTGTTGGATGTCATCCTGAAGGATATTGTGCCACATTCTGTCCAATTGGTGCGTTAGATCATCAAAGTTCGGAGCTGCTTGGAATGCTCTATACATACTTCTCCAAACGGTTTCATTTTGGGAGAGATCTGACGACCTTGCTGGGCAAGGTAGAGTTTATCAAGTATAAAGACAAGCAGTAGAAACACTTCCCGTGTGTGGGCGTGTTTACTTTGCTGAAAAGTAAGGCCAGGATGGCTTTAAACTAAGGGCAACAAAACTGGTCATAGAATATAATGGACATACCGCTGTGCTGTAAGGGCGCGACAGATGACAACTAAAGGTATCCTGCTATGGAAAGAAATACTACCCAATACCACCACTTCTGGTTGTTAGGCAGTATGGTGGGTGACTTGAGGCTGGTATCCCACCACCGCCTGGGGCTTCTCTAGACACTTATTCGTTAGTCATCGGGGCTCAGCTCGAAGTGGGATTCATCACTGAACACTATTCTACTCCAGTCAATGAGATTCCTGTCTGAAGACGTTCTGCACAGCGGTGTGATTCCAACTGACTATCGCTTACCATATAGCGCAACAGCCAGGCGTAGTGGTCTGGGGTGCCATTCTATTTCATAGCAGGATCCACGTAAGTCCCTAGCTGAGCACATTCGTAACATTATGTGCAGGACCATCCAACCAGCATGGGATTTTGACGATCTAACGCGCCAGCTGGACACAGCCAGGCACGTTATACCCTTAGGAGGACATCCAACAACAATCAATCCATGCCGAGCCGAATAACTGCTTTCGTAAGGGCCTAGGGTAAACCTAAGCGTCACTGAGTGAATCAGTTTGTGAAGTTCTTTCTCTTGAATAAATCATCCAGTTTTTCTAAAACTGTAATCATTTGTTCGTCTGTTCATGTATATCACATCTAATATTTTCAGTCCCATTTGGATAATTCCTTCGTGATGCGTCGTTTTTCTTTTTTTGTCTTTGACTGTATATCATTCCGTCTAATATCATCATTAGAAATACTATGAATATGAGCTGGCGTTCTACAATATGTTACGAGCCATTTTGCAAAACTGGTTGAACAGGCGTGTGGGCACCCTAGAGGTACTAAAAATAGGAAGTCAACCCAAATATTCTGTGCTACAAGATGCAATAAAATATGGTCCATGAACTTTCATATCTAGGAGAAATAATATAGCAAAATTTGGAGTATGAAATAAAGTCTGGGGAGAAGAAATAAAAACTTTAATGTTTCCAGAATGAGATTTTCACTCTGCAGCGGAGTGTGCGCTGATATGAAACTTCTGGCAGATTAAAACCGTGTGCCCGACCGAGACTCGAACTCGGGACCTTTGCCTTTCGCGGGCAAGTGCTCTACCAACTGAGCTACCGAAGCACGACTCACGCCCGGTACCCACAGCTTTACTTCTGCCCGAGTTCGAGTCTCGGTCGGGCACACGGTTTTAATCTGCCAGGAAGTTTCACTTTAATGTTTGCCGATGACATAATTCTGTCAGAGGGAGCAAAGAACTTGGGAAAGCAGATGAATGGAATGGATACTGTCATGATATGAGGACATAAGATGAACATCAACAAAATCAAAGCGAGGGCAGCGGAATGTAGTCGAATTAAACCAGGTGATGTTGAGGGAATTAAATTAGGAAATGAGGCGATTAAAGTAGTAGATAAGTTTTGCTATTTGGGAAGCAAAATAATTGATGATGGTCGAAACAGAGAGGGTATAAAGTGTAAACTGGCAAGGAAAGCGTTTCTGAAGAAGAGAAATTTGTTAACATCGAGTACAGATTTAAGTGTCAGGAAGTAATTTCTGAAGTATTTGTATGGACTGTAGCTGTGTATGGAAGTGAAACAGTTTAGACGAGGAGAGAATACGTAGAAGCTTTTGAAACGTGATGCTACAGAAGAATGCTGAAGATTAGATGGGTAGGTCATGTAACTAATTAGGAGGTGCTGAGTAGAATGGGGAGGAGAGAAATTTGTTATACAACCTGACTAGAAGAAGGGATCGGTTGGTAGGACAAATCTCAGGCATCAAGAGATCACCAGTTTTGTAGTAGAGAGAAGCGTGGAGGGTAAAAATCGTAGAGAGAGACCAAGAGATGAATACAGAAGCAGATTCAGAAGAATGTAGGTTGCCGTGATTACTCATAAATGAAGAGGCTTTCACAGGAAAGAGTAGCATGGAGAGCTGCAGTCTTTGGACTGAAGATCACAACAACAACATCAACAACAGCAGCAGCAGCAGAAAACTTTCATACTGGAAGATTGCACGATGCAGATAAAGCGGTCGATATCAGCTGTGAAGCATCATCAACAAAAGAATTTATAGTAACAGAATCTCCATCAAATTAACGTTTTAAATCTGCCTTTATCCATGCTATTAGGTTTTCCGCGATTTCCCTAAATCGTTCTTGATACCTTTGAAAAAGCACGGCCGGTTTCCTGTGCCGTCCTTCCTTAATCTGACCTTGTTGTCGAAGGTACGTTACTTGTCTTCCTTCCTTCTGCCATGCAAGTGTGCAGCGCCATACTGGTTAATATTACTGGTAAATTAAAGAACATATACCGGGTGCTTATAAATGAAGAGCAGCTACTCAGAAAGGTCCATCCTGGGCTCTAATTATCGTGTGGCAATCAAACTTGGGAAAGAAATGCATTACTGCGGAAGAGATTTACATTGGAAATAATTAGTTCCAATTTTTGCCAGGAGGTGCAAATCTGGCGCTGTACAGTATCTCGTCGACGTCTCCAGTGCTCCTATTGAACAAACTGTGTAAGCGGCGGTTAATAATAAAATCAACATTATGCATTTCTCACTTGTCCTGTCCCTAATCCATTACATATGGAAATATTTTTACACGCCTTTCTTTCATTCACAGCGCCAAATTTGCACCTAGTGGCCAAAATTCGAACAAATGTTTTCAACGCTCCGTTTCAATGAGTTCGAATATCTACTAAGTCCGCCTCCGTAGATGAGTGGTCGCCAGATCGGAGATTTGCTCCGCTCGGGGCTGGGTTGTCATCATCATCGACAAGCATGTCTCTCAGTGTGGCGTGAACTGAAAAGCAGCTTGGTGGCTGAATTTCCCCAGGTGACGACTCCCGGCTATCAGTGCCATATGACCATCATCATTTACCAAGATTCGCTGTCATACAATAATTGTATCCCACGCTGGATCTCAGTGAGTAGCTGCACTTTAGTTATTACGACTCGGTGTATAGGCACATTACAAAATCGTACAGGTTCAGTGCATACATTTAAACGTCCATACAGCACTGTGGATGAATTACGGTCCCAGTGTTGGTGAACACAGCTCGTGTTCCAGTACAGATACTACGCTGCCAATCCACGATATTTTAAAACTTTATCGCGTGACGACCTAAAGTGAAACATACTTAAATACCAAATTACACCTTACTTCGTTCTGAGCGGACCTTGACTGTTCTGCAGCTGGAAGAGGTGGCCTTCGGAGGGAAAAGCAGGACAAGCAGCGAGGAAAAGTTGTGAGACGGCAGCGTGGCGGATGTTTACCGGCGCGTGGCCCGCACGTCTAAGAACAATGGCGTCAGAGCCAGGGCGGTAACGACCCGCGGTTCGTAATGGCCCGCTAAACCGGCAGCGGCCCCCTCTGCTAATGGCCGGCCGCACGGGCAGCCTAACTCACAGGCGCACGGCGATCGAGCCGCCGCAGGCTGTGACCGGAGGATACGGTTACTCCCACAATTACTGCCTGCCGTGCTCACATGTTGTCTTGTGTACGTCAGTACACTACGCACACAGGGAAATCCAAAAATTAGTCAAACCCTGGTGTACAGGGACTGAGGATGTACACTGAATACTGTGTAATATTCAAAACAAACAGCGTTCAATCCTCCATTCAGGACAAAAAACTTCGAATGTGGGTATTAATTCGCGTAGATGAAAGTTTTAGTCAATTGAGAGGAGGGAGTGCCATAGGCAATATACTAAAAATCCTGACAGGTGATGAGTATGGGGTGCGTTTGAGGGTCACCATTCTAGGTTTTTTTTTTTTTTTAATAACTCTAAAGCCGCGGCTTCTACGAAACTATATCCCGGTACAAAACTACATTAAATTTCCTATGAAAATTTCATATTAATTTTTTCTCTGGGATTAGCAGTTTGCGAGGAGAGAGTGAGAGAATATTTAAAATTTTGCGCTGCTTGCATGCGCTAAGGCTTGTAACACCGAAAATAAGATAAAAAACCTTCGGCACCGTCCAGAATTTTCCTCCGTTTAATATCCGTTGATAACATGCATTTTATTTCCAATTCTGAATCTTTAAGCCTTATTACAGAAAACATATTTAATACCCAATGGATGTAACAGAGTCTTTATTTCTGACTGTGTATAATTGTTTGAAATTATAATGGAAGTACTGTAAACTGCAGGGTAATAGCCAAAGGAGCTTTATTTAAATGTATCGATAATAACAACGAAATGCCAGTATTTGTGTCGTTTATCTTTGCGTATGGAGACTCTCGTCGCGCTGCAAGCATAGAGGAAAGAGAATACTTCGAGTCTTGAAAGAGTGCGGAAGTGTTTGTCGGGCGTTCCTGCAAGTGTACGAGCACCTACTTTGTTAACCGTTGAGTATTGAAAGCACGGTCGGTGTGGACAGGCAGCAGAAGCTGCAGTTCTAAATATTACTGCCGGTACCGTAATTACCCGCGGCTCTGGAAATCCGTGGTTGGCAACCAGCAGCAACAGCAGTAGCGTTGTTGTCGGCTACATTCTCCGTCGTCCACACGGCTACAACATCGTACGACTGCTAATTGACAAAATATAACTAATATTTTAGAGGCATTGGCCAGTGGCATTTCTTCCACAAAGTTTGGCTGACTTCCTTGAATAATAATCTACAACAGTTACAACTTGTAGGGCACATATGTTGTCATTGTCCTCAGACATTATCACCAAACACTGTCTCTTTCCTTTCTGTGTAATCACTGAGTGTCGTAAAAAGATGAAAACTGATTAATTATTTACTGCCGGTTTTATTTGTTTGCTAAAGACCAGTTTCAGTCTAAATTTTGCTGCCTCAGTAATTGTTCACTCTCGTGTTGCATAACAGAGGCTTAACGGATTTTGAATATTAGGTTCACTCATTTAAAGTAACGTAAAATTTCACTGACAAACCTAATAACTAAAAATAAGCGCAAATTACGCGTGAGCAATTTCATTTATTCTGTGTTTAGGTTAGCGAGTGTTCTTACGTTAAAAGTAAAATCAGTTGCTCATTCGCTTGGAGTAAATTCAATTCAGTCTTCCAATAATCAAAAGTAAATTGCGTGCCTTTTGCTAAATTTTGCATTACGTTACACTGAGGTTACTGAAGCCGTTCTTTTTTACATAACTAAATTTCAGTTATTTAACCATCAACTTCATTTAACTCTGCTTTCAAAATTTAGGGGTTTATATGAAGTAAATGCAAACTCAGTGCTTTCTAATTCATTTATTTTCTCGTGAACTGTTGTGGAAAAGCTTGACAATCTTCTGTTGCCACGCCAGCGATTATTTGCTTAATTTTCTTTGCCATTACCTTTCTTAGAATTCTGGATATTCATTGCCCTAGTGGATTCAAATGGTTCAAATGGCTCTAAGCACTATGGGAGTTAACATCTAAGGTCGTCAGTCCTCTAGACTCAACTACTTAAACCTAACTAACCTATGGATATCACAGACATCCATGACCGAGGCAGGAGTCGAACCTGCGAGCGTAGCAGCAGCGTGGTTCCGGGTTGACGCGCCTAGAAGTGATCGGCCACTACGGCCGGCGCCCTAGTGGACTGGCGACCATTTTATTATCCTTTTTCTGCTAATCAGTATTTTTTTTAGTACCCTTTTCCCTCTGTGCGGTGTGTGAGCGATTGCACTAAATTGCGCATATTTCAAAATTATTATCAGTATTTGCATTAAGTTTAGAACAGATTCTTGGTTCAGAAGGGTGTGTTGTACACTTTTCTCGTACTAATCGGTATTACTTTCCTTCGGTAACTATAGCCTTACTGAGTGTAAAATTTCATTAGGCATACGAGGTCACGGTCAATTTTATCTCAGAGTAGTAGGCCGACATCGAAGGGGAAAATTACATGCTTAGATGACTTATGTAAGCAAATTTGAGATAGTTTCCCGACTTGATACGCCGCAGGTGCCTTGTATCAAACTGTTCATTTCGACTTGATTTATTCTACTGTAGTACATCGTAAATAGTTATCGTTTACACTCGGTATAAAATCAGCAGGTTTGCAGGGCACACTGAGCCGCAACTCCCGCCGATATCCTTGGCTTGCCTTATCCGATCCCGGTATATCTGTGAGAATGTAGCAGTGTGCTGGCAACCGCTGCAGTTGATTGGCGGCGGCTTAAAGAGAGAGCGCAGCTGCTCGTTGGGGAGGCAGTCGGTACCGAGCATTTGACAGCGAGTGGCAAGGTGGTTAGTTTGGCAGCACGGCTCGGTGGGATGACATAGCGTGGCGTACTTCTGATAGCGGAAGTGGTGTTTGGCTGGAGGGCGTGAGGCAGTCGTGGCTGTTAGTGGTTGTCTGCGTCAGCGGTAGCCGGTCCGGGGAAGAGGTGAAGTTGCTGCCTTGCTGCGCTGATCGAATTGATACTGTAATATGTCTGGCTTTGCAGTCATCATATTCTGGAACAAGAATCTCTTCGTAAAGCAGCTGTAACGGCAGCAGTGGAAAGATTACGTAATGTGGTGGGAGGTACCGATGACAGATAGTTCGATCGGTACGAGTATCGGGAGGAAGACCGCCTAAATTGTGGTCCTTCTCTGCGACTGGCTGCTGCCTTCGGAAGTTACGTACCAAAATGATAATCTTCTGTTATTAATATTAGAAAAAATTAAACAGCGTACGTACTTGCATTTCATACTGAAGAGTCTCTCAATAGCGTGCTCCCACTCCATTATTTCACGAGTATTAATAACTAGCAGAATAATAAACAGCTGCTAAACGAAAAGGCAGACGAAGCACTTCGGTGAGCTCCGGATAGCTCCTAGTTCGTATAGCTGGCGATGTGGTTCGGCTATAAAATCAGAGCTGGACTGGCACTATCGGAGGACAGACATGTTGTCTGCCGCGGTCGGCATCAGATGAAGACTTTATTAGCAGTGTACGGTTATTTAGAAATGTAGCTGAGAATGTGATAGTAATTACGAAAACACGCAGTTCATTATTTTGCTGAAGAATGCAGAGTATTTGTGACTCTAAAGTGAAATATACACTACTGCCCATTAAAATTGCTACACCACGAAGATGACGTACTACAGACGCGAAATTTAACCAACAGGAAGAAGATGCTGTGATATGCAAATGATTAGCTATTCAGAGCATTCACACGGTTGTCGCCCGTGGTGACACCTACAAGGTGCTGACATGATGAAAGTTTCAAACCGATTTCTCATGCACAAACAGTAGTTGCCCGGCGTTGCCTGGTGAAACGTTATTGTGATGCTTCGTGTAACGAGGAGAAATGCGTACCATCACGTTTCCGACTTTGATAAAGGTCCGATTGTAGCCTATCACGATTGCGGTTTATCGTATCGCGACATTGCAGCTCGCGTTGGTCGAGATCCAATGACTGTTAGCAGAATATAGAATATGTGGGTTCAGGAGGGTAATACGGAATGCCGTGCTGGATCCCAACGGCCTCGTATCACTAACAGTCGAGATGACAGGCATATTATCCGCATAGCTGTAACGGATCGTGCAGCCACGTCTCGATCCCAGACTCAACAGATGGGGATGTTTGCAAGATAACAACCATCTGCACTAACAGTTTGACGACGTTTCCAGCAGCATGGACTATCAGCTCGGAGACCATGGCTGCGGTTACCCTTGAAGCTGCATCACAGACAGGAGCGCCTGCCATGGTGTACTCAACGACGAACCTGGGTGCACGAATGGCAAAACGTCATTTTTTCGGATGAATCAAGGTTCTGTTTACAGCATCATGATGGTCGCATCCGTGTTTGGCGACAACACGGTGAACGCACAATGGAAGCGCGTATTCGTCATCGCCATAGTGGCGTATCACCCGGCGTGATGGTATGGGATGCCATTGGTTACACGTCTCGATCACCTCTCGTTCGCATTGACGGCACTTTGAACAGTGGACGCTACATTTCAGGTGTGTTACGACCCGTGGCTCTACCATGCATTCGATCCCTGCGAAACCCTACATTTCAGCAGTATAATGCACGACCACATGTTGCAGGTCCTGTACAGGCCATTCTGGGTACAGAAAATGTTAGACTGCCGCCCTGGCCAGCACATTCTCCAGATCTCTCACCAATTGAAAACGTCTGGTCAATGGTGGCCGAGTAACTGACTCTTTACAATACGCAAGTCATTACTCTTGATGAACTGTGGTATCGTGTTGAAGCTGCATGGGCAGCTGTACCTCTACACGCCATCCAAGCTCTGTTTGGCTCAATGCCCAGGCGTATCAAGGCCGTTATTACGGGCAGAGGTGGTTGTTCTGGGCTCTGATTTCTCAGGATCTATGCACCCAAAATGGGTGAAAAATATAATCACATGTCAGTTCTAGTATAATATATTTGTGCAATGAAAACCCGTTTATCATCTGCATTTCTTCTTGGTGTAGCAATTTTAATGGCCAGTAGTGTAATTGTGCAGTTTCTCGTATTCTGCTAATAAAAAGAGAGTGGCATTCCGTATAAACAAAATAATTGAAAATTTAATTATTCACATTTCAGTTGCTCGCTAAAAGTTTCTTACAGCCTCAAGATAACGGATTCAAGACCTACGTGTTGTATTCTGCGCCCGAACTTTAATTAGAATTTTCTCATTACACTTAGGGCGGTGGAAGCAGGTAGGCACGTCACGTGTACTGCAGTCTTAGTGTAAATGAGATCAGTGACACGTCATCAGTCTCAATACAGAGGAGGTATGAAGGAGACAAATTTTAGAGGGAAGGGGTTTATCATACGAACGTATATATCACCTCCCCTAATCTCTCTCTCTCTCTCTCTCCTTCAACTTGCCGGAATATTGAACGGTGAGCCACATTAACTGCTCCGCACCTGACTATCTAGTGGGCTCGTGCTCAACGCTGTTAGAACATTAACCCTGTTGTCCGCCTGCTTAGATGAGTGGTAACGTGAATGCCTCTTATGCAGCGGACCTGGGTTCGAGTCCCGGCCGGGTTGGAGATTTTCTCCACTCATGGACTGGGTGTTGTGTAGTTCTCATCATCATTTCATACTAATCACCGCCACGCAATCGCCCAATGTGGCGTCGACCAAAGTAAGACTTGCACTCGGTGGCTGAACTTCCCCCGACTGGAGCCTGCCGGCCAATAATGTAGTACGATCACTGCATTTCATTTTTTCATTAGCCCTTTTGTTCAGAATTAAAAGTTGCATCTATCTGTGCGTCGTCGCAGCACGTTGTTTGTTTCTGACCGTGTCCTGGCCGTTCTGAACGTAGCGTTAACAATATAGAAAGGAAACTGACTGTACTTTCTTATTGGGCTAAAGGCACTTATTTCTTTCTGTGAGATCTCTGTTGAGAATCGTAAGATTTTTTTTTTTGTTAGTTGTTACTGTGGGACAGTCCTAGTTAGCATGTTAAACAAGTGCTGCTGAAGCAGAGTTCAAAACTGTTTGTTGGCTTAATATTTCTAGTGGTTGCTTAAGCCATGCATAAAAGGTGCTGTCATAAGAATAGAGGTACTTGATGGTTACGGGTGTATTCGGTGGTATGTTTAAGGTTCGCCCTTCTCTGTTCCTTTTGAAAACTAATTTGGAGCACGATGACTAGCTATAATTGTGCAGGTAACTAAACCACTAGTGCCCTTGTTCACGACAGTGGCCAAGCTTGTAAACTGCGAACTGGCAGATGTAGGAAGGTTTAGCTGTGTGTTAATAGAGTTTTCTTATGTTTTAGATCGAGCTGTCCGTAGTCTATGTGTCCTGCCCAAGGTGCAGTGTGCGGTTGTGTGACCAAGTTGGCTAAACAGCTTGTGCTGTCGTAAGCTGCTACGCAGAACGAGCTTGTGATATCATGACTGTTTACTTTTTTCTTTTTTATAAAGGAAGTTTTTTGCTCTTGCTAGTAGTGTTAGTAATTGTAGTTTGTCCATAAAGTAAAAATTTGTTAACATCAAATGGCGGGAGTTAGGATTGGCTGTTCAGATGTAACTCGTCTAGTAAACATGGGCAATCAAACGCATACCTTAACAACCACGGGCAGTTCAGCAGAAGAGATGTCTCACTGTAGCGAAGATGAACAAGTGCTTACACAAGGTGTCCAGAGATTGAGTCCCTGATTTCAAAACTAAACATCTCCAAAACTAAAATCGATACACGAGTTCAACAAAAGGTATATTTAATGTGAAAGCTGTAACAATTTTATGCAAAGGCTGTACAGAAGTTTCGAAATAGTTCGAAAAATTGCTAACAGATGGCGCTAAATAGTGCACCGCAGCGCAGAGCGATCAGTTCCACAGTTGGAACGTGAAAGGAGGTTAGTGTACGGAAGGAAGAGTTTGAAATCATGTATTCCATTGAACAACATGTTTCTCTTTCTCTGCAATGACACAGAATACAGTCCTACGGCACCAAGGTGCAGTTTTCAAACAAGACTTAATGTTCTAAAAAAGAGCCCGATGCGACACACAATCGCAAGCTCTTCGTCAAATTCCAACGGACAGTCAACGTGGCTAATGATCTAGGGATGAATGTTGGCCCCAAGCAAATTGTAATTATTCCTGAAAACGTCACCATGGTTTCTGGCACTGTTGAGCAAAATCCAAGGAAATCCTTCCGAAGAGTTGCAGTAGAAACTGGTTTGCGTTCCAGCGTGCAGGAAAAAAAAGGTTCAAATGGCTTTGAGCACTATGGGACTTAACATCTGAGGTCATCAGTCCCCTAGAACTTAGAACTACTTAAACCTAACTAACCTAAGGACATCACACACATCCATGCCCGAGGCAGGATTCGGACCTGCGACCGTAGCGGTCGCGCGGTTCCAGACTGAAGCGCCTAGAACCTCTAGGCCGCTCCGGCCGGCCCAGCGTGCAGAAAATACTGACATGGCGACTACATAAGTTTCCTTTCAAAGTCAAAATTCACCAGGCCATGCCTGCACGACCTGTGCGAAAAAGGATGACTTTGCGAAACAGGTTCTTACAGTAATTGATAATAATGGATTTGATGTTGGTTACATCCGGTTCTCAGATGAAGCACACGTCCACCTGAATGGAGTCCTGAATAAATAAACCTGGCGATTTGGAGGTCCCGAAAATCCCCATTTGTGTTAAACGAAACCACTGTATTCTTCCAAAGTTACTGTTTGTACTGCGGTATACAGAAGAGCCATTTTCGGTCCCTTTTTTTCATTCGGGAAGCGATCACTAGTAACGTTATTTTGCAACTTTGGAACAGTTGTCGCCACGCAGCTAGCGTTTGAGGATCAACTAGGAACCGAACGGTTCATGTAAGATGGGACCGGGCCACATCGCACCGCACAGTTGTTTCGCTTTATTGATGAATTTTACGGGAAGGCAGTCATTATGTTGGATTATTGTGAATTTACTGGCTCAGGGATGGACTGACGTCCCTATTCGCCCGATCTGGCTCGTTGTGACTAATTTTTGTGGAGCAAAGTGAAAGACACTGCAGCTGAATCCATTCCACCACGCTGGACGAACTTGGCTCCGTGACCTGTCTGGCATCTGAATCCATTTCCGTTAAGACACTACGAGATGTGATGATAAATTTCACTGTTCTTTTACACCACCTTCCATCATGCGAGTGGTGAACATTTCGGAAAGATTGTAATGTGATTGCAAAGACTGCTTGCAGAGGACGAGTTTAATTGTACACGCTGATACTATATGAGCTGCAAAGCACACAGCGCTATCTATGTGCAGCTTTCCGAACAATTTCGAAAGTTCTCTATAATTAGTGTACAAAATTCTTACAGTTTTCACAATAAACATACTTTTTGTTACACTCGTTTGTCGACCTTAGTTTTCAAGGTATTTCGTTTTGAGGTCGGAAATTCCTTCGCTGGACACCCTGCAGTTCTTAAGGCAGGCATTTTAGAGTCTATGTGTACTATAATGATTTTTATTCATACTACCACCTCTGAAACTTGCCTACCTCAGTATCTTAGCAGCAATGTAACAGGTGCATGTATCTGAACGATTTTCTCTTATATGTTTAGACACGGCCTGACCATAAATTCTTACATTTTACCTTCTCCACCACACTGCAAATTTTATAACGTCATCGCGGAATCACCCTGTAGAACAGTGGCAGGTTGCAATCTTACTTCATTGTATCCGTTGTAATTTCGAATTGACAGAGATTTAGTTTATCGCTTTCTTTCTTTTTTTTTATTGCCCCCCTACAGCCAATCAGGGATACAAATCACGACATACAACTAATGTTTTTGTGACGGTACTCACGACTCCAAAGAGTAGCGACAACGCCACCTTAGGTGGGCTGGTAGCGGTCCCAGTAGATAAGCCGCGCTCGAAACACTCGTACCACCGCAGTTGTGTGGGTTGGCAGTACGAACTATAGCGAGGTTCGCCAGGGGCCGCAGCTGCCAACCCATGCGCACGTGCGTGGATAGTGATTGGTTGATGCCACGGCGGACAGTTCTGTTCAGTGTATCGAGTCGTTTACAGTCTCCAGTTACCGCCGAATCTACAAGCTGCAGTGTTCGTCCGTCGTCTCCGAGACTTACGCTCCGTAGGCATTGTAGGCCAGCTCTGGACTCTACGTAAACATCACTAAGGCACAGTGGCAGGACCGCAATATTTTAAAGGACATTTAATAATTTTAAACGTCTAATTGTGCTGGACATTTCACAATGAGAAGCATCATTTAAGTTGGGTATTTCTTCAAATTTAATAAATGTCATTTTATTACCAATTTTTGGGAATCTTTCAGCTTGAAGATAACCTACGCCGCCCGACAGCGCGACGGCAAGTGCAGAAACAAAAGTGAGTCGATAAAAATAAACACTAATGATGACCACATAAAACAAAGGCAAAAGCAGCTTGAAGTAAGATGCTGATATTAAAGAAAGTTATTCAGTTTACTGTAGTTCACACCACGTTGCGCTTCAGTTGCAAAGGAGTAAAGTTCTTTTTTAACTGCGAAGTCTGGCACGGATGTTGATAATTGGTTTCTCTTGCTTCCTTAGCAACGGAGAACTTGTAGGTTGCATCAGCAGGAAGGTGTAAAACTATAGTCTTGTAAATGAGATATGAGCAAGGAAAAGGAAGCATGGAGATTATGACAAAGATACTGCTTCACTGTTCATAAATGGAAAACCGCTGGGATATCGTGAGCGGGAAGCTACGCGTATCGTAAGAGCTAAGGACTTCTCAAATGCTGAGGTGCAGGTACTTAACCCACAGTTGTATGGCTGAAATGGAAAATTAATTGGTGTTGTGCAAAGCCGATCCAGCGCTGCGATTGTGGAAATATCTGGTATGTGATGTATGAGGAGCAGTCAAATAGAAAGTGAACACCCGCCACAAAGGAACCGTGGAACGGTTCCATTCAGAAGTAATCACCGCATAATTTCAGACAATTACGCCACTGGGAGACGAAATAATCAGTTTATGTTTCTTAGAATGCGATCGGCCGTTGACGGATCCGCAACCGCACCCACTCTTGCTCTTCCTCGTCCGACCGAAACCGACGTCCACGCACTTCTTTCTTCAGATCGACAAAGATGTGAAAATCACATTGCTCCCCGGTCAAATAAGTAAAGTGTAACTTTCTCCAGATTGGCAGGAGTGGGTGTTATCGTGCAACAGGATGAATCCATCAGATGCGTTCTGACAGCGCGAGGGCAAACGCCAAAGCGAACAGTGGAAACATGCCACATCGCCCACGTCAACGAAATCTAAAGCTGTTCATGCAAGTTCCGGCAAAGTAATGATGACCTGCTTTGACTGCAGTCTGCTCATCGAGTTCCTCGAGCGTGTGACCACAAACAATACGCTATGAAGACGCTTTGCACAAACTGCGACGCGCCATACACTCAAAACGCCAAGGAATACGACGGAATCGTCCTGTAGCACAATAACTTCCTCTCCCACCCTGCCAATGAGCGCTTCAGCGCTTGGTTGGGAAACACTGCAGTATCCTTCGTACTGCCCGGACCCTCCACCGTGAGTGTCTCACATTTTTGGCGACCTGAAGAAATGCATGGGTGGACGTAGGTGTCCGTCGGACGAAGATGTACAAAAGTCGCTGTAGTTGTGGATCCTTCAACAACCGACGCGTTCTGTGAAACACGAACTGACTGTCTCATCTCCCAGTGAGATAAATGTCTTAACGCTTGTGATGATTATTTTTGAACAGACCATTTCAAGCCCCGTTGTGGCGGATTTTCATTTGATTGCCCATAATATTAAGGACACCAGTTACTAACAAGCCGATGAAGTAAAAAGGGCGTGTGAAATGATGTCGCCTATCCGCCCGCATCCACTCAGAGCACAGGAGCTACCAATCAAATAACTGAATATCACACTCCTCAATGTCCTACCTGTGGTACACGCGTTTTCTAAGAGGATTCTTGGCGAGATGGCTGCTGGGAGTAAGTGAATCGATAGAAACAGAAATATGTTGACTTTTTTTGAATGCTTTACACTCACTACCAACTCTTAACGGTTCTAAAATCCCATTACATGATGTTATTTCAAATGTAGTTACACGTAATATTTCAGTGACGGTTAACTCCAGGTGTGGCTTTTTTGGTGTAAACGAACTGAACGCTGTGTGTTCTGCCGTTATCGCTGGAACCGAAACGTAATCAATGTCGTTCGATGCCATTAGAGTTGTATCGATTCAGCTGCTACGTCGCTGAGTCTTAATAGAGTGCGCGGCCAGTAAGTGACAGCATTAGAGTGCTCCCACAACTCGCACAGTATGATTCATTGCGGCTAGAATTGATGAGTCGCCAATACGTCTAGAAGCCGTTAATAAATCATTCTGAATGTTTGTACTGTAAGCGTTTGGACTGCAGTATATACAGCGTGAATATTTAAATCTCTGTAGACAAGTTTATTACTTCAAGCCAAGTGAAAATTGTTAAATAAACGTATGTGTCTAATTTACACCAGCTGCCTGTACATAAGCGAAGCAATAATATCCTTGCGGATATTATTTTCTACTTTGCTGAACGGGCTCTTCCTTGTCGGTAGATTTGTGCTGAAAGTTTCTAGTGCCGTTTTAGAGCGGTTAAATACTTCATTACATTCTGTACATGCATCTGTGAAAATTGTGAAATTATTTCAGTACGAAATTTGTAGCTCCGACAGCGTTATCTCTGGTCAGAATAAGGAGTTTTACTGACAAGACACTTGGAAGCTGCAACAGGTCTACTAAACAAACTGCCTATGCTAAGCTCGTCCGTGTTCTGTTAGAGTATTGCTGTGTGGTGTGCAATGCTTAACAGCTGGGATTGACGGAGGGCATCGAAAAAGTCCAAAGAAGGGCACGTCGTTTTGTATTATCGCAAAATAGACCAGTACACTCGCACGGATATAATACGCGAGTTGAGGTGGCAATCATTGAAACGAGGGCGGTTTACGTTCTGGCAAGATTTTTGACGCAATTTGAATCACTATCTTTCTCCTCTAAATGCGAAGCTATGTGAGTGATGTCAGCCTATACAGGGAGAAATGATTATCTATGTAAAATAAATCAGAGCTCGTACGGAAAGATTTAAGTGTCCATTTTTCCCGGGTGCTCTTCGTTAGTGGAACTATAGAGATATAGTCTGAAGGTGGTTCGATGAACCCTTGCTAGGCACTTAAGTGCGAACTACAGACGCTGATAAGCATCGTCCAGTGCACATGTTGACGGACGCAATGAGCAAGAGTGGAATACGTGGATATTTTGCGTATTTCGCAGTCGCATAGAGTACTATAGATCGTAAGGAGCCTTCAGTTTGCCATGGTTACCTTTCTTCAAATGGTTCAAATGGCTCTGAGCACTATGGGACTTAACATCTATGGTCATCAGTCCCCTAGAACTTAGAACTACTTAAACCTAACTAACCTAAGGACAGCACACAACACCCAGTCATCACGAGGCAGAGAAAATCCCTGACCCCGCCGGGAATCGAACCCGGGAACCCGGGCGCGGGAAGCGAGAACGCTACCGCACGACCACGAGCTGCGGACTTAACTTTATTTGTATACCTTTTCTTAATCGCTTTTCAGACTTCGAAACCTCCAGGTTTCCGCCAGATGTCTCTGCGTAACATCCATGACATATACCGACAGAACGATGGGATAAAGACTTCTAGGGGGTGAGCAAGCAAGGATAAGAACGTGCACAGTACGACAGTGTGTTTTATTCTGTTGCAGTTACATGTCATTATTTTCAAAGTTCTTGTCATTACGAGTAGTACACATTCGACAAGCATAATTCTTGTGATAAATAAAAGTATCATGTCATCTATAAAAATATTCAACAAATAGCCAAGCAGCAGATGAAGCTTTTAGAGATCCTCATTTCAATCAAGGGCCTATGTTCGTGCTATTTCTTCTGCGTAAGGGGCCCAATTAGAAGACGCAAGGTGAGTAGAACGAACGATCGTTAAATTTTCCGAATATGTACATGTCCACCTGCAACACTAGCGTAAAATGTCTGCCTGTTGAAAACAACACAAATCATCATTCTATGGGCAGTAATGTCGACGGAAGTTGTTGCAACCTTACGTCTCGTATTTTCAGAGACTCATCGTCCACAAAACTGTATTTTTATCTAGTGTACTAGGGTATCGTATACATAGTTTGCATAATGTGGATGAACGACGCAGTGGCTTGGGCCATTTTATTGTAACTGGAAGCAAAACACTACAGGGGACATGTATTATCTTTGCTTTATAATAATACTTAATTTCGTGTTACAACTGTATGTCAGTTATAAGATGACCGGCTTTGTCTGTACGACCATCTTCAGCTTCAGTATTCCAATCATAATCTGTTAAAGCAGAACCATATCGGAAAATAATCTGTTTCTGGTATATCCATTCCATCTACACTGAAGTGCCAAAGCAACTGGTATAGGCATGCGTGTTCAAATACAAAGTTACTTAAACATGTACAATACGGCGCTGAGCTCAGAAATGCCTATATGAGACAACATGTGTCTGGCGCAGTTGTTAGATCGGTTACTGCTGCTCCAATTTCAGGGTTTCAAGATTGAAGTGAGTTTTAATGTGGAGTTGGCGCAAGAGCGATGGGACACAGCATCTTCGAGGTAGCGATGAAGTGGGGATTTTTCCGTACGACATTTCACGAGTATACCGCGAATATCGGGAATCCGCTAAAACATCAAATCCCCGACATCGCTGCGGCCGGCAAAAGATCCTGCAAGAACGGGACCAACGATGACTGAAGAGAATCGTTCAACGTGACACAAGTGCAACCCTTCCGCAAATTGCTGCAGATTTCAGTGCTGGGCCATCAGCAAGTGTAAGCGTGCGAACCATTCAACGAAACATCATCGATATGGGCTCCCTGAGCCGAAGACCCACTCGTTTACCCTTGATGGCTGCACGGCATAAAGCTTTACGCCTCGCCTGGTTCAAATGGCTCTGAGCATTACGGGACTTAACTTCTGTGGTCATTAGTCCCCTAGAACTTAGAACTACTTAAACCTAACTAACCTAACGACATCACGCACATCCATGACCGAGGCAGGTTTCGAACCTGCGACCGTAGCGCTCGCGCGGTTTCAAACTGTAGCGCCTAGAACCGCTCAGCCACTCCGGCCGGCACGCCTCGCCTGGGCCCGTCAACACAGACATTTAACTGTTGATGACTGGAAACATGTTGCCTGGTCGTAAGAGTCTCGTTTCAAATTCTATCGAGCGGATGGACGTGTACGGATATGGAGACAACCTCATGAATCCATGGACCCTGCATGTCAGCAGGGGTCTGTTCAAGCTCGTGGAGTTGCGTAATGGTGCGGGGCGTGAGCAGTTTGAGTTATATGGAACCCCTGATACGTCTAGATACGATTCTGACAGGTGACAGGTGATCCTGTCTGATCACCTGCATCCATTCATGACTATTGTGCATTCCGACGGACTTAGGCAATTTCAGCAGGGCAATGCGACACCCCACACGTCTAGAAATGCTACAGAGTGGCTCCAGGAACACTCTTCTGAGTTTAAACGCTTCCGCTGGCCACCAGACACCTCCCGACATGAACATTATTGAGCATATCTGGGATGTCCTACAACCTGCTATTGAGAAGAGATCTCCATCCCCTCGATCTCTTACGGATTTATGGATAGCCCTGCAGGATTCATGGTGTCAATTCCCTTCAGCACTACTTCAGACATTAGTCGAATCCATGTCACTTCGAGTTGCGGCATTTCTTCGCGGGGGCCTTACATGATATTAGGCAGGTGTACAACTACACAGAATAATTCACGTTGTATAACCATGTTGTCATTGCACTGACAAACCATGCTTTTCCGAATATATCATGAGAACATAACATTTTTACTTGATCTACATATATATATATATATACACAAGCCGAAAGCCACTGTATTGTACATGGCGGAGGGTATCTTTTAACGCTGCTAGTCAATTTGTTTCCTTTTTTACTTGTAAATAACGCGAGGGATAAACAACTGCCTACATGCCTCCGTAGGAGAGTTAATTTCTCTTGTCTTCGTGACCATCACGTAAAACGTACGTTGGTAGAAGCGGAATCGTTCGGCAGTCAGATTCAAAAACCGGTTCTCTAATATTTCTCAACAATTTTTCGTGAAAAGAATGTCGTCTTCTCTCCAGGGATTCCCATTTGAGATTACAAAGCATCTCCTTAGTGCTCGTGTGTTGATGGGATCTACCATTCACAAATCTAGCAGCACGCGTCTAAATTGCTTCGGTGTCTTCCTTTAATCCGAGCCGATGTGGATCCCAAACACTGGAGCAGCACTCAAAAATGGGTCGCATTAGTGTTCTACGGATGAGCTACACTTCCCTAAAATAAGCCGAAATCGACAATCCTCTTTTAATCGACGGACAGTGTCGAGCAGAACATTACTAATGTAATATTCGAACAATACTGGACTACGTATCTGCATTGGAGTGCATCTTTCTACATTTAGAACAAACTGACATTAATCGCACCAACTAGAAATTTTGTCTAAATCATGCTGTATCTTCCTACGGTCACTCAACGGCCACACCCTCGCGTACACTACACCGTCATCGACAAACAGATTGCTGTTAACCCTGTCCATCTGATGATACTTGGCAATCTGCATTCGACATTAGTGCATGTATTCCACACTGCCTGTGTAATTACCCATAAAAACTCTCGTTGTACTTTTTCATCTGCAAATCTGCAGGACAGCTACTGTTAGCAACTGAAGTAACCCAATTCTTGATTATAGCTAAGTACGATAGGTCCTCACTTTTGAATCTTATCGAATATAGTAAGTACCCTCGTCACTAAATAATTCGAAAATAAGACTATATTGTCGTTGACCTCACGCGTAGTATGATGGAAGGCTACGTTGCTTGTGTTTCGCTAAATTTTTACGTGTTCCAGCTAGCAGCTCAATTATTGAGAGGGGCGGATTCATGCTTAAACCGAAATCAGAAATCAGTATTCGCCAGACAACCCATTTCTCATAATTAACAAAAGCTAATACACCTTGTGTCACTATTTTGCTATCAAGCAATAATTGTTCAGGCAAAGTAAGAACGGCACAATTTTAGAACAGGATTACAAACAAAAGTAAGAGGCCACAAGCGGTAATGTCTCTTTATAAACTTTATGATAAAACTTCATCCAAAACTGCCCTTGTATTACAAAAATAATTTACATTTTGTTTTTGCGGTGGCTGAATTTCAAAATAAGTCTGCCAAGCACCTCACATTCAGTTCTTATTTTACGTATAGGTGTATTTATTTCGCTTTTTGAATTTCAGATTGGATTGAATTCGTTGCTACAATATGATTGCTAATACCGCTAATGCAAGCGGATTAAGTATGATGCTGAACATGTTCGGACAATAAATTAACTAGATCTCTGCAAATCGCGGATAAATGCTATATAGTTAAAAGGACTGAAACAGCACAGCCATCATCGACTTTTATCCCAGTCGAGCGTGTATGTTGCAGTAGGTCACACATTCAGGAAACTTACGAATCACGAAATGACAAACTAGGTACAGTAGAAATGTACAATAAAATTGTACTTTTGAGATTTTCATATCATGTTTTTTCCAGTGGGAAAGCAGAAAGTATCGGAAGGAATGACCCCTAATACAATATTTTGGTATGTTTTTCATTCAGATCTTGACGAAAATTCCTCTTGGACGGAATCCAAAAAGCCATATCTTGAAAAGATAATATTCTTCTGTGAACTTCAACAGTTGAAGCTACGAATGGAAGCTTCAAACATTAAACAGGCACTTGTGGAAAATCAGAACACATGTAGAACTGAACATTAAACTTTTTTCAAGCAGAATTGCTAGAAAAAGATGTTTACGTAACAGACTCAATCACACAATTATATCAATGCACAAGCGCTTACGGGCGTCAGATCTACTACTTTCAGTTACATGCGAAGAACAAGAAAATAAAAATTTATGTAATGAAAATAAAAAGTAACAATGACGGTAGCAGAAACTAAATAAAAGTTATGGCAATTAATGTACGACCACAGTAGCATACTAGGTACTCATATGCAAAATTAAGATTCTCTCGGACTTCCAGCCGCGTCACATGATTGTAAAGCACTTGATATGAATAGAAGCCCGAGAGAATTTTATCAGTACGTGTCACCACGAAACCTTTAATTCGTATGTGCAAAAGTAATCAGAATTAGCTATTGAAGAAGAGATTAAATTTAAATATCTCAACACTGATATAATATTTGTTACTTACTGGGTGTCAGAAACATCCTTGGTCAAAATTAAAAAGACGGTAGAGGATCCTAATCTCAGATCTTGGAAATAGTGGAATAATGGTCGGAAATGAATACTCGGCTTTTTATTTACATAAAACACTTCTAACAGCAATAACTTATGCACACGACAACTGTTCACAGCGACGATAGCCAGCCGGAATGCAAACTTTCGAAAGTGCGAGATATTATACCACACTCATTTAAACACCTATGCTGCCTGTCAAACAACAGCAGAGACTGGAGGGACACTAATAACCAGTTCCTCTTCACTTGGTTTTGGGAATTCGTACATCAACGACTCCATGTAACCCCAGCGGAGAAAAACATCGGATTGAGATGTGGATATCGTTCTGGCCATCGAACAGACCTCACCTTCCTAATCGAAGAAAAGGATATCTATTATTCAGTTACGAAAATTAATACGAGAGTGTGACGGTATACCATCTTCTTCAAATCTCATCCTCTCGCAAACAACAAAATGTACAATATCAAAGAACTGTGGGTGCAAATCGCCAGCGAACACCAGTTAAAAAGCACTATGGAAACGAGGTCCGGCAAATAAAGTCTTAAAAACAAAGCAGAGCGTTCATCAGCCTGAGGGTTGGTTTGAACACCACAGCCTTGTAATAGGTATTGTCCTGTAGGAGATCATTTGCCGTTGCCCTTCTCCGACCTTCGAACTTCGTACTTACTTACACAGCTAGTTAAAGTCCTATTAGTTGGCATTGTACAATTACAGCCCACATTATGACAGAGAATCATCGCTGGTGAGTTGGAACGAGAGTGTCTTTTACGTATTTTCATCACTTCAGGCTAGGCTATTGCGACAACTGAAAGCCGCATCATGATTAGAGATCTCATCCGTGATCAGCTCATTCTCAGGAAGGTCGGTATTGCAAAGCGGTGCTGCATAATCCACATCCAGAACTGAGCTTTGAGACTAAACTAATATGGCTCCGTTACTTGCGCACGTTGTTTGCGATGGGGGTACAATTGCTTGTTCAACAGTACTCTCCACGCTGTATTCCTCGAAATGTGCATCTCGTATGCAAGTTACTGGTTGTTTATTGCTGAGTACTCTCCCACGCTATCAAGTATGATTTCCGTTTCCCTTGACTTCCCTTTCAGAAGTGTCTGCTATTTCGCCTCATTTCATTACCTAGCGTGCTTTGTGCTGACAAGTGGCGGAAGTTAGAAAGCACCTGTTTTTGGCTTTGGCACTCTTGGTGGAAATTCTGTGACTAGGAGAACACAGATGTTGTTGAAGATGAATGCTATTTTAGTTGGTGAGACTGCACTATGCTCTTCCCTGCAGGGGAACATATTGCTATTACATAATTTTCTGCATTAGCTGATAACACGTTATACTTTCTATGTTTCTTTCACTCATGGTAAATTTACTTACTTTTATTGGCGGCTCGCATGAACCGAAAAGGCGATTCAGAAATGGGTTTGAGCATCACATCCAAGTGGGCGTCATTTTTTTATAATGCTTACGCTGCCTCTCTCAGAGGGAAGCAAGTCCGTTAATCATTTTAGTGGGTTCCTGCCGAGCATTATCTTCAACTGTTGTGAAATATGTTGCTGGATAGCCGGCCGGTGTTGCCGAGCGGTTCTAGGCGCTTCAGTCAGGAACCGCGTGCCCGAATCCTGCCTCGAGCATGGATGTGTTTTGATGTCCTTAGGTTAGTTAGGTTTAAGTAGTTCAAAGTTCTAGGGGACTGATGACCTCAGATGTTAAGTCCCATAGTGCTTACAGCCATTTGAACTTTGTTGCTGGATAATAGCCTTTTCTGTGGAGCTGAAGCCCACGTTTATGATTAGGGCGGTATCAAGTATTTCCTTGCCTCTTGCACTAATTTACACCTCTTAATACCCCGCACTCTATTAGTGGATTAAGTATACTGTTATTTGACGAGCCCATCTTATACACCAGTCCTGTTTGTAAAATGCCAGAATGAAATTTGCCTTTAGTGGCGAAGTGTACACTGATGTGAAACTTCCTGGCAGATTAAAACTGTGTGCCGGACCGAGAGTAGAAAACGTGACCTTCACCTTCCGCGGATACGTGTTCTACTGACAGAGCTACCCATGCATGACTCACGACCCATCCTTATATCTTTACTTCAGGCAGTACTTCGTCTCCTTGCTTGGGTAGCTTAGTAGATAGAGCACTTGCCCGCGACAGGCAAAGGTCCTGAGTTCGAGGCTCCGTCCAGCTCACAGTTTTAATCTGCCAGCAAGTCAAATGTCAGCTCACATTCCGCTGCAGAGTGAAATTTCTTTTTGAAAAGATCTCCTAGACTATGGATAAGTCATGTCACTGCAATATCCTTTCTTCTAGGAGTGATAGTAGTGCAAGTTTGGCAGGAGAGCTTCTGTAAAGTTTGGAAGATAGTAGACCAGTTAATGACAGAAGTAAATCTTTGAGTCGTGCATGGGTAGCTCAGTCGGTAGAACGGTTATCCGCGAAAGGCAAAGGCCACCAGTTCGAGTCTCGGTCCAGTACACAGGACTCGGATTACGAAGCATACGCATCTTCGAACTCCCCTTTGAGGTTCTGTCTGACTGATGCGCCACGCCCATATAGAAGAGTGCTTATCCACGTGGAAGTGAAATGGTCCAACTTCACGACCTACCCCGCTCTCAACAACATGTACCCTCATAATTGTTCATCGTCGGATGCAGAGCAATCGTCATCTACGATGGACAACACCAAACATGCGCTGGACGCAGGGAAGAAAGCCACGTCCTTTCAGAATTCGTACAGCGTATGATTGTGCAAGTTCCAAACGACGAACCCGTGCTTACGTCTACGCCGATGCCGCTGACACTAGCGTATGTGGACACGTTTCGAAACAGATCACATCCCGAAGAGTGACCGCCTCCACTATTCTGACAGTTTATGGCGACCGACTGTGAAGAAACGGCGCACACTTCTGCGACTACGGCGCAGGCGACGCCGTTAACTGACGGGACAGGATCGGTAGGAGGGATCGAAATTGATCCTACCGTTTTACCAACAGCTGCTTCCGTCCCTGAGCGCGGGGGTCACTTCTGCACTCGGACACTGGTGCGCGCACACGCAAACAACGCTCGCCGAAGCGCCACTAGAAAAAGACACCTGCTTAATGCACTCCACAGTAGAGGGAGTTGCGTATAACGACGATACAGTGAAACAGGATGCGTCACGGGAGGTTCTACCTCCCACACAGCAATACGATGCGAATCACACGAGACAGGGGTTAGACCCAACAAACGAAGATCCGCCGGTAGGAGTAGCTCCATCCTCCGCAACAACACCTTTGCGTTCGATCAGACCGGCGGGAGAAACACGACGAGAGATGGACCTTCAGCATAGGAACTGGGTCGATGAATCCGATACTGATCCACAGATCGACGATGCAGCGGCAGTGGCGGGTGCTGTGTTCACCGGATGCTAAGCAGGCAGCAGATGCAGATGCAGACGCAGACGGTCGTACAGACACCATGTCGCCGAGCAGCAACGCACAAGTTAAGCTTTCATGTGTGCTTCAGGCAATGAGGACCAGCGGCAGGCGGATCGAGCAGCCTCTACTAACATTAATACAATCACAACACCGGTCAAAGTGGAATTGCTACGAACCATGTTGCGTGCATCAGACGCCGACATCGTCTCTCTGCAGGAAGCATGAATAGAGAGCTTCCGCGATATTTTTGAGTACGATACATACATGGCACCCACTACAACAATGGCAGCGGAACAGCGATACGTTTACGTGAAGGCATAGTAGCCGAGGACGTGGTGCACCTGCCGTCAGCGCGAGGACTGGCGCTCACAGTGCTCGAAGTGAGGGTCCGAGATAAGGCGCGATCGATCCCGATTGTAAACAGAGGAGACTGCGCCACTATTCTTAGGCTGGTATGAACATGTCTTCTTTGGAGGCGACTTCAGTGGTGTGCCCGCATCTCGTGGTCGTGCGGTAGCGTTCTCGCTTCCCACGCCCGGGTTCCCGGGTTCGATTCCCGGCGGGGTCAGGGATTTTCTCTGCCTCGTGATGGCTGGGTGTTGTGTGCTGTCCTTAGGTTAGTTAGGTTTAAGTAGTTCTAAGTTCTAGGGGACTTATGACCACAGCAGTTGTCCCATAGTGCTCAGAGCCATTTGAACCATTTTTTCAGTGGTGTGCTCGAAGGTTCAGCACCCAAGCTATAATTCAGAGGAGACTGCGCCACTATTCTTAGGCTGATATGAACATGTCTTCTTTGGAGGCGACTTCAGCGGTGTGCTCGAACTAAAGGTTCAGCACCCAAGCTATAATTCAGAGGAGACTGCGCCACTATTCTTAGGCTGGTATGAACATGTCTTCTTTGGAGGCGACTTCAGCGGTGTGCTCGCACTAAAGGTTCAGCACCCAAGCTATAATTCAGAGGAGACTGCGCCACTATTCTTAGGCTGGTATGAACATGTCTTCTTTGGAGGCGACTTCAGAGGTGTGCTCGCACTAAAGGTTCAGTACCCAAGCTATAATTCATGCCAGGAGCATGCGGCAACTGATACATCACATGAATCTAATCGATACATGGGAGACAGTAACTGGCGACATACGCAGCTATACATGTGTTACAAGTCACTCTGCAAGTCGCCTCTATCGAATTTACGTAACATGTCGTCTCGAATCTGCGATCCTCGATGGGGAATTATCATATGGCGCCTGTTTAGATCACATAGCATACGTATGCACACTCGCCCTACGTAGTCAACGGGTGTGGAGAAGTCGCGGTGTTTGTAAATTGAATACAGTGTACCTCAGGGAGCCTGAGTGCAAACGCTTAATCGAAGACACTTGGCACGTGTGTGAACGACTCCTCCCGACATATCCGACGACGTCGCAGTGGTGGGTGGAATACGTTAAGCCTGCATTGCGCCGAGCGTTGATTGCATACGGAAGGGAATAGATGATGTGGAGGCGCCACACAACGGAATTTTATTTCACGATGCTCCGCGAATTTCCTGTACAAGAGCCTTCACAGGCTCGGCCCGCTGCTATAAAACGAGCGCAGGCCCAAATAATTTCCATAACGCGACGCCGTCTGGAGGGGGTTCGCAGTGCGTGCAAGGCCTTTGAACGAGTCCGTGGAGATTCGCCGTCGATGTATCACGTTATCAGAGGAAAGCAACGTAGTCGTAGAACCTTAATACAGACGATCGTATTGCCGGATGACAACCCGAAACGACAATGCCAACGCCTTTGTGGAACAATACGGCCATCTCTACCATCTCTATGAGCAAGTAGAACAGGACGAGGCAGCCTTCCATCATGTCCCGCGGACGCTATCCGCTTGCCTCGACGCGACGGCCAAGCGAGAGTTAACGGGGGAAATCACAGATGACGAGGTAATAGAAGCGTTCGACGAGGGAGCGTCACAGACATGTCTCCCAACGTCTCTCTTCCGCTCACCTTTGTGGAGGGAATGGTCGTCCCTATCCACAAACCATTCGGAGGCATAGGGATACAGGCTTACCGGCCACTGACCCTTCTTAACTGCGACTACAAGATCTACACCAGGATACTTGCAGGATATTAGATGATTACCCACATCGTTTATATTTTATGCAGTGATTCGTACACCAAAGGATGAGTAATGTTGCCTTCCTCAGATGAGGCCTTCTTTACACGTAATTGGTATTGTAACAGCAGGAACAGCCACATCTAGGACTACAAGAAGCCGCTTTTCTTTGCTGTTAGAACTTGTAAACGAAGGTTCTCCATAAGCATGTAGGATCTATAATGTGCCCCATAGGTTAAATGTAACAGCTTATTTGCAGGCCTTCAGACCACATTTGCGGAACTGCTGGATAATCTGCCGCTTGCTGTCTGCAGAAGCCTTGGTTCCAGCAAGGTGTAGCTGTAGCACACTTCAATGTTAATGCTCAAATACAGCTCACTGTCAGTTCTGGCGAACATTTAATAGGACGAGGAAGACCTGTTACGTGACCAGCGCTTTCTCCTACATTTTTAGGGACATGTCCGGAGTATGGTTTACGTCAGTTCAATTGCAAGTACGCTGAAGAGAAAAAGAAACTGGCGCATGTGCCTAATTTCGTGTAGGGCCACCGCGAGCACGCAAAAGTACCGCAACACGACGTGGCTTGGACTCGTCTAATGTATGAAGTAGTGCTGGAAGAAACTGACACCATGAATCCTGCAAGGCTGTCCATAAATCCGTAAGATTACGAGATGGTGGAGATCTCTTCTGAACAGCGTGTCGCAAGGCATTCCAGATATGCTCAATAATGTTCATATCTGTGAAGGTTGGTGGCCAGCGAAAGTGTTTACTCCCAGAAGAGTGTCTCCGGAGCCACTCTGTAGAAATTCTGGACGTGTTAGGTGTCACATTGTACTGCTGGAATTTCCAAAGTCCGTCTGAATGTACACTGGACATTAATGGATGCAGGTGATCAGGCAGGATGCTTACGTACGCGTCACCTGTCAGACTCGTATCTGCACGTATCAGGGGTCCCATATCACCCCAACTACACTCCCTTACAGAGCCTCCACCAGACTGAACAGTCCTCTGGTCACATGCAGGGTCACATGCGGGGTCCATGGATTCACGAGGTTGTCCCCATACCCGTACACGTCCATCCGCTCGATACGATTTGAAACGAGACTCGTCCGACCAGGCAACAAGTTTCCGGTCATCAACAGTCCAACGTCGGTGTTGACGGGTCCAGGCGAGGCGCAAAGCTTTGTGTCGTGCAGTCATCAAGGGCACACCAGTGGGTCTTCGGCTCCAAAAGCCCATATCGACGACGTTTCGTTGAATGGTTCATACGCTGACACTTGTTGATGGCCCACCACTGAAATCTGCAGCAATGTGTGGAAGTGCTGCACTTGTGTCACATTGAACGATTCTCTTCAGTCGTCGTAGATCCCGTTCTTGCAGGATCTTTTTCCGGCCGCTGCTATGTCGGCGATTTGATGTTTTACTTGATTTCTGATATTCACGGGACACTCGTGAAATGGTCATATGGGAAAATCCCCACATCATTGGTACCTCGGAGATGCTGTGTCCCATCGCTCGTGCGCCGACTATAACACCACGTTCAAACTCACTTCAGTCTTGATAACCTGCCACTGTAGCAGTAACTGATCTAACAACTGCGCCAGACACTTTCTGTCTTACACAGGCGTTTCCAACCGTAGCCCCGTATTCTGCCTGTTTACATATCTCTGTATTTGAATATGCAAGTCCATAACAATTTCTTCAGTGTGGATCTGAGCTAATAGCTCGAACCATTCATGCTTTCTACGAAATTCAACAGCATCCTGATTTGCTCTCCATAATTGGACGGGCAGAAGGTGTGCAGAATGTATTGATGCAGTATGTAGATTTTTTGAACTGTTACTGTAGATTACTGTCAAATCATGCCTAATAATATACGGCAATTTGTTGGATAGGTCCTGAAACACCATGAATAGGCTTACTCCTCCAATAATTCACTATGGACATACAGTAATTACATTACACCTTTAGGATTAGGTGGTGGTGGTGGTGGTTAGTGTTTTAACGTCCCGTCGACAACGAGGTCATTAGAAACGGAGCGCAAGCTCGGGTTAGGGATGGAGTGGGAAGGAAATCGGCCGTGCCCTTTCAAAGGAACCATCCCGGCATTTACCTGAAACGATTTAGGGAAATCACGGAAAACCTAAATCAGGATGGCCGGAAACGGGATTGAACCGTCGTCCTCCCGAATGCGAGTCCAGTGTGCTAACCACTGCGCCACCTCGCTCGGTCTTTAGGATTAACCCTCACAATTCCAGGGCGGTGGGTGAGGTAGTGAACGGGTTACTTCATTGCAATCTGCTCAGTTGCTATAAATTTTAAAATCTTGAAAAAATATTTATTTTTTTTAATTAATTCTTCGCCAGATTAAACAAACATTTCAAATTTTTCAGTTAAACTTAACCCAAAAATTTAAGTCTTAATAGTAAATGTCACTTTCCCGAAAGAATGTCGCATTCAATATTATCAGGTCAGGTCCTTACTTACACATGAATTCCTCTTTCAAAAGTATGTTGTTTATGTACGTCAACAACAATTAACGAGTTTTTGTTAGGGTGGGAATAATGTACCCTCCCCCCTTAATACTCCGTGTAAACGGCACGGTTCGAATAATAATGACAGGCCTATACCGCCTACCTCAAGCTCCAGAACATTTTGCTCCTTCTCTGTTGCCCTTTCGTTCGTAGATATGCTGAAATTGTATACTGAAATTCAAAGTTTGATTCAACGCCAATTACGGTAGCACAGTTATTGTAAAATCGACTCTTAATTTTTCCCCTATCTTGGGGCTGCACTGTTCACGCCCTGTTTCGTAAATAAACCTATGTCATTTCCACAGCAAACAACATAAATATACTTACCGCTTAGTAATGATCTCCTTGTTTCAGTCTACTGTGTGCGGTAGATATAAACGACTATAACCTTATAACACGCACGCATTAGCTTACACTGTGCACTGAACATACCGGATGTACCGTTATGCGGCATATATGTATACGGATTAGCAATTAATTTCCTGTTACGACTCAAATAAACTTTTTAACCTTTTTAACATCACGTCCCGCTCAGCGCTCCCACGAGCGAGCCAGGCTTCCACTTCTCTATGCCGGGGGACCCCAACACTCTTCGCCTCAAACCTCAACCGATCGCGTGCTAAAGAAACAAATGCGAATCTAACAGCGGACTGCTTAAAATTGGACTCGCATCTGTCTCTATAGCAGATGTCGCTAACTGACGCCTTTGAGGTCGTGTCCGGTACGGAGGTGAGTCTGCAAAACTGTTATACCATTATCGATATTTCCTATAATGGCTTCATTTAACTTCTCTGATTTTACTTAATGTGACTTCTGCGTAACTGTGCTCTTTGATGTTACATTGATGGAAATGTTTTACTCATTATTTACGATAATTTATGTAATTTTAATTATTCTAAGGATGTAATTTCAAAATTAATATGCCTTAAAAGAATGTAAACGTTAAATCTTTAATTGTAATACTGGTTTATGAGTAGGGAAAGTAGGTTGGTAATCATGTAAAACTTGGAGGGGTGTCCCTCGAAAGCGGACCTGGCTCGGCGGGAGTAGGAGAGGTCGATCTGGCGATCGAACGCCAAAGCTCCTTTGTGGCATGAGTCAGTCGGTGGCTAGCAGGCAAAGGATGCGCATCTTGTAAACCGAAAGAGGAGATTTCAAGTATTTAGTTCAAAGATTCTTCTTATTGAAATAATAGTGTTTGCAGTTTGGCTCAAATGGCTCTGAGCACTGAGAGACTTAACATCTGAGGTCATCAGTCCCCTGGACTTAGAACTACTTAAACCTAACTAACCTATGGACAACACACACATTCATGCCCGAGGCAGGATTTGAACCTGCGACCGTAGCAGCAGTGCGGTCCCAGACTGAAGCGTCTAAAACCGCTCGGACACAACGGCCGGCGTTTGTAGTTTCATGTGCTGTGTAATTAGCAGTGTTTCCCATATTGTGTTGTTACTAAAGTGTTCAGCTTCGATCTGAGTCTACCGATAGATTAGGTTCTGGGTCCCCATGCTAATAGTTGAGCCAGGTTTAAAGGTCATATTACGATAACAATAATCAAAAATAGGCAACTGGCTACAAATATTCAAACTATTCTGGATCCAGATATCATATGTTCTGTTTGAAATAAATAGTATAAGGATGTGAATGTTCCTTGAAAATGCAAGTAATAATCAGCACGAAAGATACAATTACTTCATAACTATTTCAGCAGTAGTAATTTTCTATAATTAAACTGACTCACAAGGGGACCCTCCATACTGTAAACCACGGATTTTGATGCGCTTCAAATATTTTGTAGGATCACTTACCCTGAGTACCTGGCTATCCGGTTTTTTTAGCGACGGGCCTTGGTTTTTGAGAAACTCGATTTTGAAGTTCATTGCGTGTTTTATATACCGTAACATTACATATCTTCCGAGAAAGTCAGCGTGACGCAGCGGTAAAGGTTCACGGCCACCGCGGTGGAGGTACCGTGTTCGAATCCTCCTCGTGGTTGTTTTTTTTTTTTCTTTTTCAAAATCGACCGAATTTTTCAATTTTATTTCAAAGAATATCAACAAATAGTGTAAGGTGTGCGAAATTATAAACATATATTCAGTTATTAATTTTTTCAAATATTCATTCCCTTTGTGGTTCGCAGTTGGAGTTCCAAATGTTCGTACAACTTTCGCTTCTTGTATTATCTGAAATCAATCTCCGCCCATTATCTTCCCCTCTCCCGTGAATACCGTTGGCCGTAACGGGAACACCAGTTCCTAGTTGCGGCCAATCAGGATGCGAGTTGCATTTCTTTACGTTCGATCTAGCTAAGGCGTCAGTTGCTCGCAAAGCGTCTTTAATGCCGTGTGTTAACAAAATTCTGTGAAATGGAAGAACCAAGTGTCTCTGCAGTAGTGCAGCCAGAAGAAGATCCAGAAATAGAGGAGTTGAACGAAGAATCAAAAGGCGAAATCACAAATGCCATTAAATAAGCTGAAAAATCTACTCCGCTAGCAGGATTCGAACACGGTACCTCCAACGCGGTAACCGTGAACTTTTACCGCTGAGCTACGGTGACTTGCTCGGAATATAATTAATGTTACTGGTATACAAAGTGCGCAATCAACTTCAAAATCGATTTTCTCAAAAACCAAGGCCCATCGCTAAAAAACCAGATAGCCAGGTACTCGGGGTAAGTGCCTCTACAACATATTTGAAGCGAATCAAAATCCGTGATTTACAGTATGGAAGGTCCCCTCGTCAGTAGTGCTCCGCCATTAGTAATCATTTACCTGTAATTGTCATTATCTTCCTATCGTGATGTGCCCAGTAAGTGTTAACTAAATGTGTTAATACTCCTCCTGTGTAGTTGAAGTCAAATCACTGCTAAATTAGTAGCCAAACTGTGCTACTGTCTTGTGTCTTATGAGCGAAATGGAAGTTCAGTATGAAGTTAAGTCAACCCCAATAGTTAACTTTCTTTATGAACCATGCTAGTAGTGGGTGCAACTTTGCGTAATTAGGCTGGCGATGGTTTCCTTACGTAATTATAGTTTACTTGATTAATAATAGAATCTTGGTTCAGTTCCCGCTTACCTTGCTACTACTTCCTTTCAAAATAAATCATTGGGGAAACAAAATTCGTCCGATACCTTACCATTACACACAGTCACTGTGAGAAAATAAAAGCCCTTTCACAGGGATAATGTTATCGGCATATCGCTAATTTAATAGTAGTTGGCAGTGTTGTAAGTCGACTGGAATGCCAGTGGCTGATGATGTTTTCACTGGATACGGCCGGCAAGGGGAAGAGATATCGTGACGTAAAGTTCCTGATCGTCAGTCTTTGCGCCAATGTTCTGGATTAACAGAGTGAGGGCACGTTGAAGGCGATGCGTCCGTCGGATAGGAACATTAAGCTCGGCGGCTCCTCTGCTGCCACTGGAGAGGAGAAGGCTATCTACTGGCACCGGGTTTAAGCCCCTCTCATCCTCATCACTTAACACAAACGTAACACCATACTACACACGCCGCCGTTGCTCTCACCTACTTGCTACAAATACACATACAACACAGCTCTCGCACATCCGCAAGCAAAGTGGCCAATGTGCGCGGAGGAAGTATACCATTTCCGCCGGCGGCTGAACTCCGCCTTCCCACTGTACAACACATGCATTTACACTGGTTTAAATTATACGCTGAACACATCGGTTGCATGTGAGACCTGAGTTTCTCACGGCGTATACAACGTTCAAATAACTTACAGGAACACAACCGGTTGTCATCGTCGATAGCCCGTGATGTTGCGACGTCAGCAGTAGTTCCATATTCAAGCGAAACTACACCAAGTGAGAGCTGAGTAACAGAATTTAAAACCTCGGTTTGCAGAGAAACTCCGAAAAGATATCACACACATGCTGTAAACACTAGTGCCATCATAAACCAAAAATGAACGACGTCAGATGTTATCAATAGTGGAATTGATAATCAACGGGTGGGGTAGTATTAACTCTGTCCCTTCGTTTTTTGATAAGAGAGAGGGTAAGATTCCAAGCAGAATTAAAAGAAGATACTATCTCTATTTATAAGGTTACTTGCTAATTTAATTTCAGCTGCTGCCATAATAAGACAATCCTAATAGCTGGAAGTGCATGCCAGAATTTCGTGTTATATTTCATAGGATGACTGGTGTGAAGAAACTGTCGGTAACTTCTGATGTCATTCCTCTTTGGTTTGTGGTAGCACTAGTGTTTATAGTGTGTGTGTGTGTGTGTGTGTGTGTGTCTTTCCCGAGTTTCTCTGCAAACCGAGTTTTTAATTTAAACTCCCTTGCACAGCGTAGTTTTGCTCTTGTCGAAATATCGGAGGTCGACGACGCCGTCACCCGGCTATACACTCGCAAGGTATCTAAACACCGGTTGCATCATCAAGCGCCACATATGTAAGCGCAGCACCAAATTGTTGCCTTTCACCACTCAAATAAACTATTTCACCTCAGATCCTGCTCCGCGCTCCGACGAGTCAGGCTTTCGTTAATCTCTATCGGTTAGAAGGTCAGTAGTATTGTTCAGTATTATTGACTTTCTCCTTAGACTGCTCAATAATATTGACAGTATCACTGTACAATGATACTGTGGTTCGGAATGCTGAACGAGACAAAGGCGCTGCTGCAGTGATGTATGCTCTACTTTACTGCAAGCACAAAAAAAAAAAGTAAACGAAAAATTCATTCAAGGAGCGTCGAAGATCAGTCTCAAAAACTTATTGAGAGAATCGAAGTTGAAAAAAAAAATACTAGCGTAATTTTTTGTGCGTGTTGATAGTCCAATACTTGATACATTACTATCAACGTTTCTCCCCATACATTTGCTTCCCTATACATAGGCATTTACCCATTCGCCTCCTTCCACCACCGAATAAAATTTTGCGGACGCCCATAGCCCCGTCAAAAAAAAAAAAAAAAAAAAAAAAAAAAAAAAATTAGAGACGGAGTTACACCAAGTCTGCGTTTATCATTATTCTAGGATACCTTGCTACTGTTAATTGTCTCGTAGACATGAATTTACAAGTGCAGTTCACCTTACAGTATTTGAGACAGTTATGGAAACGTGTCATGCAATACGTGTGCACTAAAGGCAAGTAATGTACACACAGCGATATGTACTTCTATTTATAACTTTGCATTAATTAAAGTTTTAATAAACACCTACCTTCGTGGCCGTTCTCAGCAATAAATCATAAGATTCATCATCATAGTTCCGTTAAAAAAGCAACCTGCTTTAAGGCACAAATCGTGATTTTACTTAGATGCGCGATGCATTTTGGTCAATACTCATTTGTTATCTGTTACCTGTAGTGGTTACATACCCTTGAAACAGAGTAGTATTAAAGTAAGTACGAAAATTGGTGCAGAACTGTCAAACACCTGAAGATGAGAGACCCAGGGCTCGACATGCACCGCGCTCGTTGAAACAGAATGACTGAAGTCACAGGAGAAACACTAACAGGAATGGGTAAAATTATCTTCATTTTTTGTACTAATCTTGCACTACCAACCGACACTGCCGGCAATGGTATATACATTTCGATGCATCCTAATAATAATGTTCGTTCGTTTTGTTTTGAACTCGTTTTCCATACAACAACAAACCTAACCTAATGTAACCTCCTTGGTCTACGTATCACACTAGAGAATGTCAATGATATTGACAGTGCCCCCAACCATAGAAAATACACTCCTGGAAATGGAAAAAAGAACACATTGACACCGGTGTGTCAGACCCACCATACTTGCTCCGGACACTGCGAGAGGGCTGTACAAGCAATGATCACACGCACGGCACAGCGGACACACCAGGAACCGCGGTGTTGGCCGTCTAATGGCGCTAGCTGCGCAGCATTTGTGCACCGCCGCCGTCAGTGTCAGCCAGTTTGCCGTGGCATACGGAGCTCCATCGCAGTCTTTAACACTGGTAGCATGCCGCGACAGCGTGGACGTGAACCGTATGTGCAGTTGACGGACTTTGAGTGAGGGCGTATAGTGGGCATGCGGGAGGCCGGGTAGACGTACCGCCGAATTGCTCAACACGTGGGGCGTGAGGTCTCCACAGTACATCGATGTTGTCGCCAGTGGTCGGCGGAAGGTGCACGTGCCCGTCGACCTGGGACCGCACCGCAGCGACGCACGGATGCACGCCAAGACCGTAGGATCCTACGCAGTGCCGTAGGGGACCGCACCGCCACTTCCCAGCAAATTAGGGACACTGTTGCTCCTGGGGTATCGGCGAGGACCATTCGCAACCGTCTCCATGAAGCTGGGCTACGGTCCCGCACACCGTTAGGCCGTCTTCCGCTCACGCCCCAACATCGTGCAGCCCGCCTCCAGTGGTGTCGCGACAGGCGTGAATGGAGGGACGAATGGAGACGTGTCGTCTTCAGCGATGAGAGTCGCTTCTGCCTTGGTGCCAATGATGGTCGTATGCGTGTTTGGCGCCGTGCAGGTGAGCGCCACAATCAGGACTGCATACGACCGAGGCACACAGGGCCAACACCCGGCATCATGGTGTGGGGAGCGATCTCCTACACTGGCCGTACACCACTGGTGATCGTCGAGGGGACACTAAATAGTGCACGGTACATCCAAACCGTCATCGAACCCATCGTTCTACCATTCCTAGACCGGCAAGGGAACTTGCTGTTCCAACAGGACAATGCACGTCCGCATGTATCCCGTGCCACCCAACGTGCTCTAGAAGGTGTAAGTCAACTACCCTGGCCAGCAAGATCTCCGGATCTGTCCCCCATTGAGCATGTTTGGGACTGGATGAAGCGTCGTCTCACGCGGTCTGCACGTCCAGCACGAACGCTGGTCCAACTGAGGCGCCAGGTGGAAATGGCATGGCAAGCCGTTCCACAGGACTACATCCAGCATCTCTACGATCGTCTCCATGGGAGAATAGCAGCCTGCATTGCTGCGAAAGGTGGATATACACTGTACTAGTGCCGACATTGTGCATGCTCTGTTGCCTGTGTCTATGTGCCTGTGGTTCTGTCAGTGTGATCATGTGATGTATCTGACCCCAGGAATGTGTCAATAAAGTTTCCCCTTCCTGGGACAATGAATTCACGGTGTTCTTATTTCAATTTCCAGGAGTGTACATATCTATGGAGTGAGTATAGCCTACTGCGTTTGTTTTCAACATCAGACCGGGCTAGTCACGTGAATTTGGGACGAAGCTGCTTGTCTACAATTTGCTGTAATAGCCCTTTGTTTTGTATACATTTCTGGTCGTTTAGTTTTAGCAGCAGCCTTGGTGCAGTACTGTCGTTGCTACGGATGTAAAGATAAGTATGTGAAAAGGGGGCCAGTTACTTTTCATAGGTAGGCACAACAAATGTGTAATTGTAAATGACATATTCGTACGAGGCATTTTATATGTTGAAAAATATCGAGACACGGTATTATGAAGTCTTGCGTAATAAACTGCAAGTCATTGTATACATATTGGTGCTCTCTTCATACGCAGATAAAATTTATACATTGCGTGCTGATTAATCTCCTCCAATTCAATCCTATGTGTTTCTAAGTATTTCTGCATGAGACAGTTTCCTACACAGTTTCACTGTAACGTATTATTAGAAGAGATTCAACAATATGAATCAGTACAATACAAGGTGTTAAAAAATGTTATCTGTCACTTCTTTTGTTACTCCAAAGTTCGAGCACTGATCTTGTGCCCTTTTTTTTAGCATACTGCATGGTTTTACTTTTCAGATGAGATAGTGAAACAATGTTATAGATATTTTACTCGTCTATAAAAAGCAGAAAGGTAAATAAAGAAAAACTGAAAATAATAATGGACAAGCAGGTGGTGCAAATCGCTTACCGTTTTTACTGTAACAATTTCACAGTTCCAAATGCTTAGCATTTTCGTGACTCTTAGGCGTCGTTTACAGTTTCATTGTAACGTAATTAATTAGAACCGAGATATGAAAGACAAATAAGTGCAATAGAAAATGTTAAATAATATTGTTTGTTGTCACTTATCATCCTGTTACTGAAAAAACGTGAATAAAGTGGAATCAGCGCTGTGATACTGTGGCGAAAAAGCGCAATACGATTGCTCTTCACATCTTTAAGCCAACTTCATATCCTGCAATTAGATTCTCAAGATGACAGTAAAATGCGAATACAAAGTTTAGCGGTACTTTTGAAGGTGATCTGTCTGTTGCAACGACGTAATAACACCCACAATACGCTAAGCGCTATATGGGCTAAAATGCGCCGTTCCAAAATTACGTGACTTGAACTGCAGGAGATACTGTGGGCAGGATTATGCGCATCCGAATGCTCACCCCGTTATACTCTGTGTTACCCATAGACGGCACACTATTTATCATAGAGGCGTATTGCAAAATATTTTTTGTGTCCTAATTCTCACACCTACAGATTCACTATTACTACGCATCAGGAAGTATAGCGCACTATTACTGACCGTCTAAGGAGCGCTTAAGAATCTCCATTAACCGTCCGTCAGCGATCGTGTACTAAAGAAACAAATGCAACGCTAACCGCGGACTACTGATACATAAAACGACATGCAGCTTAAAACTGGACTCGTATTCGGGAGGAGGACGGTTCAAATCGTTGCCTGGTGATTCAGATTCCTAAATTTTCCACCGTTTACGTAACTCGCTAAAGGCAGATGCGGGTACGATTCCCGTGAAAATAACTCCGCATACATCTACCTGCAGAAAAGGAAAAAAGTCATAAAATAAGTCTATTTTTTCGGGGTGGTAATTAGAACATTATGACAGACCGTCGGACGAGGGTCGGCACTTGTATTTTCCTCTTCTACTACTTGCGCCAGATAAAGTTTAAAAAAAAAAGAAAGTGTGTGAAATCTTATGACTTAACTGCTGAGGTCATCAGTCCCTAAGCTTACACACTTCTTAACCTAAATTAACACACACAACCATGCCCGAGGGAGGACTCGAACCTCCGCCGGGACCAGCAGCACAGTCCAGCGCCTGAGACCGCTCGGCTAATCCCGCGCGGCAGGTGAAGTTAAAAATCTCGCCATTTGAAAGTATCTTGTAGACGCTTACTGACCGAGTGCCACTGATCTGCACAGATTCCAGCGAACGTACTTTTTTTTTATTGAGGAAGGGTTTGGAAGTCTGATACAATTAAGCTTCAAAATATCGCGTATTTTAAAAACCACGAATTGTTTCCCGATGATATCGCACTGCTTAGGTCGGAAGGTAAGCGTTTTTTTATCTCTAATTATTAACCCAATGTCTGCCATACGAGTCTTTGAATCAGCACTCGTTGACCCTTCCAGTCGCAGATGAAAGATATGAAAATGTATAAAACAGAAAGCGGGTATTTTACCAGTGCCGCCATCATTTTTAAAACGTTGGAGAGCTTCTATACGACACAATGTGACGAGGAAAACGTCCAGCAAGCCTATGCCGGGCACCGTGAATTAGACACAGAGAGACAAATTTTGCTAGAGAAGGGAAAGTATTCAAAGCGAGCCAGCCCGTTATTTATGCGAAACAGCGCAAAACTAAATCCGCGTGTTTACTCGCCGATGGAGGTGAGCGCACCAGGCGGGCGTGTTTGCACGGCAAGCCGGATCTCCAGAATCAATAGAGCCAACAAACACTGTCCGTCGCCGGTTAATGTATTAAGTGTGTTATTTATCCAGCGCGCGGAGACAGTGTGTGTGGATTTACAGTGCAGTGTTATAAAATACTGCAGAGCAAACAAGTGCCTGGGAAGGTTGCGAGGGGCGGCCGTGTGCGGCACTCACGTGTCGGACGCGGAGCAAAATGCGTTCAGCGTTAAAAGGGGCAGGCCGCTGCGCTTCAAGGGGACTAATTGGATGGCGGCAGCCGTGAAGCGGATGTTTCCTCGGACTGCACCTTGCATCAAGCGAGAGAGAGAACGCTGCCGCTTTATCTGACGCGCCGCGCTGTGAACGAGTATTACCGTTAGTAAGAGAAGGCTGGAGGTGCCGTCTGGAGTAAAAAAAAAAAAAAAAAAAAAAAAAAAGGAGGGCGAGACAACAAAGCGGAAAACTTTGCCGGGCCGCCTGTGAGAACCGCCAGTTCCCGTAATTGTGCGAGAGCAGGGGGCCCCCTGGCTGCGGTAGCCATCTCCCCACCAACTTCATTCCCCGGACGGGCGGAGCCGCAACGCGTCTGGCTCTCCGAAGCATCCGACACTACCTTCACGCTATTTTATGTAATTTTTTCTTTCCGCCTGTCATCAGTCTCTCGGGTGTTTTGGACCTCTGTTATCCATCTAGTCCTAGCTTACAGAAATCTTCTTTACGCTTCAAATATAATACACAGAGAATGCCCAGTAATCTGTTGTAATTATTTTAACTGCGTAGAAGTAGACGAAGAGAAAGGTGAGTTTGCACCCGTGCACCTTGCGCCTGTGCCTGCCCCACGAGCAAATAGAGGCTCACGTGCGGGTGCGTGCTTCTTTCACGCCTAGAGGGAAGTACGCATTCTACTCCAGTGATCAAGCCGCACAGAACATTACATGCGTCCTTGTGTCCGGTCAATGGACAGTGGATTTGTTAATGAGAGCCAGTCAACTAAGCCACTAGGGTTGCCACATATAAAAGCAGAAAACCACGACCACCCATATATATAAATAAAAATGTGAATGTTCGTTTGCTCAAAATATCTCCGAAAGTACTTCACCGACTCCTTTCAAATTTTGACACAACGTTGCATTGGAATAGGAGTGTGTTTTTATATGCCACATGTTGTTGTGGTCTTCAGTCCTGAGACTGGTTTGATGCAGCTCTCCATGCTACCCTATCCTGTGCAAGCTTCTTCATCTCCTAGTACTTACTGCAATCTACATCCTTCTCATCTGCTTAGTGTATTCATCTCTTGGTCTCCTCTATGATTTTTATCCTCCAGGCTACCTTCCAATGCTAAATTTGTGATCCCTTGATACCTCAGAACATGTCCTACCAACCGGTCCCTTCTTCTTGTCAAGTTGTGCCACAAACTCCTCTTCTCCCCAATTCTATTTTCTCCTGATAACGACGTCCTCCTGAGTAGTCCCCTCCTAGAGAACCGAATAGAGGATTATTTTATCTCTGGAATATATTACCCAAGAGGACGCCATCATCATTTAACTACAGTAAAGCTGCATGCCCTCGGGAAAAATTATGACTGCGGTTTCCCCCTTTTTAGCCGCTCACAGTACCAACACAGCAAGGGCATTTTGCTTAGTGTTACAAGGCCAGATCAGTCAATCATCCAGACTGTTGCCCCTGCAACTACTGAAAAGGCTGCTGCCCCTCTTCAGGAACCACATGTTTGTCTGGCCTCTCAACATATACCCCTCCGTTGTGGTTACACCTACGGTACGGCCATCTGTATCGCTGAGGCACGCAAGCCTCCCCACCAAGGTGGGGGAATTGGACAGAGACAGAGAGAGGGAAGAATAAAGGGAGATGTCGAGAGGGGAGAGAGAGAGAGAGAGAGGAGCAGGTGACGATGTTGAGAAATGGTGGAGAAAAAGTCAGACAGAGGGAGGAGGAAGGAGGGGGAATTGGGCAGAGACAGACAGATAAGAGAAGAAAGGGTGATGTCGAGAGGGAGGAGAGAAAGGGGCATGTTTCGATGGTGAGAAATGGTGGAGGAGAAGACGGACAGAGTGAGGGGGGAAGAGGTGGTGGGTAGAGAGAGGCTAAAGGAGGGGAATTGGAGAGAGAGAGAGAGAGAGACAGGAGAAGAAAGGGACATAGAGAGAGAGGGGCAGGAATCAATGGTGAGAAACGGTGGCGGAGGAGACGACAGAGGGAGGGGTGAGGAGGTGTTGGGCAGAGAGGGAGGTAGGAGGGGGAATTGGACAGAGACAGAAGGACATATATCCAACCATCATACATGAAAGAAACGTGTGCATTCTCTTTTCCTTCATTTCAATTTGATCAGAATGAGTGTCCAGAATAGCTAGTCTTAAATAGAAAAAGTCAGTTTGTTATTTCCAATATACTATTAGTAATCAGTTTTTTGTGAGATCGATGTTGGACATACTTATAACAACATAAATGTCAGTAAAAGTTTAATATATCTGTGTGGACACGACTGTGAAAATCCTGACATGTCTGGCAAAAGCCAGACACCTGACAAGTCTATGTTCTAGCGATCAGAACTATCGAGGTTGCAATGTAAACGTGTCCCATAAATGCAGGCTGATGACCACATAATATTAATTGCAAAATTTCCTCTAAGAAACAAAACACCACTAGTCTCACAGCATTTACAATGAACAGGTGAAGTGTATTTTATTTATCGCGCAAAACGTGTAGCCTTTATGATGAGTTCTAAACACGACAAAACTATACATCAATAAAAGAAGTAACAGTCTTCTAATCAATATACTTGTAAACTCCTTCAGTTTACATTAAGAATGCATATTTTTGATTCGCTTGGGGAGTTCGTAGACTGAAGCATTACAACCCACGGAATTAACTAGCTGGGAAAACGGAAATCCACGACAGTACTCTTTAAATTCCATGCGTTTCTCGTTTGCCCAGTGGATCGAAGCGTTAACGCAGAGAAAATTTAAATACGAGTGAAAAAATGAATCTTTTAACAGTGGGATGCAGTAAAACAAATCAACATACACAGGTAACTGCTGACAGACGCACGACTGTTGCACGTGTCTCCCCGTCGGGGACGGTGAGAATCCTGCTCCTGTGCACAGTGTCTTATCTGCATAAATCAGAGGCACGTACGACTTTCCATCGCTGCATGTGCTTCCTTGCTTCTTCGTGCACCGTCCGCATGCGCATACTGCACACGGACGTTGCACAGATGAAGTGCACCTTAAGAGGACCTTACCGATAGGCGTACCCTGTAGCAATCAGAAACGGAGTAACTACCAGCCTAAGGTTGAGGATTGCGTACATTCTAAACCCAGGCGTCGCTTTTACGTTAGTTCTATAGCGGCTTCCTTCCTTCCCGCTACAGTTCAGCGAGTACGGCGAGTATTCAGAAGGTGGTGCTGCGGTTCCTTCCAGTTTGTCGACTCGTTTCGTCGTACTAAAGGGTGCGCACGAGTGTTAAGCTAGTCGTGACGTAGTACGGAATTTGAGTGTACGACCTTGTTCTTGTACAGTAGCACTAATAAGCGATAACGACCGACTGTCACTATCAGGTGGCCTCTAAGAAAGCTCTGTTTTGTGAGACTGTGGAGGGTTTAAGGCGAAAATTAAGTGCCGCTGCATATATAATTGCAAATCTGCTCCACAAGAGGAAGAAGTCTGGAAAAATTCCGATGCTGTATTCTTGTTTATTCCATCATCAACATGAAAAAATATTTGTGCTCTATCAAACGAAAACAGGGCAATTAGCAACATTACTGCCATGTCCCTGCAACCAAAAAATGCTCTATTTGTGCTTTTATTTCATGGCAACATGCGTTCATGGTAAATAGCGAGTTGTATAGCTTCTCATCTATCTCTATAACTTCTTAGAAGGTGACTAAATTCATTTAAATAATTGATTAATGTTTAGAGAATACTCTTCATCCTCATGTCCTGTGTTCTTGTCCTGGAGTCACACGCTCGAGAATGGGTGTACGCCAATATCATTTATGTGTGTTTGCAGATGAGGCTATTCAGCTGCAAAATAATTGTTAAAATCCGTGATGAAACATTCAACTGTCGTTTATTTTGCACAATTCGCTACTGGTTTCGGCCAATGAGCATTATTAAGCTTGTTAATGGTCATTGATCGAAACTAGTAGTGAAATGTCCAATGAAAATGACAGCTGAAGGTTTAACCATGAATTTTTAGAATCACCCAATATAATTGTTAAACAATTTCTGAATAGAGATTAAATATTAAATTTTTACTATCACTATCTGAGAAATGGCTTGTTGTTCCACCTATGGAACGCAGTACAGCAGCGAATTTGGGTGGCATAAATTCCGTAAATCCTTGTTAGTGTTCCGGAGTAACTTAGCATGTCACACAATTCCTGTATAGTACAGACATGCAGTTAATGGGGATGTAACGGAAACTGTTCACATTTACTTTAAAAAGTCGTTACAGCCAAATTTATTAATAAACAAATCTAAAATTTTGCATTTGTAAACAAAAGAGCTGTGTTTTAAGAGAAAAGTGTAATACAATATGCAGGATTAATATTTTGCCAAAAATTTGAATTTTTAATTTTTATTGGCTTTTTTACAAAAAGCCATAACTCAAGTTCTAATCATGCATTTAATCTGAAAATTTTACTGTAGTATCCTGAGAAGATTATAAGACCACTGAACTACAGTTATTAATTTACGGTACAAATTGTGTTATTAACAACGTTTTTAATTTTGCACATCCAAAATTAATTTGTTTTCCACAATCAATCATCTAAAAATCAAAATGTAATTGTAAGATCACGTATTTTCAGCTCCAGGGAGACAGCAACACGTTGTGAACAGTTCTCGAAAATTTCACAGCATTAGCGCATGTACGTTTTGAGAAAAGGCTTCTAATAACGGAAAAAATATAAAACAGAGAAAATGAGGTTCAAAGATTTTCTTCTCAATTTTAAAATCCTCCATACTGATACTCCTCACCCTCCAGGTTTCTCTTCTCTCCCCTTCGAATCTGCCCGACATGTATTTGCAGGTAAGACACTGATCTTTACGTTTCACAACCCTGCTCTCATCGATGGCGTAAAATGCTTTCGTTTAAACACACCAGGATCTATATCAACTCTCTTCAGCATTTCAATTCAACCATTATTTTTGTTATTGTAACATAAAACTGCATCATAGACATATATTTGGAGTACTTCAAGTCCACAGAATGTCCATCTAATCTAAATTAAATTATTGAGGCTTTCATTTGCATTTTGTGTGTTGCCATGAAGACACTTCCTCAATAAATCATGGTCTGCAAGGAACGTGAATGTGGGCTTAACTGCTTTCATAATAGATTCTGATAATGAGTGTTTATGTGAATACGCCTCATTTCTGCTGCTGAACGTCCACCAATCGTCTTTGAGACACAGATTGTGTATTGGTGTTTGATCAGTGGACTGTTAGTAGAAAAAAATTGCCAACACAGAACGCCTCATTGCCTTTAAATTATGTGTGTTTTTACTGATAGCTCTCCCATAACGTAACTGAAGAGACTCAATTTCTTTCAGGGTAAACCTGCCTTTTCCTGCTAGTGGTTTTCCATCCTCAAGTACTTCACCTTTCTCCTCTTCCAGCAAGCGACGAAGCATACCGCCAAGCCTCTTTTGGATGTGGCCAACACATTCCAACTTTTCTATTGTTGTATTCTACGGATTTTTATCTATTACAGCTTTGAACGAAGAGGAGTCCCCATCACCAAGGTATGTAGCATACATAACACCATACTGGTCCTCAGATCTGAAGAACATCCTCACAACTGCAGCAGCCTTCATACCCCCACTTGAGTTACTATGATTTTTAAAGCATGGAACTGCATGCTTTTCTAGCCACAGTTTCTCACTGTCTTCATTGCTGGACATGTTCCTTGTTGCACACTGGTGGTAGTATTTAGACAATTTCTACATCTAAAACTTTCCCTGAGTCACTGCCAATAGCAGATGCAACTCCATACAGAGGTCTGTGACCCCTTTTCATCCAGGTCCCATCTACACACACACACAGGTCAGTAACATTTGTAGGAGATTCATTGTCATGAATATCTTCCACAGAGTCTATTTCTTTTTGGCTTATTTCCACCAATTCCTCCACTACTTTCTTCATAGAAACTTTGTCAGTGTCCCATACAGCATCAGACATTTGTTTAATTATTTTTTCAAACCTTGCAAAAGGTGGATGCATGTTCAGAAAACCACACAATAGATTACCTCCTTCCCTGCCCTGTCCAAGGTATCTCAGAGCTTATGCGAACCTAAAATTGCTTTGAGAAGTACCAGTTTCAGTTTTTTTTGGAGGAAAAAATGAAAATTCATAGCACCACGAATTACAAAATAATTTAAATCACAAGCTACTCCCACCCCTCTCTCTTCAACAACAATCATGCATTCCATATTTTTACAGCTAACACATGAACACGAAAACTTTAGCGCCTGGCAGAGAAGCTCTAAATCAATAAGTCTCAATCCAGTGGAATCCATATCAACGTCATTCGCGCACCTGTACAGTTCTCCTGTCCAAAGTTTCGATGTTGAAGCTCAGAGGTTATGTTCTTCATTTCGAGCTGCTTCCTCTTTTTTGTTGGTAAACCGAGTTCCATGAAACCTCCCTTTCCTAAACACAGTTTTTCCACCACCCATTATGCATAAACCTTGACTTCCACGTAAAGGTTTGCGAATTCAACCTTCTACATACTACTATGTGTTAGCATTGCCAAAAAGTAAATAAACCACACGCACGAAAGTTTTCAGGCAAATACATAGATGTCAGTCAGAGAAATAGATGTCAGCCAAAGATATCGAAAGAAAATAGTCTTCACACTGACAAAAAGTCCACTGAAGCAAGCAATTTCCGGAATGTCGGAAAAGGTTGAAGTGGCCGCCAGTGCAGTGTTAATCAGTTTAAAATTTAAAGACAAGCTCCTATCACGTTCCATTTCACACACAACATAGATTAAACTGTGTATATCAAGAAAATAATATTTTTGAAAACTCGATTTTTTGGACCAAAATCCATTACATCCTCCCTTGAAATTAGGTGGACGTGTGGGCCTAGACAAGCTCCTCAAACCACTGTAGCACAATTCAGGCCATGTGAAGCGCACAGTTACCTTACTGGGAGATGCTGTCGCTGTCAGGAATGGTGTTAAGGGTGAAGGGCTACGGGTGACTTGCACTAATTCTCACGAATCCCACAGTTGTCATGGTTTTTTGGTTATTACCACAGGTCGCATTGAAGCCAAAGCGTATGTCGCCCATAGCATAATACTGCCTCCATCGGGCTGTGCCCACATAGCACCTGTCCTACTACACAGTGCAAGCACACCTCCAACCTCCACGCTCTGTGATACCTGGACGCCTAACAGTTTGTTGCCTGCTCGTGTTTTCATCGTCCTTCAGGCACTTTTCATACATGTTCATTGCAGCAGTACGTGAACAACCGACCATCTTCGTCTTACGAATGATGCTCGTTTCCAGGCGACGGGCCGCAACAATGTGCCCTTCGTCCAAGTCCGTTAAGCCACTGGATTTTTCCCATTTGCGCCCTGTATCGTCGCTAGAGTAATACCCCATTCGTGCCTGCTCCGGTTATACAGGGTTATTACAAATGATTGAAGCGATTTCACAGCTCTACAATAACTTTATTATTTGAGATATTTTCACAATGCTTTGCACACACATACAAAAACTCAAAATGTTTTTTTAGGCATTCACAAATGTTCGATATGTGCCCCTTTAGTGATTCGGCAGACATCAAGCCGATAATCAAGTTCATCCCACACTCGGCGCAGCATGTCCCCATCAATGAGTTCGAAAGCATTGTTGATGCGAGCTCGCAGTTCTGGCACGTTTCTTGGTAGAGGAGGTTTAAACACTGAATCTTTCACATCACTATGCGTGAAACTTGCCCGCACGCGTTCAAACGTTTCTTCGCTCACTGCAGGCCGACCCGTTGATTTCCCCTTACAGAGGCATCCAGAAGCTTTAAACTGCGCATACCATCGCCGAATGGAGTTAGCAGTTGGTGGATCTTTGTTGAACTTCGTCCCGAAGTGTCGTTGCACTGTTATGACTGACTGATGTGAGTGCATTTCAAGCACGACATACGCTTTCTCGGCTCCTGTCGCCATTTCGTCTCACTGCGCTCTCGAGCGCTTTGGCGGCAGAAACCTGAAGTGCGGCTTCAGCCGAACAAAACTTTATGAGTTTTTCTACGTATCTGTAGTGTGTCGTGACCATATGTCAATGAATGGAGCTACAGTGAATTTATGAAATCGCTTCAATCATTTGTAATAGCCCTGTATACTTGCGTCTCCCCGCCACGTGCCTGCGACGCACCAGCCGACATTCAGTTTCGCTGTGGGAAAAGTTCGCAATGTTTCGGCTCATCATATGAGGGCTATTCGGAATGTAATGTCCGATCAGTCGTGGAATGGAAACCACAGTAAAAATCAAAAATTTTTTTTGGAAACAGTTAAAATGGCTCTGAGCACTATGGGACTCAACTGCTGTGATCATAAGTCCCCTAGAACTTAGAACTACTTAAACCTAACTAACCTAAGGACAGCACACAGCACCCAGCCATCACGAGGCAGAGAAAATCCCTGACCCCGCCGGGAATCGAACCCGGGAACCCGGGCGTGGGAAGCGAGAACGCTACCGCACGACCACGAGATGCGGGCTGGAAACAGTTAGTTACATCTTCCAGCTACTTCTCTACACATTCGCCGCTCCTACTGAGACATTTGTCGTCGCACTCTACCAACATTCCAATACGGTCCTCGTAGAAGCCTGTACTTTCTGTCAGTTCTCTGCGCTGATCCTCCTTGTTGTCCACGCCAAAATTTTGACTTCACAGCGAGTAGTTCATGCGAGCAGATATGATAAACGGAGGGAGCTAATTCCGTGCTGTATAGTGGATGGTCAAAACACTGCCCATCAAAAACACTGCAGGACCGTCCTCTTTTCCCCTGGAGTGAGCGGCCGAGAAATGTCGTGAGGAAGGAAATGCTTGAAAATTATGTTGTGTACATGAAACCAGGCGAAATCTCTCACAGCTACTCATACTTGGCGGGAGATACTATTTTCTAGGCACCATTACGTGCTCACTGTGAGCTCAGAACTGAGAAGAACGGCGTGACGCGATGGACCGGCATACTTGAGACACTGTCCAACATATCTACGTAAGGCTTCATATTATTTTCACTCGTTTCCATTTCACGATCTATAGGACTTGACATTCCAAATAGCGAAGTTGGACTAAGTAACGTTTTCTGACTTGCTTTGAAACTTGAGCTCTTTGAAATTTGCATGGCTCTCCTCAATGTTCTTCTAAGATCTCCCAAGGCACTATGCTAAGCACATCTATGACACACCTGCGACAAATCAAGCACCTATTTTCTGAATTTCTTTTATATTTCTCGTTAATACAGCTGATAAGGTTCGTAGGCGGACAATCCTATTTTAACGAGGATTTCGTAAGTGACCTCATTCGTCTGAGAAATGCAGTTCCTCAGTGTCACGCAAACTCCCATACTCAGGATATCTGTGTAGGGAATATGATCCAGGAACCCTGCAGCGCCGCTAAAGGCAAGAACCTAGCGGAATTGGTTTGGCGTTGGCTTTCCCAGAGTGTTACAAAGTCTCAAGCGTGTATCTGTGTCGTGTATATCACTGTGATAAGTTTTTTCGATAATGTGTTGTTATGGATGAAACCAAGGGAGAGGCACATAGCCTGCTCCTCCCGAATAGCACCAAGAGGGCCGCCGAGCTAAATATTCCCATTCGACGGACGGACCACCTCAGCAGTGTCACATGCCCTCACTTTATGCGACACTGTGGAACGGTTTGGAAATGAATCCAGGGCACTGGCGCAGAGACTGGTGATCAGCAACTTTACACCACCACCTCTCGTCCCGTTATCTCCCAAAAGTCGAGCGCCACCGCACTACCGTGTGTTAGTGACAAGCTTTTTCTTCTTTTCCCTTTTTTTAAAGAATTAGTGTGGTCAGTTTCAAGCCGATGGAGACAGGTTGGGCAAGGGTCGAACCCAGGGCTGGCCATGATGCCTCCCCCATCCTGTTCCTGAAAGGTACCATCTGATTTTTTTTTAACAGGAAGCAGGTTAAACAGACATAAGTACAATAAATACAATGTAAAGGTCGCCGTTCCAGTGGATATATAAAGAAATGCAGACGATAAGCGGGTATTCATTGGACAAATATATTACACTAGAACTGACATGTGATTACATTTTCACGCAATTTGGTTGCATAGATCCTGAGAAATCAGCACCCAGAACAACCACCTCTGACCGTAATAAGGGCCTTGATACGCCTGGGCGTATGCACAACAAAAAGTGTGCTGTGGCAACGTAAGACCAGGCAGGTGGGGCGTCAGCTCCCGCTGGTGCTCCAGGTTTATGGCATAGAGTAGTATCGAAAGTGGGCAACCATGCCTTAGGGAGAGGTGCGGGTCCCGTCGTACGGCCATTGACCTCAATCCGGGATTAGGCATTGCCGACGACAGACGACAGCAATGAAGGGGTCTCAAGAGCGAGAACGAAAATCTTGTCGAATGCGCTGTCTGCACGCCGTGATTAAATCGTGACATTCCCCTGAGGTCGTTTGTATATTAACCGGGCCACTCGGACACCCGGAGTTGTCTGTTCCGGGGATAGAGTAAAAGGGAGTATATGGCGACAAATTTTATAGCCTGCGTTAAGCACAGTTGGGTGGGGAGGGGGGGTGGGCGGAGGAATTTGGTGCCGTTGCTCCCGGCGTCGGTTAATGGATGAGTACAATAATTCCTTCAACAAAGGCTGGCAGTACAGCGTTCTCCAGCGTCGACAGTTCATAAAACATTGTCGTCCACAAACGAGACACCACACAACAAAAGCTATAAATCGTCTTTTTTTTATTTTTCAGGCATTCTTGGTATAACTGAACAAGAGTTCAAAATGGTTCAAATGGCTCTGAGCACTATGGGACTTAACAGCTACGGTCATCAGTCCCCTAGAACTTAGAACTAATTAAACCTAACTAACCTAAGGACAGCACACCACACCCAGAACAAGAGTTCAATACATATTGGCCCCCTACCTCCATACCAAAATAATACTGATAGGCAGTCTTGACAAGAGGCGTCAGATTGCGTTTCTGCAACGAAAATAATGTTTCACCACATGTAAATCAAAAAGTATTCACTAAAATTAAACCTTTTGAGACATTTCGATTTAAGAAATTTTACGCTTCAAAACCACACGAAAACCAGAAATTCTGCGCTAGTTACAACACAAAGTAAAAAACTGGCACAGCAACAACAGTAATGTTTATAAGTTACGAAAGACTGAGAGTGTTGTGTTTTGTCATTTACAGGTGTGACACCTTCAAAAACAAAAGTACACCAAAACAAAAATTCTAAGAATGAGATTTTCACTCTGCAGCGGAAGGTGCGCTGATAGGAAACTTCCTGGCAGATTAAAACTCTGCGCCGAACCGACACTCGAACTTGGGGTATCTGCTTTTCTCGGACAAGTGCTTTCCCGCAAGAGCCCGCGAAAGGAAAATGTTCCAAGTTCGAGTTTCGGTGCGGCACATTGCTTTAATCTAAAAATTTTGTCTGAAAAAAAAAAGACATGTGATTCTATCTTCAAAGTAAGAGGTAACGAGTAATTTTTATGATAATTTTTTAATCAAGCAGGTGGAAATACATAAGGATAAGCTATTTTTGAGCCCTAAACATTTTCATTGTTGGGCAGTGTGAAGCTTTTTTGTTTCTTTTCCCGTCAGCAATCATGTGATAACTTAATATCCAATCTATGTATATTGAAGAATATGTCCCTCTCTTGAGTAGTGAACAGAAGTCATCTATTCGCTAACAGGTACCGAGTTCCACCACATACGTTTTCGGACACACAGTTTTGATGCATTTTGTTTGCTAGACCACTGTGAGGGAAAGTATCGAAGGCTTCCTGGATGTCAGAAAAGACGGCATCAACGGGAACTCCGCGGTCTACTGACCTCTGTACCTCACAAGGATCCCCGTGAGTGCGAGGTAGCAAATTCAGTCTTTAGAAAGGCTCATTTGAAAGTGTTGTATTAATAATTATGAGAGGAAAAATATTAGCTGCTAGTGACTCGTCATGTACATGAGGTGCGTGACAGAAATTGAGGGTTTTGTAGGTGCAGATATGTATGTATTACACTTCACAAAATGGACATCGTCGACATTCAAGAAATATCCAAAACAAACCATTAACTTGGACCTTGAACACCGAATGAAAACGGGCGAGCCACAGTGATCACAAGCGCTCACACCATCAAAACCGATAGTAAACTCCTTGGGAGTTATACAGCGTGCAGGACGTTCAGCTAGGTATCCACTATTATACACTGAAGCGCCAAAGAAACTGTATAGGTACGGAACCGAAGACCCACTCGTGTACCCTTGATGACTGCTTGACACAAAGCTTTACGCCTCGCCTGAGCGCGTCAACACCGACATTGGACTGTTGATGGCTGTAAACATGTTTTTTGGTCGGACGAGTCTCGTTTCAAATTGTAGCGAGCGGATGGAGGTGTACGGGCATGGAGACGACCTTATGAAATCATGGACCATGCAGGTCAACAGGGGACTGCTTAAGCAGGTGGAGGCTCTGTAATGGTGTGAGGCAGATGTTGTGATATGGGACCCCTGATATGTCTAGATACGTCTCCAGCAAGAGAGTGGGACACTCCACACGTTCACAATTGCTACAGAGTGGCTCCAGAAACTTTCTTCTGAGTTTAAACACTTCCGCTGGCCATCAGATTCCCCAGACATGAAAATTATTGAGCGTATCTGGGATGCCTTGCAAAGTGCTGTCCAGGAGAGATCTCCACACCATCGTACTATTACAGATTTGTGGACAGTCCTGCAGGATTCATGGTGTCGACTCCCTCCATGCCACATCGTGTTGCGGCACTTCTGCGCGCTAGCGGGTGCCCTACACGATGCTAGGCAGGTGTACCAGTTTCTTTGGGTCTTCAGAGTAGAATGTAAATAGAATCACGCTGATGTAACGCGATGATGAGAACTGATGGAATGTGACGGTATGCATCCGAATGTGAAACTGTCGTGGAGCTTATCGTGAAATTAGGCATCTGTTAATGCGTAGCTCCAACAGTGCGATAATATGCTCTATAGGCACGGAAAAAAGAAACATCCAGAGTCTGAATTTGTCCATTGCTTACAGGTTGAATGAACTGCAACATGACACACTTTTTAGGAGAGATAGTATCCTCTAAAGGAGTTTGATTTTTATACGCAGACCAGGAATCAAGAAAGAGCAAGTTGTTTTGATGAGCTGTTGGGCAAAAGCAGTGCTCATACCACAGCTGTAGTTCTCTTACGTCCTTTCTTGCACTCTTGTTTGCTGTGATGTAAATATCTTCTACTGCCCTTGCAAGATCAGGCACATGGGAAAGAACCTTATAGGGCAGAGCACCTCCAACTTCTCACAGCACGATAAAATACTTTCCAGCCAATTTACCGTCCAGATTAACAGTCGGCATAATTGTATATGAATGGGTTAGACATCGTTGTTAGCTGATCTTGATACAACTCTCTTGGTACCTCTAATATCCAGGGTTCCTTTCATGTGAAAATCGAACAATGGGATACGTTTGTTTATCTCATCTACAAATTTTCTGGTCGATTTCGCAGTTTGCTGAGCTTTGTCAAGTTGACGCTTTGTTTGAAATTTCGTTATCTTACGTCTCCCAATTCTGTAGCGCTGTTTGAAGTTATGCAACCACCCACTGCTTCCCTTGAAATCACTGTAATCTACGTCGCCAGCAGTTAAATGTTCATTATGTAGTAGGTAACTACCATGCACATCCTATAAATTGTATCGAGCATCCATGAAACGTGCAAACACGAGTTTTTCTAACAAGTGCGCCTTGTTCTCCTTTGAATATCCGTACTTTTTCTTCTGCGTTACAATGTCATATTGCTATAGACTTATTCGAAATCTGTTCATACTTTTTTTAACTATACTGCGGATGATCTTCCACGTTCGTAATTGTGTTTAGTACACACGCCTTCGACAATGATTGTCCTTTACTACGTTTCACTGGAGACCGGATTTGTGATAACCTGCCCGACAAGGATCAGAACTGCGTGGTTCGACACCTGCTTCCATATCACATCCACTTGTTGAACACGATCGTCATCTTTGTACTCCTCATGTACATTGCCCTCACAATACGTATACGACACCACACGTTCCAGCGACTCATCTTGCAGAAACGCTAATATTTCACCTGCCACTTCTTTCCCTGTGGAATTCCTTGGGTTCTTTTCTGACGAAATTTCTACTTCGGCAACTGCTGTTATACACTTACGCTCATAAATTAAGGATAACTGTAGAATGTGGTGCCACACAACGTGTCACTATACAAAACTGGCGCTAATAGCACAGACGCATAGGGAAGACACACGACACAGATCCGTAAGTCCACTGTATTGGTGATAAGTTGAGAAAACCGTCCCGAAACACATGTGCTACAAAACACCACTGTTTCCTGCCCATGTACCCAGACATCAATATAAGATATGATAACCATGCACACGTACACACGCCGCACAACGGGTTGGTATACTTTCGATCAGGTGGTCGAGCAGCTACTGGTGTATAGTCTCCCATTCTTGCACCAGTGCCTGTCAGAGCCCCTGAAGTGCTTAGGGGTTTGAAGACGTGCAGCGATACGTCGCCCGAGAGCATCCCAGACGTGCTCGATTGGGTTTAGGCCTGGAGAACAGCCAGGCCACTCCACTCGCCCGATATATTCTGTATCAAGGTACTCCTCCACGATGGCAGCTCGGTGGGGCCGTGCGTTATCATCCATCAGGAGAAAGGTGGGACCCACTCCACCCCAGAAAAAGCGGAAATATTGGTGCAAAATGACGTCCCGATACAGCTGACCTGTTACAGTTCGTCTGTCAAAGACATGCAGGGGTGTACGTGCACCATTCACAATCCCACCCCACACCATGAAACCACGACCACCATACAGGTCCCTTTCAAAAACATTAAGAGGTTGGTATCTGGTTCCTGGTTCACGCCAGATGAAAACCCGACGAGAATCACTGTTCAGACTACACCTGGACTCGTCCGTGAACATAACCTGGGACCACTGTTCCAGTGACCACGTACTGTGTTCTTGAGACTAGGCTTTACGGGCTCTCCTGTGACCAGCGGTCAGTAGAATGCACCTTACAGGTCTACAGGCGAAAAAAACATTGCCTGTTCAGTCGTCTGTAGACTTTGTGTCTGGAGACAACTGTTCCAGTGGCTGTGGTAAGATCCCGAGCAAGGCTACCTGCAGTACTCCGTGGCCATCTGCAGGCACTGATGGTGAAATATCGGTCTTTTTGTGGTGTTGTACACTCTGGAGATCCAGTACTGTAGCGCCTGGACACGTTTCCTGTCTGCTGGAATCGTTGTCATAATCTTGAGATCACACGTTGTGGCACACGGAGGACCCGTGCTACGACCTGCTGTGTTTGACCGGCCTCCAGTCGCCCTAGTAATCTACCCCTCATAACGTCATCAATATGCGTTCTTTGAGCCATTTTCAACACAGTCACTATCATCACGTCTGAAAACGTCTGCACACTTACTCGCTGCACCGTACTCTGACATGCACCAACACACCTCTGCGTATGTGGACTGCTACCAGCGCCACCGTGCGACGACCGCACGTCAAATGCACCGCATGGTCATACCCCGAGGGGTTTTAAACCCGCAAACCGCCCACCAGAGCGTTGTTTCACGATGTATCAGCATTATCCTTAATTTATGAGCATGAGTGTAGATATAATTCAGTGTTTTCTTTGTTTATCGTTGCCATTTCTATGTTTTGTATAGCCACCACCAGCACTATAGCACTGTTGTGAGTCACTCGCAGACTCCCTCCGTAGCCCGATGCTGTTCTCACCGTTGGATACCTCCAGTCTCACCAACTGTTGCTATTAACAGCCAATATTGTGGCTGCAGCGTAGACAATGTACGGGGCATCGAACGCCATACACGTTATTGGCCTTTTCGACCTCGCAATCAAGTGGTTCTTCGTAAGGAGCAGGTCATCCTCTGGACTGCAACTCTTCCGTGTTAAATACTGGCTCTGGTAATTCGGTGGCACTTTGCAACTGAGAATAAATATTAGAGCTGAGGAAGTGCGACGTCATTCGTGAGGGACGACCCGCTGCTCCGGCATGCCACGGAGTTAGTTGCCGTAAGTGAGGCCGAAGTTGCGCAGAAGAGGCGCGCGTGCGCGGCGTCGGCGGCCCGGTAGTGGTGCGGCAGGGCAACTTGCGCCGCCCTAGTTGGTCACTGTGACGAGCGCCGGCCGGACTGTTCGAAATTCGAGACACGAGCCCGGATCTCCGGCGCTCAAAGGCCGGGGCGGCGCGTCGCGACGCAGGGCGACGTGAGGCGCGCCGGCGCCGGTGCTGCCCCCGTCTGGCGCGGCCGCGCGGGACAAAGGCGCTGCCCGCCCGCCTGCAAATCTCATTGGCGTCCGGCGCGGGGGGCGAGGGGCGGGCCGCTCAAAAGCGTCGCAACGGAACCCGGCGGCGAGGGGCGGGCGCACTACCGCTTCAGACTACTTATCCGTACTGTCATCCACGGTGGACGGGGTCGGCGAGACGGGGCAACGGGGGCAAAACGATCTTCGTGCTCGCTACACGCAGGAGGAATCGTAGTAGCTTTTTACAATAACTTGAGCTTCGTAGGCAAACAGGGAAAAGTTGCCTATATCGTACTGGCTCTAATTTGTACCACTGATACAAAAGTCTTACTACGTGTGAGGTCAGTGTGAGCTATGTGCTTTTTGGAGCCACGCAGTCATCTTTGAGTTCTGTTTGTTGAGGAAAGATCGTCCGACGACAGCGTTCATTTTGTTGTAGTTTCCATCTAATTTTTTATAGACGAGGTGTTCGGAAATTCCTGTTAGAAACTTCTAGGACTTACAGAGGCGAGTGAGTAGATATTTTGAATTGAAAACCCTGTCCGGAAATGTACCATTCCCGTGCTATACAATTTTAAAACATGCTAGTTACGCTACCACTTTTACAAGTAATTGTGTAAGTAGGCTGTTTAGGTTTTTATGTTGGTTACATCACGTAACGCTCTGTATGAAAATCAGTGGCTGTCTTGTGTGCAGTCTGTGGCTGGTTGGCATTGTTGGAATATTCGCTAATGTAGTGTTGGGCAGCTGGCTGTGAACAGCGCGTAGCGTTGCGCAGTTGGAGGTGAGCCGCCAGCAGTGGTGGATGTGGGGAGAGAGATGGCGGAGTTTTGAGAGCGGATGATCTGGACGTGTCTCCGCCAAAAAAAGGAAATTTGTAAGACTGGATGTCATGAACTCAGATATATATATGATGACTTTTTAACATTATTAAGGTAAATACATTGTTTGTTTACTTGAAAAAAAAGAGTGCTATATTGTATAACTTAAATTGGGATGCATCCCAATTTAAGTTATACAATATAGCACTGAAGATGGTCACTCAGTGACAGAAAATCGATTTTGCAATACTAAAAAATATACGACCAATGCTGTCTCTTTTTTTTTCAAGTAAACCTGTTATCTGGTCGTGGTGCACAGGACAACATGGAGTCGCCAATCAATAACATTGTTTGTTGTCTATGAAACTCTTTCATTTGCTGACTATGCCTATCTGTAGTTAGTGCCTTCAGTAGTTAGAACCTTTTATTTAGCTGGCAGTATTGGCGTTCGCTGTACTGCAGTAGTCCGAGTAACGAAGATTTTTGTGAGGGAAGTGATTCATGAAAGGTATAGGTTATTGTTAGTCAGGGCCATTCTTCTGTCGGGATTATTGAAAGTCAGATTGCGTTGCGCTAAAAATATTGTATGTCAGTTTAGTGCCGATCAGAACAAGTAAAGAGAGAAATGTCTGAGCCGGCCGCGGTGGTCTCGCGGTTCTAGGCGCGCAGTCAGGAACCGTGCGACTGCTACTGTCGCAGGTTCGAATCCTGCCTCGGGCATGGATGTGTGTGATGTCCTTAGGTTAGTTAGGTTTAAGTAGTTCTAAGTTCTAGGGGACTAATGACCACAGCAGTTGAGTCCCATAGTGCTCAGAGCCATTTGAACCATTTTTGAAATGTCTGAGTACGTCCAGTTTTGCTCATCTGTTTGAAAGTCAGATAACGTAAGAGGTTTATCAGCACAGTAATTTATAATTTTTTTAAGGGGACGTTTCAGTTGATTAGGCATGACCCTGTACATCACCTGTTTTACAGTTACACTCATTGATAGCCGCAGAAACGGCCCGTTCAAAAAATTGTTCAAATTGCTCTATGGGACTTAACGTCTGTGGTCATCAGTCCCCTAAAACTTAGAACTACTTAAACCTAACTAACCTAAGGACATCACACACATCCATCCCCGAGGCAGGATTCGAACCTGCGACCGTAGCAGTCGCGCGGTTCCGGACTGAGCGCCTAGAACCGCATGGCCACCGCGGCCGGCAAACGGCCCGTGTTTTCGCTCTTCAACATGATGCAGCTCAGCCGCTTCCCAAGTCGGGTATGCGACGTCTTCTAGGAGCATGGCAGTCACGCTTGCTGACGGTGGATGTACCCTTTCCCGAAGCCGTTGCGTGATCGTGGCGAAAAGCGGTATGCGATGGACGCTGCAGAGAATTATCATGACAAAAGCGAGCAGCAGCTCTTTCATTACCGTGAGCTTCACCATTCAGAAGGGTCACGTCGGTGTATCCTGCAAAGGTGTACTGAACCATGTTGTTCCAACACGCACTTGAATAAAGCCTGAACAAGGTCAGGGAGGTACGATAGACATCAGCCAATCCGACGTAATCACCGCCCTCCCGTCCCCCCACCTTTCCACTTGCATACCTACCGAGAAAATATGTTTTCAAATGACTGTAGCACGGAAACGATAGGTTTCCAAACATGGGTTCCAGTTCAAAATATTGTCTACCAAATGGTTTCAATGGCTCTAAGCACTATGGTACTTAACATCTGAGGTCATCAGTCCCCTATACTTAGGTTAGTTAGGTTTAAGTTGTTCTAAGGACATCACACACATCCATGCCCGAGGCAGGATTTGAACCTGCGACCATAGCAGCAGCGCGGTTCCGGACTGAAGCGCCTAGAACCTCTCGGCCGCAGCGGCCGGCTTCCGTGTGTACCGGGACTCCAAACACGTGCCTCCCATCATATCATTGATGTCTATAGAGAACAAGAACCTCCTTTCATAGTTCTCTGGGGAATCCATGACGGTACGTTTGTCTCCGATGAACAGTTACCATTCAGCACAATGTACTTCGTTCTTTTACTGAAGAACTTGTTTATACGCTAATACTTACGCGTATGTATTCCGTACGGTCGGACCTTCTTTGACAGTCTTCAATGCAGCAACGTGTCAAACTCTTTTTGGAAATTAGGAATATGGAATCTGCCTATTACCGTTCGTCTATTTTTTTTTTCGCAGAATATCGTACCAACGGCCTTGCCACGTTGGGGACACCGGTTGCCGTCAGATCATCGAGGTTAAGCAACTTGGGGCTCCGTTAGTACATGGATGAGTGGCCGTCTCGGGAAATCCGGGTGTCGTTGGTTGATGGACCAGCAAACCGCCAGAGTGGAGTCCAGTTGAAAGACTTGCACCAGGCGGGTATGCCTCATGACGTCATTAAGTCCGCCTGCATAGCTGAGTGCTTACCTGCTCCTCTTACCGGACGCGGGATACTTCCCCCGAGTGAAGACAAACTCCGTGAAGTGGACATGCAGTTCACTACTTGTTTGCTTACAGCGAGAAAAATCTCCTTGGTTTTTGGCATTTCCTTAATGAACGCTATTTAGCAGTTGTCCACAAACCCAAATACAGGTAATTTTTCTCAATTTTCCTTTGTAGTGTCTTTCTTAAGCGACCGCAGAGTTGGAGTGGTACTGCAGTGAGGAGTTGATCGACGCCTTTTCCAGTCTTAGAAACTTTTATCCTCTGTTCATCGGAATGTTCTTCTCCGCAAAAGTATCCGTCGATATTCTCACAGATTCTGGCGACTTGCCGTTCACTCCTCCTTGTGACACCGGTTTCTCGATATTCTCGGTGGTATTAATAATAATTTACAAAAAAGGTAAGTAATAAATAAATAAATAAATCATTGAAATTCTTTGTACCTCTACTCAAAGTTCGCTGCACTTCGGGTACGGATGTGTGTGATGTCCTTAGGTTAGTTAGGTTTAAGTAGTTCTAAGTTCTAGGGGACTGATGACCTCAGATGTTAAGTCCCATAGTGCTCACAGCCATTTGAACCACTTTTTGGTGGGAACGGGACTTGGTGGTCAAGCCTCGGGTTGCGACCCCTGCCCACATTGCCACCACGCCTCAAAAATGGCTCTGAGCACTATGGGACTCAACTGCTGAGGTTATTAGTCCCCTAGAACTTAGAACTAGTTAAACCTAACTAACCTAAGGACATCACAAACATCCATGCCCGAGGCAGGATTCGAACCTGCGACCGTAGCGGTCTTGCGGCTCCAGACTGCAGCGCCTTTAACCGCACGGCCACTTCGGCCACCACGCCTCCCTTAAAAAGAAGTGCCAGTTGTCATTGCCACAGAATGCCATGAAAGGGGCCTGGGTTCGATTCCCGGCCGGGTCAGGGATTTTCTGCGCTCGGGGAGCAGGTGTTGTGTTGCCTTCACCATCATTTCATCCTCATCGACACGTAATTCACCGAAGTGGCGTCAACAATCTGGAAATCAAATGGCTCTGAGCACTATGGGACTTAACATCGGAGGTCATCAGTCCCCTAGAACTTAGAACTACTTAAACCTAACTAACCTAAGGACATCACACACAACCATGCCCGAGGCAGCATTTGAACCTGCGACCGTAGCGGTCGCGCGGTTCCAGAATGAAGCGCCTAGAACCGCTCGGCGACGACGGCCGGCAATCTGGAAATCACTTTACGTTGTGATGTTCAGCTGCTTCAGCGATTCTGTTTTTATCTCGTCAGTAGTGGCAAAACGATGTCCTTTCATGGTTCTCCTCAGCCTTGGGAATACAAGGAAGTTGCAGGGGTTCAAGTCCGGCGAATATGGTAACTGGTGATGATGATGATGTTTGGTCTGTGGGGCGCTTGCACAAGGCGACTGGTGTACCCGAAGGGAGGCCCTAGCCACACCCGCATTTCACTTCATTTTTCTTTCTGTATTCGTTGTCGTTTCCGTGCTAGTAAATTGGCAGCATTAACTTCGTAATGACCCTCGTTATTCCACAGATAGCCTTACTTATTCGTTCCGTGGCTAAGATTTCTCTTATGTAAGGAGGCAGCGAGCACACTACAGCTAGCACACATTCCGGTGTTCCCTGCTCTCCAATCTGGATCCGTGACGTGGCGCCGCTCGACCCACGAAAGACGCCGGCCGCGGAAGATTGCGCGCCCCCGTAGCGAGCGGGCGGGCCAGTGAGTGAGGGCCACTCGCCGGCGAGTTATGCGCCAGCCCGGGGACTAACAACAGTAGCGGGGCCATTCACGGCGAGCAGTATTGCCTAAATTATGCATAGCGCAATATCTGAAGATGAACCTCCCGCGGCGGTGCCCGCCCTGCAAGGAGAGCCCCAGAGTTCCGCGGCCGGGCTGCGTCGCGGCAATAAGGAACTGTGATAGAAAATAAACAGCGGCGGCGGCAATTGGCCAGACTGATTCAGCGCGCGCATCAGCTGCTTTACGGCGTCCCGCCCGCTCTCTCTGAGACCCTGTGCGGCGGCTGGCCACCAGCAGAGGGCGTCCCGGTGAAAGTTTAACTCTGCCCGGAATTAAGAGCGCTGCTTTATGGACTGTGATTACCCTGCGACGCCCGGGCTCTGCGCGTGTGTAAATTTGAGCCGTAAGCCTTCTATTTGCCTGGCGCGGAGAAATACTCGGGGAAAAAGTTCTCGCGGCGCACACAGTCGAGGTGTCGAGAAAAGGTAGCCTCCTTCCTTGTGGACACTCCGCGTCCGCTAAAATAACTTTTACTGCTGGCTATTTCAGCATCATTATCATTCCATCCACGGCAGTTAGCAGTGTGTAAACGCCAACCCACCGACAACTATTTAACGGCCATAAACCTAAGTTTTATGAAATACCTGGTTAAAATAATTCGAGATCTATAGGAGAAGACATCAGTAAGATTTGAGACCGTACTATCCATCGGTAAGAACAAAGTGCTTGCAAATCAGTGGTTCGATCAGTTATTCTCAATTTTATCAATGTTATGTAAGTCTGCAGGCTTTCGTGGCCGTTGTCATTGAAGTTAAAATCCTCTGGGTTATTAGGCCGCGTCATGTTTCTTCTAAAATGTTCGACGTTTCGACCTCTCTGCAGTGTTCTAGCAGTAGTGGACACCAAAAGATCCTGAGGTAGATTCCAGCAGAGGAGTCGAAACGTCGAACATTTTAGAAGAAACATGACGCGGCCTAATAACCCAGAAGATTTTAACTCCATTTATCAATATTGTTTAATATATTGGACGCGTGATCAAAAAGTAAAGGGAATTTTTGATTTGCTTAAAGAATCTTTATTTATTCATCAACATCAGCTTTGCCCCTCCAGAGTAATACTCCTCAGATACAACATACGTGTGGCAGCGCTTTTTCCAATCCTGGAAGCACTTCTGGAAATGACTTTGCGTCGTGGTGTTCAGCTCCTTCAGCGATTCTGCTTTTACCTCGTCAGTGGTGGCAAAAGGATGTCCTTTCGTGCCGGCCGGAGTGGCCGTGCGGTTCTACGCCCTACAGCCTGGAGCCGGGCGACCGGTACGGTCGCAGGTTCGAATCCTGTCTCGGGCATGGATGTGTGTGATGTCCTTAGGTTAGTTAGGTTTAATTAGTTATAAGTTCTAGGCGTCTGATGACCTCAGGAGTTAAGTCGCATAGTGCTCAGAGCCATTTGAACCATTTGTCCTTTCGTGGTTCTCTTTAGCCTTGGGAATAGAAAGAAGTGGCAGGGGTCTAAGTCCGGCGAATACGGTAACTGACGATGATGATGATGATGATGATGATGATGATTGGTTTGTGGGGCGCTCAACTGCGCGGTTTATCAGCGGCAGTACAAATTCCCAATCTTTACACAGTCCAATCTCACCACTTTCATAAATGATGATGAAGTAATGAGGACATCACAAACACCCAGTCCCTGGGCGGAAAAATTCCCCAACCAGGCCGGGAATCAAACCCGGGACACCGTGATCCACTGGCAGCAAGGCACGGTAACTGGAGCAACATAATCATTTTGTTTTCTATTCGCCAAGAGTCACGAACAAGCATTGAGGTATGAGCAGGAGCCTTATCGTGATGCAATTTCCATGAGTGATTTTACCACAGTTCTGGTCCTTATCTTCGGGTTTCTTCACACAAACGGTGCTTAACTTCCAGGTAGTATTTCTTATGGACCGTACGACGGCAAGGTAGAAACTCAGGACGTACTGTTCCCTTGTAATGGAAAAATACACTGAGAAGAATCTTCACATGTGATCTAACTTTTTTCGGTCTTAGCTCTTCAGGCAGTTTCCATCGCGACGACTGGACCATGGTTTCGACGTCACACCCGTATACCCAGGTTTCGTCACCTGTGATAATCTTCTTTAAATGTTATAGATCGTTATCGACTTCACTCAGCAATTCCTGAGCGATGTCTACGCGAAGTTGTTTTTGGCCGAAATTCGACAATTTCGCTGCTGCACGTTTCATGGCAAAAATATAACAAACAATTGCTTGGAGTGAGCCAAACGATATGCTGACATTAGCAGCAACTCTTCTGCTGGTGGTCTGGCGATTTTCCAGAACCATTTTCTTTACTACTTCCACATTATAGTCATGTAACTTATGTACTAGTGCGTCCAGGGCGATCTTCTTCTTGTGCATTAAAGTCTTCTCGACCATCTTTGGAACGTTTATACTGCTCATAAACTCTTGTCTTACTGATAGCAGTTTCGCCAAAAGCTACAGACAATATTTCGAATGTGGTGCAGCACATTAATCCATTTTTGAAGCAAATTCTTTGATCCATTTTTTCGAAAGTAAAAATTCACCAAGCACTCGGAACCTTCTCGACTGTCAGTAATAAACTAAATATTCAAAACGGTTGAAAATGCAAATATACCTCAGAAACATGAGTACCAATAAGATAAAAATTTAAAACGCATGTATAAACCCCGCGAAATTCAAAATTCCCGTTACTTTTTGCATATTGGTCACAATACCAGAAAAATATTAATGTGCTTTCGAACGCCCATTTTCGTGCAGATCATGTTATTGTCAATTCTTCAGACGCAAACCTACGCAAGGAAAAGTATCCAGAAGTTTCAACCTGAAAATGTCTGTAACGAATCCTAACGCTTCGACAGAAGGCAACATTAGAAGACTGAAATATTTGTTATGGAACTATAGAATAGGTTCTCAAACTGAATTACTTACAGTGTAATGTATCTTGCTGCGAGACAGTAAAAACTGACAATAAAATAATACTCAGAGAATGATATAGTTAACAGAAAACTAAGGCGGAAAATCAGAAATCGCCGTAAATAGTATTTCGCAAGGTAGTGATATTCCCTGGGTTGAAATGCAGCAAAGCAGGACTTTTTATAGACTGTATGAGAAGCTACAGAGATCAGTTTTTAAAGATGTATGGCGGATTATACACACCTGAATAAAGAATAAACAATATACGATATCAGGAAATAGTTGGACATGTTCAAGTTTAACAGTAAGCATAAACTAAACTGGAAAGTGTATATTGAATGTCTGTTAACAATATAATTCTAATAATATTGTTGGAATACAAACCAAAAAGAGGAATGAATGCAGAAAGACCTCTGAACAGGCGGGGAGAAAATTTCCCTAGCAAAACCAACAAGTCCCAGGTCAGTGACTAAATTTTTAGAGCTTTACACGAAGTTAGAAGATAAAAAGAGCAGTGGGTCGCTGAACATGTGAATGGAATAATGACGTATGGTGTCGTCACAGCTCCTTGAGAAATGAAATATACAGAAAACGTAAGAAGCAGCAGTAATACTGCCACGATAAAGACGCAAAATGATTGAAAATTATATGTTCCTGTTGTACATGAAGGTACTGTGCATCTTTCCATCGTTAGAGCTTTGGCTTAGCAGGTAGCGGAACCGAATATTGCAGAGTAGTTATGTTGGAGGAAGCCTCGTTTAAGGCGAGGAAAAAGCTGACGATAAAGAAATATGTAGTCCACAGTTACAGAGAGTTTAAGGTAGGAAGATGATTTAACGGCCATCGACGACGAAGTCATTAGAGCAGGTACAGGAGTTTGGACGTAGGAAGGAGGTCTGCCGTGGCCTTTCCAGCGGCTCCCCACCGTCGGAGGCTCGAGTCCTCCCTCGGGAATGGGTGTGTGTGTTGTCCTTAGCGTGAGTTACTTTAAAGTAGATGAAGCAGTGTGTAAGCTTAGGGACCGATGACCTCAGCAGTTTGGTCCCAAAACATCTTACTAAAAATTTCCATTTTGGCCATTCCACTCGGTATTTGCCCACGCGCGCCATGCAAGAACGCTGCACCGAACATTAACATTCCACTCGCCTTTTGCAGCCAACACCGATGCTATTGCTGAGCCTCGCTCTCCACCGGACGTTCAATGGAGTATGATAAAACAATAATTTTTGTCACAATAACACCTTTTTGGGACACCGTTAATAAAGAATTCGTAAAGTACGCAGGGTGGAGAATATGGTGAACCGTGATAAGGGATACCAGTTGTATACTACGTGGAACCCCATTATTTCCACAATTTGATCCAAATGAAGACACCAGAACACGCCGATGGTCCTGTCGAGGTGCAAACCTGAAGACTGCTGAGTTTGCAAATCCAGCAGCAGCGGCTTTGCACGTCGGGTAGAGAGGTCCGTATGTGACCACGATCTTAACGCATCTGCGAAGTACACGAGCGGGCTAGTAAACTGATGGATGGGGAAGTCCTGGACTGGCATTCTGATGGACGACTGTTTCAACCCGCGTCCGGCCATCCTGATATAGGTTCTCCATGATTTTCCTAAATCGCTTCAGTCAAATGCCTTGATGGTTCTTTTGAAAGAGCACAGCCGATTTCCTACTCTATCCTTTCCTAATACGACCTTGTGGTCTGTCTCTAATGACATTGTTGTCGACGGGACGTTAAAAACTATTCTCCTCCTCCTCCTCCTCCTCCTCCTGAAGAATAGGACGAAGTAGAGCGTAGTAAACGACGACCAGCTACAGGCCTGAAAGTTCTTTGCGTAATATTTAGTGAGATTATTGCATATTCTGAATGTTAATCCGTGTGCAGTTAAGTATCAAGCGTGGGTCAAATACTGTAATCGGATGCTGAGACAGAACCTATAGTGACAGAGCACTTCAGGGAGAACTTGCAAAATATCATCAGTAATTTTCCTGATCAACGTACAGCAATTGCCCAATGCCAGCTACAGAATGAGGAAGTCATGCGATTAAAACTGGTACGAGAAACAGGGATTTGTGCGATAAACTTCTTAATGCATTGTCTGAAAATTACTTAGAGAAAAAAGAGATCCGCCTATGAGGGCTATGTCTTGGACCTAGCAACTAACAGAACCAAATGTTTAGAACTAACTAAAATAGAAAAGGGTATCAGTCATCATAAGGATGTGATAACATCAACGATTACGGCTGTTATAAGGAATGTTAAGAAAGACCGATAAAAACTTTTTCTTAGCAAGAGTGACAGCATACCAACTGAGAAATATCTAATTATTCAAAATCAGATGTTCAGGATGTTGAGGAAGGAGATGCTGTAGCACAAACAGATAAATTCAAACGTATTGTACAATAGGCTTCAAATCAGTATTTTTCGAGCGAGGATGAGAGGAATTGGGAAACCCAGCCGTGGTACAAAGTTGCTAGGAAAGAAAAGAGTGTTTCATCCCAGATTTAAGCAGGGTCGAAGTGTAGTTGACGAAAAAAAACTGAACGAAGCCATAAAGAGTTTACCAACCGATTTAATAAAAAATCATAAAAATTTTGTGTTATCGTAGTCAGTAATGGGATATAAATAATCTCATCGGCCGCACAGTAGTACTTGGGTAGTGGCGGCGTCAGGACACTTTTGATATCAAATTGGTATGCACATTAATTAAATTGATCAATTAATCACCCCCACCCCACAGATGACGTAACGTGTTTTCCCAGCTGCACATGTGCACCAGCTCCCTCCTTCACCTCCCCCGCCCCACCCTCCTACCAAGCTATCATATTGGCGGGAATTTCGAATTTTCGCGTGAATTTCTTTGTCCCAGTGCTGTGCTGATGTGCCCAACCCACCTCCCAACCGGGAATTGGGGGTAATTAAAAATTGGCAGTATCCTTTCTGCGACTCGAACCCTGATCCTACTGGATGTAAAGCCCAAATGCACACCCTAACACATGGAAAGAGTCCAGATGCGGGAGAGGAAGGTTAGGTTAGTGTACTTTATTTACTTTGGTCGGGAAACTGATGTAAGGATCGATCTTAATTACACAATTAATCACAAATATTGGTCCTAATTACACATCTATATGCACAGTGCTACACAAGGATGGCATAAAATCACAATGCAACGCAAAAACTGACAACACTATACAACTAGTGTTATCCTGCTGGGAAAAAATTCCGCAGTACCACTGGAAACCAGCGACAGAAACACTCAAACTCTACCCTACACTTCCAAGCTGGCGGGAAAGAGGCTTGGGTGTAAGGTACTATGTTTATTTTTGGTGGGAAATACTTTCAACTGACTAGATGCTGGTGTTGGACAGAGAGGAACACGCAAGCATACAGTATCTATCGTTGTTTGGCGTCAGAGTTCGCTACAGATGCGTACTGAAAATCACCCTACAGCCCAGCCAACCGGAGCCAATACACGCTATCACAGCTGATGAAAAAAATGCGTCACAGTTCTAATTACACTTCGAAATTGACGTGAAAGAAGCTGCACTCGTATTGAACAGGTCATAATGCACCACATGTACTGGGGAGAAACGACATCCTAGGAGACTGCAGAGGAGGTGGTAGTTGAACGTGCATTCTCCTCGATGTACAATTACAAACTGCCGAAAATCGAGTCCCTCTATCCTCCCTCTCTCCAACCACCTACAGGGTGGATGGATAGAGGGAGGGAGCCACTCCGCCGGCAACCTCGCGACACGTGCTGGGTGCTATCTGCCTTGAGACGATGGTCCTTCGCCAACACAAAAGCAGGTATAATCAATTAAACAATAGGAGTTATAAGAACGGCTGTCCCAGATCCATCTTGGTCGTCTAAAGTATAGTGACACAACTACCCCTAACGGTTAGGGGGCGCACCTGCGGCGACGAGCTGTCACAGACTAGACAGGTCCTCAATGCCTCCAATAGGCCTCTCGTTCTGGGACGGAAAACACTCTTTTTCTTTTTTTAAGCCGGCCGCTGTGGCCGAGCGGTTCTAGGCGCTCCAGACCGAAAACGCGCTGCTGCTACGGTAGCAGGTTCGAATCCTGCCCCGGGCATGGATGTGTGTGACGTCCTTAGGTTAGTTAGGTTTATGTAGTCTAGTGGACTGATTACCTCAGATGTTAAGTCCCATAATGCTTTGAGCCATTTGAACCATTTTTATAACGTCACGTACTACACTACAGTTGGGAGCGGTGGACAGACATGATCTCGTAGAGAAGTCGCCTGCCGTTGTGCTCTGGACTATTCAGCATCAACTCGACTCCTATAATACAACAAATATTTAAAAAAGAAAAAAATTAAATTTACGATGATAATAAATGTTCTCTTCCATGAAAACAGACAAAGTCCATTTTCATTTAGTTTTACGAGCAAAATCGGTATACTTTACGTTCGACTGCACTCGCATCTCATTATTTTGTGATGTCCAGCAAAGTACGCAAAGTACACCGCCACCGATCACAAATGATCAGAGAGAGACACCCACCCTGCGCAAAATCAGGAAAAAAAAACTTCGACTATTTTGATGCAATAACGTCGTCCTAAGAGACTGCAACGGAGGTGGTAGTTGAACGTGCGCAGAATGTTCTCGTTAGTTCGAAATTAATTTGATCATGAGAGTCACTTTGCATGGCGAGTAATATTTTCTTTTTTGTTTTTTTTCTCTGTATTCGGATTACACTCACCAGGTAGCTCAAATGGGAATCCTTGTAGGGAACACGACGTTCTTTTCGAGGAACACTATTGAGAAATGACACCTGAAGCTGAAAACAAAGGTATTCTACAGCCCACAGCATACATTTTGCCTACGGACCGTGCTATTAAAAACACGGTCGTCGCGACCACGTTACCGTCACTATGCATAAAAAGCGGTCGTGAGTCTACAGGTACACACACTAGCCGCTGATAGTGTTACGCTTTCTGGTAGAAATGCTGTCAGCGGTTTTGAATCAAGTGTATCCATTCAACCACTTACTTGCGTTGGATCCTGTAAAGACATCTTTTAACGATTACAGCCACTGGTGAATCATATTCGTGGCACTCTCATATCTCTAAATGAGACACCTTTTTCGAACCCGTCTGCTAAGGATCCCATACTGCAAAAATCAGAGCGCTATTTTTTAGACAGTTCCTCTGCATCTTGTAATTGCACCCAAGTGCATGACCCCGCAATCCATGCAGCTTAGTCTATGTGATCGACCCAATTTAAGTCTGACCTGGTCGGAATTCGGAGAGCACTATATCTAAGACCTTCTGCATTCTGTAGGGAAACAGGACGATCTGAGTTAATGCGTGTGCTGAGCACTCAGTAGAAATGGAAGCAAGATGTCATATCTCCATCAGCTGTGTACAGTTTGTAAGGCCAGCGCCAAACGAAGCTTTCGCCTGCAACACGAGGTAGCAGGAGAAATAGTAGAAACAGTTACGGTGGTGTTTCTTTTTGGGGACATTAGGAAGATAACACATCATACAAGGCATGGAGGAAGGGCGAAGATTTTTCGACACATCTCACAGACTACATACAGCTAGTCCGAAAGAGATCCGTGTCTCTCAGCGTGCATTCATGTCTATCACCCAAACATACTAAATATACAGCTATTGGTTCATTGGAGCAGGTGGTTCGTGGTCCAAGTCGCTTCCACAGACCGGTGTAAAGTTTCATCACCTGTACTGTAGGATGACCTATCAAACACATGAGAGGGTTCCTGTATTGCTCCTTCATAAGCAGTTTAATACATTTTTTTGTTGTAACACATCCAATTAATGAACACTGCCACACACTTTTATTTTTCCACCATGTCCTAGAGACCAGTGTCAGCTGCTGCTGAACTGACATTAACACGATTCGATCCTCTGGTGCTCACAGAAAACTGAACATCACGTGGCACAAACTGTATAGCTACCACATCACAGGCTGGTAGAACTAAAACACAGACACGACGTTTCTCATTGACAAAAATGTGGAAAACGTCGCAACGTATGGAAACTGGAAGAGTCTGCGGTATTGTAGAGCGCTTCCAACAACTATTCGAAGGTGATTACCTGTACAGTTAATCTCATCTTCCCATCGAAAGATTTTGCGGACATCTCGGTGCTCCGTTTCTAAAAGCATTGTTCCTTCATTTTGCAGTCATGTACATGATTACTGTTCCGGTGTTAACTATAGCCAGAAAGTGCTGTTCACAACACGCGTGAGGTAGCAAAATATAAAAGAGGGAGTGTTATCTTCTTGGTGAAGAAAAATAAAAGCCTGTGTAGGGTACCGCAGCATATGTAAATAGGACGAGTCTGTAGCAATGAGGAACGCTTCCAAACAGTTGTATTAAGATGATGACCTCTACATTTAATTCTATGTTCCACAGCGACAAGTAGCAGATATCCAGTCATCCATCAAGGTTCCCTCCATCTCGACGGAGTGGTGTCAGTCAACCATTATATGGTTGTCAACAGCACACCCAGTGGACAGTCGGGATGGGAAAGACGCCATTGATATGGAGAAATGTACTGTAATACACACCACAGTCGATAGCGAGATCAATTTTAGCAACTTTACCCACAAGTCGGAGAGAGCAATATTCGCCACGTTCTGCAACCTATTTAGAGTGAGCTGAGTTAATGCTATAGGAGCTTGTTTTGACCACTCAGTGAAAGTGGGAACATGTTCTCGTAGCTCCAGCACCCTTGTACGATGTGTAAGGTCAGCATCAAATGAAACCTGCTCCTGCAATACGACGACAGTACGAACAATTATGGTGGTGTTTTTTGCAGGGAAAATTAATATGACTCATCATTGAAGCAGATCCGCATCCGCCAGGATCGATTCACGTCTATCACCCAAACATTCTATCATCGCTATTCAGTACCATCCAGCAGAGAAAAATTATGAACTATCTGCATGCCGACATTGAGCTCATGTAACGATCCTATTAAATTTGCAGGTATTGATCCATTGCACAGACCGGTGTAAAGTTGCATCGCCTGTACTGTAGGAGGATGACCGTATCCCACAAACTACACAATAAGTCGCAAGATACGCTCCCTGTGACCCTATGTCGTAAAACATTGCTTTTTCTGCTGTAACACGCTTTGTACACTGCCATACATTTTCTTTTTTCCGCCACGACTTCAGGGTCTGTGTCTGGGTCTAAACTGATATTAACACGTTCTGATCCATTGCTTCTTGCAGGAAACTAGACGTCGCACAGTATAAATCATGTTGCTATTGCTGCTATCACTCACACACACACACACACACACACACACACACACACACACATACACACACTGGATGATTTTAAATAAACTAAGGAAACTAGAAGAGTTTGGCGGCGTTGTGTACAGTTTCCAAACTGCTGTCTGAAGGTGATTTTAAACTCATCTGTCATAGTGACGGAATAGCTGATGGCTCTGCATTCCGTTTCGACTGATTCCTCATACCGCAATCATGTACATGATCACTGCTCTGGTGCTAATCATCCCCAGTAGGTGTCGCTCCGCCACCAAAACTCTTTCTTCTTCTCAGACAAGCGATGTCACTCATATAGGTACGAAAAGGGGGTCACTATACTTTCAACTACCTAGTTTCAACTACTTTTCTAGGTCCTCCGACTACCCACTTCCCACAACCGAAATGTATGCCCATGCATCATTGTACAAGAGATGTTCAGAAAGTAAGTTCTGATCAGCCGCGTAATGGAAACCACTGTGAAAATTTAAAATGTTTTATTTGCAACAGTTAGCTACACCTTCTACAAACTAATCTGCATAGCTGGAGGAGCTGCCTGGAATACTGCAACAGTTACATGGAGACAACTATTACCTTTAGGAGTTGGACATAACGCAAGACTTCCACCGGAATTTTTAACAAAATGGAGATGTGCTACTACTTAATATCAACCCTGGACTTCTGCATGGATGGAGATCGTCTGGGAAACAGCAGTGTGATTGTGGACAACGATCAGACAGTCGGAATAGACTGTCAAATGTGGTTAAGCTTCGGGGCTTTAGAAAAATAATGAAGTGAGTGGCCCTCAACTGCGTACCCTCAGACTCAGAGTTGAAATTTTAAAGGCTTTGGCTGGTTTCGTTGTCTTGTGGCTGGGTACGTAGTTGCCACATTACAAGCCAAATACTGCTGACTCTACAGTATACAATATGAATATACACGTGAATCGAATGGTCGAAGGTTCCTATCACTCGGCAGTTCCTAATTTTGAATATAACGTAGAAAGTTATAAATGAAAGATTGCAATTAAATAAAATCTGCAGGTTCTATTTTTAACGACTTTAAAAGATGAGTACGATAGCAGAAGTACCTTGAAAAATGCCATTTATTACTGCAAACCAGTTATTGGTGTCGATGGGGTAGCAATTAAATAAAATATAAGTTGAATAACAGGGAAACAATAGATTCCTACTTCGTAGTTAGTTATGAACGACAACATAGCTTGCAAGATATTCACTTTTAAACGTATATTACATCTTCATTGCAGAAGCCACGGAAGTCTCACAAGTGCACAAGTTGGCACTACGAAATAATTCTATTTCCCGCGACCACAGGCAAACTGCCCCACTCTCCAACGTAGTTCCTGCGACGGCTCCTTGCGCCTCCTCATCCAGCACTCCTCTGTCCAGCACTTCCATGCAGTCTCCTCATTAACGAGCGCTGTGATTGGCTAGAGTGCTCTCTCCCTGTCTTCAAATCAAAGTAGAAAAAAAGAAAGTCTATGGCGGTGTGCACTGATTGGATGCGTTACAATAAAAATAAACACAATGTATTAAACTGATTATGAAGGAGTAATACAGGAACCCTCTCGTATGATTGATAGTCTGTTGGATATGGTCATCCTACACTGCACGTGATGAAACTTTACACCAGTATATTTCATAGGGTCGCCACATATATTTGAGTGATAGACATGAATGCACCCTGAGAGAGACAGATCTCCTTCGGACTAGCTGTATGTAGTCTGGAGATTTGTCGAAAAATCTTTGCCCTTCCTCCATGCCATGTATGATGTCTAGTCTTCCTACTTTTCCCAACAAGAAACACCACTATAAGTGCTTGTACTATCTCTCCTACTACCTCGTGTTGCAGGGGAAAGCTTCGTTTGGCGCTGGCCTTACAAACTGTACACAGCTGGTGGAGATATGCCTACATGGTCCCACCTCTACTGAGTGGTCACTACACGCTCCTGTCGCATTAACTCAGCTCCTCCTGTTTCCCTACAGGATGCAGAAGGCCTTAGATATAGTGCTCTCCGAATTCCGACCAGGTCAGACTTAAATTGGGTCGATCACATAGACTAAGCAGCACGGATGGCAGGGTCATAGACTTAGGAGCAGTTAAAAGATGCAGAGGGACTGTCTAAAAAAAACAGCGCTGCAGTTCCTGGTTCAAATGGCTCTGAGCACTATGGGACTTAACTTCTGAGATCATCAGTCCCCTAGAACATAGAACTACTTAAACCTAACTAACCTGAGGACATCACACACATCCATGCTCGAGGCAGGATTCGAACCTGCGACCGTAGCGGTCACGCGGTTCAAGACTGTAGCGCCAAGGACCTCTCGCCACGCCGGCCGGCGCTGGACTTCCTGTCGTATGTGATCCTTAGCACATAGATTAAAAAAGGTGTCTCATTTCGAGATATGGGAGTGCCACCAATATGATTCAGCTGTGGCTGTAATCATTAAAAGATGCCTTTACAGGATCCAACGCAAGTAAGTGGTTGAATGGATACACTTGATTCAAAATCGCTAACAGCATTTCTTCCAGAAAGCGTAACACTGTCAGTGGTTCGTGTAGACTCACGACCGCTTTTTATGCAGGGTGACTCTAATGTGGCCGCAATGATCAAGTTTTTAATAGCACAGTCTTTACACGAAATGTATGTTGTGGGCTGTAGAATTCCCGTGTTGTCAGCTTCATGTGTCATTTCTCAATAGTTTCCTCGAAAAGAACATCGTGTTCCCTCCACGGATTTCCATTTGAGCTACCTGGTGAGTGTAATCCGAATACAGAAAAACAAAAAATACTCGCATGCAAAGTGACTCTCATGATCAATTTAATTTCGAAATAACGAGGACATTCTGCACACGTTCAACTACCACCTCCTCTGCAGTCTCTTGGGACGACGTTTTCCCCAGTACATGTGGTGAATTATGACCTGTTCAATACGAGTGCTGCTTTTTTCACGACAATTTCGAAGTGTAATTAGAACTGTGACGCATTTTTTTCATCAGCTGTGATAGCGTGTATTGGCTCCGGTTGGCTGGGCTGTAGGGTGATTTTCAGTACGCATTTGTAGCGAACTCTGACGCCAAAAAACGATAGAGACTGTATGCTTGCGTGTAATACACTTTTTAAACTCCTCTCTGTCCAACAGCTGCATCTAGTCAGTTGAAAGTATTTCCCACCAAAAATAAACATAGTATTTTACACCCAAGCCTCTTTCACGCCAGCTTGTAGGTGTAGGGTAGAGTTTGAGTGTTTGTGTCGCTGGCTTCGAGCGGTATTGCGAAATTGTATCCCAGCAGGATAACACCAGTTCTATGATATGGTTTTTGTGTTTTATTGCATTTTTATGCCATCCTTGTGTAGCGCTGTGCATATAGTTGTTTAATCAAGATCTATCTTTGTGATTAATTACGTAAATTAGATCGATATTTCCGTCAGTTTTCCGACCTAAATAAATAAAGTGCACTAACCTAACCTTCCTCTCCCGCTTCCTTTTTTTAATTTTTTTTTATTTGAGCACTATGGGACTTAACTTCTGTGGTCATCAGTCCCCTAGAACTTAGAACTACTTAAACCTAACTAACCTAAGGATATCACACACATCCATGCCCGAGGCAGGATTCGAACCTGCGACCGTAGCGGTCTCCCGCTTCTGGACTCTTTCCATGTGTTAGGGTGGGCAAAAAAATGGTGCAAATGGCTCTCAGCACTATGGGACTTAATTCTGAGGTCATCAGTACCCTAGAACTTAGAATTACTTAAACCTAACTAACCTAAGGACATCACACACATCCATGCCCGAGGCTGGATTCGAACCTGCGACCGTAGCGGTCGCACGGTTCCAGAATGCAACACCTAGAACCGCTCGGCCACCCCCGCCGGCTAAGATGTGCACTTGGGCTTTACATCCAGTAGGATGGGGGAAGTGGCAACAAAACGACTATTCACGTTGGTGTGTAGAATATATGAGTCTGGCGACATACCATCTGAATTTCGGAAAAGCATCATCAACACAATTCCGAAGACGGCAAGAGCTGACAAGTGCGAGAATTATCGCACAATCAGCTTAACAGCTCATGCATCGAAGCTGCTTACAAGAATAATATACAGAAGAATGGAAAAGAAAATTGAGAATGCGCTAGGTGACGATCAGTTTGGCTTTAGGAAAAGCAAAGGGACGAGAGAGGCAATTCTGACGTTACGGCTAATAATGGAAGCAAGGCTAAAGAAAGATCAAGACACTTTCATAGGATTTGTCGACCTGGAAAAAGCGTTCGACAATATAAAATGGTGCAAGCTGTTCGAGATTATGAAACAAGTAGGGGTAAGCTATAGGGAGAGACGGGTCATATACAATATGTACAACAGCCAATAGGGAATAATAAGAGTGGACAATCAAGAACGAAGTGCTCGTATTAAGAAGGGTGTCAGACAAGGTTGTAGCCTTACACCCCTACTCTTCAATCTGTACATCGAGGAAGCAATGATGGAAATAAAAGAAAGGTTCAGGAGTGGAATTAAAATACAAGGTGAAAGGATATCAATGATACGATTGGCTGATGACATTGCTATCCTGAGTGAAAGTGAAGAAGAATTAAATGATCTGCTGAACGGAATGAACAGTCTAACGAGTACACAGTATGGTTTGAGAGTAAATCGGAGAAAGACGAAGGTAATGAGAAGTAGTAGAAACGAGAACAGCGAGAAACTTAACATCAGGATTGATGGTCACGAAGTCGTTAAGGAATTCTGCTACCTAGGCAGTAAATTAACCAATGACGGACGGAGCAAGGAGGACATCAAAACCAGACTCGTTATGGCAAAAAAGGCATTTCTGGCCAAGGTAAGTCTACTAATATCAAATACCGGCCTTAATTTGAGGAAGAAATTTCTGAGGATGTACGTCTGGAGTACAGCATTGTATGGTAGTGAAACATGGACTGTGGAAAAACCGGAACAGAAGAGAATCGAAGCATTTGAGATGTGGTGCAATAGACGAATGTTGAAAATTAGGTGGACTGATGAGGTAAGGAATGAGGAGGTTCTACGCAGAATCGGAGAGGAAAGGAATATGTGGAAAATACTGATAAGGAGAAGGGACAGGATGATAGGACATCTGCTAAGACATGAGGGAATGTCTTCCATGGTACTAGAGGGAGCTGTAGAGGGCAAAAATTGTAGAGGAAGACAGAGATTGGAACACGTCAAGCAAATAATTGAGGACGTAGGTTGCAAGTGCTACTCTGAGATGAAGAGGTTAGCACAGTAAAGGAATTCGTGGCGGGCCGCATCAAACCAGTCAGTAGAGGAAAAAAAAAAAGAGGATGAGGGTTCGAGTGGCAGAAAGTGTACTGCCAATTTTTAATTACCCCCAATTCCCGGTTGGGAGGTGGGGTGGGCACATCGGCACAAAATCCGAAATTCTCCCCAAAATTCGAAATTCCCGCCAACAGGGTAGATTGGTGGGTGGGTTGGGGGCGGGGGAGGTGAAGGAGGGATCTGGGGCATCTGTGCAGTTGGGAAAACACGTGACGTCATCTGCGGGGTGGGGGTTATTAATTGATCAATTTAATTAATTTGCATACCAATTTGATATCAAAAAGTCCCGATTCCGCCACTACCATAATATTCTCAGTAAGTGTATCGGTTCAGAAACAGGTGACAGAAGACCGAATAACGTAGCACCGGTTACCAGTTTGTTTCACCAGAGGAGAACGTAATTCTGTAATTCATTGCACGAAAGCCGAAGTGGTATATATTAAGATAAGGGACTGTGAAACAGAGAAACAACCAAAACTGCTCAATAGTTGATAGGTACGTAGATCATATAAGATACTTGGGGGTTCTATAGAGATTTAGCAAAAGAAATTGTTTCCCTACTAGCAGTAATTTATCGTATGATTCCGAAACAATGAAGGAACCTATCGATCGTTTTCGAGAACAATCTTCAGACAGTCGCACGTCATAATAAGCCAAGCTCGTTGACATCAACATGCTGTAGGAATATGGAATGTTCTCACGCTCACGCATTACCTGGTTTATGGAGAAAGAAAAATCTGCGCGGTAAAAATAAAAATTAATTCCTGAAAAATAAATGTTGCGATAGTCAGCTAGCTCTGTTCGACCAGGAGATGCACAGCGCCTTAGGCAACGGCGCGAGGACTGATGTGGTGTTCCTTGGTTGGAGGAAGGAGTTTGACACATTTCCCCACCGTCGTTGAGTGAACGAAATACCAGCTTCCTGAGTATCGGACCAGATTTGTGATTGGAGTAACGACTTCTTTACTGTCGCATGTCGTTCACAACAGAACGAAAAAGTAATTTCTGGAGTTCACCAAGGGAGTGTAATACAGTGGTTACTGATTGAAAATATATACAGTGCCGGAAAAAAAGTTAGTACACTCTTTTAGAAGTTTCCAACCCATTGAAGATTTATTGTTCCAACAGCGCATATGGAGTACCTGTAATGGTTACATTTACACATCAGTAACACAAGCAGTACTGAGGTACCACATACCGACCGATGCTTAAATATTCGTATCAGACACGATGAAGCCTCCATGAGTGGCACTACAGGCACTGACTGGCATCCAGTCGATCCTACAGAAGACGAATACTATCCTGAGATACATTATGCCGCGCCCGACCTGTTCAGTAGTTCTATTAGAGTAGTTCGTTGACGAGTCGTACGAGTCACCTCTCGTCACACTACATCCCACACATGCTCGATTGGAGATAAGTTCGTATGTCATGCCGGGCAGGGAAGTTGCTGCATCTCCTGCAGAGAACGTTGAGTTTCACAGGCAGTGTGAGTGCGAGCAATATCCTATTGCAATAACACTTCACCTGCCTGTTGTAAGAACGGTAAAAGAAAACGGGCCTAAAAACATTCTACACGCACGGAGCGCTGGTTAGCGTCCGCTCCAGAAAAACCAAATATGAACAATAGTTGTACCTCATTCCACCCCAGACCATAATACTTGGGGTGGGACCATTGTGTCTTGGTCGAATGCCCTCTACGAGACTCCGCTCACCAGATCCACATAGCACGCGCAAATAACCCTTCCATGCAGGTAGAATCTGCTTTCATCACTAAAGAGCACGGCGCGCCAATACACGTTCCTCTGAAGGCAATAGTCGAGCCAAGCACGTCGATGCTGTGGCGTGAGTGGCAGATCGGCTAGATGTGTTCGTGCCCGTAGTCACACGGCTGATAATCGTTTCACAAAAGTTCTTGTTGGCATGTCTGGGCTCACAAACCGTCTTATCTGCGCTGAGGTATCTGTACTGCTGTCTTTACAATACGATGATCCCGGTAGGCATCTCTGCTGCGTGGACGTCCAGAAACTCATCTGTGAGTGTGAAAATGTTCACTTGACCACAGATAGCAGCATCGTTGCACAACGGACGCAGCACGTCCAACTTGTGTGGCAGTTCTCCACAAGAGGCCATCCCGCCACCAGGAAGGCCACCATTTGACCTCAAACTCTCTCAGTTGGCTGTAGGAAGCATAAGTGCTTCTCTGTGGCATGGTTGCCTGCTTGCTTCACACGTTTGTACCACACTGACCCTTCTGGCTATGAGAATCACCTATTAAAAGATAGATATGGGTGTGGCTTCGTAGCTTGTCCACTGCGTAACATGTTGGCGAACTGTTGGCGGACGACTTTGAAACCGTTATTAGTAAATCTACTATTTCCCAGGTCGTATATGCCGCTGTTGTTGTTGTGGTCTTCAGTCCAGAGACTGATTTGATGCAGCTCTCCATGCTACTCTATCCTGTGCAAGCTTCTTCATCTGCCAGTACCTACTGCAACCTACATTCTTTTGAATCTGCTCAGTGTATTCATTTCTTCGTCTCCCTCTACGATTTTTACCCTCCACGCTGCCCTCCAGTACTAAATTGGTGATCCCTTGATGCCTCAGAACAAGTCCTACCAACCGATGCCTTCTTTTAGTCAAGTTGTGCCACAAATTTCTCTTCTCTGCAATTCTGTTCAATACCTCCTCCTCATTAGTTATGTGATCTACTCATCTAATCTTCAGCATTCTTCTGTAGCACCACATTTCGAAAGCTTCTATTCTCTTCTTGTCCAAACTATTTATCGTCCATGTTTCACTTCCATACATGGTTACACTCCATACAAATACTATCAGAAATGACTTCCTGACACTTAAATCTATACTCGATGTTAACAAATTTCTCTTCTTCAGAAACGCTCTCCTTGCCATTGCCAGTCTACATTTTACATCCTCTCTATTTCGACCCTCATCAGTTATCTTTCTCCCCAAATAGCAAAACTCACCTACTACTTTCTCATTCCCTAATCTAATTCCCTCAGTATCACCCGACTTAATTCGACTACATTCCATTATACTCGTTTTGTTTTTGTTGATGTTCATCTTATATCCTCCTTTCAAGATACTGCCCATTCCGTTCAACTGCTCTTGGAGGTCGTTTGCTGTCTCTGACAGAATTACAGTGTCAATTTTTAACCTGATAACGACGTCCTCCTGAGTAGTCCCCTCCTAGAGAACCGAATAGAGGATTATTTTATCTCTGGAATATATTACCCAAGAGGACGCCAGCATCATTTAACTATACAGTAAAGCTGCATGCCCTCGGGAAAAATTATGACTGCGGTTTCCCCCTTTTTAGCCGCTCACAGTACCAACACAGCAAGGCCATTTTGCTTAGTGTTACAAGGCCAGATCAGTCAATCATCCAGACTGTTGCCCCTGCAACTACTGAAAAGACTGCTGCCCCTCTTCAGGAACCACACGTTTGTCTGGCCTCTCAACATATACCCCTCCGTTGTGGTTGAACCTACGGTACGGCTATCTGTATCGCTGAGGCACGCAAGCATCCCCACCAACGGCAAGGTCCATGGTTCATGAGGTGGGTGGGGGGAAGGGGGGTATGCCGCTATAGGATCGAAATTGATATCGTCTTTTAAGGTGTACTATCTTTTTTAGCAATATATACAACTCTGGAGGCTCCGTGAAGCTATTGAGGAATGATGCTATAGGCTGTAGGAAGGCTGCAAGGGCAGAAGACTTCTGTGAAATGCAGGGACACCTGCACAGAATCGGCGATTGATGCAGGGATTGGCAGTTGACCCTCAACGTACATACATGTATCATATTGAACACGATTGGCCGAAGAAATCCACTACTGTTATATCACACTATTGCCGATAAAACACTAGAAACAGTGACTACCATAAAATTTCTGGGAGTAACCATTCGAAACAACGCTAAGCTGGAATGACCACATAAAGTAAATTACAAGAAAAACAAATGCCAGGCTGAGATTCATAGGGAAACTCTAAAGAAACATAATTCATCTACTAAAGAAGAAACACTTACTTGACCGTTTATGCTCTCAGTCTGGGAGCCGAATCTCCTCGAATTAATAGACAGAAGAGGTCCAATAGAAAATGGCATGTATCGATACTCGATAATTAAGTAAATGCAAGATCGTAGCGGAAGTGGCTCAAGTTACCCCAGTGCCAGTAGCGCAACGTGCTACAAGGCAAGCGCTGTACGGAGCGGAGTATTTACTTTTTAAATTCTGAGAATGTAATTTCCAGGCGAGATATTAGTTCCTCCTGCACACGCTTCGCGAAACAACCGCGACGAGAAAATCAGAGATTAGAGCTCGTAGGAGGTATACCGACACTTATTCTCCCCACGCACCATTCGCTGATGGAAGACGCGTAGATCGAAAATAGGAACATCATAATTACTCAACCGCACAATGTAATTGGACTTATGGAGAAATGGTGGGTAGAGGCAGAAATGTTACATTGCGCAACCGATTGAGAAACAGCGATGCTGCTGAACTACGTGTCCACGAAGTCTAGATAGCGTACGCCCATTGCTTCGCAACCACGTCTCCACAAAGGTCAGCAAGTGGTCAGCGTCTCTCGCACCACGCGACTGACGTCTAACCCTAACAAAAAAGAGTGACAAGCCAACAAAAATACTCTGTCAATCGTTGTACTTCTGGAACTGCGTTACTAAAGAGGCCATCGAAATCCGACTACAGGACGATCTAATTAATAAAGACAGCGGCCTTCAACTTAGTCAGGCTTGGAGCCCTGCACTCAGCCTGGAGAGAAAGATGCGGTCCCAGAGATCGAGGACCGACAGCTGGGCGACTGCAGACCCCAGTGCAGACCCAGGCGTCGCTTCCCCCACCACCTCCAGTAGCCGCCGTGCCGGTCGCACCGAAGGCACCAGGAGAGGAACGGTGGAAGGGGTAGCGGCTAGTATATATAGGGTGCCGAGAGGAACAGCACAGCATTCGTAAGGAATCACCTGAAGACGGCAGCGTGTACGTCTGCCGAAATATTGTGGAGAAATTACGACGCTACCCGGTCGGTTACCCGAGAACTGTTCAAATTGGAAATACGCCGGGAAAACTTCAGATCGCATATCAGTGAGGTGTTGATAATGTCGGCTTTGTCACCCTAAGGCCATTATTATCTAACATCAACTCACCACGTCCACTGTCAATGATAACTAACGCTCACGACCGTTAGAGCGTGTATTTAAAGCAAGCGTGATCCGCGTCCTCACAATGGCGCACCCCTCTCCTGGGATTGTGTGATGTTTCAAAAGTCTAATCAGGAAACATCGCGTTTCTTTACCGCTTGAGCGACGCCAGGTAAGAAATGTTAATATATATATTTATTTATTTGTAGTATGTTAAGTGGAGACTTGTTATTTAAAAAGATTTTGTTTCTTTTCTTTCATGTCGAGCGTAGCAGCAAGATGATCCAGTGGGGACTCCAGACGCGGCGGACGACGAGAGCTAACCACTATTGCATCGTAGTCGACGGCCGGCGGCTGGAAGAACCGTTGAAACATCATGCTGACCATTATTAAAATATGTTTTATGTTTTTTTTATAAAATGAAAAGGAGTTCAATGTTGAATGTGCAATGATAAAGTTTGTAATTGGATGTCAGTTGGTTATCAACTGTTAAATAAACTTCGAATTGGAAGTTAAAACAGTCAGTGGACTCTGTTGTTACGACATACATCGTAAATATTTCTTATGTGTGAAATTTGCAAATTTTATTAAAATTTAGACTTCTTGAAGAGATTCTGGGAGAATTTTATCAGGAGTGTGGACGATCTTCAATAATTAACTCGTTCCAAGTTTTATTAATGAGAAGTCGACACGTATTGAAATTTTGAAAAAAAAAATGGTTCAAATGGCTCTGAGCACTATGGGACTTAACATCTATGGTCATCAGTCCCCTAGAACTTAGAACTACTTAAACCTAACTAACCTAAGGACATCACACAACACCCAGCCATCACGAGGCAGAGAAAATCCCTGACCCCGCCGGGAATCGAACCCGGGAACCCGGGCGTGGGAAGCGAGAACGCTACCGCACGAACACGAGATGCGGGCTGACATTTTGAAAATAATAGATACTGTGAAGTGTATTAAAATTCTGTTTTAAAATTTTATCGGCGATTGTGGTCAAGAAGATCGGTTTTAAAGTGGAATATTTCGTTAAATGAGAACAAGATTGATTCTTTAGCGACATTAATTAATTATTTACGGAAAAATTAGGAGAATTTCAATTTATTCTGGCAAAGATATCAAGGAGTGTCAGACCGCGCAACAAACATAATAGAAACTCTGTGACTTTGTTGAACTGTTAAAAATTTTTTCCGATCAAACTTTTCTAAAACAGGGACTGGTGAATTTTGCTGCGCCTGTCCTTATCTTATAGGTTGAATCCGCTACAGCTTAATGTTTTTCTTTATGGATTTTTCAAGTAACTGGGAAAAGAACTTATAATTTGATCTGCTGCGGACCGTCGATATTGGGTACACGGTTAGGCTGTTGTGAAGCCTGTTGGTTTGCTGATTGCCTTTCTTTCCCCTGCTGCAGACATCGTTGCTGAGTTGCTGCGACAGGATCGGCGGTTCAGCGCAATTGGTATGACATTTGAATAGAAATCATCTTTCAGATGTAGAAAAACGCCTACCAACTTTCGTTTCCGTCGCACAACTCCTCCTTGGTGTTGCGATATTTTTCCATCATTGTATTTATCGTCTTTCGTTACTCACAGTGAATGTATAAACCGAACACGAAACGGCGCGCTTGTGCCTCATTCGTGAACTGTAACAGCGGCTACAGCAAAATTTCACAGGATCACAACGGCGGCGCCTAACTGCCTCACACAGTTGTGTCGCAATAAATCGGAGAGATGTGTGCTCGCTTTGTGGCACGCCGATTACGATGCCGTCCCTAGCGGACGCAGGTCTGTTCGTCTGTTTCTGGCCTGCATCAAACGCTGGTTTCTAATTAAGCCAGCCAACGGCACATGTCGATCTGAGAAACTTATCGCGCCAACCGATTCTCGTGGTGGAGTCGCATGGCTGATAATTTCATATTTACGAATGAAGTGTGTAGACAGTGATTGTTCTGACATTAATTAACGAATTATTGAGCGAAGTGGAGTCTCCTTCACGTAATCCCTTGAAGAGCTTCTCATATCCTGTAGTCCTTACTACTCATCCAAATGCTTTCATTTATTTATTTATATTTATATGAAGTTTTTCTCCAGTATTTTATTTAAATTTCTATTTTTAATCCATAGTCTGCTTAGTATCACCTGTTGCATCTCATCTAAAATTTAAATTAGAGCACGAGTTTTGACTTTTTTTCTAACTTTATGTGTGCTCTAATAAAGTTGAATTTTACTTTGCGAATTTTCTGACACATATTTCGACCATAACCTCTGTTTGCCTGAGTTCAGTTCTACAATAATATTCATCATTGATCAGGGTAAGCAGTTGTCTGTGACTGTCTTGTCAGCAGAAACAGGTCAACAATGAAACTAAATATAATTGCGTACACTTCCGCCGTCTGAGTCAGTTGGCATAAAAGTTTCCTGAGTTTCCTAACGTGTCATAATGTAAAAAAAAGAAAATTATAGTAGAGAAGACGTGACCGAAACGTTGGTTTCGCCAGTATAGTCTTTTTTTTTTACATTATGAAGCATTTTATGTCAATAAGACTAAATACTGCAGAATATGGACACACCGGAGTCATCGCGCCGTCCCGTGTGACACAACCTCCAGCCATAATAATGAGCTCAGCTCAACGCGGAACAGAATCCAGATGCCTCTTAAGGCGTGCAACATCAAGGTAAAGCCATTCAGTGGTTATTAGATCCCATAGAGTGGTGATGTTTGTAACTAACTTTCACTTTCTGTTGCAAATATACCATTTCCTATGGGATCAGGTGATTTAGCTCACATCTCTACTCTGACGTGGAATTAAGAAAAGAAACAATACGTTAGTCGAACACTCTTAATTTTTTCCTCAATAACCTATGTGCAATTTCAGCAAATGTCTCTGGCAAAAGGTTATCTTCATCATTTTGTGCTCCACAGTTGAATAATGCAAATTTTGACAGAAACAGCAATGTATCCCTTTCAAAGGAAAAGAAGAAATATAATTGGAAAGTAATGAATGTACTAAATTCCGCCGAAAATTAGTTGTTCGTAGTCGGGATGACCACAACAGGAGCAGAGCAATAAACGTTATCGGATTCGATTTTGTCTGAATTCTCCTACTGTTGGACAAAACAAAACTCTTCCCTTACCTGGTTCGTAATCGTCATTATAAAGCGAAAAAATCTTTTGGTTTACGCAAAAAAAATATTTATCTGACTTCGTGGCAAGAAATTTAGACTGTATGTTCGACTTGTATACATCGCAAATCTCCATATAATGGGGCGCGGATAGTACGCAAATCGAAGCATCACCGAACCATTCACTTTCCAAAGCGATTAGAAACTGAAACAGAGAAAAATTCTGGACATATCACTACTAACAGGATCTCTCTTGAACTAAAAACCTTTAACTGCAACTGAATTCTATGATAATTATTTGCAATAACATAAGTAACCCGAAAAGGTGCTCTTGCTTTAAAGCGGACAGATAAAGGAAGACGATTTCGGGAGGCTGTTCCTACCTCGATCATTTTTTAAATTGAATAAAATTGTAGCAACGTTGACTATAGAATAATACAGACACAATATACAATCCTTGGAGTATAAAAACACATTAATTAATTACAAAACGGCTACAGATGTGTTTCAGGTCAGTTTATTACGCCGCAACCAGTTTCATTCTAAATGAACATGTTGAGGTGGCCTGCAGTTCAGACAGACGAAGATTAGGCTGAAAGTCGCTACAGCATCCACACAGTATAATATACACGTAATATATGAAATACAACTCACATCGTAAGTTCACCAATAGATGTAATTTATTTTCACAACGTGGCAAAAATGTGGCCATAAAAAATGTATAATCGTCATACATAACTCTAAAAGGCACTTTCTGGAACACCACGAACACACAAACACATCGTCCCACGAGTACGTGCAGGGATCATAGCAAAATGCTGCGCTACACTGGACTGTCCGGGCAGGGCCACTCAACGAAAGAAGTGAACATGAAAATATCATGCTTCAAATGGTTCAAATCGCTCTGAGCACTATGGGACTTAACATCTCAGGTAATCAATCCCCTAGAACTTAGAACTACTTAAACCTAACTAACCTAAGGACATCACACACATCCATGCCCGAGGCAGGATTCGAACCTGCGACCGTAGCGGTCGCGCGGTTCCAGACTGAAGCGCCTAGAACCGCTCGGCCACCAACAGCCGGCATATCATGCTTGACTTCTACTGTGTCCACATACAGACTGTAGTACACCATAATCTTCTGTAACAAAGGTAATGATTTTAAGTGCGAAATGCAAGCTCAGATTAGAGTGAAATGCAACATTACTTAATTCGCTATTTACATCACAAATTCGTAAATGATATGTTTCTGCAATGTTTTAATTGTTCAGCACAATCACATTTATTTATAAAGAAATAATAACGTTATTTTCGCAGTGATAGGACTGAAGCACAGCATGTATTTAATGAGCTGAAGAGGACCGATGTTGGCTGAAATGGTATATTTCGTTAGAAGTAAATGTGATTGTACCGGACAATTAAATTATTGTAAAAAATACTCAATCACTGTGCCTTCCACCTCGACAGTAATGTCATCCTTTCGGAAATTTTTTTGAGATGAATGAGTGACAGATGACAGTCTGGTGTAAGATACACCATAAAGTTATCCAAGTAATTAGCAAAAATCGCATCCAGCCAACGCTTAATACAACCAGCGACCTATGCCGGCTTCAGACTGTCAGTCGTTGGACGACTTGTCTGCCGTAGCGGTAATAACTTATATACACAAACTGTACTCGTGAATCAGCCTTTGTATCAGTTCAAACCGTATAAAAATCGCTACAGTAGTTCGTGAAATTATCCCGAACATAACAGACAGAAAAACGCATCGGGGACTTTGGTTTACGATAAGGAACAAAATCCAAGGAACGAGAAGTAGTATTTACAAGAAGTCGGATCGTCATTAAACTGCAAGTTCCCTGTTCGGTTCATCGTACGCGTCGTGTGGGTGAGTTTTCTGGGGGTTCGGCAGTGGTATGTGCAAGTTGCTTGCCACGCTTTCCAGCTCAACACGCTGTATTTAATATTACGCATTGCAGGCAAAATAATACCATAAAACAAAATGAGAGTTCACTCACGCGGCTCTGTGCATAAATCTCCTTCCATTTGGAAATGTTCCTAACAATGACCCCTATTTTACAAGGCAAAACACCGTCATAGCTACAACTCAGTTTACAGATGTTTGTGTGTTTATGTTTGTTGTTGTGTGTTGTGGTCTTCAGTCCTGATACTGGTTTGATGCAGCTCTCCATGCTACTCTATCCTGTGCAATCTTCTTCATCTCCCAGTACCTACTGCAGCCTACATCCTTCTGAATCTGCTCAGTGTATTCATCTCTTGGTCTCCCTCTACGATTTTTACCCTCCACGGTGCCACAAACTTCTCTTCTCCCCAATCCTATTCAATACCTCCTCATTAGTTACGTGATCTACCCACCTTATCTTCAGCATTCTTCAGTAGCACCACATTTCGAAAGCTTCTATTCTCTTCTTGTCCAAACTAGTTATCGTCCATGTTTCACTTCCATACATGGCTACACTCCATACAAATACTTTCAGAAACGACTTCCTGACACTTAAATCTATACCCGATGTTAACAAATTTCTCTTCTTCAGAAACGATTTCCTTGCCATTGCCAGTCTACATTTTATATCCTCTCTACTTCGACCATCATCAGTTATTTTACTCCCTAAATAGCAAAACTCCTTTACTACTTTAAGTGTCTCATTTCCTAATCCAATTCCCTCAGCATCACCCGATTTAATTTGACTACATTCCATTATCCTCGTTTTGCTTTTGTTGATGTTCATCTTATATCCTCCTTTCAAGACACTGTCCATTCCGTTCAACTGCTCTTCCAAGTCCTTTGCTGTCTCTGACTGAATTACAATGTCATCGGCAAACCTCAAAGCTTTCACTTCTTCTCCATGAATTTTAATACCTACTCCGAATTTTTCTTTTGTTTCCTTTACTGCTTGCTCAATATACAGATTGAATAACATCGGGGAGAGGCTACAACCCTGTCTCACTCCTTTCCCAACCACTGCTTCCCTTTCATGCCCCTCGACTCTTATAACTGCCATCTGCTTTCTGTACAAATTGTAAAATTGTAAATAGCCTTTCGCTCCCTGTATTTTACCCCTGTCACCTTCAGAATTTGAAAGATAGTATTCCAGTTAACATTGTCAAAAGCTTTCTCTAAGTCTACAAATGCTAGAAACGTAGGTTTGCCTTTTCTTAATCTTTCTTCTAAGATAAGTCGTAAGGTTAGTATTGCCTCACGTGTTCCAACATTTCTACGGAATCCAAACTGATCTTCCCCGAGGTCCGCTTCTACCAGTTTTTCCATTCGTCTATAAAGAATTCGCATTAGTATTTTGCAGCTGTGACTTATTAAACTGATAGTTCGGTAATTTTCACATCTGTCAACACCTGCTTTCTTTGGGATTGGAATTATTATATTCTTCTTGAAGTCTGAGGGTATTTCACCTGTCTCATACATCTTGCTCACCAGATAGTAGAGTCTTGTCATGACTGGCTCTCCCAAGGCCATCAGTAGTTCTAATGGAATGTTGTCTACTCCCGGGGCCTTGTTTCGACTCAGGTCTTTCAGTGCTATGTCAAACTCTTCACGCAGTATCCTATCTCCCATTTCGTCTTCGTCTACATCCTCTTCCATTTCCATAATATTGTCCTCAAGTACATCGCCCTTGTATAAACCTTCTATATACTCCTTCCACCTTTGTGACTTCCCTTCTTTGCTTAGAACTGGGTTGCCATCTGAGCTGTTGATATTCATACAAGTGGTTCTCTTCTCTCCAAAGGTCTCTTTAATTTTCCTGTAGGCAGTATCTATCTTAACCCTAGTGAGACAAGCCTCTATATCCTTACATTTGCCCTCTAGCCATCCCTGCTTAGCCATTTTGCACTTCCTGTCGATCTCATTTTTGAGACGTTTGTATTCCTTTTTGCCTGCTTCATTCACTGCATTTTTATATTTTCTCCTTTCATCAATCAAATTCAATATTTCTTCTGTTACCCAAGGATTTCTGTTAGCCCTCGCCTTTTTACGTACTTGATCGTCTGCTGCCTTCACTACTTCATCCCTCAGAGCTACCCATTCTTCTTCTACTGTATTTCTTTCCCCCGTTCCTGTCAATTGTTCCCTTATGCTCTCCCTGAAACTCTCTACAACCTCTGGTTCTTTCAGTTTATCCAGGTCCCATCTCCTTAAATTCCCAACTTTTTGCAGTTTCTTCAGTTTCAATCTGCAGGTCATAACCAATAGATTGTGGTCAGAGTCCACATCTGCCCCTGGAAAAGTCTTACAATTTAAAACCTGGTTCCTAAATCTCTGTCTTACCATTATATAATCTATCTGATACCTTTTAGTATCTCCAGGATTCTTCCAGGTATACAACCTTCTTTTATGATTCTTGAACCCAGTGTTAGCTATGATTAAGTTATGCTCTGTGCAAAATTCTACAAGGCGGCTTCCTCTTCCATTTCTTACCCCCAAGCCATATTCACCTACTATGTTTCCTTCTCTCCTTTTTCCTACTGACGAATTCCAGTCACCCATGACTATTAAATTTTCGTCTCCCTTCACTACCTGAATAATTTCTTTTATCTCGTCATACATTTCTTCAATTTCTTTATCATCTGCAGAGCTAGTTGGCATATAAACTTGTACTACTGTAGTAGGCATGGGCTTTGTGTCTATCTTGGCCACAATAATGCGTTCACTATGCTGCTTGCAGTAGCTAACCCGCACTCCTATTTTTTTATTCATTATTAAACCTACTCCTGCATTACCCCTATTTGATTTTGTATTTATAACCCTGTATTCACCTGACCAAGAGTCTTGTTCCTCCTGCCACCGAACTTCACTAATTCCCACTATATCTAACTTTAACCTATCCATTTCCCTTTTTAAATTTTCTAACCTACCTGCCCGATTAAGGGATCTGACATTCCACGCTCCGATCCGTAGAACGCCAGTTTTCTTTCTCCTGATAATGACGTCCCCTTGAGTAGTCCCCGCCCGGAGATCCGAATGGGGGACTATTTTACCTCCGGAATATTTTACCCAAGAGGACACCATCATCATTTAATCATACAGTAAAGCTGCATGTCCTCGGGAAAAATTACGGCTGTAGTTTCCCCTTGCTTTCAGCCGTTCGCAGTACCAGCACAGCAAGGCCGTTTTGGTTAATGTTACAAGGCCAGATCATCCAGACTGTTGCCTCTGCAACTACTGAAAAGGCTGCTGCCCCTCTTCAGGAATCACACGTTTGTCTGGCCTCTCAACAGATACCCCTCCGTTGTGGTTGTACCTACGGTACGGCCATCTGTATCGCTGAGGCCCGCAAGCCTCCCCACCGACGGCAAGGTCCATGGTTCATGGAGGTGTGTGTTTATGTACAGACGATATTTATTAATTACTGGGTCGCTTCATCCGTTAATTTTAAGAAAGAAAAGATGACACTAAAGTCATTCAAATTCAATTCAAATTTTTAATTACTCAATGCAATTACAAACTGTTGGGTATGAGATCAATAAAAAAGGCGTCCAATTACGCAAAAATTATCGACATCAGTTAGCAGCATGAAATTATTCAGGGCTACTGATTATCTTCATATGTGCCGAAGACCGCTGAAGGATGTATCAGAGGACTAGTCTAAGTCTGAGCACTTAAAAATGCTACTAAACTCGGGAAGATTGATTCACAATTCCTGTAGTGAAATCTCTGTACGATGAAAAGGAAAACAACACCAATTGCTAAATAGTAATGCAAATGTCGAGCTGCACTGAGCAGCTCAAAAGCAAAATGTGACGCTTACTCAAAATAACCGCACCGAACATACGACAAGATGGAGATAGACGCCTCTGGATCTGTGTGTGTGCATTCAACACGTTCCCCCCACGGTCTCCGACGCCGAAAACTACATGTTAGACACCGACTGTGTCGAACACCAAGTTCTATGCAGAAGAGAGGCTGATACATATGTCCGTACACCTCGGGTGCCGGACCTCAGAGACGGGTATCTCTAGCGCTCAGTCCTGCTCCCGAACGACGTACCGTGGAGGGGAGCACCTGCAAGTTTTGCCACACTGGCAGTCGAGAATTTCTCCGTTCCCTTCGAAATACCGAGGAAATAACGCAGAATTTTCGCAATAGGCGGTTGTAGTACACCCGTAAACTCACTGGAGTTTGGCGCTGTGCAAGGCTCCCGCCGTCATTGGCTGAGAATTTTTTTTTATTTTTATTTTTTTATTTTATTTTTTTTATTCTTTTGGACAACGAGGCAGCTGTTTTGCCATGCTGTGTATGAAAAACCGACAGAAGCTCTAACATGCATGCCCAAGTGGGAGAGTACATGGCCCATGCTGGCTTCGCCCACGGCCTCTCAGGACCCTCGTGCCTCTTACGAAACGCAGTTCGTATTTCCGGCTTAGCGACACCAAAACCTGAAGCGAGCCCCTCCTAGTCTTTCGACCACGGAAACACACGTGTCGTTTCCCGCAATCCTTGCTTCGTGCGCGCACTACACGCACGCCTGCTGCCAGCTGCTAGGTCTACAACTTTGCTTCCGCCGTTTATCCTCGACGTTTGAGACTTTATTGTGAAAAACTTACAAAAAATTTACGATTCAAAGTATTGGCCATCGTTGGCCACTGAGTTCTCCTAGCTTTAGGGCAGCATACGAATCCCGCAGTGTATAAATTGGGCATCTTTGGAGGGAAGCCATGAATCGAGCCAATTTTGCACTTGTCTACATGACCTCAAGTGCTAGTCAGCTAGGTCGTGTGTCATAGATCGAGAAAGGTGGCAGTCAAGCGAGGAATATCTGAAGAATACAGCGGGTGGGGTAGAAATTCCCATATCAAAGTTTCCAAGTATGTTTTGATGGGATTTTCGACATGGGGTCGTGCACTGTCATGCTGCAAAATCATTTTCTTTTTTCATGTCTATCGATGTAGTGTGGCCGTTTGTCTTTCAGTGCTCGGCTCAAACACACCAATTGCTTTCGATAACGCTCTCCTGTGATTGTTCCCGTCGGTTGCAGTCACTTTCACAACCATGCCGGTCTTCAAAATCAAAATCACCATTTTTGAAACATGGAAACCATTTTCTGCGAAGTTCTGTCACAAACAGGCGTCTCATCATAGGTCTAATCCAGCTTTTTATGAGCCTCAGCCACAGATTTCTTCATATGAAAGCAGAAAATTAATACCTCCCGCAGATGACGAGAATTGGGCTCGTAAGTTGGCGTATTCAGTCGAGAATAACTTTATGATGCAATCAAAAATCGACTGAAATTTTGATGGCGTTATGTTCTCAAATGCCTAAGCTTACTGTATGACAGTTACGACGAACGACTTGCACCACTACTTTCCACTACTGCCGTCTATTTCAAAACGGCGGAAGCAAACTTGTAGACCTAATACTTTCGATTCGCACCAACATAGGAGAAATTCTCTTCTCACGTCCCAGACTTAACAGATCTAAATCCTGTTCGCAGGAAACTTACACATAATACAACAGCAGGCAATTTATATGGCGTCGCAGAGAGACATGTGACTCTCAGTTACGTCGCAACACATGCAAAACAGATACTGTTGTTACACAAACTTATGATGTAACAACCGAACATTAAAAAAGACTTGTCTGGCCCGGAAAACATTTACAATTATACTAACCTAGGATTGATCCCTGTTAATGAAAATCATTAAAGAGGCTATAAATGGCCACAGTTGACCTCGGTGCACTGCAATTTACCAAACTACGAGACACGCGGAATAGCTCTGCCTGAGGGTAGTAGTAAAAGCATTTTCAGTGTTCTGTTGCTGCTCTTGCTGTATGGAAGGATCATCTGACTCCGCTTGGTCATTCAATTTGCCCCACAGAAGAAACCCCAGGGAGACAGATCAGTCGGTCGAGGTGGCGTGCAGACTGTACTGCCGGTTGTCCCCTCCTCTGCTCACAGAATACCTCATGCACTAGAGATAGGGTTTCAAGGCGGTGTAAGCTGTTGTTCCGTCTTGCTGAAAATACCCATACAATCGTTGATCTTCTGATTTGGTCCACACATAGACTAAACAGTTTCTGCACATACCAGTTAACATTATTTCGTGGAAGAATGGTCTTACGATGTGGACACCAGACACTGATCACCAAAGGCCAATCTCCAATTATGCAACAAATCCTCAAAACATTGATGGGGATTTTCCGATGCATAGTGAGTTCACGTAACCGGGCAGTCTGAATCAGTTCTCATATCAGAAAGGAAAAACTGAGTCCTGATTCCACTTCACTCAGAAACTACCAGCAGACCTCAACATGCGAAAGTTCGTCTCAGTACCTTAACTCTTGCGCAACAGTAAATTTGTGAAGATACAGACGTAAGCCTTTAATCTTTCGCTGCTACAGCCTCTTAATTCCCACCTGCACAGACGAACGCCGTTGAGATTTCGTCGTATTTGGTCCCATCTTTGCTTCACTCGAGCAATGTTTTCTGGTGTTCGAACATCTTTCGGATATGAAACTTCCTGGCAGATTAAAACTGTGTGCCCGACCGAGACTCGAACTCGGGACCTTTGCCTTTCGCGGGCAAGTGCTCTACCATCTGAGCTACCGAAGCACGACTCACGCCCGGTACTCACAGCTTTACTTCTGCCAGTATCTCGTCTCCTACCTTCCAAACTTTACAGAAGCTCTCCTGCGAACCTTGCAGAACTAGCACTCGTGAAAGAAAGGATATAGCGGAGACATGGCTTAGCCACAGCCTGGGGGATGTTTCCAGAATGAGATTTTCACTCTGCAGCGGAGTGTGCGCTGATATGAAACTTCCAGGCAGATTAAAACTGTGTGCCCGACCGAGACTCGAACTCGGGACCTTTGCCTTTCGCGGGCAAGTGCTCTACCATCTGAGCTACCGAAGCACGACTCACGCCCGGTACTCACAGCTTTACTTCTGCCAGTATCTCGTCTCCTACCTTCCAAACTCTCGCAGGAGAGCTTCTGTAAAGTTTGGAAGGTAGGAGACGAGATACTGGCAGAAGTAAAGCTGTGAGTACCGGGCGTGAGTCGTGCTTCGGTAGCTCAGATGGTAGAGCACTTGCCCGCGAAAGGCAAAGGTCCCGAGTTCGAGTCTCGGTCGGGCACACAGTTTTAATCTGCCAGGAAGTTTCATATCAGCGCACACTCCGCTGCAGAGTGAAAATCTCATTCTGGGATCTTTCGGATAGTTGCTGTTTTTGAATTCGCTGTAGAGCGTCATTTTGCCACTGTGCTTTGCACTGCAGACATTGGTAGAGGCTTTGTTAGAACGCTTCCTGTTAAATCCAACCTAGTCGTCAAATATGGGGTGTCTAGGAAATATGCTCTCTCCGATCGCTAGACAACATTCAAACAAATCGTATTAATGAGTTTTATAACAAATGAAATAATTACAGTACTTACCTTCGTGATTAAGCAGATGTGTCGCAAGCAAATGGTGACCTACGAAATAAACAAGCCTCTTCAATATAAACAGTTTTCAAGTCGCTGCTATGCAAACGCCTAATCTTGAAGCTGCTATTAGACTGGGCCCCGACCACTCGAGCTTGGCGCTTATGTCCTCTTCGCCTAGGGGCCGCTGCTGACGCGTTGTCATCCTGGAGAGGGCTATTGGCTGACCTCTTCTCACAGCCATCTCTTCTATCTCGTTCCCCACTGGCGTGCTGGCGCTTAACATTACGCCGTAACAGTTTCAATCTTAAACTCTTGCTCAAGCGGTTTCGCTCACGTATTCCACGGACTGTACTTCGCGTAACACTCGACAATTAACAAGCGCTGTTTTATCATGAGTATGTTTTGCTGCATTTAACTGTTCACTAATCACGTCTGCTTCTCTCATTCACTCAAACGTAATAACACAACGAAGTACTCTGGACAAAGGATGTGTGTGGCACCCATGCGCAGACTTGCGACAGCAAGTGATTGATGGACACATTGTCTGAGCAGGGTAGTTCTGCGAAGGCTCAGTTCAGAGCCAATCTCAAATATTTCCCTGGTCAGTTTCATTTTGTCCACATAAAACATCCAATTACTCAATAAGATAGATTCACTCATATCGTTAACAAAAAAGGTAGATCAGAAAGAATTATATGTAATATAATGTAAACAGTACTTGAGATCATACAACATGGTTGTGACTGATGTACAAAACTGATTACCAAACAGAGTAAGATAAGCGCGTGTAAAAACAGTTGGATTTCTACACAGGATAGGTTGAGTGGTCTGCAGTTAACAAGAATAAAACTAAGTTGCATTCCCCACGACATAGTAGAATAATTTTATGTATAACAAGTCAGCTAAAAAGAACGTTAAGTACATAAATTGCATCAGCATTACATGGTAACAAAAGATAGCTAAATTGTCAAAAATAAGCGAATTCACTGACTGCCAGTAAAAAAAAACTGCCTGTGAGCTATAGTAAATCTGTAATACACTACTGGCCATTAAAATTGCTACACAACGAAGATGACGTCCTACGGACGCGAAATTTAACCGACAGGAAGAAGATGCTGTGACATGCAAATGATTAGCTTTCCAGAGCATTCACACAAGGTTGGCGCCAGTGGCGACACCTACAACTTGCAGACATGAGGAAAGTTTCCAACCGATTTCTCATACACAAACAGCAGTTGACCGGCGTTGCCTGGTGAAACGTTGTTGTGATGCCTCGTGTAAGGAGGAGAAATGCCTACCATCACGTTTAAGAATTTGATAAAGGTGAGATTGTAGCTTATCGCGATTGCGGTTTATCGTATCGCGACATTGCTGCTCGCGTTGGTCGAGATCCAATGACTGTTAGCAGAGTATGGAATCGGTGAGTTCAGGAGGGTAATATGGAACGCCGTGCTGCATCCCATCGGCCTCGTATCACTACCAGTCGAGATGACAGGCATCTTATCCGCATGGCTGTAACGCATCGTACAGCCACGTCTCGATCCCTGAGTCAACAGATGGGGACGTTTGCAAGACAACAACCATCTGCACGAACACTTCGACGACGTTTGCAGCAGCATGGACTATCAGCTCGGAGACCATGGCTGCGGTTACCCTTGACGATGCATCACAGACAGGAGCGCCTGCGATGGTGTACTCAGCGACGAACCTGGGTGCACGAATTGCAAAACGTAATTTTTTCGGATGAATCCAGGTTCTGTTTACAGCATCATGATGGACGCATCCGTGTTTGGTGACATCGTGGTAAACGCACGTTGGAAGCGTGTATTCGTCATCGCCATACTGGCGTATAACCCAACGTGATGGTATGGGATGCCATTGGTTACACGTCTCGGTCACCTCTTGTTCGCATTAACGGCACTCTGAACAGTGAACGTTACATTTCAAATGTGTTACGACCCGTGGCTCTACCCTTCATTCGATCCCTGCCAAACCCTACATTTCAGCAGGATAATGCACGACCGCATGTTGCAGGTCCTCTACGGGCCTTTGTGGATACACAAAATGTTCGACTGCTGCCCTGGACAGCACATTCTCCAAATCTCTCACCAACTGAAAACGTCTGGTCAATGGTGACCGAGCAACTGGCTCGTCACAATACGCCAGTCACTACTCTTGATGAACTGTGGCATTATGTTGAAGCTCCATGGGCAGCTGTACAGTCATGCTCAAAAGTTTCCGAACGACCTGAATTGCATTTCACCTGATTCGCATGCAAACCACATAACGCAGCTGTCTATCAGGTCCTCTAATCGCTCCTTGGTACAGTCGTTTGACTATTGAAAATGGTTCCAACAAGTCACCACTAGAAAACACTGCTCTGTATCGCAATAACTCAAGATGTAAAGTAATACTACGATACTACAAATATCAGGGAACACCTTATCACAGATAAGACTGTCCTTAAGGTTTGTAAGCTCACATTTATTACAATAAATGACGTACCTGAAATGTTACCACTCTCATTATTACGTCAGATAGGTAATGCACGTAGTAAGTTCGTCGTATTCATGATTTCCACTTCAAAGTAACATACCGTACTTATTATTTAACACAAAATGACATTAAAAATTTAAGTTATTCACGAGCAGCTAGTTGAGAATATGTAAGAACTTCAAATGACACGACGAACCGCCTCGTTCTGCAAATGGATTCAAAACCAGGTCATGCAGACTAAGCAAAGATTTTGTGACTGACGGAAACTAACAATCATTCCTGATTAGGCATATAGAGAGTGATATAACTCGATTTTACACAGCATCAATTGGCAAATACCAACTTTAAATGACATAACGCAAACATTTTTACCGGACGCGAATTCCTATCCAGCACCTATTGTCCCTGTTAACGAACTACGAGACGTGTTAAATATTGCTTCTTAACAAATAACTTATTTTAAATGCCATGTGGTAAAGCTTTGTGTTGGGCAGGGACTCGAGCCCAGAACCTAATCGGATAGATATCGAAGCACAATCAACTGTAACATATCGCATTTTCTCGGCAGTAGCTAGATGTTTTAACTGAAATGGCGAGACGAAACATTAATTTTTTCCTTCCCAGGACTCCACCCCAGCACATATCGCTGTTATATTCTAGAGAAAACGAACGTTAAATATGGGTTTGTTGCACCAGCAGCGACATGTGAGCATTTTTGAACTAGAAATAATATGACGAAGAGTTCAGTGCTGACTGGGAATAGAGCTCCACAAATATCGTTGTTGACTACACACAAAGAGACGTCAGCTACCAAATGTTTCTCCACCAGCAGCTCGGAATAACATCTTGAACTTACAGTGATCTCGCAAATAATTCTGTGTCTCACTGGGAGTCAAAAATGTCAAATATCGTTAGTGTTGAAAACGAATGAAAATACATTAAAAATCGAAATTATTATCCACCAGCACATAGGTGTTCTCATGCTAGATCTTGATAATACATAATGAAATCTTTAGTGCCGGGCCAGGATTCGAAACGATTCAGGCGCAATATGTGGAGATGTTGACGAACCTGCAGTTTTGAACAAACAACAAATTGTAGCCGAGCTGTATTGTCACGAAGGGATCAAATTCCGCGTTAAGGGCGGTCTGAGTTTCATTCCCAGTTCGACATACAGAAGCTCAGATAAAAGAAGGAATAAGTGTCCTGTGATCCTACATAGCGTTTGTTTCGTCACTAGAAATAAATAACTAGTATAAGAAAGGTTACTGGTGATAGAGTTTCTACATGTCGCCACTCCAGACTTTATTGTGGCTCAACCTAACGTCTTCTTGGTAGAAAATAAATATCATTTTTAATGTGAATTTCAGACCACAATGCCCTTATATCTTCTTCACTTGGTGTAGCCAGAAGAGAGTGAAATCTGTCTCTCCCTATCAAAAATTACAGACCGAAGTTGGAACCAAACCCACACCATAGATATACGAACCTATCATCAGCCCAACAGACCACCAAGTCCTCTTCTCAGAGGCTCATTTTTCTTTCATAATGCCGCTGTGCCACACTGGCTGAGAATTCTGACACACAGGCTCCCTGTATCAATTTGCATCATTTACTTGGTTGACCGAATCACAATGAACTAGCTGCCACGGCTACCCAGAGCATACATTCAACTTTATTTTGTAATCACCAAAATAAAATCACATAACTGCCACCTACACAGAACAGCCAACAGTGTAGGATGCAGAAATTTAAATAGGAAGTGTTCCTTTCCACTTGAGCTACTCTATTGCGCTATCTGTTTGTTGAAAACGTCGTGCAGTGCAAAAGAAAAGGTATAACTGTTTGTGTCTCATAAGTATTGACCTGGCCATATGCATCATCCCACAGCGCTGTGGAATGCAGAAGTTCTGGAGGAACTGTTGTTGACTTCTGGAGCTGTTATAGCTACGTGACAGCTAGTAGCATAATGGCAAGTAAGTAAGATGTCGCGAGTTCGAGTACATTCACTGCTGTATTTTTTAAAACGCAATTCTGCTGCCTGCTAAAGTTATCAATCTAATGGAACTTGTAACATAATTCCCTTCTCCTCTCAACCAAAAATAGTCGTATATGGAAAGAGGGCTAACTGCTGCGACATTTTGTTCATTTCAGGTTTTACAGACAGCCAGACAGTAGATGCATCTCGAAACTTTTGTATTATGTATGGGGAGAGCGCATCGTGCCAAAATACGTCGGAAAAGTATTTTCTACATTAGCTGTCGTCTGGTAGTGGCACTTTATTCTTCTTCAAACCTTGTTTGACAGCTATAACTCAGAACAAGTTTTCTACATGCATGTAATCAATAAACTGCTTTAGCATTTTCAGACTACTATAGGTAACATCGGAGAATTCGCGTATATCGTTGATGATTAATTTCTCTCTCATGTTTACTATTGTTTTAACGCTAAAGGAAACCTTACGAAAATTGTGAGCTGTATTATAAGAAATGTAATAAAACTACCCACAATAACCTTATGACGAAAGTCTGATTTAATAAAACTATCTGTACACAAGCGTGCCTCTATAGACACGAATTGGTAAAATACTACTCACTTAGATTTTGATTGGGTTTGTGTTTAACTGGTATGCTGTGTCATATTCAAGAGGGATGCAAATGTGGCATTTCATAAATAAAGTTATGTATTCCTACAAAACCAAAATTTGCTTGTCAGCAGCGGAAAGAGGGGTTACCTGTTGTGCAGCATTGTAAGTTTTTCACCATGAGCCGATAGTATTTTCTTGAGATTTCCTTAGCGATGTCTGATCTGACAGCTAGTAGCTCTTTCACAGAAGGGATAAAAAGGCGACACACAGTGAGACTGGAACTGCGAACCATAGCAGACGCTTTTTCACTGTTCGGCACGTTACCACAAAGCTGGCGAAGAAGTATGTGTCTTAGCTTCCTCTTACGAGACCAATAGTGGCTAGAACTCGTAAACCGCTATTTAAAAGACGAGATTAGTTGCGATTTCCACGTGCAACGACTTTCCTAGTCTGAAAACCGTAAAGTTACAATCTTTTGTTACACCTCAAGCGATAATAAATCAGATTATTCAATGTAAATGACAGGTAAAATCAAGTGAACTTTGAGGCTTGATTCCGTGCACACCAGGAAGTAACTCCTCGATCACAGAGTTGCCAAACATACATTGCCTTGTTGCCAAATCTCAGTTACACTACCAGCAGGAAGAAGGCAAACCGATGTGATCTAACAGCGGGCTGGAAAGTGACCATAGCTGGTGTCTCCAAGTCGCGGCTGCAATGGCTTGGAATTCGTAATGCGTCTGATTCGCATTTCTGTAACTAGGTTCAGGGACTGGAGCGTAGTTACTAATAATACTCAGAATTGACTGCAAACTAGGCATCATAAATCAGTAACTCTCATAGCTGTTTTTATATTTCTTTCGTAAGTGTACTCAAAACTAAGAAATTCATTCACAGACGTTTTCGTGCCTCGCCGATGGTCGAGCACAACAAACAAACAAAAATAAAAAAGAATGTGTGTGTGTGTGTGTGTGTGTGTGTGTGTGTGTGTGTGTGTGTGTGTGACACACAGAGAGAGAGAGAGAGATAAAAATCAAATGGTTCAAATGGCACTGAGCACTATGGGACTCAACTGCTGTGGTCATTAGTCCCCTAGAACTTAGAACTACTTAAACCTAACCTAACCTAAGGACATCATACACATCCATGCCCGAGGCAGGATTCGAACCTGCGACCGTAGCAGTCGCACGGTTCCGGACTGCGCGCCTAGAACCGCGAGACCACCGCGGCCGGCAGATAAAAATCAAAAGGAATGAGAGAGAGAGAAAGAAAGAGAGAGCAAAAAATTGTAAAGGAATTGAATCATGGTATGTAAAGAAATCATTCATTAAAATGACACGTTCCACATCATGACGAAATATCGTATTCATGAAATATGAAACAAGAATTAATCTAATGTAATCTAATCATATCATATTGATTACTAGCCATTAAGAGTCATGAATTACCGAAGCTTTTGCCAATACCAGTAATCAAACAAACTTGGAAATAAGAGACGACAATTTTTCTAATAAACCGGGACTTCTGTCAAGACCCTTTCGTCCCTGTTAACTAACCACGAAAGATATCTGATATACCTCTATTCTACAGTAACAAAGTGTGCATGCATTTAAAGGTGAAATGCATGATGTAAAGTTCTATGACAGAGATACGAACCCAACCCGGTTCTTTCTCTGTCTGCGGAATCCTTTTCATGCTAATATCAAACATCAGCAACTACTCGTAGATTACATTAAAACTAAAGTAATTAATGAAGACGTTACTTGATAACAAAAACGCGCCGCCTTTCTTCATTTACTTGCGCCTAGAAATGGCTATCGAGTTCTGCCAAACCAAAAGGCAAGAGATCTTACTGCCTTCCGATATACGTCGCTGTCGGTTCTTCCATATGATTTTGGTCAACATAACCTGTTTCAAGTTGTGTATGACAGACAATGTTTTAGAAAATCAATTGTTTTCCTTTGCAATAAACAGAAAGATTTTCATTCTAAGCTATGCATGTACAAAATTTTCACAATATTGGTTCAAATTTAATATTCGCTTCTATAATGTAGGAAGGTATTTCACAGTTGCAAAAATCGCATCCGACTCATTGACCTTACACTTAGTCGCTGACCATAAATTCTAGCTCAGAGTGACACCAGTTTAAGTAACCTAATGTAGCGAAGACTGTTTGCCAGTGCTCTTTCTCACCGGAAAATACGCAATTCACTCATTGGGCTCCATAAGTACACTGTAACAGTAATTTGTGTGTGTATGCAATGCATACGGATTATAATTCAGTGGTTCTCTCTCTTCCACTTCTGTATACAATATGCCTGACCTAAACGGGCCCTTTATCATTACAGGCCCTGGGTAGTTCAACAGCATACTGACAACAGTAATGTGCTTATACTGACAACCTGACTGTTCTTTTTACCTGATTTTGTAATCATTTAAATAAAACAACATGATCTTCCAGTGGGAGACATTTCGTGCCTCTTTTCCTTCTGTGAAATTTGTCAATACGCTTTTTGCCTTCCAGCCAGCGAAATGCGGCAGAGTTCGGCCGGTAAAGGATTCACAAACCACGATTTATTGCCGTTAAGACCATTTCTTTAAACATTGTCGTAGCTGAAGGAATTTAGTTTCGTCTTAAATCGTGTCAAGCAGCAATGTTCACAGACATCTCAAATAGGAAAAAGCTCATTATGCAGGTACGAAGGTTGTAAAACAATCTTCCCACAGTTTGTGTCAGGTTCATCTTTTCGTCTGATAGCACTGCGTAAGTATTTTGTCTATGAGGTATCACAAGTAGTGTTCCTGTAGCTGTGGGAATCATTGGTTGAAAACGTGTTTAACAGCAACGGGTACAGTACTGCTAAATATTCAAAATGATTATCAACCTAAGTCTGAGTTCATCCGCAAACTGAGGCGAATTTATAATATTGAAGCTAGACTGTGTATCCTTGTCTTCCTTGAGTGGACATTGGAAGGCGTTTACACACACATATACAATACTATGAATACTTCGAACGCTATAGTTAACGTTGCTCTCAAACTACTTTTGTTTTTTAATTCTTCTGGGACTTCAGCGTGCAATATGTATTGTAGATACAGTCTTAGAGCAAAACATTGACCGCCGACTCGTTCACGTAAGGTGGGCAATACAGTCGTGCTCCTCTCAGAATCCTATGCCCGGCAATATGCTCGATCTGGCAACATTGTAGACTGCGGCATTTCCCAGAGGAAGTCTTGACTTCGGTCTTGGTACTATATTCTTGACTACGACCGTAGTCTTGAGGTGAAACGCAATACTAGCTAAACTAAAAGCACACGTCGACAAAGTTTTTATCGCCCCTTTCCTCTCGGTGCTTAAGCTATGAGTGTAATTCAAGCGAATTTACAATAGATTTCGTTTTCTGTCACACTGTTAATAACAGTTTGGTCCAACAATGTTTTAGCGAAAGATTTCTTTGCAGACCATCTGCCTCTGAACACCGCATGCGTCTGAGTTCTCTGGGACCCGTTTACTGCCAACCGGCGGGGGCTGAGGCACTGCATTGTTTCGCCTTCTGCCGACAACGTCTGCTCCACTCCGCACATTCGACCATGTAGAATGCTTTAATGTTGTTGAGTGGTGACCCATAAAATCTGTCTACGATTTGTGTTTCACTCTTGATAGCCAAGGAGGCACAAAACCGTTTTTATTTTATGATTATTTTATTACACTAGAATGCAATACATCAATGTGGCAAAGAATTAATTTCATTGTTTCTGATCCAGTGCACTACAATTAAAGCATCACATTCTGTTCTTTTTCCTTTTACGGGAGGTTCCTCAAATAATTAGTTATTGTCATGGATTCATATGTGTTAGTCAAGACACAGAGAGTAAGTGCAATATAATGTGTTTGATTTCTTTCTTTGATTATCTATGGTAAATGGATGCAAAAGATTGTGTCAATACCTATCAGAACCTGCTCTATAGATACTCAGGCTTGTTTTGAGGTCTATACCTTAATTAATGGAGAAGTGAACAGTGTTCACAAGTGATATTTAAAATATTCAATTGGATTTAAGGCTACAAAATTGCTCATATTTGAAGATACCCAGAGAAAAAGTAAGTTGCTAGAGCCGCTGTTAGCAAATGTGTGCAGGGAGTTCCTAATTGCTACTGTGGAAATGTAGCATAGAGGCCCTATAGTAATCAAGAGGTTCATTTCCTTCATACTTATCACCCTGGCATGTGAGTCTTAAGTGAAGAACAATATTGAAATTCGTATCGCTGAAAGTCGATTCGAATTTCTTCAGAGACGCTGGTATTGCGAAGCAGCTTGGCAGTCACAAATCCAAGATCTATGACCATTAACACAACTTACAGAGTCGAGCTACCAAGAGGATTTGATGTGTAAAGGTTTCCTTCCGATTTCGATACATAATTTTTTCTGAAAATTCGCAGCTCCATAAAATATATCAAAAAAAAAAAAAGCTCGCATCCGCTGGCCCCTACCACGGTTAGAACTGACGACTCATTGAGCCGTTCTGACCCGAGAGACGGGCGGTACCACCGGGCTACCGACACACTGCTGCCTGTACGCCACTCTCGTCATGGTATTTGTCGCTCAGCCTCATAACGCATCGTGAAAGATAATAACAGTTGTCACTTACGTGAAGAATAGCATTTCTTTAGACCAAATATTGAATTTTCGGTCTCAGTGTCTTAGTTTACATGAGCATTATATAGCACGAGTCATTCAAATGGAGGGAACATCAAGTGAATTTAGCGAGTCAATTCAGTACCATACGCGGAAGTGATTGCACCGTCACAGTGTTGCCTAATGCTTGTGACGATGTTGCTAATTCTCAGTTGTGTTATGAACAGCTCTGTAGCGGTATGCGGGGATAATGCCATGCTCGTGTCATAGGAGGATATGGAGAAGAGGCGCGGTGTTTGGTTAATATGAGGCGTTTTCTCCTACGAGTTGTGTCAAACATTCAGGTGTATAATCTTCCATCACGATTACAGTTTCCTAGAAAATATATACGAATAAAACACTTACCTTGTTACTTTGTGATAAAAGATTATTTCAGTACAATAAAAAGTCTTTGGAAATCACTTATGCCCACCTGTCAGAAAAGTAAGATAACAAACACTTTGCACCTCGAAATCGATTGCACCTATGTGCAGTCTTGTGACGTTTAAATAAATCGTCTTAACGGTACTAAAACGTGGTTTGTGAATCATTTACCGGCCGTACTCTGCCGCATTTCACTGGTTGGAAAAAGGGGACGAAATATCTCCTATTGGAAGGTATTGTTGTTTTATTTAAATTATTCCAAAATCAGGTAAAACGAACAATCAGGTTGTCAGTATAAGCACATTACTGTTGTTAGTATGATGTGGCATTGCCCAGGGTCTGTAATGATAAAGGGCCCGTTTAGGTCAGGCATATTGTATACAGAAGTGGAAGAGAGAGAACCACTGAATTATAATCCGTATGCATTGCATACACACACAAATTACTGTTACAGTGTACTTATGGAGCCCAATGAGTGAATTGCGTATTTTCCGGTGAGAAAGAGCACTGGCAAACAGTCTTCGCTACATTAGGTTACTTAAACTGGTGTCACTCTGAGCTAGAATTTATGGTCAGCGACTAAGTGTAAGGTCAATGAGTCGGATGCGAGTTTTGCAACTGTGAAATACCTTCCTACATTATAGAAGCGAATATTAAATTTGAACCAATATTGTGAAAATTTTGTACATGGATAGCTTAGAATGAAAATCTTTCTGTTTATTGCAAAGGAAAACAATTGATTTTCTAAAACATTGTCTGTCACACACAACTTGAAACAGGTTATGTTGACCAAATCATATGGAAGAACCGACAGCGACGTATATCGGAAGGCAGTAAGATCTCTTGCCTTTTGGTTTGGCAGAACTCGATAGCCATTTCTAGGCGCAAGTAAATGAAGAAAGGCAACGCGTTTTTGTTATCAAGTAACATCTTCATCATTTCCTTTAGTTTTAATGTAATCTACGAGTAATTGCTGATGTCTGATATTAACATGAAAAGGATTCCGTAGACAGGGAAAGAACATGTTCTTGGGAAACTACTTCTATAGTGACCAAAAGGCATCAAAGGCCGCGTCTGCTGTTGCGGGCTACGCCCACAACACAGCAGTTGTCGAGGTGCCGTCTGCAGTTCAATGTGCCGCGTCACATCAGTAATCCTGGTACGCCGCGCCGGCAACGCCATACGTCGTGCAGAAGGAACTAAGTTAAGTGAAAAGCTGTTAAAACTTTTACTAACCTGCACTAAAAGACTGTCGGCGATGGAACCGCAAAAAGAAACAGAAGTTAAACCTAAATCAGGACCTATGTCTGTTGAAGGAACTGTAAATCCAGACAACGGTTCAAGTGTAAACATGCATGAAAATAGTAATGTTAAAGTGAAATCCGAACTAGTGTCTACTGACAGTAGTGTGAAAAAGGGCAACAATTCAATAGTAGAGACCCCTGTAGTAAAGCAGAAATCAGAAATTGTTAATTTATTGGATGATAGTTTATCTGATGAGTTAAAAACGAAACAGTCATCAGAGATGGTAGAGTTTAAGAAGGAGAAGTTAGATATGACTGATCAATCAGAAGTTTCATTTAGTTTTGATGATTCTTGTGTTGGAGCTAGTTTTTCGTCACCTGTGTGTGATAAAAAGCCAGCTAGTGAGCAATCCAAAGATACTGGGGCTATTGATTTAAATGTAATATTAAAAGCAATAGCTGCCAGTATTGAAAACGTGTCAGCCAGTAATGCTCGAATTACAGCTGAGTTGAAATCTGATATAATTGAGGTAAATACCAGGATTGTGGCCAGCCAAACCAATTTTAATAAACGGTTTGAGGCAATGGACAAGAAATTAGAATCCAATAAAGCTGAATTAGAAACTTCCTTCAAGACTGGCTGCAATAAGTTGAAAGAGGATCTGGATAGTTTAAATTATAAAATTGATTACAACCATGAGGATATTAAGAAAAAAGGTTGCTCAACAGTTATCTGAGATGTATAAAACAGTAAAATCCGAAGTTGCTGAGGTTCGCAAAGACTTCCAAATGGAAGATGCGAAGCTGGAGCACAAGTTAACAGAAAAGATCGAGGCGGAATCTGAACTGTGCTCAGATAGGTTTGAAGATGTTAATATAAAAGTAAACATATGTCAAGCAGAAGTAGATGCAATCAAAACTGATACTACTCATATTGTGCAAAGAGTAGATAATGTTGAAATGAGAGTAGAAAATATTAGTACGAACATTGCTAACACTGAGAGTAAAGTAGCTTCAGTAACTTCTGGTAATGGTAGTATGCAACAAGTTGTAGCTGCAAACGCCGCTTTTATCGGGTGTTGGCAGTTCTTGCGGTTCGATCCAGATAAAAATATCCACCCGCTAGATTTCTGGAACGATTTTTAAGATGTGATTCCACCAACTTGGTCTGAACGAGAGAAAATATCATTTATTAGAAGGCATTTAGCGGGTGACGTCATGCGTTGGTCAGCTGATGTAATGTTGCAGTGAAAAACATTAGCGGAATTTAAAGCAGCTTTCATTAATGAGTATTGGTCTAGCAATAAGCAAAATGAAGTGTTGAGAGAATTTTGGAGTGGAAAACGCTTCAATGCAGGCAAGGAATCTATTAAAGAGTTTGCCAGGTCATGGACCTCACGTTTGTCACATTTGGCCGAAAAGCTAAAACCTGAAATGATAATACTAGGTCTTGAAGGCAAACTGCCATGGTATTGGCAAACCAGAATTATATCTGCCCCTAGAGACAATCTGGATCGTTTCATTGAATATTTGGAACGTGTAGAGCGTGTGGCTGGCAATGAAGAGCAAGCACGTAATAACAGAAATGCTAATAACACTAGTAGTAATTTTAAGAACGAGCAGAATGGCAATGTAAACAACAGAAAAGTAGGTGTTCGCCATCCTAAGAAAGGTAGGAATTGGAGAAATAATTACCAGAACCAACAATGGCATCCAAATAATAGTAATTTTGGTCCTAACAAAAATGTGCAAGTAAATAACAGTGTTGAAAGCAATGCTGTGCCAGTTAACTATAATGGAAATAAAGGTAACAATAGTAGGCAGAGGCTGGAAAACTAGTTCCCATCTATGAGGATACTGGCGCTCACCAGGCGGTTACTTTTCCGAAGCCAGTAATTACAGTAATTGGTAAGACAGATCAGAATACTCAGACTGAACATGTGGATGAGGGGTCGGTAGCATCTAAGGATACAGCAGAAATATTAGATCACTCACAGTATTTAATAGATACCATGTTAGAGACGCTTTCTAAGTGGGAAGAGAAAGAGAAGGCGCAGCAGTGTAACGGTAGGGAAGAGCTAAAAATACTGAATTGTCAGGTGAAGAAGCAGAAGAAATTCATTCTTATATTTACGATAAGGATGATGTTCTCTTATCTAAAGTGCCTGTGTAGGATGTTGATACTGTACTAATAGATTTAGGACAGGAGGTAAGTGAGAATGTAGAGGAAAGCCTGTTGTGGGTCGATGACCCCAGTAGCTGTGACCAGTTGTCACTTGAGAAGGAACCCGGCGATAATAGTGAAAGTGGTTTAGCTGTAACTAGTGTTATGCCCGGTCTGGAGGCGAAGAATCGCTCAGACTACAGTAATTTGGGTGATGTTCAGCGAACTAAATGTAATGAAGTCGTGAGGTGTTACGATTTGAAATTAATAGACCGACTGGAAAAGGCAGCTGAATATGTAGTTCAGCAAACCCCTACACACTTTGACCTAAATGTAATGAAGACAGATGTCGATCACTTTAGTTGGAGACAAATCCAAAAGGAACTATTGGATGAGTTTGAGGAACCACCTGTACAACCTAGAATAAGCCACCCTATAACAATAGTGAATATGTTGGGTATCAATGTACGTTGTCTCTTAGACAGTGGAAGTGAGGTGAGTGCGATATCTCAGTCCTTCTTTGATGCATTACCTAGTAAAGACAAGCTTACAGTAATAAGGGTATCAGGACTAAGAATAATTGGTGCTACTGGCAAGGTGTCAAAAACGGTAAAACAAGAAGCTTTGCTGCCCTTTAACATCAATGGTAATTTAATTGATCAATCATGCTTAATTGTAAATAATCTCAGTAATGAGGTTTTAATTGGCATAGATTTCTTGTCAAAATATCAGTGTTGTTGACTTTGAAAGAAGCCAGTTAAAAATGGCCGATAACCAGAGTAATTACAGTAGCTTTTATTGATAAATATGTAGTAACTAATAATGAAACTTATACGAGTTCTGAAAAATAGGAGATATTGGGACAAAGGTGTTAATCTTAGTAAAAGTAAGCTAAACACAGACGAAAAGAAGTTAGGGGTTAGGGCAAATATAAGGAAAAGAACATTAGAAAGAAAGAAGCGTCATGACGCAAAAACTGTACCCACCAGTTTTGAAATAGGCCAGTTAGTCCTCGTCAAAACCAAGGAAAAATCTAAGAAAATAAATGCAGAAACAAAGAAATTCATGTTCGTACACCAAGGACCTTTCAGGATCATAGGAACACCACATGCCAATGTATATAGGCTAGAGTACCCTAAGAGTACAAAGCTATTCGGTCTCAGGAACGTGATCGACCTAAAGAAGTTATTAGGTAGTGAATGAATTCTGTAGGTAGGAGGTTGTTCTGTAATCTCTACACAGTGTGGCAGCTGTGAAAGAGCTACAAGCAGTCACATCAGACATCGCTAAGGAAATCTCAAGAAAATACTATCGGCTCATGGTGAAAAACTTACAATGCTGCACAACAGGTAACCCCTCTTTCCATTGCTGACAAGCAAATTTTGGTTTTCTAGGAATACGTAACTTTATTTATGAAATGCCACATTTGCATCCCTCTTGAATATGACACAGCATACCAGTTAAACACAGAGCCAATCAAAATCTAAGTGAGTAGTATTTTACCAATTCGTGTCTATAGAGGCACGCTTGTGTACAGATACTCAGTTTTATTAAAACAGACTTTCGTCATAAGGTTATTGTGGGTAGTTTTATTACATTTCTTATAATACAGCTCACAATTTTCGTAAGGTTTCCTTTAGTGTTAAAACAATAGTAAACATGAGAGAGAAATTAATCATCAACGATATATGCGAATTCTCTGATGTTATCTATAGTAGTCTGAAAATGCACAAGCAGTTTATTGATTACATGCATATAGAAAACTTGTTCTGAGTTATAGCTGTCAAACAATGTTTGAAGAATAAAATGCCACTACCAGATGACAGCTAATGTAGAAAATACTTTTCCGACGTATTTTGGCACGATGCGCTCTCCCCATACATAATACAAAAGTTTCGAGATGCATCTACTGTCTGGCTGTCTGTAAAACCTGAAATGAACAAAATGTCGCAGCAGTTAGCCCTCTTTCCATATACGACTATTTTTGGTTGAGAGGAGAAGGGAATTATGTTACAAGTTCCATTAGATTGATAACTTTAGCAGGCAGCAGAATTGCGTTTTAAAAAATACAGCAGTGAATGTACTCGAACTCGCGACATCTTATTTATCGTGCGCGACACTTGCCATTATGCTACTAGCTGACACGTAGCTATAACAGCTCCAGAAGTCAACAACAGTTCCTCTAGAACTTCTGCATTCCACAACGCTGTGGGATAATGCATATGGCCAGGTCAATACTTATGAGACACAAACAGTTATACCTTTTCTTTTGCACTGCACGACGTTTTCAACAAACAGATAGCGCAATAGAGTAGCTCAAGTGGAAAGGAACACTTCCTATTTAAATTTCTGCATCCTACACTGTTGGCTGTTCCGCGTAGGTGGCAGTTACGTGATTTTATTTTGGTGATTACAAAATAAAGTTGAATGTATGCTCTGGGTAGCCGTGGCAGCTAGTTCATTGTGATTCGGTCAACCAAGTAAATGATGCAAATTGATACAGGGAGCCTGTGTGTCAGAATTCTCAGCCAGTGTGGCACAGCGGCATTATGATAGAAAAATGAGCCTCTGAGAAGAGGACTTAGTGGTCTGTTGGGCTGATGATAGGTTCGTATATCTATGGTGTGGGTTTGGTTCCAACTTCGGTCTGTGACTTTTGATAGGGAGAGACAGATTTCACTCTCTTCTGGCTACACCAAGTGAAGAAGATATAATGGCATTGTGGTCTGAAATTCACATTAAAAATGATATTTCTTTTCTACCAAGTAGACGTTAGGTTGAGCCACAATAAAGTCTGGAGTGGCGACATGTAGAAACTCTATCACCAGTAACCTTTCTTATACTAGTTATTTATTTCTAGTGACGAAACAAACGCTATGTAGGATCGCAGGACACTTATTCCTTCTTATATCTGAGCTTCTGTATGTCGAACTGGGAATGTAACTCAGACCGCCCTTAACGCGGAATTTGATCCCTTCGTGACAGTACAGCTCGGCTACAATTTGTTGTTTGTTCAAAACTGCAGATTCGTCAACATCTCCACATATTGCGCCTGAATCGGTTTGAATCCTGGCCCGGCACTAAAGATTTCATTATGTATTATCAAGATCTAGCATGAGAACACCTATCTGCTGGTGGATAATAATTTCGATTTTTAATGTATTTTCATTCGTTGTCAACACTAACGATATCTGACATTTTTTACTCCCAGTGAGACACAGAATTATTTGCGAGATCACTGTAAGTTCAAGATGTTATTCCGAGCTGCTGGTGGAGAAACATTTGGTAGCTGACGTCTCTTTGTGTGTAGTCAACAACGATATTTGTGGAGCTCTATTCCCAGTCAGCACTGAACTCTTCGTCATATTATTTCTAGTTCAAACATGCTCACATGTCGCTGCTGGTGCAACAAACCCATATTTAACGTTCGTTTTCTCTAGAATATAACAGCGATATGTGCTGGGGTGGAGTCCTGGGAAGGAAAAAATTAATGTTTCGTCTCGCCATTTCAGATAAAACATCTAGCTACTGCCGAGAAAATGCGATATGTTACAGTTGATTGTGCTTCGATATCTATCCGATTAGGTTCTGGGCTCGAGTCCCTGCCCAACACAAAGCTTTACCACATGGCATTTAAAATAAGTTATTTGTTAAGAAGCAATATTTAACACCTCTCGTAGTTCGTTAACAGGGACAATAGGTACTGGGTAGGAATTCGCGTTCGTTAAAAATGTTTGCGTTATGTAATTTAAAGCTGGTATTTTCCAATTGATACTGTCTAAAATCGAGTTATATCACTCTCTATATGTCTAATCAGGTATGATTGTTAGTTTCCGTCAGTCACGAAATCTTTGCTTAGTCTGCATGACCTGGGTTTGAATCCATATGCAGAACGGGACGGTTCGTCGTGTCATTTGACGTTCTTACATATTCTCAACTAGCTACTCGTGAATAACTTAAATTTTTAATGTCATTTTGTGTTAAATAATAAGTACGGTATGTTACTTTGAAGTGGAAATCATGAATACGACGAACTTACTACGTGCATTACCTATCTGACGTAATAATGAGAGTGGTAACATTTCAGGTATGTCATTTATTGTAATAAATGTGAGCTTACAAACCTTTAGGACAGTCTTATCTGTGATAAGGTGTTCCCTGATATTTGTAGTATCATAGTATTACTTTACATCTTGAGTTATTGCGATACAGAGCAATGTTTTCTAGTGGTGACTTGTTGAATCTATTTTCAATAGTCAAACGACTGTACCAAGGAGCGATTAGAGGACCTGATAGACAGCTGCGTTATGTGGGTTGCATGCGAATCAGGCGAAATGTAATTCAGGTCGTTCGGATACTTTTGAGCACGACTGCACCTGTACACGCCATCCAAGCTCTGTTTGACTCAATGCCCAGGCGTATCAAGGCCGTTATTACGGCCAGAGGTGGTTGTTCTCGGTACTGATTTCTCAGGATCTATGCACCCATATTGCGTGAAAATGCAATCACATGTCAGTTCTAGTATAATATATTTGTCCAATGAATATCCATTCATAATCTGCATTTCTTCTTAGTGAAGCAATTTTAATGGCCAGTAGTGCAGTACGCGACCAAGAACGCTGCCCAAGTGACGAAGGTTCTGTTACCCCTGAATTGGTGAAATGCCGAAAACCAACTGACCTACAGTTGCTTTTTAAACTCCTGGGACCTTATATCGATTATAATGAACATAGACGTTTATATCATGCTATAAAACCGCCCATAAGTGCATCGAGCAAGATATAGAAGCAGCCTATGTATCTACATCTACACGATTACTCTGCAGTTCACATTTAAGTGCTTGGCAGAGGGTTCATCGAATCATAATCATACTATCTCGCTACCACTCCACTCCCGAACACCGCGCTGGAAAAACGAACACCTAAACCTTTCTGTTCGAGCTCTGATTTCTCTTATTTTATTTTGATGATCATTCCTACCTATGAAGGTTGTGCTCAACAAAATATTTCCGCATTCGGAAGAGAAAGTTGGTGACTGAAATTTTGTAAATAGATCTCGCCGCGACGAAAAACGTCTTTGCTTTAATGACTTCCATCCCAACTCGCGTATCATATCTGCCACACTCTCTCCCCTACTACGTGATAATACAAAACAAGCTCCACTTTTTGGCACCCTTTCGATGCCCTCCGTCAATCCCACCTGGTGAGGATCCCACACCGCGATGCAATATTCTAACAGTGGACGAACGAGTGTAGTGTAAGCTGTCTCTTTAGTGGACTTGTTGCATCTTCTAAGTGTCCTGCCAATGAAACGCAACCTTTGGCTCGCCTTCCCCACAATATTATCTATGTGGTCTTTCCAACTGAAGTTGTTCGTAATTTTAACACCCAGGTACTTAGTTGAATTGACAGCCTTGAGAATTGTACTATATATCGAGTAATCGAATTCCAACGGATTTCTTTTGGAACTCATGTGGATCACCTCACACTTTTCGTTATTTAGCGTCAACTGCCACCTGCCACACCATACAGCAATCTTTTCTAAATCGCTTTGCAACTGATACTGGTCTTCGGTTGACCTTACTAGACGGTAAATTACAGCATCATCTGCGAACACCCTAAGAGAACTGCTCAGATTGTCACCCAGGTCAGTTATATAGATCAGGACAGCAGACGTCCCAGGACGCTTCCCTGGGGAACACCTGATATCACTTCAGTTTTACTCGATGATTTGCCGTCTATTACTACGAACTGCGACCTTCCTGACAGGAAATTACGAATCCAGTCGCACAACTGAGACGATACCCCATAGGCCCGCAGCTTGATTAGAAGTCGCTTGTTTGGAACGGTGTCAAAAGCTTTCCGGAACTCTAGACTTTCGGAATCAACTTGAGATCCCCTGTCGTTAGCGGCCATTACTTCGTGCGAATAAATAGCTAGCTGCGTTGCACAAGAACGATGCTTTCTGAAACCATGCTGATTACGTATCAATAGATCGTTCCCTTCGAGGTGATTCATAATGTTTGAACACAGTATATGCTCCAAAACCCTACTGCAAACCGATGTCAATGATATAGGTCTGTAGTTCGATGGATTACTCCTACTACCAGTCTTAAACACTGGTGCGACCTGCGCAATTTTCCAATCTGTAGGTACAGATCTATCGGTTAGCGAGCGGTTGTATATGATTGCTAAGTAGGGAGTTATTGTATCACCGTAATCTGAAAGGAACCTAATCGGTATACAATCTGGACCTGAAGACTTGCCCGTATCAAGCGATTTGAGTTGCTTCGCAACCCCTAAGGTATCTACTTTTAAGAAACTCATGCTAGCAGCTGTTCGTGTTTCAAATTCTGGAATATTCCATTCGTCTTCCCTGGTGAAGGAATTTCGGAAAACTGGGTTCAATAACTCCGCTTTAGCGGCACAGTCGTCGGTAACAGTACCATAGGCACTGCGCAGCGAAGGTATTGACTGCCTCTTGCCGCGTGTGTACTTTACATACGACCAGAATTTCTTCGGATTTTCTTCCAAATTTCGAGACAATGTTTCGTTGTGGAAACTATTAAAAGCATCTCGCATTTAAGTCCGTGCCAAATTTCGCGCGTCTGTAAATTTTCGCCAATCTTCGGGATTTCGCGTTCTTCTGAACTTCGCATGCTTTTTCCGTTGCCTTTGCAACAGCGTTCGGACCTGTTTTGTGTACCATGGGGGATCAGTTACATCTCTTACCAATTTATGAGGTATGAATCTATCAATTGCTGTTGCTACAATACCTTTGAATTTGAGCCACGTCTCGTCTACATTTGCGTAGTCAGAACCAGAACCAGAAAGTGGACTGTAAAAATTATATTTCACTTTGTTGACCTGGGATTTGGAAATAGCTTTATTCAGTACAGGATTGACCGAATTGAGAATGATGAACCAAAGGGGGCATCCAGCAGTATCTTGATTTCGAACTAAGAGATGCAGAGCATTTGTTACATGTTCAAGAAGAAGATATTCTGAAGAAGAAGATGACTCAACTCCAAACACGTAATGACTGTTGCCCTTACAATAGCTAGGGATGTAAGAACACTGTACAAAAATAACAAAATAAAGACTCTTCAGCTTCCTTCTGTCTAATATCACAGAACATCTGTTTCTCTGAGTACTATCAGAAATAAAACAGTTAATTTATGTCTATTCTTTTAATTTGTATTCAGTGTACGATCACGTATTATCTGCCACATAAGACTGTGTTTTGTTAAGTAAATACCAATAAAGTATTTTTTTCTTTTACATTTCTCACTTTCTTTCTGATGATTACTTATATGTCACCAAGGCCCGGTGTTCATTGTAATGGACACGCCGCAAAATCGTGAATTGGTTTTAAAGGCTCAAAAATTTTTGTTAATTCCGTTGTCTTCTATTTAACAGCTACATAAAATCTGTTTCATACAAACTGATGACAATTAACGCCAGCTTTCAGAAGGTTAAGACCATGTCGAAAACTAAATAGATTCCAGAAAAGTGGAAAACAGCGTTAATCCAGTTCCTACACAAAAAGAGAGGCAAACAAAATTTTTACAGTTACATAGAAGTGTTACTTTTGTGAGTGGCGTAAAAAACATTCTAAAAAAGTCTCAGTTGAAAAAACTTTAGAGAAACCACAAGAGTAATAAAAGACTGTTTCAGAAAAGGGAGAATCCTGCGCAGATGAGATTAGCTTAAGATCAGTAATTCTCCATAGAGCGTTAACCAGCAAACCTATCCAGTAAACAGAGAAATAATAGACGAAATCTTTAGAGAACTTCGTGTTAAACCAAAATTAGCAAATATAATTTGCCAGTTCCAACAAATAAGATATCTAAAGTTAAATTTATGGGAGCAGTATCTCAGTCATTTGAAGTAAAAGCGTCTGTTAGACAAATGGATAGCTTATCACTTACTGTTTAACTGAGTTTAAAAAACGTTCTAATCTGTAATTTAGAGCTAAATATCAGAAAATTGAACCAATGACTATGGGAAGGAAAACAAATTGAATTAAGGTAAACTGCCTGTTATTTGCAGACGCTATTCAAATACTTCCAAAAAATCTGATATGTGTAATATTCAAATAAATCTTCTGAAAAAAACAGTTAACTGAAATGTGCTCAAAATTTCAGCTGAAAAAAAAACAAACAATGACAAATATAGGAGAGCACCTAAAAATACAGAACCACAAATATGTCAAACAGAGCGAGTTAGTAAATTCAAATACCTTGGAGGCACTGTACATCAGAATGGACTGAAAAAATTTACAGCAGATGTAAGAATTTAAAAAATGGAAAGAGCATATGGTTTGGCAAAAACGGTGGAGCACAATAAATGCATATCTAGAAAAAAACTGAAAAGAAATCGATATTAAGTGGAGTAAAGAAAAAATAAACAACATCAAAGGAACGGAAATAAAAGAATGAAATCTTTTTAATAATGAAATACTGAATTTAGAAGACTTTCTATGCAGAAGAAATAAAAAACCGGTTTTTATAGCTCCATCATGTAGATGCTGATCTATTACTCGCAGGAAAAGGGATATCAACAGCCGTAATTCTTCTTAAATTGTTTCTTTATTATTTAACCAACCAGATTCAACGCTTCATTAGTGTTATCTTCAGGCCCATATGCGATAAACGAATAAAGACATACGAACATCGGTGCACGCAGAATAGATAAGATATATATTGAAATGGCGACTTGTACACTCGAAAGGCACGACAATAACAATCGACAATCGTGCGTTTGGAGTGTACACGTCGAATAAATAGACGCCCACAATATCAAGATCAATTTACAAGGTACCTGGTCTACATGCGCCCATGTTCGGACGTCTCCATTCATTATTTGCATAGGAGCCTGAAAGTTACAATAATGAAATGTCGAAACTGGTTGCTTAAATAATAACAAAAAATATTAAAGAATAAGTACAGCTATTGGTAAGAAAGAAAAAGACAATATCTGGAGAAATACAGGAGCTGTGGGAAAGCAGAAAACCCCACAGAAAGAAGAAAGATTTTAGTTGTTAGGTGCTACTAGTTGGTCAATACGAAAGGAAAAAAAATAGTTATACAAAAACTTCACCAGAAGCAGTATGTGTGGGAGAAATTGTATTACCATAGCTTCTGACCTCCTCCGTTCGTCTTGCTAATTATTAAAGTCAAACGATTGAAGTTTGTCAGCAGATATTCAATGATGTGATGTATACTGCATAGGACAAAGCAAAAACGCAGAGGCGAATGATTAGTTGCAAACAATACTATATAAAAAGCAATGGTTCTAGCTTAACACTTCTACGCAGTCTTCTGGAAGTTTCATTTGGCTGCTCAGTGTCCATTTTGGTAAGTTGCTACCTCACAAGAAGAGTACCAGGTTTTTTTTCGATTTCAGTATTAAATTGCATAATAAGACGTTATGGAGCTTTCTTCGTCTTCATTTATTGTTCCACACAGAAAATATCAACACTTCACACTCTGACATATAACAAAACAGAACTGGTAATATAGTACGTCACTTCTCTAACACAACTCCAAACGCGCCAGAAGTTAGACAAAGATGACCAACGACGTGAATCTCGCAGTACAAAGATATTGCAAGATATCGATATCGATTTATACATTCAGATAAAGTAATATATACTTAATAATTTATTTTACAATTTTTCAAATTGTCATAAAATACAGAAATAATACTAACAATAATTGTTTTATTTTATTTCATGAGCCACCCGGTTCTACGCGCGTCAGTCTGGAACCGTGCGGCCGCTACGGTCGCAGGCTCGATTCCTGCCTCGGGCATGGATGTGTGTGATGTCCTTAGGTTAGTTTGGTTTAAGTAGTTCTAAGTTCTAGGGGACTTATGATCTCAGATGTTAACTCCCATAGTGCTCAGAGCCATTTGAATTATTTTTTTTAATTTCATGACTGTTACTCCTATTATGTTATTTCTGTTCATTCTGAGCACTCTAACGCTTTTTGCACTGGAGAGATGTAGTGTATTAATCTGTGTCAATTTACAACATTTCTTGTTATTTCGTTATTGTTTATTTTTATAGGCTACGTCTGTTACCAAGCTTGGTCTCTTACAATATAACTGTTTTCTTGGTTTTTTGCCGATATACGCCATTAGTGCCCTATAGGTGGTGGTATTGCGCTGTTTCCACGTAACAGCGTAATCAGTTGACAAACTTTTCAGTCTGATCTCATCCGTAGCGGCTTGCTAATCTTGTGGTTTTAATATTGACTTTACGAGAGAACCTTTATTTGTTTAACTTGAGCACTTGAGCTGACATGATTTTATCTCTGCATACATTGTGAGCCTATGTAAGTAATACCTATTGTTTTCAATACCTTTTGTGCTACTTAGGCTCTTGCAAATGTATATCTTCCTATGTTGTTCAAAAATTTGTACAGGTAACTGTAACTTATTCTGATGGAAACATCATTAGCCGGTATCGAAACCAGGTCATTACAATAAAATTTGTCCGACCGACTAGATGTTTTTATGTTTTGTTATAACTTACATATCATAGCTGAAAATCAGCCGTGTCCAAAGTTTAAAGATTTTAGCAGCCCAGCTAGGCAAGGCTGTGGCGAAGTACAAAGACGTAAGAAGAAAATCATATTAAACACAGGTATGGCAATGATATATAACAAGCGTTGTGAAGAAATGGGCTTGTTACCTAGTTATGTAAAAGCCTTCCCCATTGTCAGATACTGAATGAAATAACTGATGGAAAAAAATAATATAAAAAATGGCTGCTTTTCACAAAAATGATAGAGTAAATGAAGAACCTTACTACCTCTACTTAGAACAAACAAAAAAATTTCGTTTTCGTTTTAATTATCAGACTAAAATGTTATGGGATTTTATTAGTGATAGATAAAGGTAATTTTAAAAATCTTATTTGTAGTAAACATTAAAAGAAATTGTGTTCTACCTATGAAAACTTTTTGTTACCAGTAGCTTTCAAAAATCAGATCATAAATTTTTGATAGAATTTTAAATAGGACTGAACCAGATTTTACTCAGAAAGAAATATCCCTTTTATAAAAAGAGGTAAAATACAATGTAACTGTAATTTAGTCTGATGAAGTTACCCTTAGTCTGTATCAAAACCAGGTAAGTGCAATAAAATTTGTGCATCCGATACATGTTTGTATCGTTCATTAACATTTACAATAACAATAATAACACATTCAAACATCTTTTAAAATTTTTGACAAATCTATTTAAAAGAACTTAATTAAAACAATTCTTAATTAATCTTTTTTATATGTTGGTACGTAAGTAGCGTGATAGTCTACAATGTATTTAATTATAATTCACAAACCGAATATTTTTAATGATTTCTTATGACTGCGTGTGTATCGAGTAATATGTTTGAGTCTATCGAGAGGTAGAATATGCATCGAAAATTTAATTTCCTGCTGAAGCCCGCTTCACTTACGTCCTTGGTCAATATTAAATTAAAGTTGCTGATAATAGCAAACATCCGCCTGAGGTAGTTATGGTCAGTGAAAGCATCTCTTGCGAAAGTCAAGGTTCTGAATTCAATACTCGGTCTGGTACACAGTTTTAATCTTTCACTAAGTTTCAGACGAACGCACACTCAACTGCATAATGTAAATAATGTACCGTACTTGTAAATATTAATTACTGTTTGCAGTGTGTGTAAATACACTGACATGACAAAAGTCATGTGCTACCACCTAAAATCGCGTCGGACCTCCTTTTGCCGGAGTTGTGCAGCAGCCCGGCCTGGGATGAACTCAACTAGTTGGTTGAAGTCCCGTGCAAAAATACTGAGCCATGTTGCCTGTATAGCCATCCATAATTGCGAAAGTGTGGCCGGTGCAGGATTTTGTGCATGAACTGACCTCTCGATTATGCCCCATGTATGATCGTTGGTATTCTTATCGTGCGACCTAGGTGGCCAAATCATACGCTCGATCTGTTCAAAATATTCTTCAAATCAGTCGCGGGCCGCTATGGCCCGCTGTCATGGCGCACTGCCATCCACAAAAATCCGATCGCTGTTTGGGATGAAGTCCATGAATGGCTGTAAATAGTCTTCAAGTAGCCGAACATAACCATTTCTAGCCAATGATAAATGTAAACACAGACAATTATGGAGTCACCACCAGCTTTCACAGTGCCTTGATGACGGATCCATGGCTTCGTGGGATCTGTGTCACACTCGAACCCTACCAACTGAAACGTAGTAATAAGCATTCCTGCAATTTCGTAGCTGCACGGAATCTAGTAATCCATGACTGCCTACATGTACATCTACATCTACGTGATTACTCTTTTGTTCACAATAAAGTGCCTGGCAGGAGGTTCAGTGAACCACCTTGAAGTTGTAATTCTTCATGCTTTCCCGGCGATCTGTTGACATCTTGGATATTCGGGAATCCAGCCGGATGTTCGCGTCGTTCTCGCACGATATTTCAACAGCGTGCCTCGCTGTCTTCTTCAGGTGCTACCTGAGACTGGTCCTTGGGCCTTTTTTTTTTTTTTTTTGCACTTTTCATTCTCTGCCCTGAGGGGACAGAGCGGGCTGTTTTAGGGCTTGCTATTTGCCCTTTTCAGCCATGGGTTTATACATTTTATTTTTAAACAATTTTTACATTTGTCTTGCTACATAGTGCAAGTTTCCTTTTGGTCATTGACAATTACAAAGATCTTTAGATATTTTAACAGTTACAATGATATTTTAGCAATTTTAGTGATATTTTAACAATTACTAGGATCTTTAGATATTTTAACATTTACAATGTTATTTTAACAATTACAATGATATTTTAGCAATTTCAGTGATATTTTACCAATTTTTTGTTAATATTAAATTACAGTTTAGTTTTTCTTCCATTTATTTTACAATGCATTTGTTCTTTGCCGTTAATAGTTTATAATTACAGATATCATATAATATGGGTAACTACTTATGCTACTATACATATGCATTTGTTTTACATTTGTTATTTAGTGTACAGAGCGAGGGAGGGGGAGTAGAGGGAGTTGGGTTAGGTGTATTTTGGTGGTTCTTTGTGAGCCATGTTCTTGTGTGCTTGGTGATGTTTGTGTTTTATTCTTGAGTACTTTCGTCTAGGTGTGGGAGGATGGTGGTGTTCGTTGTTAGTGGTGATAGGATTGGGGCGAGATCGAGGTACGTCTTCGCTATGTTGTGGCGATTGTGTGGGAGGGTGTTGTGTATTTGAATTTGGGTTTCCTTTTTGTTCTGTGGTTGACTGTGATGATGTCCTCCATGTCCAGTGTTTTGTTTAGGATATGATTTCCGTATCTGGCTCTCATTTTGGCTAACCTGGTTTGTAGTGGCTCCATTCTGGTTGTCTCATATACTTCATTGCTTTGTGTTATATATGGTAGTCTTGCGGCACTTCGTATTAGTCTGCTTTCTGTGCTGAACAGTCTTTTTGCGATCGGTGCATGTATGCCTCCCAGGGGGGCTGCTGCATACTCTAGAACTGGACGAATGAAGGTTTTGTACGTATGTATTGCTGTTTGAGTGTTGCAGCCATGGAAGCGTCCTTGCACTTGTCGTATTAGGTTTTGTCTGAGTCGGGTTTTGTTAAGGAGGTACGTCAGGTGGGTTTTCCAGTTGAGATGTTTGTCTAGGTATACTCCGAGGTATCTAGCTGTGTCGTTTAGTTGTAGGGGGCTATTCCAGAGGGTTAGTCGGATGTCATGTTCGTTCTGTTGTTTCTTTTTTGTTAAGTGTCTGTGTCTGAAGAGGACTGTCTGTTTCTTGGTTGGGTTAGGTCGTATCCTCCATTTTGCCATCCAGGTTTCTAGACGGTGGAGGCATGTGGACGATTTTCGTTGCAGTGTCGTTGTGCGTAGTTCCGTACACCAGTAAGCCGTGTCGTCTGCATATAGTCCCATTTCTTCGCGGGAAGTCGTTACGGTAGGTATGTCAGCAGTGTAAAGTGTGTACAGTAGTGGGGACAAGATGCCACCCTGGGGGACGCCAGCTTGTGGGGTAATGGCTTCTGACACCTGATTGGCGACATGCACCCTGCAGGTCCGGCTGGTGATATATGTTTGGATTATCCTGCATACTTTGGATGGGATGCCAATGCTGATTAGTTTGAACAGCAGGCCCTGGTGCCATAGTTTGTCGAAGGCCCGTTCTATGTCCAGGAACACTGCGAGTGTACAGTGTCCCTGGTTGAACCATTTGGTGATGCTGTCTGTCAGTTTAAGGAGGGGGTCATTAGTCGAGTGGTTGTGTCTGAATCCTGCTTGTGTGAGAGGGAGTAGGTTTTTCGTCTCGACGTAAGTCCTTATGCGGTCCGTTATTATTCGTTCGTATGTTTTTCCTATCACATCCAGTAGGGATATGGGCCAGTATGATTTTGGGTCTGTCCTAGGTTTGTCGGGTTTAGGTATCATGATAGTCTTGCTTGTCTTCCAGTTTGTTGGTATTGTCTCATTGTGTAGGCAGTAGTTAAAGATGAGGGATAGGATGGGGATTATGACGTGGAGGGGGGCTTTTTGTAGGCGAATACGTCTGATTTCATTCTGTCCGGGGGCGGAGTTGCGTCCTGAGAAGATTGCGTTTTCTACTTCTACGTCTGTGATGTCTTTGGTGAGGGCCTGCTGTTCTTCGGTTTCAGTTGTTGGGGCGTTGATCAGGGTTCCTAGTTGCATGTCTACAGGTCGTCTGAATATGTCATCAAATCTGTTGTCGTTCGGGAATGAGTATACGTCTTGTAGTGTTTCTTTAAAGGCTGTTGCTTGCTCGAGGGGGTCTGTTGAAGGTTCATTGTTTACTATCAGGGTGTTGGCGTGTGTCTGGTATTGCCCTGTGAGTGTTTTGAAACTATTCCAGAACTTGCCCCCATTCCTGTAGTCCAGTTTGCTGCATGTGTCGTCCTATTGTCGTTGTCTGTGTTGAGATATTAGTCTTTTGATTCTGGCGTTTATTCTGTTCCATTGTCTTTTTAGGTCTGGATTGTCGTCTCGTCTCATCTGTCGCTGTAATCGTTCCTTCTGTCGTATTAGTTCTAGTGCTGCTTCTGGGATGGTGGTTTTCCAGTTTTCTACTACTTTGGTGGGGATTGCTTCCTGGACCGCTTTGGTGATAGCTGTTTCGAGTTTGTTGGTGACCAGATGTAAGTCGTCTTCGTCAGTGATTGTAATAGGAATGGATAGCTCATGGTTGATAGTGTCCTGATATTTTTCCCAGTCTGCTCTATGGTATTGGCTTATTCTTCTTCTCTGAGGATGGGGCGGAGGGGGAAGGTTGGCGGATGTGGAAAAGAGGATGGGTAGGTGGTCGCTGGTAATGGAGTCTCCGATTCAGGGTAGGTGGAGTGAATTGTATAAGTCGGGGCTGTGTAGGATGTGGTCTGGGGCTGAGGTACCTTGGTGTCCTATGAAAGTAGGTTCATTTAGTAGGAGTCGGAGGATCGGGTCTGTGGTCAGAAGGTCAAATAGTCTGCGTCCGTTTCCGTTGTCTACTCTGTCGCCAAGTCTATGGTGTCTGGCATTAAAGTCTCCTACTAGGATAGATCGGGGAAGTGAAGTAAAGTACTGAATGAACTGGACCTGTAGCGCAGTCCCTGGGGGGTTATACATGCACGCTATTTTGAGCGTTCGCCTGTTGTTGTCTTTTATCTCAACCGCGATGGCTTCCGTGTTGTCAAAGGCAGCGGGGAGGGTGACCTCTTTCGCCACAATTGTGTTGCTGACGTAGATAGCCACCCCTCCTCTGCCGTCCTGCCTGTCTTCCCTGTACGTAGTATATTTTGGGAAATCGCGTTTGGCTCCGTCTTTGAGCCATGTTTCGGCGAAAGCAGCGACGTGTATCTTTTCTTGGTGGAGCATGTGCATTAGTATGGGGCGTTTAGTTTTTATTCCCTTCGTGTTTGCAAAAAGGAGGTTCAGGTGATTTACTTCTCTGGCTTCGTCCATGTTAAGGGGTGGAGGTAAGATGGGCTGGTGGGTGGGGTGTACTTTCCTACTTTCTTGTGTGTGTTTGTGTTTCGCGCTGGTTGCGGTGTCGTGGGTCTTGCGGTGGGGTGGGAGAGGGGGAGCGGGGTCGTGGTGTGTGGTCGTGTTGTGGGTGCCACTGTTTTTGCAGTTCTGGGTCCCAGCGGTCTGTTATTGTTACGTAGAGTGAGTTTCTCGCTTGTGTAGCGAACATGCCCTTTTGGAGGAGTTGTCTCGATGCTCTGTCTATGGATATTTTTACTTCTTCACGGCGGTCTTGAAATAAATCCAGCAAGACCGTTGTGAGGAGTCTGATGAGGTCGTCCTTAAGTACTACCTCTTCTGGAAAGATTTCTTCTGCTGGGAGGGGCGCTGGGACATCAATTGTTTTGATGGGGGCCATGGTTTGACTGCTGGTGTCTTTTTTGGGCGCTGGGGGCACTTGTAGGACAGTGCCGAGTGTTCCCCGCCGTAGTTGGAGCACTGTTGTGTCTCCATTTGTTTGCACTGGGAGAGGCTGTGGGCGCCTGCACATCTCGCGCATTTCACCTGTTCAGTGCATTTGGCTGTTGTGTGGCTGAATGTGAGGCACTTCCCGCACTGTGCCGGTTGTGGAGGGGGGTCATGAGGGGGTTCTGCGGCTCTTCTTTTGTAGTCTGTCACCACGCCTTCCGCCAGCATTTTGTCCACTGTTTGCGGGTCGTGCGTGATGACCCTGTATTTTTCTGTTGGGGCGTTATTTGCCTTTCAGGTGATTCTCCATGCAGTCTTTACTTTCAAACCCTGATCGCGGAGTTGTTGGATGACTGAGTCATCTTTGGTGTTTACCGGGATTTTTTTGAGGACGACACTTAGGGATGGCTCTGGTTTGCGTCTGACTGTACCCCTTCCGTCGCAGGGTTTTTGTGGTCGCACATCTGCCTCTGGGTAGCCTGATTCTCGTATCTTTCGGCGTATTTCAATCTCTATATTCTTCATTTTAATGTCTAGGAAGGCCTTGTTGCCCTTGGTTCTGTGGTCCCTGGTTACGGTAAGGTGTTTAATATTGTCTTTGATCTCCTGTCTGAAAAACCTGCGTATGAGGGAAGCTAGTTCTGGTTGAGTGCATTCCGCTGGAAGCCGCGATTCGAGTGTTCCATCTGTGGTCCGCGCCCGCCAGACTCGGCTTCAACGGACCCCTCCAGTCGCGGATGTTCCGACTGCCGTCGGCGCCCGTTTTGGCCGTCCTCAACGGTTGTGATTGTCATCTGAGGTGTGTCAGACCCGATCTGATACGTTGGGTACTCTATCTCATGACTGTTACTATGATTTCCACTTCTGTTTCGTGCTGGGCGCTCCCTAATCGGTCCGCGCCGCGTCGTGTGTTCCGTCTGAGGTCCGCGCCCGCCAGACGCGGCTACATTGTCCCTCTCGGGTCGCCGGTGTTCCCTCCGCCGTCCGTGCCCGGCCTGGCCGTCTTCTGAAGTCGAGTTTATGATCTGGGGTGTGTCAGATCTGGTCTCTACTGTCCGACACCTTGTCTCACGGCTGTTCTCTCTGTCTCCACTTCTATTTCTTGTAGAATCCCGGAGTGTCCTGAGTTGAGTTTTCACAAGCTCAAGCGCTGGATTCCAGGCAGTGCTGATTTGGTATCCCGAGTCACGGTTGATTAGATGGTCTGTGACCTTAATCTCAGTGGCTTCTTTAGTGACACTGTCCCAAAATCTTGAGGTCTGTGTCACAATCTTGGTGTCATTGTAATCCATTGAATGACCAAGTTCCAGACAATGCTGTGCTGTGGCTGATTTAGTTGCCTGCCTGAGTCTGGTATGTCTCTGGTGTTCTTTACACCTGATGTCCACAGCTCTGGTGGTCTGGCCAATGTATGACATCCCACACTGGCATGGTATGTTGTAAATACCTGCCTTGCGAGAGCCCCAGGTCATCTTTTACATTCCCCAGCATAGCCCCAATTTTGGTGGGTGGGCAAAATATGCTCTTGATATATTTCTGGAGAATCCTGCTGATCTTGGCGCTCTGGTTTTTTCCCAACGCAGCTATGACAAATTACAACTACAATACCGATCGTTTCTACAACTAATTTACTGTGTTTTACCTGCCCACTTTTAGACAGACGCCCCTTCTGTGGTTCACTGAGACCCCCTAACCTAAAAAGCGGCCAGTCCCTTCCACGCAGCCCCTGCTACCCGTGTAGCCGCTTCCTGTATGTAGTGGACTCCTGACCTATTAAGCGGAACCCGGAAACCCACCACCCGATGGCACAAGTCAAGGAATCTGCAGCCCACACGGTCACAGAACCGCCTGAGCCTCTGATTCAGACCCTCCACACGGCTCTGCACCAAAGGACCACAGTCGGTTGAATCGATGATGCTGCAGGTGGTGAGTTCCACCTTAATCTCGCAAGCAAGACTGGCAGTCTTTACCATTTCCTCTAGCCGCCAGAAACCAGAGAGAATCTCCTCCGATCCAAAGCGACACTCGTCATTGGTACCGACATGAGCCACCACCTGCAGTTGGCTGCACCCTGTACTCTTCATGGCATCCGGGAGCCCCCTTTCCACATCCGGAATGCCTCCCCCCAGAATGCACATGGATGCACACTGGCTGCCTTCCCCTCCTTGGCAGCCATGTTCCTAAGGGGCCCCAATACGCGCCTAACATTGGAGCCCCCAACTACCAGCAATCCCATCCCCTATCAATTGCCAGACCTTGCGGGTCAAGAAGCTACCTGTGAAACAGGGTGAACGACTGCATCCGGCTCAGACACATCGTCAGCCAAACGCCCGAATCCTGTTCGTCAAACGAACCGGGGAGGCCCTACGATCGGCTCCTCGGAAAGGTTTTCGCTGCCTGTCAGACTTTGGAATGATCTCCCACTCGACCACAGGTGATGGGTCAACCTCAGTGCAGGCGATACCCGTGGCAGCCACAGCAGTGGACCGATCGAGGGACACGTGGGATGTGCTCGATGTCCTCCCCTCGCCTCCCCGCTTCCGACCCACCACAGTGATGCCACTTGGCAGCAGCCTCAAGCTGTGCGACGGAAGCCAACTCACCAACCAGGCCACGATTTTCCAGTCGTGTCCAGCCAGTGTGGTTACGAGCCCAGGAGAGGCGTTGCAGGCGATGTCGTCCTGTTAGCAAAGGCACCTGCGTCGGTCGCCTGCTTCCATAGCCCAGTAACGCCAAATTTCGCCGCATTGTCCTAACGGGCACGTTTCTGTGGTTATTTCAGGCAGTGGTGTTTGTCTGTTAGCACTGACAACTCTACGCACACACCGCTACTCTTGGTCGTTACGTGAAGACCTCCGCCCACTGCGTTTTCCGTGGTGAGAAGAAATGCCTGAAATTGATGTTCTTGGCTCAGTCTTGACACCGTGGAACTCCAAAATCGAATGACCCATTCATCTAGCTGCGACTGCCGCTCCGCGTTCGAAGTCTATTAATTCCTGTCGTGCGGTCATAACCTAGTCGCAAATGTTTTCATACGAATCAACCAAATACAAATGACAGCTCCGTCCATGAATTGTGCTGTGTACGCGATACTACCGCCATCTGTACATGTGCATATCGCTATCTCATGACTCAGTGTATAACGGCAGGACTGCAAGAAAAGTGATGTGGCCGAATATCAGTCGGAGGGGTTGGGAGCTCCGGAAGCGGTCCGTGGCACAAGTCGCAGGCACCAGTAGCAGGGGCGGGTGACCGGTGTCAGCTGGGTGGGGGGAGGGAGGCAGCGGTGTGTTGTGACGGCAGCCCCGGGTCCGGCCCGTGTTATGCCAGGCCAGGGCGGCGCGTTGGCGTTAATTAGCGGGCGCGCGATTTACAGAGCAAGTTGTGCTACCTGCCGCCCTGCCGCCGCTAATGAGATACAGCCAGCTGTTACCACAAGCAATATCCGCCCCGGCCCGGCCCGGGCGAGGCCTCGCGCCACCGCCCCGGATAACGAGCGGTCCCAGCGCCTACTCGTAAGGGGCATTGTCCTTATCCTCCCCGCACGCGAGGGACCCACCGAAATGCGACAAGCGGTGGAAAAAGATTGCGAAAGAGACCGGGGCAAAAATGGAAGAGGTGGCAATCTTCTTACATACCGACAGCAAATGCGCGGGTGCAGGTGAAAAATACACTCCTGGCCGTTAAAATTGCTACACCAACAAGAAATGCAGATGATAAACGGGTATTCATTGGACAAATATATTATACTAGAACTGACATGTGATTACATTTTAAAGAAATGTGGGTGCATAGATCCTGAGAAATCAGTACCCAGAACAACCACGTCTGGCCGTAATAACGGCCTTGATACGCCTGGGCATTGACTCAAACAGAGCTTGCCCATGCAGCTTCAACACGATACCACAGTTCATCAACAGTTGTTGGTTCAAATGGCTCTGAGCACTATGGGACTTAACATCAGAGGTGATCAGTCCCATAGAACTTAAAACTACTTAAACCTAAATAACCTAAGGACATCACATACATCCATGCCCGAGGCAGGATTCGAACCTGTCACCGTAGCGGTCGTGTGGTTCCAGACTGAAGCGCCTAGAAACGTTCGGCCACACCGTCCGGCATCACGAGTAGTGACTGGCGTATTGTGACGAGCCAGTTGCTCGGCCACCATTGACTAGACGTTTTCAATTGGTGAGAGACCTAGAGAATGTGCTGGCCGGGGCAGCAGTTGAACATTTTCTGTATCCACAAAGGCCCGTACAGGACCTACAATATGCGGTCGTGCATTATCCTGCTGAAATGTAGGGTTTCGCAGGGATAGAATGAAGGGTAGAGCCACGGGTCGTAACACATCTGAAATGCTACGTCCACTGTTCAAAGTGCCTTCAATGCGAACAAGAGGTGACCGAGACGTGTAACCAATGGCAACCCATACCATCACGTTGGGTGATACGCCAGTATGGCGATGACGAATACACGCTTCTAATGTGCATTCATCGCGATGTCGCCAAACACGGATGCGACCATCATGATGCTGTAAACAGAACCTGGATTCATCCGAAAAATTGAGGTTTTGCCATTCGTGCACCCAGGTCCGTCGTTGAGTACACCATCGCAGGCGCCGCTGTCTGTGATGCAGTGTCAAGGGTAACCGCAGCCATGGTCTCCGAGCTGATACCATGCTCCTGCAAACGTCGTCGAACTGTTCGTGCAGATGGTTGTTGTCTTGCAAACGTCCCCATCTGTTGACTCAGGGATCGAGACGTGGCTGCCCGATCCGTTATAGCCATGCGGATAAGATGCCTGTCATCTGGACTGCTAGTGATACGAGGCCGTAGTGATCCAGCACGGCGTTCCGTATTAGCCTCCTGAACCCACCGATTCCATATTTTGCTAACAGTCATCGGATCTCGACCAACGCGAGCAGCAATGTCGCGATACGATAAACCGCAATCGCAATAGGCTACAATCCGACCTTTATCAAAGTCGGAAACGTCATGGTACGCATTTCTCCTCCTTACACGAGGCATCACAACAACGCCGGTCAACTGCTGTTTGTGTATGAGAAACTTTCCTCATGTCAGCACGTTTTAGGTGTCGCCACCGGCGCCAACCTTGTTTGAATGCTCTGAATGTTTTGCATATCACAGCATCTTCTTCCTGTCGGTTAAATTTTGCGTCCGCAGCACGTCATCTTCCTGGTATAGCAATTTTAATGGTAGTAGTGTAAATATCTCGAAACGCAAAAAACAGAAATATAAGGGACGTTCAATAAGTAATGCAACACTTTTTTTCTGAAATCAGGTTGGTTTCACTCAGATTTCCACTACATTGTGTCATTCCTCCTTCTCGTTATACAGGTCTCTATATTTCAACATAACCTAGGGCGAACACCCCTGGTCCAGAGGTAGCGTCTTTCATCAATAATCAAAACGTCCTCAGTCCCGTTTTTTTTTTGTGGGGTTTAAGGGCGCTCAACTACTGAGGTCATTAGCGCCCAGTCACTGTTGTTAGAGCACAGGGAATCTAGTAAAACTCAAGGGGAGGGGGGGACACCAGAAAGACCTAACAAAGATGTAGATAAAATAAGTAAAAAGGTTAGATGTCTTTGGACAAGTCAGTCAAAGTTATAAAACGCAGAACACGAGCAGCTGCTCGAGCGTCATCAGCTAAAATATCCGGTAAAGTAGATGGCAGGGACAGGACAACACGAGATTGACTAAAGCGGGGACACGACAATAAAACATGGCGCACTGTTAATGCCTGACCACAAGGGCACTGCGGGGCTGGGTCACCGGAGAGCAGGTAGCGGTGGCTAAACCGGCAATGCCCAATCCGCAACCTGGTCAGAAGGACCTCCTCTCACCGAGATGGTCGGGAGGAGGTTGTCCAAGCAGTTGGGAGCGGTTTTACTGCCCGGAGCTTGTTTCCTTGGAGGGATGACCAAGCATCCCACCACAACGACACAAGCCTCTTACAAACATCCCCACTAACGTCAGATGATGGGACACAATGGGAGGCTGGCCGAGGCAGGAGGACTGCAGCCTTGGCTGCAGCATCCGCAGCCTCATTCCCAGGCGCTCCTACATGTCCGGGAACCCACAGAAAGCTGACAGGAGAACCATTATCAGCGAAAGAATGGAGGGACTGCTGTATCCGTTGAGCCAAGGGATGGACGCCGCTGCGAACTCCCCAGTTCAGTGTTGTGGTCCCCTAGTAGCTTATCCTCCAAGTCGCCTTTAGAAGAGATGCCCACCCCAGCACCTAAAGAGAATATCCAGTGAAACAACCATGTGGCGAAACTGAAAAATGACAGCGTGTCAACGAGTTGATTTCTGGATGTGTTTTTGTACTCATGTCTTATTTTCCATAGGTGATTATTTACCAGCTGTCATACCACTGGGTTCATTAATGATTTTGTATCACTGTATTTGTTGTGAATATTGTATTTTGAACTTTCACTTGCATGTTTTTATATATGTCAGCACCAGATGATACTGCTTTGGTTCGTGATAATGATTTTGCATCATTGTATTTGTTTATATATTTATATATATTATGTACCTCTTCACCTATGTCTCTATGTTAACCTTTGATAGTTGGTTAAAGCAATTTTAAAATAATATCTCATGGTTGTGGTCGTAGTAGGTCAGATGACATGATGTTAGCGTAGTATATCACGCTTAATTTAATTTGTTCTGTTTGCTTTGCGGACCGCATGAGGTCACAATTATTGACTAAGATCAGATAAAGCTCACTTGGATATAAGAGATTAATCAACTCCTTTGTGCTGCTGTTTACTGTTGCAATTGTTACTCGTTAGGGTATGTTTGTTTCGAAGACTGTTGGCGAATCTCCTAGCATGGCGAGAAAATTCGCGGCACAGTCTTCTCCGGGACGTTTGGGGTGATGAAAGGGTCCTGTAGCCACCTTTCATTGCCAACGCTCGTAGTGGTCAAGTCGGCAAAAAGGTTTCCGCTACTTGGGAGAAATCCACCTGCGTTAGGTTGGTGGCGGAAATGGCATCCTGGGGTTTTCCGGTCCACGCGGAGCGTGGAAGAGGCTGGAGAAGCGGGAGGCAGTCTGCCGCCGGTACGGGAAGCGTACACAGCTGTGCTCCAGTCGAAGAAGGGTGAGTTGGACTGATCGCGTGGCGCGTTGTCACATAGAGAGGGGAGCTTTTAGCTTTTGGTCTCGAATTTCGTCTTATAAAGATTTACTTGCTGGGTTGCAGCAGGGAATGCAAGGCTTTTGTAGACTTTCAGTTTGATTCCCAATGCAGTCTTGACTTTGATCCGTGAGAGGAACGCAGCACAAGGGAGTTGCATATGTTGAAGTGCCCTCGGTTCAGTGTGAATGTTTATGTGCCTACAACTGTGTGTGTATGCTTCTAATCTTTTCCGGATCTTGGTAATTTTTGTGTATTTGTGAATTTTCTTTGTCTCATGTGATTAAAATTTGGCCACGGTCCATAGAAATTGTCTCCGCGGACCGAGTGGGCACGCGAGTCTGTTATGAAACGTATAGTATTTCACAAGCAATTGTACATAGTTAGCATGCAACAGCAGTCTATAGATGCACTACATCAATGTTTTAAGGAATAAATAATTTTGCCTTCAATCTTATCTTGTGTACCGATGTTACGTCGCCGTTACCTTCGCCATTTACCTTGTAGTTTTCCTTGTTGGCCCACCTATAGCGTTTCCATGTGCACAGGTGTAGTGATTAGTGTCCCTTTTTTTATCTGAAACAAATGCTCTGGAATAGATCGTGTTTTCACGAATCTTGCTGCAGGCTGCACTTACGCATGGTGTTCACGACCTATTTACTTTACTCAATATTTGATTCACGGGAAGAATGCCTGGATCATATTAATAACTACATCCCATTCTTTATCAATGACTTTACAATGAATGTTCTTTTGTGAGTTTTTCTTATTAATAAATTAAGTAATTTTCCGACTCAGTGCTACTTCTTCTTTGTCGTGTGGCTAGAGTTGGTGGCGACCCTATCTTTTATATTGATTTCAGTGTCAAGTAGCATTTTCTTATTCAAAGTGCGCGTGGCTCTTTTAGCTATCAGGATACATTCAAAGGGCGCTTCATGCTTCTTACACATAGCGTCCTTTTATTCACGCTACTTACACATGGCTTACCCTGCTCACGGATTTCGGTAAACCAGAGATCTTCTGATGCGCAGTGAGGATTAGTTATTTTCGGTTGGATGTGCTAATTGGTATATTGTCTTTCTGTGATACAGAATTTACGTAAATTTATGATATAGGTGTGCATTTTCTTACATGTTGTATCTTGTATATGTATTACTGTATAGATATTGTGATTTAGTATTCAATTGTGTTACAAGTGTGGGTTGACTCTTGTCCTGTGGCGTGTATCGTGGTTATATAGTAAATCTTGGCTGCCTTGTGGGGACAGTGAGTCCATTAGGAGACTTTGGTACTATTCTTGTATTTTGGAGCACGGAGTAACTATCCTTATGATGGAGACGCGTAGCTATTCAGGGAGCCGCGATCGGAAAAACCAGTCAGACAACAACTCTGAACAAGGACGAGATCAGAACGTCGAGTCCGACCTGGAACGAAACGCAGAAAACGCAAGTACAAGTGTTGTCCATCCTGAGCCCGCCGTAGTGATTTAGAATCATTTGATAGATGCAAATTCATTACAGGCTATGCTACGACAATTACTAGACAGTAATAAAAGGGATATCAAGGAAGCAAATAAAAGATTGAGTAGTGAAATAGTACAGGTTGTTGGGGAGAAACTGGCGATCATTGACCAACGCATCTCCGCCTTAGAAGAGGGGCACCAAGTCATTAGCAAGCAGGTGATGGAGCAAGAACAAAGGTTCGCTGGGAATATACGTATACTAGCAGAACAATGCCAGAGTGAACAAGCGGCTCTTGAGTCCCGAACAGGACGAAATTCCGCCAGGGATCTCCGCGCGTTAGCAGAACAATGCCAGAGTGACCACGCGGCTCTTGTGTCCCGAATAGAGGACACTGCGGTTAAGTGCCCGGTCCACCTTAGCGCGCAGGTAGAAACCCTCAGCCAGGCGATAATAGCTCTCGAGCGAGAGCAAGGGCTTACGCAAACAAAACAAGACACGGCCCACCGAGAGATGCGAGAAGAAATAGCCAGGATCTCAGACGCAGTGGCGCGTAAGTCTGACAATAATAGGGAAACGATTACCTCGTCATCAGCGGATGCAGACGAAATACGGTCGATAACGAAATGTCCGCGTGGACAGTGTGAAATAAAAATACAACAAAGAGGGGTTACCGAGGGAATATGTGAGTGCATGGCCCGTTTAGAACTTCACCTAAAAGGGTTAAAGGCCCATGAAGTTGAAAGAAATGAACGAAAGGGCCATTATTCCGACGATGATTCCGGGAACGATGGCGAATTTGATCATCATCATGATCACGGATCTCGTACCAGGTGGGAACGGCGCGGATCCCCTCAGGAACGTTCGCCAAGGGAAACTCACGAATTTGACTTTAAACATTTTCTGACCGTGAGGAAGTTTGAAGTCTTCCGTAACTCGGCTACGGGGATTCACCCGCGGGCCTGGTTACAGCAGTTCGAGTTCTCCCTCCCTCCTACGTGGTCCAGTGTGCACAAAATAGAGTATATGTGCGGCTACCTCGAAGGTGAGCCAGCGGCGCGGATGAGGTCAATTGCACGCAATTGCTACACTGTCGGGGAGTTTCGTCTACACTTCCTGTCGATCTATTGGTCAGTGGCAGCGCAAAGTCGTGTAAAACACGGACTCATTATGCTTCCAGAGTTAAACAGGTCAAAATTCTCCAGCCCTGTGCAGATGTTCGAGCACATGCTGCAGGCGAATGAACATCTTGACGATCCTTATGGACCTGCAGAAATTATTCGTATTTGCCTGGGAAAGTTTCCAATGCAGTTGCGGCACGTTATCCTTGCAGGACGATGTAAGGATGACGTAGAGGGGTTTCGCGATTTCCTTTTAGAGCTTGAGTGCGATGCGAATGGCACCACGCAGAATTACGGTCAGAGCGCCTACGAGCAGCGGCCGCGCGAGCGAAGCCGCAGCCGTAGAGACAGGTGGCACTCCAGACGTAACGGGTCGCCTCAGAGTTACAGGGCGCGCGAGCGTTGGCAGCGTCGCGATTCCTCACGGAACGCGGGCAGAACGAACGATGCCAATCGTCATCATTCGCCGAGAGTAAATCAAAGACACCCCCGGGAGTTTAGAAGATATGGTAATGAGCAGAGATATTGGAGCAATTATAGCGGACCTAGGAACGGTAGTCGCAACCGACCACAAAATAATTATCGAACAAGCGACAGCAGGGGTGCTGTAAACAGTACGGGTGGTCCGCCATTGGGTGTTGAAATTCGTCCCGCAAACCCGCGTCACAATCCGCCACATGACCCTAATCAAAGGGATCAATGACTAGCGGCTGACTCGGTTGGCGACAACTTAATGAGGACCAGTGATATTGATGTGCATTTGATAGAGGAAGACGTTATTATGGAAGATTTCTTGAGGGAGGGCCACAGTATTGGTGTGCCCGCGGTAAACCCAGTTGCTTCTGTTTCGTAAAATTACAGTGCATATTTTCCAATGTTTTGATTCACTCTGGTGTGATTAAAATTAAAGTGTATATTTTCTATGAATTGTAAAGGGTCCCCCAATATGTGTGTAGTTATTTCTACTTGTCAGCAGAAAGGAGTAGTGTTGTGCAGCTTCAAAACGTCTGAATGTGAATGATTATGAGGCTCATATGAAGCGTTTCCTATTACAGTAAGATGGCTTTTGTTTTTTGATGACTAAAAAGGTATCGGGTGTGTTGGCGTGGCGAGTCAATGGTCGTAAGGTAATTCTTGATGATAAATTACAGTTTTAGTGTTCTTATTCCCCTTAGGTGAGCATGATTCAGTGAGATTTTTCAAATGCACTGCGATGTTAATGAAGCAACTTGGTGACTTGTAGGTGAAGGACATGTGTATGAAGGGAGATTAATAGTGTTTGATTTTCAGAGTTGCCATCTTATAAGATATTTGGAGAGTGTAACTTGCCGTCACATACTACTAGGTACGGTTGAGGACACCAGGGTGTGAAACCCCAGAAGATGTATATGGAAACAGCTTATAACCTCAAGCAGCTTGATATTTAATAGAGAATCAATGCGACTACCTCCAAGCTAAAATAACATGACGGTAGGTGAGGACCCCTGGGGACATGTGGCGAGTAAGTGTGTAATCATTATGAGTATCTTATGATAGCAGTAAGTTGGGTACTCATGGCCCTGGACAATGGATTTCTTTCGACAGTATTTTTTTATGTACTTATAGGACGAAGTGTTTATGTGTTTGCTAATAGGATAGGATGATTTTTATTTTCATTTTTATGCCCACTGACCTTTTGCATTAGTCTGATGAATAGATGTTGAAACATTTACCATTCCAGATGTGACTTGAATGAACCTTCTGTGTCTCATTAATCATAGCTTCTATTATGCAATGTCCATAGAAAAGAAGTCTCGGAAATTTTTCACAGATCAGCAAACATGCTCTGCAAACCTTGGAGGAGCAGTCAATGAACAACGATATGGGTATTGGTGTTGAAAGGAATGTTTTGTTTATATATGGGAATTGTAGTCGGGCTATATGGTGATGGTGACTAGTACGAGCTGTGTAGATTGTGTGTGAGAGCGTAGTTAGGAGCAGGTAGAGTTTTGTGTATGTAGCTAGCAGCGGCGCCAAATCCTATCAAAATCCTGACCAAACCTTGTACAAGATCTACCCTGAATGATTGACAGCAGATGTAATGCTGGAACTATATTTTATAAAAATGATTTTTTGTTTGTTTGAATATTGGTTATTTAATTTTCTTCATTGTTTTTTTTATTAGTAATGTTAAGAAGGCCCTTTTTGTCAAGTTAATTTTGGGCACTATTCCATGTATTGATCAGGAGTGAGAAACTCCGAAGATTTTGTGGTAATCTGTACACATGATCCCTGTGAGCGCAGTTCTTAAGTGGGTGCAAGGCCGCCTAGGGAGCCTCCGCATCAGAAAGCACAGGGCTTGGTCCACCGGCAGGCGTTGCCGAACCCTGGTATCAACGGCGAAGCAGTGATGCGGCGAGCGGTCACAGCTGTTTCCCCGTCAGAGGGGAGGGGATGCTGGTCTTCCCCCAGGTGCCGGCTCACACCGGAGCCCGCAGGCGTGTCACCACGGCAGCGCCAGCTGATGGCCGGCGTTCCACCCCATGCGCTAGTCATCTGACAAGCGAAAGGGAAAGTATGACGCACACCAGGCGAGGCCGCCGATCCCTGAGCGCCGCTAGTCCAGACGGCTGCTGCGGTGAGGTAACGCCCACTGCCCGGAGGGACGCGGGTCCCACCACTGACGCATCAGCTGAGAGGGTGCAAAGAGGTGACAAGCGGGTCTCAAGCCCGACACCCGCACGAGTTTACGTCGACCTCGATGCGACGCAGAAGAGCGCGTGTCTCCCCATTGACACGACAGGAGACGGGGGCGTGTGTCGGTAAAACACATTCCTCCACAACACACGGATGACGACCGCCAAGCCGCCTTCTCGATGATGAGGCAGGGCGCACAAGTGGCGATGTCCTGCAAATCTGCAACGCCGAACCATCCCACAGTATGGACGCAGAGGGTGGAAACGGGCACGAGGCAACGTCGCGGGGTGCTGTCTAGGATGAACAACCTGGGTTACAACGGACGTTACAATCAACGCCGCTGCGAACTCCCCAGTTCAGTGTTGTGGTCCCCTAGTAGCTTATCCTCCAAGTCGCCTTTAGAAGAGACGCCCACCCCAGCACCTAAAGAGAATATCCAGTGAAACAACCATGTGGCGAAACTGAAAAATGACAGCGTGTCAACGAGTTGATTTCTGGATGTGTTTTTGTACTCATGTCTTATTTTCCATAGGTGATTATTTACCAGCTGTCATACCACTGGGTTCATTAATGATTTTGTATCACTGTATTTGTTGTGAATATTGTATTTTGAACTTTCACTTGCATGTTTTTATATATGTCAGCACCAGATGATACTGCTTTGGTTCGTGATAATGATTTTGCATCATTGTATTTGTTTATATATTTATATATATTATGTACCTCTTCACCTATGTCTCTATGTTAACCTTTGATAGTTGGTTAAAGCAATTTTAAAATAATATCTCATGGTTGTGGTCGTAGTAGGTCAGATGACATGATGTTAGCGTAGTATATCACGCTTAATTTAATTTGTTCTGTTTGCTTTGCGGACCGCATGAGGTCACAATTATTGACTAAGATCAGATAAAGCTCACTTGGATATAAGAGATTAATCAACTCCTTTGTGCTGCTGTTTACTGTTGCAATTGTTACTCGTTAGGGTATGTTTGTTTCGAAGACTGTTGGCGAATCTCCTAGCATGGCGAGAAAATTCGCGGCACAGTCTTCTCCGGGACGTTTGGGGTGATGAAAGGGTCCTGTAGCCACCTTTCATTGCCAACGCTCGTAGTGGTCAAGTCGGCAAAAAGGTTTCCGCTACTTGGGAGAAATCCACCTGCGTTAGGTTGGTGGCGGAAATGGCATCCTGGGGTTTTCCGGTCCACGCGGAGCGTGGAAGAGGCTGGAGAAGCGGGAGGCAGTCTGCCGCCGGTACGGGAAGCGTACACAGCTGTGCTCCAGTCGAAGAAGGGTGAGTTGGACTGATCGTGTGGCGCGTTGTCACATAGAGAGGGGAGCTTTTAGCTTTTGGTCTCGAATTTCGTCTTATAAAGATTTACTTGCTGGGTTGCAGCAGGGAATGCAAGGCTTTTGTAGACTTTCAGTTTGATTCCCAATGCAGTCTTGACTTTGATCCGTGAGAGGAACGCAGCACAAGGGAGTTGCATATGTTGAAGTGCCCTCGGTTCAGTGTGAATGTTTATGTGCCTACAACTGTGTGTGTATGCTTCTAATCTTTTCCGGATCTTGGTAATTTTTGTGTATTTGTGAATTTTCTTTGTCTCATGTGATTAAAATTTGGCCACGGTCCATAGAAATTGTCTCCGCGGACCGAGTGGGCACGCGAGTCTGTTATGAAACGTATAGTATTTCACAAGCAATTGTACATAGTTAGCATGCAACAGCAGTCTATAGATGCACTACATCAATGTTTTAAGGAATAAATAATTTTGCCTTCAATCTTATCTTGTGTACCGATGTTACGTCGCCGTTACCTTCGCCATTTACCTTGTAGTTTTCCTTTTTGGCCCACCTATAGCGTTTCCATGTGCACAGGTGTAGTGATTAGTGTCCCTTTTTTTATCTGAAACAAATGCTCTGGAATAGATCGTGTTTTCACGAATCTTGCTGCAGGCTGCACTTACGCATGGTGTTCACGACCTATTTACTTTACTCAATATTTGATTCACGGGAAGAATGCCTGGATCATATTAATAACTACATCCCATTCTTTATCAATGACTTTACAATGAATGTTCTTTTGTGAGTTTTTCTTATTAATAAATTAAGTAATTTTCCGACTCAGTGCTACTTCTTCTTTGTCGTGTGGCTAGAGTTGGTGGCGACCCTATCTTTTATATTGATTTCAGTGTCAAGTAGCATTTTCTTATTCAAAGTGCGCGTGGCTCTTTTAGCTATCAGGATACATTCAAAGGGCGCTTCATGCTTCTTACACATAGCGTCCTTTTATTCACGCTACTTACACATGTTCTCTGGGCACTGCAGTAGATCGCGAAGTCATCGACAAAGAGAGAGCCGGAGACAGTAGGTGGAATGCAATCCATAATTGGATTGATCGCGATGGCAAAAAGGGCTACGCTCAAGACGGAGCCATGAGGCACTCCGTTCTCCTGGAGGAAGACGTCGGACAATACGGAACCCACACGTACCCTAAACTTTCGATCCGTTAAAAAGGAATCAATAAAAAGGGGCAGGCGACCGCGTAGGCCCCACCTGTGCATAGTGCGGAGGATACCTCCTCTCCAACAGGTATCATAAGCCTTCTCCAAATCGAAGAACACGGCTACCGTTTGGCGCCTTCGCAAAAAGTTGTTCATGATGAATGTCGACAAGGTCACAAGGTGGTCAACAGTGGAGCGGCGGCGACGAAAACCGCATTGGACATTGGTAAGTAGCCGTCGAGATTCAAGAATCCAAACTAACCGAGCATTAACCATGCGCTCCATCGCCTTACAGACACAGCTTGTAAGAGAAATGGGGCGGTAACTAGAAGGAAGGTGTCTATCCTTCCCGGGTTTGGGTATAGGACCAACGACGGCGTCACGCCAACGCATGGGGACCTGACCTTCGGTCCAGACGCGATTGTAGGTACGAAGAAGAGGTCCCGGGTTCGACACCCGCCACAGCTTAAATCTTGATTAACAATCAACATTGGCGGATGAAGACTTCCTGCATAAGAAGTCAGCCTCATTCTGCCGACGGCCTTGTCAAAGAGGGCGGAGGAGGGAGGAGAGGTACAGGGCACTCTCTTGTCCTAGGGGTGCGAAACTACCCCTAAAGGTGGAAGAATCAACAATGATCAACAGCATGAGGAATGCAGAAGGCAATAGCAACTACTGCATTAAAGGCGCATGGCCAATATCCACAAGACATGTAGCCTGTAACTGAAAAAGTGTCATGATGATCTAAATGGTTCAAATGACTCTGAGCACTATGGGACTTAACATCTGAGGTCATCAGTTCCCTAGACTTAGAACTACTTAAACCTAACTAACCTAAGGACATCACACACATCCCTGACCGAGGCAGGATTCGAACCTGCGACCGTAGCAGTAGCACGGTTCCCGACTGGAGCGCCTAGAACCACTCGGCATCATGATGATCTCTCCATTGACAAAATATCTCGGAATAGTACCCCGTTCGGAATTCCGGTACAAGACTTCCAAGGGGGAGGTGACCAAGAGAAAAAGATTCAATAACCAACAGAAGGATAACGTTCTATGGGGCGTGGAGTGTCAGCAGCTTGAACGTGGTATGCAAGCTACAAAATTTGAAAAGAGAAACGCAGGGGCTCAATCTAGATACAGCAGGCGTCAGTGAAGTGAAATATAAGAAGACAAGGATTTCTGGTCAGATGAGTATAGGGTGACATCAACAGCAGCAGAAAATTACATAACGGGAGTAGGATTCGATTGGAATAGGAAGGTAGGGCATATAGTGTGTTGCTCAAATGGTTCAAATGGCTCTGAGCACTATGGGACTTAACATCTATGGTCATCAGTCCCCTAGAACTTAGAACTACTTAAACCTAACTAACCTAAGGACAGCACACAACATCCAGTCATCACGAGGCAGAGAAAATCCCTGACCACGCCGGGAATCGAACCCGGGAACCCGCGCGCGGGAAGCGGGAACGCTACCGCACGACCACGAGCTGCGGACTGTGTGTTGCTGAGAACAGTTCAGTGATAGGGTTCTTCTTACCAGTATCGACAGACAAATAAACACTGAGAACGATAGTTCAGGTATACATGCCGTCGTCGCAAACTGATGATGAAGAGACAGAGAAAGTATATGAGGATATGATAGAGTACACAAAGGGACATGAAATTCTGACAGCATATGGGACTGAAATGCAGTTGTAGGGGCAGGAGTAGAAGAAAAGTTTACAGGAGAAAATGAGCTTAGGACTAGGAATGAGGGAGAAGGACTAATTGAGTTCTGTAATAAATTTCGGCAAGTAATATCGAATACTCTCTTCAAGAATCACAAGAGGGGAATACAGGTAGGTATCAGTTAGATCACGTCATGATCAGATAGATATACTGGATTGTAAGGCGTACACAGGAGCAGATACAGACTCAAATCACAATATAATCGTTTCCGCCCCCGGTTGCTGAGTGGTCAGCGCGACAGAATGTCAATCCTAAGGTCCCGGGTTCGATTCCCGACTAGATCGGAGATTTTCTCCGCTCAGGGACTGTATGCCCATATGGTACCACTCTATTAGTGGATACCGGAGCCAGCTACTTACTGCATCAATAACTTCCCCTTTAGGCACATACTGCTTCCTGCGGAGTGCATCCTCCATTGGGGCAAACAGATGGGTGTCGGAAAGTGCGAGATCCGAGCTGTAGGGTAAATGAGTAACAACAATTCAATGAAATTTTGTGAGCTCCTCTCGGATGCGCAGACTGCTGTGACGCCTTGCGTTGCCGTGGAGAAAGAGAGATTCGTTTACAGTTTTGTGGCGGCGAACACGGTGAAGTTGTTCCTTTTTCCTGGGGTAGCACAATACCCGTTATCCTTGGACCATGAAGGAAGACGCCAAACAGAATAACCCCTTCAGTCCCAGAAGACCGTCGCCACGACTTTACCAGCTGAAGTTGCGGCTTTGAACTTCTTCTCCGTAGGAGACTTGGTGTGGCGCCACTCCGTGAACTGCCATTTTGCTTCCTGTTCGATGTGATGAACCCACGTTCCATCGCGTGTGGCTATGTTCTCCAAAAAGCTGTCGCGATCAGCCTCGTAACGTGCAAGTAGATGGTTCTTCGTCGCTATTTATGGTTTTTTGTTAGACGGCGAAGAACACACCGGTCGCACCCCTTTGGGTACCCAAGTTGGTGGACCAGCCGTTCAGCACAACCAACAGATACGTCTGTTGAGCAGCGAGGTGCTCGATTGTGATCCGTCCCTCACTTCGAATGAGCATGTCCTCAAGTTCCAACATTACAGGTGTCACAAATGTGTACGCGCAGAATCGGACAGGTTTGCACGACCTTGTTACTATGATGACACACGCCTCGCCCAGTGACACAAAGTTATTTTGTTAACTGCCAGGACTCCGCAGACATTCTCCAAACGCCTATGAATATCTGCGATGCTCTGGTTTTCCGCCAAAAGAAACTCAATTGCTGCTGTCTGTTTGGAACGCACCTCGGTTACAGACGGCTGTTAGAAGGCCACGTACAGCGCCGCCACCAATTGGATCTCCATAAAACACTAGGGGCTGAAACGGGAATACTCAACAACGCCCCACATCAAATTCCACATGTTTTCGAACGAAACTGATAGATAAAAAAATGTATGTAGCATTACTTATTGAACGCCCCTCACACAAACAAGGCTACGAAGGAGAAAACAAACCGATAGTATCTGACTACAAAATTCGTAGTCAACGTCTTCAGAACGTCACGTTGTATAAGTATTTAGCGCTAGCACTAATACAGAAATTGAAGTCTATTCGTCCAAAATCATTCTGGCAACAAGAGATTTGCATAGAAATGCTAATTGCTGCGTAGATGCGGAAATAAGAAGAAGTGAAAGGATTTTAGTCAAAAGTGTGGCTTATCACTCAATCTTTTTCATATATAAATGGACAACATTTTAAAGAGATGGAGGTTCTCACCAGATCGAGAAATTAAATTATGAGGCAGTGTCTATTATACAAAACTCTGTTATTGCAGACAATCAAATAATGATTCAAGTAAATAAGACATAGTTACAGAAACCCAAAAAATTTTAAATAATAGATGTACATCTTGCAATTTTGAAATTTCTTTTTACTAGTTGAAAAATATGGATTTTAGAGGCAATTGCGCCAGAAAACAACGTTAGTATCGAATTGTAAATATCTTTGTCGTGGCATAGGTTTTTTTAAATGACATTGACATTGAACAAAAACTTAACAAATTCTAAGTTGTACGTCGGAAAATTCAGTGGACTTTTAAAAATAAAGTTTGGAAAGAAACGAAAAGGAAATTTCATAAATTAACGCATTTTCCCACATTGCTTTATGGCAGCGAAGCCTGGGCACCGAATGAAAATCGACCGAGTGAAGTACAATATGCAGAAATGAGATTTTCAAGAAATGCTAAAGGACGTACGAGGATAGATAGGATACGAAATGAACGTAATAGGAATGAAATAAATACACACTGACCAGTTACATTAATGTGCCTACATGTCAGAAGCCTGAATGAGCACATTCTGTAGCGCGGGGCGCTGCGAGGGATGCAGGTCCTGCAAAGTACCGACAGGGATGTGCAGCAATTGCGACTTGAGGGCCGTGGCCAGGATCCACAGTGCAACAAGCACGGTCAAGGTGGTCCCAGATTCCCAGCTGGGCTTCAACCTGGGGAATACGGTGGCCAGGATAGCGCGGTAAACTCATCCTGGTGCTCTTCGATTCCCTCTCGCACACTGCTAGCTGTGTGACACTCTGCTTTGTCCTGCTGATAGACACCATCGTGCATGATTGGCCGTGGTCCCCAAGCACAGTTGCGTGCTTGTGTTGATCCATTGCGCTTCCATGAAGACGGGATTTCCATATATATCTACATCTTACTCCAGAAGCCACCTAATGGTGTGTGGCGGAGGGTACTTTCTGTACCACTATCTGCTCCCTCCGACCCTGTTCCACTCGTGAATAGTGCGTGGGAAGAAGGGAAGAATGATTGTCGGTAAGCCTCTGTATTGGCTCTAATTTCGTGAATTTTCTCCCTGATCAATGCGCGAGACGTATGTGGGGGCGAAGTAATATGTTGTCCGACTCCTCCTGAAAAGTGCTGTCCCGAAATTTCATTAGTAAATCTCACCGCGATGCACAACTCCCCTCTTGTAACGTCTGCCAGTGGAGTTTGTTTAGCATCTCCGTAACGCTCTTTCACCAGCTAAACGATCCCGTCACGAAACGCGCCGCTCTTCGTTGGATCTTCTCCCCTTCAGTCCTATCTCATGGGGATAGATGAACAATAAGAATCGGGCGAACAAGCACCTTATAAGCCACTTATTTCGTGGAAAAGTTGCATTTCCTTAAGATTCTTGCGATGAATCTGACTCTGGTGTCTGCTTTTCCCGCTATCTGTTTTATATGGTCATTCCCCTTAAGGTCCCTCTGGATAGTTATGCCTAGAAATTTTACGGCAGACACTGTCTCCAACTGTTTGATATCAATAGTGTAACTGTACAGTAGTGGATTTCTTTTCCTTTGTATGCGCAATGTGTTACACTTATTTACGTTCAGGATCAACTGCTAGAGTCTGCACCATTCATCAATTCTCTGCAGGTCGTTCTGCAAATTCTTACTACCCTCTGGCGTTGCTACCTTGGTACAGACAACTGCATCATCTGCGAACATCCTTAAAGAGCATCCAACGCTTTCTATTAGATCATTTATATATATCGTTAACAGCAACGGTCCTATCACACTTCTCTGTGTTACTCCGGTGGTGGTGGTGGTGGTGGTTAGTGTTTAACGTCCCGTCGACAACGAGGTCATTAGAGACGGAGCGCAAGCTCGGGTTAGGGAAGGATTCGGAAGGAAATCGGCCGTGCCCTTTCAAAGGAACCATCTCGGCATTCGCCTGAAACGATTGAGGGAAATCACGGAAAACCTAAATCAGGATGGCCGGAGACGGGATTGAACCGTCGTCCTCCCGAATGCGAGTCCAGTGTGCTAACCACTGCGCCACCTCGCTCGGTGTTACTCCGGATACAACCTTTACATCAGTCGATTTTCTTCCGTTAAGAGCGACGTGTTGAGTTCCGTCTGCAAGGAAGTCTTCAACCCGGTCGCAAGTCTCCTCCGTAAACTCGTATTTCTCTTCATTAAATGGCAATGCGGGACGGTATCAAATGCCTTACTGAAATCAAGGAACACAGCATCAACCTGAGCGCCGTTGTCCACTGCGCGATGGATCTCTTGGAGGAACAGAGAGAGCTGAGTTTCGCAGAATCTCTGTTTGCGATATCGAAGTTCATTTTTATAGAGGAGATGTTCATTTTCCAAAAACGTCATAATTCTTGAGCACAAAACATGTTCCATAATTCTACTACAGATTGACGTCAACGATATAGGTCTATAATAGTGTAGATTTCTTTTACGGTCTTTCTTAAAAACGGGAATGGCGTGCGCTTTTTTCTAGTCGTTAGATACCTATCGTTGCTCAAGCAATCTACGATAAATTACTGCTACAAAAGCAAGTTCATTCGCATAATCTTTATATAGTCCTATAGGTATCTCATCTGGTCCGGCCGCCTTTCCACTACTAAGCGATTGTAGCTCGTTTTCAATTCCGCGATCTCAATATCTGCAATTTCGACTTTCGTACGACGATTCCAAGGAAGGACAGTGTTACGATCGTCCTCAGTGAAACAACTTCGGAAGACCGAATTCAGTATTTCGGCCTTCTCTCTGTTATCTTCCGTTTCGCTGCCGGTGTGGTCGCTGAGAGAATGAATAAATAATTTTGACCCGCTTACTGGTTTTACATACGGCCAAAATCTCTTAGGGTTTTTATTCAGGTCGGTTCACAACGTCTTACTTTTACAATCATTGAACGCTTCTCTCATTGCTCTGCTTACGCTCATTTCGCTTTTGTTTGTCAGCTAGGTTTTTACTTCTCTTGAATCTGAAATGAGGAGCCCTTTGTTTACGTAGCGCTTTTCTAACACGGCTATTAAGTTATGGTGGATGTTTCCCATCCCTTACAACCTAACTCGAAACATACTATTCTAGGTCATATTGGACGAAGCCTTTGAATTTTTTCCATTTGTTCTCCACATCTTCGTCCTTATCACTGAATATTTAATGCCGACTAATGAGATATTCTGAAATTTGTATCCTGTCACCCTTGCTGAACAAATATATCTTCCCGCCTTTCTTAACATCCCTTGTAGAGCCCGTCGTCATAGATGCTGTCACAGCCTGATGATCAATGATACCTACCTCTACGTTAACTGATTCGATAAGGAAAAAATTACCCAGACCATTACGCTCCCTTCTTCTTTGCTTCCAGACGTTTTACGCCGAACACGCCAATTTCTATCTGTCCGATGGAGCATAAAACTTGATTCATGTCTAAAAGCCTCCTGACGTCTCTCAGTGGGCTACCAGACGCGGTACTGGCTTTCAGATTCCAGCCTTCGTCCCGATGAACAGCAGTCAGCCTGAGTATATGAACCAAGCGTCTGTTGTGGAGGCCCACACGCAGCAACGTTAGCTGAGTGGAAGTTGAGTCACTTTTGGTAGCCTCTTGATTCACCTGATCGGTCAGTTGCTCTATAATTGCACGTCTATTAGCCCGTACAAATTTTTGCAATCGTCATTGACCCCTGTCCACTATGGTCCTCTGTGAAACACACTTGCCTCGGAACCGGCTTTGGATAGCGCCATTATGCCAGGCAGGCTGTGCTTCAACAGCGGCATGCGAACAGTTTCTAAACTTAGCTGTTTCAGAGATGCTTTCATCCATGGCCCTAAACCTAATGATCAAGCCTCTTTGGACGTCAGGTAAATCGCTCCGTTCCCGCATTAGAACAACGACTGCGCTGATTTCCGCGTCGCCGTCACAGGCTTTGTATACCCTCTGCTAACAGTGCTGACACCTGCCGCCTGTGAGTAGTTATTGTACGTTAACGTCGAACATTAATGTGACTCGATTGTGAAGAATTAGTAAATAATAGAATATTAAATATTAAACAGAATTTGACTGACCATATACACACATCAAAAAGGTTTTGCATCACCCCGGTTCCCAGAACTCCTGAAGATAGACCTTGATTGTGGGTATTGTATCACACACACAGTCGCTTTGACTGTTCAGAGAAATCACTAAGCACCTCCAAAGATGTAAACAAGCATGCATGAGCAGCGCCTATTAGACGGAGGGGGTCTGACAGCCGATCAGTTCCAGTCATTCCACCAGGAAGGAGGTACACGGCTCGTGTTGTCTGTCGTTCAACCATGCCTAGACGGTCAGTACCGCGGTTCCATCGCGTCCGCATTGTTACTTTGTGCCACGAAGGGCTCTCAACAAGGCAAGTGTCCAGGCGTCTCGGACGGAATCAAAGCGATGTATTTTGTGCATGGAAGACATACAGATAGACAGGAACTGTCGATGACATGTCTCGCTCAAGCCAAATGGTTCAAATGGCTCTGAGCACTATGGGACTTAATATCTGAGGTCATCGGTCCCCTAGACTTAGAACTACTTAAACCTAACTAACCTAAGAACATCACACACAGCCATGCCTGAGGCAGGATTCGAACCTGCGACCGTAGCAGCAGCTCGGTTCCGGACTGAAAGGCCTTCGCTCAAGCCACCCAAGAGCTACTACTGCAGTGGATTATGGCTCGGAGGAAACCTGACATGGTCTCGCGGTTCTAGGCGCGCAGTCCGGAACCGTGCGACTGCTACGGTCGCAGGTTCGAATCCTGCCTCGGGCATGGATGTGTGTGATGTCCTTAGGTTAGTTAGGTTTAAGTAGTTCTAAGTTCTAGGGGACTGATAACCACAGCAGTTGAGTCCCATAGTGCTCAGAGCCATTTTTTGAAACCTGACAGCAACGCCGCCATGTTGAATAATGCTTTTCGTGCAGCCACAGGACATCGTGTTACGACTCAAACTGTGTACAACAGGCTGCATGATGCGCAGCTTCACTCCCGACGTCCATGGCGAGGTCCATCTTTGCAACCACGACACCATGCAACCCGGTACAGATGGGCCCAACAACATGCCGAATGGACCGCTCAGGATTGGCATCACGTTCTCTTCACCGATGAGAGTCGGTTATGTCTTCAACCACACAATCGTTGGAGACGCGTTTGGAGGCAACTCGGTCAGGCTGAACGCCTTGGACACACTGTCCAGCGAGTGCAGCAAGGTGGAAGTTCCCTGCTGTTTTGGGGTGGCATTATGTGGGGCCGACGTACGCCGCTGGTGGTCGTGGAAGGCGCCGCAGCGGCTGTACATTACGTGAATGACATCCTCCAACCAATAGTGCAACCATATCGGCAGCATATTGGTGAGGCATTCGTCTTCATGGACGACAGTTCTAAGGAAAATATGCGACCATTATGTTGCTACCAACTCGGAAAGGATTCAAATGAATAACATGAAAGAGATAATGGTATATAAAATGGCATGTAGATACTCATTTTTCCTCCGCTGAAAACGCGAAAGGAATAGTACATCGATAATACTGGTATGATCTTCCCTCCGCTGTTCATGATATAGTGGCTTCGTGCCATAGCTCTAGTGCGGTGGCAAGTTCTCTGTCAACTCTCGTCGTCAGATTTGGCTGATATCCGAATCCTCCGCTAGTAATCTCCGTCGCCGAGATGATAACCTTATTCTACTCTGAAGCGACCATCTTCTCTTTACAAGTCATTCCATCTGCTTTTCCCCACAACTTGAGAAGATAAGAGGGCTTCGTGAGCTGACAGTGACAATATTGCTGCTCTTCAGTCAGTCAGTGTTCAGGAAGATATTCGGCTTGATGATTGGTCTAAGACTTTATTATTAGACTCAGAAACATAATATGAAAGATAAAATACAAGAACGTGTTTTCAAAGCATTTAGAGGTATAGACTGGGGTCAGACAACTAAAAGGACCTTGTCCAGTACTTCCTAAGTGCATCTCAGAAAAAGTCATTCGGGAATGGAGAAAACTGTCGAACAAATAAGGAGGAAAGGAACATCAGTTTCGGTTATCCAGAACGGAGTGTATGCTCACGGTCTTTAACGGGTGACCTGATCCTTCCTTACCATCATGATTTCAGTGATAGGGAAGGTAAACCATCTTCAATAACCATCGGAGAGATTTACAAACTTTGACTGAGAAGACTAAATAAATCACGAAAATCAGCGATCAACGAGAAATTCTGATAACTGATCACGGCAAAATTTTAAGGCAGGTTAATGTATCTGGATGAAGTAATCTAATAGAACAGGTTAGAAGAACGAGCGGCAGTATTCGGATCGGAAAATTAAAGCGTGTGTCCGAATAATTAATAGCATCTACGGTATATCCAAAACAAAAGCAGTCCCGCGTCAATAATACCCACATTCTGTTATAGAACTCATTTTATTTAAAATAAATAGTTTTCAAAATTACTACTATTAACAAAAACACAACACTTGTTGGATGTGGTCGCCCTGTACCTCCTTGCATTTTTATACTCGTAAAATCACATTCAATATCACTTTAAACAAAATAACATCGATTGTTTCAATATCCCAACGTATATGTTTCTTCAGTTGTTTTGCATTTTAGGGTTATTCTTGAACGATTTTCCTTTTCAATGTTGTTGTTGTTGTTGTGGTCTTCAGTCCTGAGACTGGTTTGATGCAGCTCTCCATGCTACTCTATCCTCTGCAAGCTTCTTCATCTCCCAGTACTCTCCTTTTCAATACCCCGTTAAAAACTCACAAACTCAATTCCGGTGAACGAGGTTGCCACAAGGCTTATCTTGTTGTATGTTCTGAGGAGGCTTCACGGATACGAGGTGACGACTGCCCGGAAATGTGGCACGTAGCGCTCTCTCGCTAGAAAAACCAATGTTGCCTTTCATGTCCTCGGATATTTGGTGATAAAGAGCGTATTGGCAGTGATTTTTAAGAACTTCGAGCAAATAATTAGGCCACCATAAATCGCGCAAGCAAATTCCAATTTTCTAATCGTAAAGAGGAATTTGACGCATACTATGACAGTTTTCGGTGAATCAGAATGAAATTAGTCTGGCTATTCACTCTCCCAGGAGTTCATCAGTCATAAAACAGCTACATCTGTACTCTTCAGGCTACCTAATGGTGTGTGGCGGAGCACACTTCTGTTCCATTCGCGAATGGCGCCTGGGAAGAATGATTGTCAGTAAAACTCTGTATTAGCTATAAAATCTCGAATTTTCTCGTTGTGTCCATTTCGCGAGGTGTATAAACGTCTAAAAACGGCAGGAAGTGTAAAATGACTAAGCAGAAATGGCCACAGTACAAATGTAAGGATTTAGAAGCATATTTTACGAGGGGAAAGGTAGATACCGCCTACAGGAAAATGAAAGAGGCATTTGGAGAAAGCAAAGATGGGAAAGCTGAAAGGTGGAAGGAGTATGTAGAAGGAAGGCAGTATTATATAAATGGAAGAGGATGAAGATGATATGGGAGGTATGATACTGCGAAAAAGAATATGCAGAGCATTGAAAGACCTAAGTCGAAACAAGGCCTCAAGAGTAGAGGGCATTCCACCAAAACTACCGATAGCTTCGGAGAGCTAGCCATCAAAAAACTCTTCCGTATGGTGTGTAAGACGTATGAGACAGAAAAGTACCATCAGACTTCAATAAGAATCTTATAATTCCAGTTCCAAAGCAATCAGTTGCTATAATTACCGAACTACAAGTTCAATAAGCCATGGTTTCAAAATTCTTTAGAGAAGAATGGAAAAACTGCTAGAAGCCGACTTCAGTGTGGATTCCGAAGAAATTTAGGAACACGCTACAATATTGATCCTACTACTTCTCTTAGAAGAAAGGTTAAGGAAAGACAAACTTACCTTTATAGCATTTGTAGGATTAGCGAAAGCTTTTCGAAATGTCGAGTGGTATACTCTTTGTGAAATCCTGCATGTAGCAGGGGTGAAATACATGGAGCGAAAGGCTATTTAAAAATTGTTCAGAAACCAGAAGAGTCTCGGGATGTGAAAGGGGAGCCGTGATTGAGAAGGAATTGAGACAGGGTTATAGTCTGTCGCCGATGTCATTCAAACTATACATTGAGCAAGAGTAGGAATCAAAGTTTGGGGAGAAGAAATAAAAACTTTGAGGTTTGCCGATAACTCTGTAGTTCTGTCAGAGATAGCAAAGTACTTGGAAGAGTAACTGATAGGAATGGACAATTTCTTGAAACGGGGATATAAGATAAACATCAACGAAAGTATGACAAGGATAATGGAATGTAGTCGTATTAAATCAGGTGGTGCTGAGAGAATTGGATTAGAAGATGACACACTTAAAGCAGTAAGTGAGTTTTTACTATTTTGGCAGAAAAATAATTTATGATGGCCGAAGGAGAGAGGATATAAAATGTAGGCTGGTAATATCAATGAAACCATTTCCGAAAAATAAAAAATTGTTAACATCTAATAAGGACTTTAATTTTATAAAGTCTTTTCTGAAGGTATTTGTCTGAAGTGTAACCGTTTATGTAAATGAAAAGGTGGGTGATAAATAGTTTAGACAAGAAGAGATTAGAAGCTTTAGAAATGTGGTACTATAGAAGAATGCTGAAGATTAGATTGGTAGATCACGTGACTAATGAGGAGGTACGGAACAGAACTGAGGAGACAAGATATTTGTGGCACAACTTGACTAAAAGAAGGGATCAGTTTATAGGACATATTCTCAGACATCAATGTGCCACCAATTTCCTCCTGGATGGAACTGATGGAAGTGAAACATGGACGATAAATAGTTTGGAAAAGAAGAGAATAGAAGCTTTCGAAATGTCGTGCTACAGAAGAATGCTGAAGATTAGATGGGTAGATCACATAACTAATGAGGAGGTATTGAATAGAATTGGGGAGAACAGGAGTTTGTGGCACAACTTGACAAGAAGAAGGGACCGGTTGGTAGGACATGTTCTGAGGCATCAAGGGATCACAAATTTAGCATTGGAGGGCAGCGTGGAGGGTAAAAATCCTAGAGGGAGACCAAGAGATGAATACACTAAGCAGATTCAGAAGGATGTAGGTTGCAGTAAGTACTGGGAGATGAAGAAGCTTGCACAAGATAGAGTGGCATGGAGAGCTGCATGAAACCAGTCTCAGGACTGAAGACCACTCTAGTACCTTCCGCCGCGGAAGTCGAACACGCGGCAGAACAAATGGACGTGGTCAGCCCATAGAGGGCTCCGCCTCCGCGGCGGCTATTCCGCGCAGCGGCTCTCGCGCAGCGAGGGCACCACCGCTAAGCCACGTGCAGACAGCGGCCAATAACCGCTCCCTCCGGTTTCGTATATAGGGACCCGTTCTGCCCTAGTCCAGCATCCCTCCAAAACCCAGGCGATCATTGTAGGCAAAACCACCCCTTCCTTCCGCCTCCTTGATTTCTATCTCACCATCTATGGCCATCCTATCGCCCTCACTCCCACCCTTAAGTACCTTGGCGTCACCCTCGACCGTCGCCTCTCCTGGACTCCCCATCTCCGGACAATCCAAGCCAAGGCACGCTCCCGACTCCGTCTCCTCAAGCTCCTTTCCGGCCGTACGTGCGGTATGGACCCCTCTACCATCCTTCACACCTATAAATCCCTCATCCGCCCTATCCTTTGCTACGCCCATCCGGCGTGGATCTCCGCCCCCCTACCTTTTATAAATCCCTCCAAATCCTTGAACGCCATGCTCTCCGCCTCGCCTATCGCATTCGTCTCCCCTCCGCCACGCGGATCCTGTATGATCTCATCCCCTTCCCCCACCTCCTCCTCTTCCTTGAAAGGATACGGATCCTGTACACCTCCCGCAAACTCTATCCTCCTCATCCGCTTGTCTCACCACTCCTCTCCCACCCCCGCCCACTACCGCGCCTGTATTCCCACATCCCACCTGGTCTCCATCTCTCCACCCTCCTTACCCTCTCCCAAGGTGGCTTCCGCCAGCTCCCCCTCCCTGATGATGTCCTCCTCCCCTCCATCTACCCCTCCTATCATCTTTGATCCTCGCCCCCACTTCCTGTGTCCTTTCCTTTAGGCACCCTCCCTCCCTTCTCTTTCCTTTACCCCATACCCTCTCTCCACCCCTCTTCCCCCGGGCTTCCCCTCCCCCTTCCTCCCTTCCCCATATCTCCCCTGCCCATGGCATCTGCTCTCCCCTCCCCCTCTCCCTCTCCCACCCCCCTCCTCCTCTCTTGACAGGTCCCCGGACTCGTACACAGTTAGTGCACATTCGCGCGCCGGAGATCAACGCCTCGTGTTCTGTGTGTGCCGTCGTTTCGTGCTTAAGTGGTTCAGTGTTTTCCGTTTAGTGCACCTACGTTCACGTGTAACAATTTTCGTCTCTGTCTGTGTCCAAGTGTCTGAACACTTTTATCTTGGACTCTACGCCCGTGAACGGCACCTTGTATTTTAAAAAGTGTTTGTCTCCGTTTATATGTCCACCATGTTTTTTCTCTAAATGTCTTCATTTGTATATTTGTGTTTCTCTGCGGCCAAAGAGCGGCGTCGTATGCTGCTGCAGGCCTGCCTGTAATACAGGTTTCAAAATAACAATAAAGAAGAAAAAAAAACCTAGTCCAGCCAGTCTGGTACTCGCTCTGGATTTCGTTTCTATCTCGGCGGTACTGCGTTCTAGTCGTTGCTCGTTGTTGGTATTTGCCTGGCTCTGGTTCAGAGTGGATTTACGTTTGGTGTTGTGGTTTCCACAAGCCTCCATTGTTTATCTGTTCCTTGTTGTGTCGCTCATAGTCGGTCGGGGTCGGTTGTTGTCAGTTGTCGTTGGTCTGTCGTCCGACTCGTCCTGTGCTTACCCGGTGGTGCGTGCTCCAACGCCGGCGGCTTCCCCGCCTGGCGGCTCCGATCCGCAGCCCAAGGCGTTCCCGCTGTTGGTTGTGGTTACTACAGCCACAAAAACAACAACATGAATGTCAGTGTCGGATATGTATTTCCTACTATTTTCTTTATGTGGTCATTCCACTTGAGGTCACTACGGGTGGTTGTTTTTTATATTGTACAGTAATGACAGTGTCCAGCAATCTGTCACGAATAGTTTAATTGTACAGTATTGGAACTTTTACTCTTGTGTATGTGCAATATGTTACATTTATTTACGTTCAGTCTCCGCCAGTACTGCACCAGTCATCTATCCTCTGCAGGTATTCCTCAAGCACACTACAGGCTTCTTACGTTGCTACATTCTTATAGACAACTGCTTCATCTTCAAAAATCCTCATAAATCCTTCGACGTTATCTACTAGATCATTTATACAGACGGAAAAAATCGCAACATCAAGAAGAAGGTATGTATGCGACATAAACGAAATGGGCGTGTTTATGCAGCCGAAAAATGATGTCTGTTCAAATTTCGCACCAGTCACATAAGAGTGGCGCTAGTAGCGCCATTATGAGAATGATTTAAATAGGCGCTGTAAGCGTCATGAGCGTTAGTTGCCTTTGAGATTGGGCGTGGTGAATTGATGTTGGTCAAGAATGCCTCTAAGGCGACAGAGACGCAGTTATTCACACCTCAGTGAGTTTGAACGACGTCGCTGGGTGTTCCTTCCGCGATACTGCACAATGACGTGCTAGGAGAGTACCCACTGTACATGACTGCTGGCAGCAGTGGTCACTAGAATGTACGGTGGCAGCAGACGGCGACGTGGCACTACCGAGACGGGCCACCATCGTGGTGCCTCGTATTGCATGTGCAGCTGCAATATGAGCAGTAGCTGGCCCCACAATGACCTAAGAAACTGGTACAAATTGGTTACTTCAAGGACGGCTCCGAGCCAGGCACCTTGTAGCGTGCATTCCACTGATCCCAAACCAGCGACAATTGTAACTTTAGTGGCGTCAAGCGAGATCTTATTGGAGGCCAGGGTGGAGATCTGTTGTGTTTTCTGATGAAAGCTGGTTCAGCCTCGGTGCCAGTGACGGCCGTGGGTTGATTAGACGAGGCCAGCTGATCGCCTGCTAACAATCCATTTGCTTGCTTGACACACGGACCTACCTCTGGAGTAATGGTCTGGGGTGCGATTTCGTGTAATAGCAGGAGTATGTCGTAGTTGTCCCATGCACCCTAATTGCAAATTTACACGTCCATCTGGTGACTGAGCATACCATTCCAAGGGATGTTTTCCAGCAGCATAACGCTCGCTCACAAACCGCTGTTGTAAGCAGTCGTACTCTACAGAGTGTAGACATGTAGGTTTGGCATGCTCGCTGACCAGATCTGTCTCCAATCGAGCAATTGTGGAACATCATCGGACGACAACTTCAACATCATCCATAACCAACATTAACCGTCTCTGTATTGTCCAGGCATGTGCAACAGACATGGAACTCCAGCCCACAAACTGATACCCGACTCCTGTACAACACGATGCATGCACGTTTGCATGCTTGCATTCAACATTCTGGCGGTTACAGAGGTTATTAATATATCAGTATTTCACATTTGCAATGGCGTATCTCGCACTTTCATTAACCTGTGACCTTGCAATGTTGATAACTTAAATATGTTATCTACACAAATGTATTCCCGAATTTTCATTTCTCTAAATTAATTATTTTTAGTTTTGCGATTTTTTCCGTCAGTTGATATATTGTAGACGGTGACGGTACTGTAGCACTTCCTTGCGGTACACCTAAAATTACCTTTACATTTGTAAATTTTCTTTTGTTAAGATTTACGTCTTGAGTTCTATCCATATGGAAGTCTTAAACCCAGTAACAAATCTGGTTCGATGGTAAGTAAGTATTTTTGTTCACTTATCGACAGCGCTGGACTGAATCTAACATCGTCCTGCAGGCAAGCAACACTATATTGACCTGCTTGAAGTAATGCAGCCGCTTCTGGGGTTCAAACTCAAGTCTTGCGATTACGCTTATAATTAGAAATATCGCAGCCAGACCATCATGTTATTATCAACTTCTGACCAATACTGGAAATCGAGAAATGTTCATGAAAAGTGTCCTGAGTCTTCTTACACGAACCAGTACGAATGTGAGCTTAACCAGTACACACCTGCCAGCCAAAGAATGCGGGTTACTTTACTTCAAAAAGATATTCGCAGCACTGGCAAACAACAACGAACAAGAGCAGTAGTGACCATTATCAACGATTGCCGTCACATGGTAGGAATGTCGGGCAAGGGTGAAACAATAAGATCAGAACGTGGCGCATATGGATCCCGGAAGCTTTTGTCTTGCAAGTACCGTATACATGAGCCACACTAAGACTTTAAAGCGCTGTTTCAAGACCGGAAAGCTGTGTGCAAAAAAATGGCTCTGAGCACTATGGGACTCAACTGCTGAGGTCATTAGTCCCCTAGAACTTAGAACTAGTTAAACCTAACTAACCTAAGGACATCACAAACATCCATGCCCGAGGCAGGATTCGAACCTGCGACCGTAGCGGTCTTGCGGTTCCAGACTGCAGCGCCTTTAACCGCACGGCCACTTCGGCCGGCTAAGCTGTGTGCTTCGGAGACCGTGCGTGAATCGAAAAGCACATGTCATGCTGTTGCTTACCCGAAAATCCAGGATACTACAAAAGATCTAAGGTAGCGGAAGCGTTGACGGGCAGTTTCGACTGAGATCCAAAGAGCCCGCATCTCGTGGTCGTGCGGTAGCGTTCTCGCTTCCCACGCCCGGGTTCCCGGGTTCGATTCCCGGCGGGGTCAGGTATTTTCTCTGCCTCGTGATGGCTGGGTGTTGTGTGCTGTCCTTAGGTTAGTTAGGTTTAAGTAGTTCTAAGTTCTAGGGGACTGATGACCATAGCTGTTAAGTCCCATAGTGCTCAGAGCCATTTGAACCATTTTTTGAGATCCAAAGAAGCAGCATACAACAAGAAGGAACTGATAAGAATAACACTTAGAAAGAGGAAATTACTGCCCTACTGGTACACCTTTTATAAGATTATTGACCATCTCGCAAATAAATCCGGATTTTTTTTAAAAACGGATCTAAAAAATTGGTCTAAGCAGTGTGGGACTTAACACTGAGGTCATCAGTCCCTTAGAACTACTTAAGCCTAACTAAGGACATCTCACACATCCATGCGCGAGGCAGGATTCGAACATGCGACCGTAGCAGCAGCGCGGTTCCGGACTGAGGCGCCAAGAACCGCTCGGTCATAGCGGACGGCAACGGATCTAAGACAAGATAGTTCCAAGACCGTTGTCTAGTTTAAAGAAGATGGTTGGAAGAGATCATGCTTTTATAGTGGAATCTGAACCCAGAGTGCGGAGAGGGCCTCCAACTCAGGAACAAAGGATGTCACCAACTCATGAGATCAAAAGGGTGTCAAAGCCAGCCGATGAATGACAGCTAGACACGAAAAATGAGATCGAAATAAACTGGCTGAAGAGTATATCTTGGTTTCAGCTGTATTGGGGGTACGTATGCTATCACTGACACATGGAAATTTGTGCCGGACCGAGAATCCAACCTGAAGCCTGAAGTTATTTGAATTAGCGATTTTTTTAATTAATTTCGCACGACTGTCGATTATTGAAGTCCATAGTATTTAAAAGTAAAAATGTACGGGTAAAACGAAAATTTATTTATTTTGACGATTTACACAAATAGTTCTAGTGAGGCTAGTGCTATCATGCAGATGATGATGCTGTTACTGGTAAACCCTTCGAGATCAGCTCTCACAATGGTGTTGGTAGGAAAAGAGGGTGGACGAGTAAGGGAAAATACAAATGGGTGTATTCGCGCAATGTCTAGCTGCTAGTTGCTGTCGCGGTTCCTCAGATTTTGCACCACGCGTGTTTCCACGGATTCTTTAATAATGAAGTCCAAAAGAGATTTTGCTGTGGCCAAAACTATTGTTTAATCATACTCCATTGAATGTGCGGCGCAGATGCAATGTGCAGCAATAACATACTTGCTTGGTTGTAAAAGGCGAGTACATTACTGTGAAATCCTGATCGGGAGCGATTAATGCAATATATGGGTTGAATCGAACAATGGAATGAGAAGAACGCATCCTGCCTCGTCTTGTAATCGTCTCCCCTCTCCTACATACATCCTCTACCTGCTTATGTAATTCCTCTCCCCCATTTCTTCGTGCACCATCTGCACAAATATGACTATCCTGGCTCATGAGAGCTTAGCGTTCATGCAATCAGTCATAACAAGACACGAGTGCTGGGTTTACGGCTGCGACATGTGATCACACTGAGTTCGCGAAGTATCGCCACGTCCAAAAATGAACAACTGTCTCGACTGAAAGTCAAACTTTTATAAGTCAACGGTACTGCGAATCTTGAATTTTTCTTCAAGCTCGGATAAACCGTCGTCACTCTGCAATAGTCTTGAAAAGGATGGGCTATAAAATTTGTTGAAATCGATCTTAGTTATGGCTTCTTCCCAATGAACACTCGTCTTCTTTCATTGTTTTGCCAGTTGTCGAGTTTTGTGCCAAGAGACCACACCATTCCCTAAATATCACACCATGTGAATTTTTCTTACCTTTGGAATTAAAATCAGTGCTGTAAGGACGTCCTTTGCATATCACACAATAAAATAGGATGAATTCAAGATCATTTCTGATGAAGATTCAGGACTCGATTGCCAAGTGGATTCACCTTGGGACGTGTATGTCAACAGAGGAGATAAATGCTTTCCACGAGACAACAACTAAACATTTGTTAAATTGTATACACACATAATTTAAAAAGTTCCGTTATTTTTTGAACAGGCTTCGTAGATCAATAAAATCTCCCCTCCATTTCTGTTTGCGGTTTTACGTGAGGCGATAGTAGGACAATGCCGACACAAACATTTCTCGCCTTCTCCAATGCGCTCTTCAAGATATGCAGCAGCCGCTGTGGGCAGCACAATCACCAGACCAGTCGCAGGATGGGATACGAGACGACGTACAGTCCTGTAAGTGTTATCAACTACTCTTCTTGAGCAACCGCGAGAGCAGGTAGAGACTGGAACGCCAGAGGATGACATGCGACGCTTCTGTGACTGTAAAAGTACGATGACTGCACTGCATTACAACTGGTGATGGTTGTACACAGGACTGTTTTCCAAGGGAGCCTCTTGGTAAATATGAATGCGACAGCATTGCAGGCTACAAAATTTTTAATATGAGAATAAAAGTGAATCTTTATGGATCATTGCTTCGTGGTTCTTGTTTTTTCATTTTCCACAAGTTTAATAACTTTAAGCTATAAAAGAGAATTTCACGTTCATTTGGCCATAGTTCCGGAATTTGCCTTAAGCGATTTCCAGAAACTTCTTTTATTTTTTTCAGTTATCAGTCTTCTGACTGAAGTGACGCTGCCCGCCACGAATTCCTCTCAGGTGCTAACCGCTTCTTCTCAGAATGTTATTTGCAACCCATGCCCTCAATTATTTGCTGCATGTATCCCAATCTATGTCTTCCTCTACAGCTTCTAAACTCTACAGCTCCCTCTAGTACAATGGAAGTTCTTCCATTATGTCTTAATAGATTTCCTATCATTCAGTTCCTTCTCCTTGTCAGCCATTTCCACATATTCCGTTCCTCTCCGATTCTGATGAGAGCCTCCTCATTCCTTACGTTGTCAGTCCACCTAATTGTTAACATTCGTCAGTAGCACGACATCTCTAATGCTTCTCTTCTCTTCCGGTTTTTCAATAGTCCATATTTCACTACTGAACAATGTTGTAGTCCGAACATACACTCTCAGAAATTTCTTCCTCAAGGCCTATACTTGATCCTAGTAGACTACTCTTGGCCAAGAATGCTCTTTTTATCTTCTGGTAAACCTTCCGGGATGTGAGGTCGTGGTCCATGAAACTCTTCAGCTCCTAACGGTGAGTCTTGCCGACTGACGGGTCGGACGTCTGAGAGCGACTTATATATCGTAGAAAGTGGGCGTGACCAGAGTTGCACGTGATATGCAGAGATAATCTTTGTCAGAGATAAAACTTAACTATCGATCGTAATCTCGTCACGGATAAAACTTTCTAGCAATTCTGTAGTGCTACTGTCCAAATATCACTAAGTTTCATGGTCTCTTCTTTCCGATTAAAATTATCCCTATGTTTATATATTTCAATTGCTTCTCTACAAAGGCGTGGGTAGTAGTTCGTCGTCGTAGATAAAATTTTTGTTTCGGAAAACTACACTTGATGATTTCCTGACTGAAAAGCGTGTTCTGCTACAGCCGATTTATCTGTTTCTTCTAATCGGCGAAGACTTCTGTGTTCTTTTAACCGTGTATTTACGCTTCTTTTTGTTGTTCCAATATAAACTTTACCACATGTACACGGAATTTTATATACGCCACTGGCTGATAGAGGAGCGCGTTTATCTTTTACAGACCGGAGAACATGACAAATTTTCTTCGTTGGTCTAAAAACAGGTCTAATATCATGTTTACTTAAAATCTTTCCAATCTGATCCGTTACTTTCTTTATAAAAGGGAGAGAGACTAATTTAACCAATGGCGAAAGAAAGGCTCAGAGATTTAAATGCAGATGAAGTCATAGTGATTGTTCCAGCTGATAAAGGGAATGCTACTGTCGTTTTAAATACAGAAGATTATCAAAGCAAAATTTTGAATCTTTTAACGTCAGGACAATACAAAAAACTTAAGAAAGATCTTACAGCCAGCGTACTACGGAAAACAAATAATCTGATAAAATCGGCCACTACTGTTCAAAAAGAAGAAAAAAGAGCTTTATTGAAGACTGAAGCTATGTGTCCTAGACTCTGTGGCCTACCCAAGGTACATAAGAGGGACCTTCCTCTGAGACCGACTGTTAGTGCTATCAATTCTCCTACGTATGAAATAGCAAGATATCTAGCAACTCGTTTACAACCATATATTGGAAAAACTGACTCATATATAAAGGACTCACGTCATTTTATAGAGAAAATTGAGGGTTTAATTCTGACTCCTAAAGATATTTTAGTAAGTTTTGATATAGTATCTATATTTACTATGATTCCAGTTAACGAAGTTATGGATTTTATAACGGATATTTTTCCAGAAGATCTAAATGGTTCAAATGGCTCTGAGCACTATGGGACTCAACATCTTAGGTCATAAGTCCCCTAGAACTTAGAACTACTTAAACCTAACTAACCTAAGGACATCACACACACCCATGCCCGAGGCAGGATTCGAACCTGCGACCGTAGCAGTCGCGCGGTTCCGGACTGCGCGCCTAGAACCGCGAGACCACCGCGGCCGGCCCAGAAGATCTGACTGCTCTTTTCAGACATTGTCTTACTTCCAGTCAGTTCCAGTGGAATAATGAATTTTATGAGCAACTTAATGGCGTAGCAATGGGTAACCCATTGGGTCCTGCAGTAGCTAATTTCTACATGGAGAAATTCGAACAGTCAGCCTTGGAAAAAGCAGATAAGAAACCATCTCGCGGGTATCGGTATATAGACGATACATTTGTGGTCTGGCCACATGGTAGAGAAGCCTTAGACGAATTTTTTGATTACGTTAATAATATAAATACAAGAATCCAGTTTACCATGGAGAAAGAAAATGATAACAAAACACCGTTTTTGGATGTTTTAGTTATGAGACAGACAGATGGAAGATTGAAACAACAGATTTTTAGAAAAATAACGCACACAGACAGATACTTACATAAAAACTCTAACCACCATCCAGAACAAAAGAGAGGTGTGATTAAAAGTCTCGTTGACAGAGCCAGACGGATTTGCACGCCGGAGTATCTAGACGTCGAATTAAAACATCTGAAGCACGCTTTTGAGAAAAATGGCTACTCAAAGAAAGAAGTAAGCAGAATTCTGCACCCAAACAACAAAATGCCTAAGGACAAGCCCGAAAAACGATGGAAGAATACAGTCTCTCTCCCTTTTATAAAGAAAGTAACGGATCAGATTGGAAAGATTTTAAGTAAACATGATATGAGACCTGTTTTTAGGCCAACGAAGAAAATTTGTCAAGTTCTCCGGTCTGTAAAAGATAAACGCGCTCCTCTATCAGCCAGTGGCGTATATAAAATTCCGTGTACATGTGGTAAAGTTTATATTGGAAAAACAAAAAGAAGCGTAAATACACGGTTAAAAGAACACAGAAGTCTTTGCCGATTAGAAAAAACAGATAAATCGGCTGTACCAGAACACGCTTTTCAGTCAGGAAATCATCAAGTGAAGTTTTCCGAAACAAAAATTTTATTTACGACGACGAACTATTACCCACGGCTTTGTAGAGAAGCAATTGAAATATATAAACATAGGGATAATTTTAATCGGAAAGAAAAGACCATGAAACTTAGTGATATTTGGACAGTAGCACTACAGAATTGCTCGACAGTTTTATCCGTGACGAGATTACGATCGATAGTTAAGTTTTATCTCTGACAAAGATTATCTCTGCATATCACGTGCAACTCTGGTCACGCCCAATTTCTACGATATATAAGTCGCTCTCAGACGTCCGACCCGTCAGTCGGCAAGACTCACCGGAGGAGAAACACCCTTCTGAAGATGTCCAGCGCAGCTCTGGACGAAACGTTAGGAGCTGAAGAGTTTCATGGACCACGACCTTACATCCCGGAAGGTTTACCAGAAGATATGTCATCCGGTCGTGAAAGCCTTCATACAATGCTCTTTTTTCCAGTACTAGTGTGATTTTTATGTGCTCGTTGCCCCATCCATCATGGGTAATTCTGCTGTCATTCTGGCATAGTTCCCTAATTTCATCTGATTCGTGATCCACAATTCTGATGTTAAGTTTCTCGCTGTTCTCATTTCTACCACTTCTCGTTATTTTCGTCTTTCTTCGATTTACTTTCAATCCATATCTTCAACTCATTAGACTGTCCATTCCGTTCAGCAGATCCTGTGATTCTTCTTCATTTTCACCGAGTATAGCAATGTCATCACCGAATCCTTTCACTTTGAATTTTACTCCCACTCTTCAACCTTTTCCTTTACTTCAGTCATTGCTTCTTCTATGTATAGATTGAACAGTACGGGCGAAATCCTACATCCCTGTCTTACACCGTTTCTTAATCCGAGCGTTTCGTTCTTGGTCTTCCATTCTTATTTTTCTCTCTTGGTTTTTATTCATATTATATATCACCCGTATATCCCTATAGCTCACCCTTATTTTTCTGAAAATTTCGAACATCTTGCACCGTTTTACATTGTCGAACGCTTTTCCTGAAGCCAAACTGATCGTCATATAACACGCCCTCAATTTCCTTCTCCGTTCCTCTGAATATTATTCTTCACAGCAACTTGGATACATGAGATAATTCTCTCACTTGTCGGCTCTTGAACTCTTCTGAACTGTGTGGATGATGTCTTTTCGAAAGTCAGATCGTATTTCGCCAGACTCATACGTTCTACACACAAACGTGAATCGTGATGTCCCTCAATAATTTTAGAAATTCTGACGGAAATGTATCTATCCCTTCAGCCTTATTCGATTTTAATTCTTCCAAAGCTCTTTCACGGTCTGATACTATTACTGGATCCCCTATCTCTTCTATATGGACATTTGTTTCTTCTTCTTTCACGACATCAGACAAGTGTCCCCCTCGTAGAGGCCTTCAGTGTGTTCCTTCCACCTATCCACTCCCTCCTCTGCATTTATCTGTGTAATTCCCATCGTACTCTTAATCTTATCATCCTTGCTTTTAATTTGACCGAAGGTTGTTTTGACTTTTCTATATGCTGAATCAATTTCTTTTTCTATTTCTTCGCATTTTTCGTACAGCCATTTCGCCTTAGCTTACCTACACTTCCTGCTTATTTCTTTCCTAAGTGAATGTATTTTTGTATTCCTTAGATTCACTGAACATTTTTGTACTACCTCCCTCCAATGATCAACTGAAGTATTTTTCATATTACCCACGACTTCTTCGTAGATACCTTCTTTGTACCTACATTTTTCTTTCAAACCTCTGTTATTGCAATTTTTATAGATGTCCATTCTTCTTCAAGTGAACTTCCCACTGAGGTGTTGCTCATCGCAGTATCTATAGCCGCAGGAAACTTCAAGCATATCTCTTCATTCCTTAGTCCTTCCATATCCCAGCCCGCCGCTGTGGCCAAGCGATTCTACGCGCTTCAGTCCGGAATCACGCGGCTGCTAGGGTCGCAGGTTCGAATCCTGCCTCGGGCATGTATGTGTGCGATGTCCTTAGGTTAGGTTAGGTTTAAGTAGTTCTAAGTCTAGGGGACTGATGACCTCAGATGTTAAGTCCCATAGTGCTTAGAGCCATTTGAACCATTTTCCGTATCCCACTTCTTTGCGCATTGCTTCTTCCTGACTAGTCTCTTAAACTTCTACCTACTCCTCATCACTAAACTGTTATCTGAGTGTATATTTGCTCCTGGATACAATTTACAATCCAGTAACTGATTATGAATATTTGCCTGGACTTGATATAATCTAACTGAAACCTTCCCACATATCCCGGCCTTTTCCAAGTGTACCTCCTCGTCTTGTCATTCTTGAACAGTTTATTCGCTATTACTAGCTGGAATTAGTTGCAGAACTGGTCTTTCTCCTCTCTCATTCCTACTACCAAACCCATATTCGTCTGTAGTCCTTTCTTGTACCGCTTCCCCTGCAGTGGCATTCCACTCTTCGATTACTATTAAAGGTTAATCTTCCCTTACGTACTGTGTTATAGGTATGTATGTATGTATTGAACTGTGGACCTAGAAACGACGGAGAGACTTCGTCCCCGCCGTAGCCCTCAGTGGTACACAACCCCATAACAGGTTGCAGCAGTCCCCTCACCCCACCGCCGCCCCACACACGGAACCCAGAGTTATTGCGCGGTTCGGAGGCCGGGCGGATTCGTGCTGGGGACCGGCACGGTTTGCCGCTCGGGAAGCAATGCGTCAGACCGCACAGGTAGCCGGGCGGGCAACATAATGTATTACTCTTCTGTGTCCTCATATACCTTTTCTGTTTCTTCATCTTCGGCTTGCGACGTCGGCATATACAGGGTGATTATAATTAAAGTTAAACTTTAAAAATGCTGTCACTGGTCAGAATGACGTCAAATTACAAGGGAATATTTTCGGAGAAAGAGGAAAACGTATGGCAGAAGAGAACAGAGTGTGAAAATTGATCATTAGATGGCGCTGTATATGTCAGAATACGTAAATGAAAACACTTGTCATACGCACGACGCATTGAAGTTGGTATAAACACGCCGAGCACACGGCTTTTCCTCCTTTCGCGTCTGCGACGTTCGCCATGACTGTCTCAATGCAGTATCGCGCTCTGCTTGTAGAGTTGTATGACAAGAATCATGACTGAGCACACGTCGCTCTGCAGAAGTTCCGGACACTGAAGGGTTTGAAGAAAGGTGTTGGTCCGATGACTGCCGTGAGTCTGGAGTAAATGATTCGGAAATTCGAAAAAACGGGTTCTTTTGGTGTGCAACCTGGTAGAGAGAGCAAACGAATTGATTCGACGTCAGTGGAAGCGGTAGCCACAGCAATTCAGTAGGAGACGTGGTGTGCAAACGTGTGGTGCACGGAGAATTGCCGCACACTGGACATACCCGTGAGCACGGTGCGTAAAATCCTACGAATCATCCTTCTTTGCTATCCATTCAAAATTACCCATGTGCACGAGTTGCTTCCTGTTGACCTGCCAGCTTGAGAGACTCTTACTTTAGAATTTCTTGCTCGCATGGAAGTGGACAATGAGTGGCCGTGGAAGATTTTGCTGGCAGATGAAGCCCACTTCCATCTGACAAGATATGTGAATACACAGAATTGTCGAATATCGGGAACGGAAAATCCACACGCAAATTGACCAGTACCACATCACCCTGAAAAGGTCACTGTACGGTGCGGGTTTACGGCATCATTTATCATAGGGCCTTATTTTTTCGAAGCGGCAGGTGCTTCCGGTCCTGTTTCCTGTACCGTCACTGGTAAGCGCTACGAGTGTCCTTAGCGCAACCACGTCATTCCAGCTCTCCAACAGCGCAGATGTGTGGATGGGATCATTTTTATACAAGATGGCGCACCCCTGCATTTGCAAATCCAGTTAGGCAGCTGCTTAAACGCCATTTCGGAAATACTAGAATTATCAGCCGCCATTTCCCTACAGCCTGGCCGTCCCGATCACTTGATCAATCCGTGTGATTTCTGGTTGTGGGGCTATTTGAAAGGTGTTGTGTTCAGTGTTCCGATAGAAAACTTAGCTGCACTGAAGGCACGCATTGCACAACACATTCTGAACGTGACCCCGGAAACACTTCGATCAGTTGTGGAACATTCTGTTTCTCGATTTCAAATTGTTGTATAAAACGGTGGATAGCATACTGAACATGTTTTGAGCCAGTCACACGGAAATTAATAATCCGATTTGATTTTGAGTGATGCTTTTTAAGCGGTTTTTGGCCTCAGCACAATTACAAACCGATGTGACTGATGCTTTTTATGCGGTTTTTGGCCTCAGGACAAATGAAAACCGACTTTTCCCATGCGATGTGATATGACCTTGCCATGGTGGATGGGTTTACGTAACTAACAGTATCACACCCATGCACACTTAGTAGAACAGTTTGTTTAACAACAAATGTACACCTTAGGCATTGTTGTACGATTCATTTGTCATTTGTAGTCTACCAATATTAAATTATGATGCTTACAGCGCCACATATTGCTACATTTTGTAACTATTTATTTTTCTTCTGCCATGCGTTTTCCCCCTCCTCCGATAATATTCCGTTGCAATTTGACGTCATTCTGACCAGTGGCGTTATTTCTACAGAGGTTTGAAAATTTAACTTTAATGATAACCACCCTGTATATCTAAACTATCGTTGTCGGTGTTGGTTTGCTGTCACGCTATCACTGACTCTCTGCCCCACCTTCCTATTCACAACGAAACCTCCTCCCATTATACTATGTTCTGCTCCTGTTGATATTATCCTATACTCGCCTGACCTAAAACCCTTTTCTTCTTTCCATTTCACTTCAATAACCATCACTATATCTCGACTGAACCTTAGCATTTCCCTCTTCAAATTTTATAGCTTCCCTACCATATTCAAACTTCTGATATTCCACGCCCCGACTCGTCGATCGTTATCCCTTCGTTATTTATTCGATGTTTTTCTCATGGTGACCTACCCCTTGGCAGCCCCCTCTCGGAGATCCGAATGGGGGCTACATGGCCATAAATCTGGACCGACATCCCACCCGAAGGCTTAAGTGTGGATTGCAGAGTCATCATGCAGTTTTAGATGTAGCTCTGACTGGGTAACAGCAGGTGATGAAATCTACGTCATGCAGTTGAAACAGATTACCGCTTAGTTCAATGCAATATACTCGTGGGCAAAACTCAAAGGCGAAACCCTCGCATGATATGTCACTGACAAGTAACATAGTTTGATGAAATTTAGATCATACATAGAGAGAGAACTGCTATAGTATAGTATAGTATAGTATAGTACAGTACAGTAAAGTACAGTATACTACACTGCACTACACTACGCTACACTACCCAAGGTAACTAAAAGCATTACGCAATGATACGAACAGAAACAACATTTTTATTCAAATATAATAATTACATAGAAGTCACCACGATCTATAATGCTCCCCTGGCATTAGAAAAGGCGGAAAATGGTTCGAAGCAGGGTGTATGATCACCACAGACGGAAGCGCATGCTCTGTAAGGCGTTCCCATGCCGGCCACAAAGTTCGTAAGTAGTTTTTGTCGTGAGGCATTCCATTTCTCCACAAGCGGGACTTATGATTCTTGGATGGTTGTTGGTGTACGTGGACATGCTGTAGTGCATCCCCGCAATACATACCGATGTGATTTAAGCAGGAAGACTGGACTGGCCAGTCCTTTTGCCGAATATCTTTCAACGTTGTGCCTCCCTACACCATAACAGCTGGACCATCAAAACAACCATGTGTGACAATGCTGGACATGTGACTTCTGAAATTTTCCCGGCGTATTTCTTCTTCTAATAATTTCCGGGTATGCAGCCGGATCCCGTCGACATTCTGCCACGATATTTCGGCCCAGAGACGTCCGGCCATCATCAGGTGAGTACACAACTACTGAAGAGCCCAGGTGCAGTCGCGGTATGTCAACACCTGACGCATGCGCTGTAGGATGCCAGTACATTTCGTATGCGCGAGATTCGGCGCAAATACCGCGACTGCACTTAAGCTCTTCAGTAGTTGTGTACTCACCTGATGATGGCCGGACGTCTCTGGGCCGAAATATCGTGGCAAAATGTCGACGGGATCCGGCTGCATACCCGGAAATTATTAGAATAAAGCTGGACATATCCTCATATAGCGAGAGAGTGCACCTCAATTTTTTTAAAAATTCCTTACTAAACTTGTGGCCAGAATTGGGCACGTTGCAGAGTGTAGATTGCCGTTCGTGGTGGTCACACACCTACTAAGGACCATGACCCAAATTTTGTCATGTCTTGAAGACAATCATGATGATAATATTTTCTTCTTCATCATCATCATCATCATTTAAGACTGATTATGCCTTTCAGCGTTCAGTCTGGAGAATAGCCCCCCTTATAAAATTCCTCCATGATCCCCTATTCAGTGCTAACATTGGTGCCTCTTCTGATGTTAAACCTATTACTACAAAATCATTCTTAACCGAATCCAGATATCTTCTCCTTGGTCTGCCCCGGCTCCTCCTACCCTCTACTGCTGAACCCATGAGTCTCTTGGGTAACCTTGCTTCCCCCATGCGTGTAACATGACCCCACCATCTAAGCCTGTTCGCCCTGACTGCTACATCTATAGAGTTCATTCCCAGTTTTTATTTGATTTCCTCATTGTGGACACCCTCCTACCATTGTTCCCATCTATTAGTACCTGCAATCATCCTAGCTACTTTCATATCCGTAACCTCAACCTTGTTGATAAGGTAACCTGAATCCTCCCAGATTTCGCTCCCATACAACAAAGTTGGTCGAAAGATTGAACGGTGCACAGATAACTTAGTCTTGGTACTGACTTCCTTCTTGCAGAAGAGAGTAGATCGTAGCTGAGCGCTCACTGCATTAGCTTTGCTACACCTCGCTTCCAGTTCTTTCACTATGTTGCCATCCTGTGAGAATATGCTTCCTAAGTACTTGAAACCGTCCACCTGTTCTAACTTTGTTCCTCCTATTTGGCACTCAATCCGTTTATATTACTTTCCCACTGACATTACTTTCGTTTTGGAGATGCTATAATCTTCATACCATAGTCCTTACATTTCTGATCTACCTCTGAAATATTTTCTTTGAATAATTATTTAAGTCCACCTCAAGTTTCATATTTTCTTTCAATAATTATTTAAGTCCACCTCAAGTTTCATGTGTAACGCCTATCTTTTGTAGAGAGTACTCTATTTCTTCAAAAACTCCATTTCACTGTAAAAATTCTGCCTGATGACTAGTGAGCGGTGCTCTGTGCCCTACAGAGATGGCGATTCAGCCTGGACAAAGCATGGACTCAGGTAGTTTCTTTGATCAACTAGGTTTTCTCTTCTGATAGTTATGTTGATCAAAAATAATAGAATACCTTCTTTTTCTGCATCAGGTAACAGACCTTTTAGTACTTTTTACGTTCAACGCTGTATATGTCGGATTGATTTATACTTTTTCTTCCCCCTGGTGATAGGGTAGTGTGCTTTTATGTATTCATACAATTATATTTCCTTTCTTATTACATCCATTCATTTCTGTTACCCATCATCTTCTCCTCCAAACTCCAGCTGTTCAGCTATTACCGTATGTACGCAACTAACTCTATTATCTTCTTTGCATCCTTCATTTTAATACAATTTGCTCACTATGACATAGAAATTTCATTTCATGTATTTTCTTACAGAATTTTTTACTGTACCTTTCGCAGTTATTTCGACCATCTTTCTCTAAAAATATTCTACATTTCAGTTGAAGTTTTCAAGAAAATATCCAATATCTTTTTCTTCGATGTATGATGTTCAAAATGTTCAAATGTGTGTGAAATCTTATGGGACTTAACTGTTAAGGTCATCAGTCACTCAGATTACACACTATGTAACGTAAATTATCCTAAGGACAAACACACACACCCTTGCCCGAGGGAGGACTCGAACCTCCGCTGGGATCAGCCGCACAGTCCGTGATTGCAGGGCCCCCTCCGACCGCTCGGCTAATCCCGCGCAGCTATGATGTTCAGTAGACTAGAACTTTCAATCGATTGCATCGTTCAGTTGCGTTGGTTCCGAGGATTATCAGTCATTACAATGGCGGGTATCATAGAAAATAAGTTAATTTTTATTCATGGACATTTCCTGTGCTTGTACAATATTAAGCAATCCTTAAGCTCATGCTGTAAAACTGCCAACTTCTCTGACAGGATATCTCGAACATCCAAGAACATGAAGTTGGAACTTAAAATTACTTCCAGTAATTTCAGTATAAAAATTTGAATTTATTTTTACGTTTTCCCGTGTATTACAAGAGACAATCACGAAACACTTGGCGATAAACTGTACCCTTGATGTGCAGCTTGGGCTTATCCCGAGTTATAGGGAATGCAAATGTGGTAAGGGAATGCAGTCGAGTAACGTTCTCGACAGCCGTCGATATATCTGTAGGTAAACAGCAAGCCATTTCCAAGGCACAAATGAAGCGAGAGACACCGTTCATGGCAGTTAATGTTTACTGTGTGTACCATCTTCCTGAATACGCCATGTTTTGTTGACCTGGCTGTGCAGCTCCGCCCACGGAGATTTTCTTTTGCTATTCACAGTTGTGTCTCGTTTCATTTGTGGCTTTAAACTCATGTAGTATAGGTTAGTTTTATGAACTATGGATCACATACACGATTAACTTAATGATGTGGAACGTGTCATTTCACTTTCATATTACACATTCATATGTAATTTTACAAGGTCCTTTTTACGCAGCTGTAAATTAGTAATTCCTACCCATCACCCTTTAGTTGTTGTATCGATAGAAATTCTTCTGCAGAATAGATTATTTCATTGGACAAATGGTCAAATACATTGGTTATGCACCTTTGTTTAGGATAAAGACAACTTCGATGTGAAATAATTAATGTCATTTTTTCTCCTGGGATTTTAATTATGCACATCATTGTTCCTTTTGAACTGGAGTTATTGAATGAAAATACACAGATTATGTCAAGATTAACGATGGTTCGAAGTGTAAATGTGGATGATGTTACTTGTTTTAAAAGCTTTTTTTTGTTTAAATTCTCATAAATACGAAACAAAACTTTTGAATTTTCAACAATACTTATTACTTCATACTTTATGTTACATTTATTGGTGTAGCACGTGGATGAATCAACAAATAAGTCGCAAACCGGTATGGAGGCATCAGAGGCGTATGTACCAGTCTGAACCTTATTTTCCGTTTCATCATACTCCCCTTGTAAACTTAAACACTTATTCCATCGTTCGACGAGGCTAAAAGTCAGCAGGATAGAATTCTTGAGGCAACGTTCACATCTAACCAGTGACCTCTCGGGATTATTGAACACAGAACAAATACAGTTATAACCATACATGGGACAAATTTTGTTACGAACATGCTCTACAGAGAGTCCCTGCGATGTTACCTAACGGTTTTCTGCTGCTGAATGCAGTTTCTCTTCCAAACAGCGTCGCATGCGAGCAACCCAGGTCAGTCTTTATCCATGGCTACTCATACTTTATGTTCTGGAGCTAAGCACGGCATGTTTCAAATGAACAGCGCAATGTAGTCATAGGGTGGAGCCGCGCTCGTCTCCCTCCATGTCCCCTGCTAATTATTTGCAAATAATTACCTGCAGCTGTGATCTTCCAGTCAGATTATACGTTGGCTAGAATTGCGAGTTAGTAAAATACATAGAAATATAAAGTAAATGTTAACTCAATAATCTAATAACAAGAGTTCTATTTTAACATTTGTAATTGATATAGACGACCGAGAGTTAGTTTAATTTTTACTCAAGAAAAAACATCTCAAATAAATGGGAAGAGGTCCTGTGACATTCATTTAAAACACAGACAGAAAATACCCTTAGTAATGCACTAAAGTTATGTTGAGACCGTTACAGGAATGGCAGTAAAATCCCCAAACAAAATAGTCAACGAAGATACGTGGAAACTATGGCCATTTTATAAACAGAAAACACGAAATATTCACTACCTCAAAACAGTTGAGAGTTCAATATGATGATTTACAAATTATCATATGCAGTACAAAGAATAGTAACTCATACTCTGTATATACTCAGTTCCCTAACAAAAGTGCAAAATTCAGAGTCCTACTCTGGGGCACATTCAGATCTCTCCCCGAAGTTCCTTCAAAAGTTGAAGTACTGTAAAGGCCGTTCACCGCTCAGCCACGACACTGAATAAAGCATTATCTCAAAGGTAGGTCTGCCTTCTTTACCTATACACTGAATCATGCACCTTCCAGAGTTAACGTCAAAGTGTTCAGTATCGCTCCGCTGATCTCTTCACTTAAAAAGTCCCAGTCTGCACTTGATTCCCATAGTGTTCCCCCACTGTCTGCTTTTCCATTGGTTGAAGGTCGTCCCCGCCACAAATACATCGTTCTTAAGCTCCACAGGCATTATGGTACTCAACATGACCACTTCCCAGACTAAACTAATATATTACAACACTATTTAAATAAAGACATGTCATAAACATTGGGTTACACTAAGATCATTTACAATAAATATAAGTAATAGCTGGTTCATAAATAAATAACCCGGCATTCTTGTGCAAGTTTGCTCATGAAAAATGACATCAGACTTGTTAAATATTTTTGAACAATTATTTATGCCTTCTTGACAGAAGCATCTTTTGGTTCTTTCTTTAGTTGCGGTGTCCTTTAACTAAGACGATCGACCACTTTCAAGTTAGTACAGTTTTTAATAGCACTTGCAATCAACATTTAAATAAAGTGACTGGCGAAATAGTAAACTGTTCATTAAGTAAATACACAAGTATGTTAAATTTGAGGTACTCATGGTGAATTCTTTTGCATTGTGTTACTGTGGGGAATACAATGTTCTGGCAAATATTTGCATAATGAAAAAGGTGTGAAAGAGGTTTCAAAGCAATAAATAAAATAGAGACAGATATGTAGCTTTCAGGGATGATAACAATAGTGCAGTGCTGTCATCTGAGATATCGTTTGTTGAAATTGTATGAAGTGATTAACTATTAATTCACAGGTTCATTGTGGAAATGTTTAGTCACTGTGAAATATTAACTTCTGTAGTTTTAAAGATATTCAGATATTGTTTTGTCACTGGATGTGACTCAGTTATCTGACAGCACTAACGTATTCAGATTTGCATTAATATTTGACTGTGAGTAATTGTCGAATCTCAAAGAGTTGTAAGAAGCCATACTTCAGCTTGTCTGACACACCGCCATTTCTTGGAGCATTCTCTCCTGCACAAAGGCCATGCGAGCTACAGCTTCCCAATTTCGCAGCTTTACGATTTACCCATTGTAAGCTGCTGCACACTGCACCTGGCTGGGCGGCAGTGGTCGCGGTGTGCCGTCTGTCCTGGGGCAGCACAGCTGGTCCTCAGCCACTCAAGCAAATTTATCTCCCCGTAATACTAGCCCTAGAGGTACAAATAACTAGCCTACAAACTCATAACGTTACATCCCTCGGCTCACAAGAACGTTGTTCTATTCATGTACATATTCATAGCTCACCAGCCATCTTGGTCTGACTGCAGATCATTAACCATTGGCTGTGGAATCCTGTTTATAGTCTACCTTCCACGCGATTTGTGCTGCCACCTTGTAGATACGTACGGGCGTGAAATTTAAAACGGTATGCGATATTCTGGTGTTTTCCGCTTATTTACTGACGCATCCTCGTACGTATAGATGCGCATACTGAATAATATGCGTCCTTTAGAAACTGAGATTGAGACCATTTGCAGAAAACCACTCAATAATACGAGTATTTTAAGAACATTTTTTACCATTTCTTCTGATCCTGTATGTATGGCTTGTTTACAATAGTAGTGTTGTCTGAAGAAATAACTAATTCTGCTTGTTTTATATTAAAATAGCGGCGCCTGCTAAGGACGCTACTCGAAAGGTACGCGATATTTCGTCACCTTTTCTTAGATGTCCTGTTCAGTTATCCACCACAGATCTATTTGCTTGCTGCTTGGATTCCAAACAATTTGCGAAAGGAACACGTAACGTGCCATCCTAGAGACTGCTTCTCAGCACCTCCAAAGAATAGAACAGTCTCACAGAAATTTAAAACCAAAAAAGAGGTCAAGTCAAATGTAAATAAGTAAGAGAACGTCGTAAGACAATACATTATTCTAAAAAATAATTTAATTGACACAAATGCATGATTACAGAGAGAAAAATTAATTTTTCGACATGGTTTAAGCATATTGAGCATCGGAGTCCATGTTTTACTTAAGCTAAAAACCTTCTTCCCTGTTCATTAAGGCTTCTTTTGTTAAACTGCCTGGGAATATGTCGTCTACTTCACAACACCGGTATCCTCGTATTTCATTCCACGCTTACAGGTGATGCAGTGTTCGGTGACAGCTGGTGTAGTTTGCATCATGAAACGGATCTTATTATTTTATAAGTTCAACAGTTCTTATGGCCGTATAACGTACGACATACCACATTCGCAGAGTATACGGTGTTCGCTTGGTTTTTGGAGCGGTAGATAATCTTTGACGCGCCATCTTAACACATTAAAACGAACTAGGACTCAAACCAGGACATTTGTCTTTCTCCCTTTCAAGAATGATACTCGAGCAACTCCCGTGAAGCTGAAAGGGCAGAAGGGAGGTACTGGAGAAACTCTGTTTATGAAGCCGCGTCGTGAGTAGTGACTGGGTAGCTCAGAGGGTAAGGGCATTGTTTCACGAAAGTCAAGGATTCAAGTGCTTGAACAGCACTGGTACATACCTCTTATTGTAAGGGACTGATATAAACACTAATTTCAATGTAGTTAAATCCCTGGGTCACATATAGCGCCAGGTTTTCAGCATTTTCAGCGCTTCCAGAACAAATATTTCACTCTTTAGCGGAGTATGCATCGTTTTGAAACTTCCTGCCTGATTAAGACACCCCGTGAGATTTCGGGTTCGGTCTCTTTCTGACACATAGTTTCGAATTGGAAGTAAGTTTCACATTGTGAGCCTAGGAGGATTACCGTGTCGCTGACGATATGTCTAAGAGCTTGACACACGTTGCGGATTACTTTTACAGGTTTACTTGCTCAGATGTGACTCGCGTTTGCGCTATGATTCTCAGAGAGGTTTCAGTGTTAAGTTGTGAACGTGGCTTCGACTGAAGAGCCGCTGGCCACAGTAGATTGTGCCTACTTGCTTTTCGTCTCCAGTTTTCTGAAAGCAGTTTCTCGCTTTTCTCATATTTGGTACTTTTTTTTTATTTCTACGCGATTTTGATAACTTGATTTTCGTAGAACGGAGATTCGTCAGTCAGTAGGATAAATATAATTCGAATCCCGTGGGTCATCTCGTGTAGCTCCACCGGATTAATATACAATCAGCTGCGACAGAGCGAACTTACCGGATATCATTACTGTGGTTGGTCGGAATAAATTTAATACTGTGGCGACTGTGGATGTATAATTTAGTTTATTTAGCAGAAATCATTAAATAACTCGAGCAATGATAAATTACAGTGTGAAACGGCTCAGCGTTAACTTTTAATTGAGTGAATCCGGGAATAGAATGGATATGGCTGTAAATTATTGATTTTGATTAACAAGCCGGCAAAGGTGCTCTCATGAACTGTTTTATTCAAATAATTCACACTCACTATCAGCAAAAGTTTAAAATTTTAGAAAACAAAGCACATATATGTTAAGCACTACGGTCGGGATAATTACGCAATTGTTTCTCGATGTTAACCGAATCTTCGGGATGTGTGACTGCATATAAATTACTAGCTCAAAATTATTGTTAATGTAGTGAAGAGGGGCATCACTACCTTCTTGGAAACCAGCAAAATGATAACGTTGATGAAGACGGCACTATACAATGTAACAAAATTAAAACATAACTGTGTTTAATCACTCAGATAGTGCGTAGGGTTAAGAGCGTGGAGACATCCGGTGGAGTGTCGACGAGAGGGTGAAAAAACTTTAGTAGTTCATTCAGTATTTATATTAAATATTTATGCATTAAATCATTTACATAGCATTACACGTTTTTAACAGTGACACGAGTGACATCAGCCAACGGAACATTTTCTGCATCACCTGTCATTGATATCTTTTGTTCCGTATTTTCAGCTGCAGAAAAGTTTTTTTCTCTTCAATGTTTGCGAGAGAAACGTGGCTTATTGAGGATCTTGCAGTGTTGTTCTTAAGAAGTTCTTCCGTATGTAGTTTCCTTATTTCGTGGAAATTTTTTGCATTATCCTATTTTTATCATCTCTTCGTCGAACATCCCAAAGTGATTCAATTTCCATTACCCTCCATTTAATTTAATTCTATCAAATTTATGAAACGTTTCTGCTTCAACATTTCGTCCTTAGATAACCACACACGCTCAGCACACAGAGATAATCGCTTCAGTACGTAAATATTTGTATTCCACCAGTAACATATCCGAAAGATAAATATGTTTTAAACCTTTCATCGTTGATACGACGCTCTGCAAAGATGCCGGATTTCAGTAAACAGATATAACGTTGGTTGCACCGACTTCGTTAATATTTAGTCTATATTATATCATATGTTTTGACTTGATGCTTTCAATATCTATAATCAAGAGTAAAAGAGGATCTCCGCTCTTAAACGCAGGAGGGAAGAGTACACTGAGTGCCTCTACGAGAGGGGCGAACTATCTGATGACGTAATACAAGAACACAGAGAAGTCGATAGAGAAGACATAGTGGGTCCAATGTAAAATAGCTTTGAAACATCTGTCATGAAATCAGGCGAAAGACAGAAGCGGCAACCAAACGGCTATTCAAGTTGGTTTGTAGAATCTATAAATCCGTAGATATACCATGTAACTTTCGGAAAAGTCCTATCCGCACAACAGGGAAGACAAGGGGGTCAGATAAGTGCGAGAATTATCGCACAATCAGCCTAACAGCACATGCATCCAAGCCGTTGACAAGAATAATATATAGAAGAATTGAACAAGAAATTCATAATTTATTAGTTAACAGTAAGTTTCTGTTTAGGAAAGGTAAAGGGGTCAGAGAGGCTATTCTGACGTTAGACAACAGAAGAAATGGTCACGAAAAATCAAGACACTTTCATAAAATCTGTCGACCTAGAAAAAGCATTTTACATGTGTAAAATGGTGCAACATGTCAGAAATTCTTAGAAAAATAGGAATAAGCCTTAGGGGAAGACGGATGATGTAGATTATGTACAAGAACTAAGAGAGAAAAATAAGAATCGGAAACCAAGAACGAAGTGCTCGGAGTAAAATGTTCAAATGTGTGTGAATTCCTAAGGGACCAAACAGCTGAGGTCATCGGTCCTTAGACATGCCAGAGGGAGGACTCGAACCTCCAGCGGGAGGGGCCGCGCAATCCGTGACATGACGCCTCAAACCGCGCGGCCACTCCGCGCGGCTGCTCGGAGTAGAAAGAAAAAAAATTGTTCAAATGGCTCTGAGCACTATGCGACGTAACTTCGGAGGTCATCAGTCCTCTAGAACTTAGGAACACTTAAACCTAACTAGCCTACGGACATCACGCATAAACCTGCCCGAGGCAGGATTCGAACGTGCGACGTAGCGGTCGCGCGGTTCCAGACTATAGCGCCTAGAAACGCTCGGCCACTCCGGCCCGCAGAGTAGAAAGAGCTTAAGGTAAGAACGTACTCTTTCGACCTTACTGTTCAATCTACACATCTAAGATAGGAATGATCATAGTAACAGAAATGTTCGGGAGTGGAATATATATTCAGGGTTAAAAGATAGGTATAAGATTAACTGAGATTTTCCTATTATCAGTGAAAGTGAGGAAGAATTGCAGAATAGAGTAAATAGTCATAATGCAAAATATGGATTAAGAGTAAACCTAAGAAAGCCGAAAATAATGAGAAGTAGCATAAATGAGATTAGCGATAAATTTAACATCGAAACTGGAAGCCAGGAATCAGACGAAGTTGAGGAATTCTACTACCTCGGTCGCCAAATAATGCATGACACACAAAGCAATCAGGACATAAAAAGCAGATTATCACTGGCAAAAAAGGCATTCCAGACGAAAAGAAGTGTACTGGTATCAAACATACGCCTTAATTCGAGAAAGAAATTTCTTAGAATGTACGTTTGGAGCAGTGAATTGTATGTAAGTGGATCACGCACCGTGAGAAAAATAGGGAAACGAGAGTATAGAAGCATTTTAAACGTGACACTACAGAAGGATATTGAAACATGGGTGCACCTTCTTTCAGTAACCAGTGAAGGCCATGCGGAGAGGAGGCTTTCCACGGAGCACCTACCATGACACGGCAGACTGACAGGCATCACGGCGTCGACGACAAGCTGCCTACGTGGTCTCCAAAAGCTGCCGGTAGTCGGGTGAAGTAATGTGGATCGCGTTCAGTTTCCATAGTCCACGACCGCGCCACATCCTTTGGTGGCGCAGATATATGCGGTCGTGGTCAGAGAACACTGTGGGCCAGACTACCGCAGCCTGCATCCCTTGATAATATCGCGGGAGATATAAAGACGATCGAGTCGGCTGGAAGAATGGCTAGTGAAATGGGTAAACCCCGGACGACCGCCATGAACATGCTTCCAAGAATACACTAGGTTGAGGTGCTGCAGAATTGTCACAAGCACCACGCACGGGGAGTGACGCTGGAGTTGGTCTTTGAGTGCAGTTGAAATCACCTTCCATGATCAATGCATCCTGCCGACCCAGGAAGAGAGGCGTGAGTGTCTCTGAGAAGAAGGTGGAACGTCCACGGCGGCGACCAGAACCAGATGGCACATAGACATTGACGATCCTGACGCCACTAAACGTGAAAGGTATACTTCCGGCATCAGGGAGATGGGCAACTACATCAGCGAGAATACCGTCGCGTAAGAGGATCGCCACGCCACTACCAATAGGGGAAGTATGAGAGACATATGCTGTAAAACAATGGGGAGTTGTGAAAGTTGCATCATACACCTCCTAAAGGAGAGCTACGTCCACAGCATACAGCATGTCACGGAATAAAGCCAGCTTGTGGCGTACGAGAATAGTGTTGACATTGTTCGTGGCTAAGCGATAAGTCTGGAAAGCTGCCATCACCAGGAGGACAGCCGAGTCAAACACGACGGAAGCGTAGGGAACTCCCTGTTAGGCCCCCACGGAAGGGCGCTTCACTGTGATTGGCTGATTATGTGTTTATAAACTGGCATGCGGTGGCGGCGATGACGGTACACACGTCGACGAGGCATAGTGCTTCAATGCAGTTGCAGATAGAGCTCACAGCGGAATGGTTCCGCTGGCGTGCATTGCCCGCTTATATAGGCAACGCCTGACTTTGGTTACGTAACGCGCTGATAACGGACTTAGACTCTGCGCGCACCAGTAGGAGAGCAATATAGCGTACGCGCGCTGTGGTCGTACTAACAGCGCGCGTCTGCTGGTGCGCCGGCCTAGCGCCGAGCCAGGCGGGTTGCGTAACCAGCCGGCTAGGCGCCCAGCGGGCAGTGCGGCACTATGCTTTGTTAATTTTTTCAAATTGTTGCATCCTTGAGCCCCCGATTAACAGATGTACATCTAGCGGTTCTTGGCTGACGCCCCCGGTTACAGGAGTCAAGGAAAACACTTTATTAATAATTATAATACAAAGTAATATTACCAGTTACAGTTACATTTTCAGCATGTACACCAAGTCCTTTAATCCATACATGTATTTTCTCATCATTAGAAACATTTCTACATGAACGGGTATACAGAGTAAACAGCATTTACTATAAACAAAACTAGGTCTACTTTGCGTCTTCGGGTCGATTCCACAGTGCCAGGTCTTATAGGCGATGACATCTCGGTCGGCAAAAGATTCTAGTCCAGGTAGCGATGCGTTCTCACAACGGACAATTGTGAGTGTAAACCACCCACTGCCAGGTGCTCCAGTTGCGACATCAAGTGAAAAATTAACTCGAATCTTTTGCCGACCGAGATGTCATCGCCTACAAGACATGGCACTGTGGAATCGACCCGAAGACTCAAACTAGACCTAGTTTTGTTTATAGTAACACGCCTTTTACTCTGTATACACGTTCTTTTAGGAAAGTTTCTAATGATGGGAAGATACATGTATGGATGAAAGGACTTGGTGTACTTGCTGAAAATGTAACTGTAACTGGTGATATTAATTTGTATTACAATTATTAATAAAGTGTTATCCTTGGCGGAGGGGGGGCAGGAGGGTGGAGGGGGGAAGCTGAGCCCACAAGGAGGTTCCGTCGTGCTGTACACGTCCAGAATCATCCTCAGCATCAACGTCGTCCACCAAGGAGGAGACAAATGTGGAACATTATCAGAGGTGCGCCCACAGGTAGCATCAGACAGAGAAAGGGTGGCAATTGCATGAGACGCAGGGGGGGAAAGGTCGGTGTCCGGAGGTGTACACTGACTGGAGACGGAGGCAGGGAAGCAAGTCGCGTCTCAGGTGTCAGGGCGTCAGAGGACAGGGCACCATCAATACCACGGTCGTCACCCTGTGCAGACTTTGAGATGTTGTATTTTCACACCGCCACATCTCGTCACATAAAACACTGATTTGAGTAATGAAAGAGGCCAAGAGCCATTTATTTGCCAAGATATAATATTTAACTACGCATTGTAATGATGTATTCTGACGATTTACAAGGAGAAATGAATCCAGTGCCACTGACGCGCCTAAGAAACGATAGACTAATTCAGCGTGCATGTCAAGACATCGATGTTAAAGACAGACTGTGAAGACATTTGAATATTACAAAAACAAGCGCGCAACCCATCGTCCACTGCCGGACGATATCACTTCCTTTTTATTTCCTGTATAATATGGACTTCATTAAAAGATTTGTAGTTTGTTTAAATCTATTGATAAATACTGTTATTTTGTTGCGTGTGAGACTAGTATGTGTGAAAAACACAGAGTGGTTAATGAATGGACATTTCTACGTGATTTCTAAACTTTTCAAACCACTCAAGCTCTGTCATTGTTATTGACGTAAATGTTAACATGTTATACGTACGTCCAAGTTCGTAATTTGTATGCTTAATCATTTACTGTCTATGTGCCAACCGTGTCCGACGTGTCATTGTGCGGACAGAACAGTCGAGGTCGACATTTACTACTTATATCTCCTCCCGCTTGTAATATTCGTCAAAATCGGTTTAAAATGGCCCTTAGGTACTTTTTCAGTGCGAGTGACGTCCGGGAATATCTCAGCAAACTTCTCTAATGGCACATCGCTCGCACAAAGCCTCACTGTTCCACAATGGTACGCGGCACTTTCTACACGGGAAATGGAGACACGCAAATATATGTTGATTCCTCTTCCATATCTGACGCTTAAATAATGATGATAATATTTTCTTGCCTCAGAACTTGCAGTGGACGCAGTCATCAGAAGGGGTACGGCGTTCTCTCTTCCTTTTCATCGGCGGCCACTGCTTCCTAGCATGCTGTTCCGTGTCGGATGGTGGCGGCTATCGTCCGACATGTGGCCAGATGCCAGAAAGGCGGAAGTAGGTACAGCTCCATGCTCAACCACCGTGGGGTCGGGACAGACAACTTGTGCCTGCTGGCGGTCGTCGTTCATTGGTATTACCACCGGTAGGGATGTAGGAGAGACAGGCGAAATGTCCATCGCGTCGTGGAGCCTACACCGGTACCAACTGATTCAGAGGGGGCGTAGAGCCAGCACCATCGCAGCTGCGTTAGACAGAGGTACCACTGTTGGCGCTGCAGTTGGAGCGACATCTCCGACCGGCGTCTGAACCAGTCTACGTCGGAGACGCTCAGAACGGACGTGGTGAACAGGTGCTTGGCTGGCCATCGTAAATTCGGACAGCCCTGCAGCCGGCAATAACCAAATAGGAAGGCACGTGTTTCCGTTGTTCAACTTTTATCTGTTTATCTGAAGAACACCACTGAGGACACAGTACTCTTCTAACGTCTTCCACGTTTCAGCAAAGTGACTGACGACGTTGCCATAAGTGTAAACGTAGGCTTCCGCTGCCGTTGTCACAATCAATAGAATTCTTCTGGGTTTGAGGCCACATTGTCAGCTATAAAATTGTAATTTTATAGTTGACAATGCGGCCTCAAACGTTGACGTTGCCGTAAGATTTAAAAGCGGCCACCACAGCGTCCGATGGTACTTCAAACAGTAGTTCGAAAACCCGCAACGTTCGGAGGCCAAAACCAGAGTGATCAACCACTACAACCACAACGTCGGCGCACAGCTCGTCATTCGCCAGCCTTTTGTACACAGTAGTACTGAGGGTCGAGAAATGTATTCCGAGAACGTCCTGGGTTAGCAGACACATTTCATCCCGTATAAAACGTTCAACTTCATACGCCTTCTGTTGTTCGTGATCTAATGGAAAAGTTAATTTTATTGTGGCTTGGCGGTAAGAAAACACCTTGATGGTCAATGAAGTCGGACTCTGCGACGAGCCGCTGCGCGGGAGTAAACAAACGCGCGCTCGCTCGCAAGTAGTACAACAGGCAAACAAGTGGTGCGCGCCTCACCACAGCCAAAGGCCGGCAGCCACCAGACGACGAGCTGCAGAATTTACGGAGCGGGCAAACCTCAAGTTCTGTCATGCGCGTGGACGTCAAACACCTGGTTGCCTACCCGTGGTTTCACCGTCCTTCAACCACATCCCACAGATGCTCACGACAGTAGCTCGCGGACGGTCTACCGCGTTCGCCGTTTGCGAGAAGCCCATTCCTAGGCGCGAGGCCACAACAATCTCCCCTTTGCCAGTATCACTTATTTCAATTCATTTACGCATTTGTGACCCGTATGGTCGTTTGAACCATTCCCCATTCATCTCTGCCCCGCTTGTACACTTTCCTTAGTCTATCTCGTCCTGCAACGCCACCAGGCGATATTCATTCACACGGTGGGTAGTGGTCATAACGTTTTGTCTCATCAGTGTATGACATTAATGCACTAGGAAATTTCATTGTACCGTCGTGTGGATGACTGTCTCGCATATAGCGTGTCACCTATAAATGTTGATAACCCCATCCGATTTTAATATACAGGGTGTTAATAAATGAATATCGGGGTTTTAACGCATTATAATATTTATTACATGAAACTTACAGCTATAAATGATATGTCAAATGAAAGAGCAACTCAAACAGTTTCACCAAGAACCTTATAAATGTTCAATGTGAGCACCATTTGTCACACGGCACACATCATGTCTATAACCCAGTTCTTCCCTAAAGTCGATAAGTGTGTCTTCAGTGGTTGTAGCAACAGCTCCTTCAATCCGGCTTCTTACTTCAGGGAGGTCTGCTGGTAGCGGAGGTACGTGCACACGATCCTTGATGAAGCCCCAAAGGAAAAAATCGCATGGCGTTAGGTCGGGTGAACGTGGAGGCCACGCAAAGCAAGCCCTGTCATTGGGCCCCTTGTGGCCTATCCAGCGCTTGGGTATAGTGAAGTTCAACCAATCGCGTAATTCGCTATGCCAGAGACGTGGCGCGCCATTTATGAGGTTCTTGGTAAAACTCTTTGAGTTGCTCTTTCATTTGATATCATTTATAACTGTAAGTTTAATATAATAAATATTATAAAGCGATAAAACCCCGATATTCATTTACAAACACCCTGTACGTAAAAACTGTTTTTCAGGATTAGGGTACACGATAGAACTTTGTTTTGTATCACACAGCTCAACATGCTATTATGTTGATCACTTTCAAATCCTACATCCTACATAGTAAAGTCGTAATTAACATTTTTTGCACTTTAAGACCCACACCACTGTTAGACCCCGTAGGGTGCCGTAAGTTGGCAGAATGCAATGATGTCAGTCTCTCCCTCTGTGTATATCTGTATGTCTATCTACGTAGTAATTGAAAATAATTTCTGAAGCACATCAGGAGAGGTCACGACTCTTGCTTCTTTCCGCCAACTACAGCCTAGCTCGTGCGTCTCACGTGTTTATTATTCCATTGCCACACAGCAACACACATGTCTTATTATCTAAGCAACGGCGCGCCCACATAGGGTGCGTGTTCGGTAATGGAGTTGTCCGTACTGAGACTCGTGACCCCGGCGCCCCTCGTCAACACGTGCAGAATGCCGGCCGCACCTGCCAGCCGTCTGCCTTATCCGAAACTATGCGGTCACCACTGTGCTTCCACCTACCCATTAGACTTTTTAAATTCTCTAGTCTACCTGCGTGAGTAACGGGTCTCACATCCCACGCTCCTACCCGTAGAATAGTATGTTTTTCACGATGACGGCATCCTCCCGGGCAGTTCCTGCCGGGGAACCCGAATGAGGGACTATTTAACCTTCGGAGTATTTTACCCAACCACACAGTAAAGATACGTGCCTTCAGGAAGAATAACGGCTATAGTTTGTCTTGCTTTCAGCCGTTTGCAGTGCCCGCATAGACAATGTTTTAAGGCCACAGACTGTTGCCCCTAAAATTACAGAGAAGACTCGAGTGCTTCTTCACGAAACTCATGTTTCTCTGGCTTCCCCGCAGATACCCCTCTATTGTGGTTACACGGTACGACTATCTGTATTGTTGGGGCATTAAAGCCTCTCAATCTCAACAAAGTCCGTAATTCGTGGGGTAGATAAGTCACTTACGAATGAAAAAAGTAGGAAGTGTTGGGGAAACATGGCGGAAGGGCTGCGCGGAAAATTTGAACTAGTCGACCAAGGAATGGTCGTGGGAAGGACTAAATATCTAAAGTCAAAAAAGATTTCGGGAAAATGAAAAGCGAGGGCTGCATTATCATCAGCACAATGAGAACTGGTATTTAACGCCCGTCGACAACGAGGTCATTAGAAATCGGTCATGCCCTTTCAAAGGAATTAATAGGACACGTTGCTGAGCTCAAAGAAAAATTGTAAGAAAATGCTCATTTCTCTCCATTGAACACTGAGGTTGATTTCGCTGAAGACAGATTTGAGCAGTTCCGTGACGCTGCAGAAGTATTTGCCTTTCTTCATAACATAAGCAATCTAAGAATCCAAAGTTACAAGGAAATTAAAGGTTTTTAATGGATAAAACTTTAATTCGGTGTAACGAAGGAAGAGGAAATTTTTTGCATCCCTGAAAGCCACAATCGTTGTAGGAATTTGCCCATAACTGCCAGCTGTAAGACACCGGGTAACACAAAACACAGCACGTCAACTTAATTTGTGCTGTTCTATATGTGCTCCAAGAGATTGAAAAAACGGGTCTCCTACCTCGTTTGCAGCCCACACAATAATTTTAACAGTGCTTACATTGGGTGAGAGGGGTAATACCAGTTTTTTAAAGTTAATTAAAAATTACCTTCGAAGCTCAATCAACCAAAAGAGGCTGGTGATATCTACAGTTTCAATAGCCATGTGTCTTAAAAACTCAGTTCTGATTTTGATACAATAAAAAAAAAAGGAAAATGCCTCTAGAATGTTACGAATGATGAGATTCTGAAGTTGATGAATATCACTTAACTTAAAATGTTGCTAGTCATCTAGAAGAGTGTTTCCAGTACATTATTGAGAAATATCTCTGAAATATTAATAGCTCTGAATACGTAATAAAGGCAGATTTTATTTTCTCGGATTCCTGGTTACTTTCATTTATTTATCATATTCAGTCGAAAACATATAGTTAATCGTGAATTCTAATTTCTTGATTATTGCTTTTCCTGCCCACACCAGAGGGTGTGTAGTTCACATTTCCTACTGTCTACATCAACATACATGAGCCTTCCGCACTTCCGATATCTAATCGAAAGCTCGATTCAGCCTCTTTGGCTGTAGCTAAGCAGTGGCTGCATAGCGTCACGTGAGGGTGCACGCACGCCTTCTGCCAGGTTGATAATGCCGCCCCGGGGGTCTCAGTTGCTGCCGACCGGTAACTGGAGGACGGCCATCCAGCGGCAGCGGCTGGCGGCTGTGTGGGACATGGACACTGCGAGCAGCTACCGGTATGGAAAAGCACTTAGGCCTAAAGTCTGCACAGCCAACCTGTCAATTTCCGGGCCTGAGAAACACTGGTATTACGCCTATCGTTTGATATCCACGGGGACAGCAGCCAAAGTGGAACGGCTGAGCCATATAGACTACCTTGATGATCATGTTAATGTGTGGACTGTTCAAGAAGTTAGTTGGAGCATTCGCTGTGCCGTTGCTAAAAAGCGTTTATCTATAGTTACGTTCGTAAATTTGTTTTGCTTCGCTCTTACGGCTGCCTGTTGCCTTTGGGCTCTGTGGGTAATTCATGAATATTATGAGTTGTGCCTCTAATGTGTACTCATCATAAAGGCAACTTGAATTTTCCTGTCTGGATTGAAGATATGGGGGCGGGTTCTTGTTGAAATTATAGGTACTCACTTTTATATGAATTTGAAAAAAAAAATGGTTCAAATGGCTCTGAGCACTATGGGACTCAACTGCTGTGGTCATAAGTCCCCTAGAACTTAGAACTACTTAAACCTAACTAACCTAAGGACAGCACACAACATCCAGCCATCACGAGGCAGAGAAAATCCCTGACCCCGCCGGGAATCGAACCCGGGAACCCGGGCGTGGGAAGCGAGAACGCTACCGCACGACCACGAGATGCGGGCTATGAATTTGAAAGAAAAATGTGTGTGTTTACATCACAAATATTCCTGATTGTTGGATTCGAACCCCATCTGTAATTTAGGAGAATTATTTTTGTTGATTTGTATAAGCAGAGTCATATGTAATTACACTTAGTTGAAACCAGTTAGCCGTTGTTTCTCAAATTTATTTGTACATCTATCAGCGCGAAGTGGCCCCGCGGTTGGAGGTGCAATGTCACTGATTGCGCGGCCTCTCCCGCCGAGTCCTCCCTTGGGCATGGGTCTGTGTGTTGTTCTCAGCATAAGTTACTTTAAGTAGTGTGTAAGACCTCAACAGTTTGGTCCCTTAGGAATTCACACACATTTGAACATTTTTGTACATCTTTTACAGTTTGTTTTACACTGTCCCTTAACTGCGGTTCATTGCCTGCGCTCAGCTGGTAAGTCTATGTCCATTCACGTTAGTTTATTGATTTGCAACATCTCCTAATGGAAATGTTTTTCTCTCTGTTTTAATTAATACTTCGCTTGTTAAACTATGTTAAAACAAACCCATCGGATTCAGGTGAAGCTGAATAGTTTGCTACCTCCAGTTAAACTGTTCATTTTCTAATTCTAAAATTCTGTTGTAAATTTGTTTTCATTTGGTGAATCGTAGTAGTTTGCCATCTTCAATTCACTTGTTCACTTTTTAAATCTATTATTGTACTGTTCATTTGCTTGTATTAAATTAAATTTCTTAGTGTTAATACGGAAGTGGTACAGAGATACATAAATATATGCCGTACCATTGTTATAAATAAATTGTAGCTTCTCATTCAAATGTTATTTTTTAAAACCTAGCACCATACCACTCCCAACTCCTCGCTAGCTACAGTATTTCAACATGTAATTTGCAAGTCACAGTATAGTTCGCGGCAGAGAGGAGACCTACTTCTCTCTAATGTCAACAATGTTCTGCCCTACTTCATTTGCATACTGAGCGAGAGAAGGTTCTCTATATATTTATGTACGCGCCCCATTCCATCTTATCTTATTCTCGTCGTCCCTATGCAGTGTCACTATACAGGGTGTTACAAAAAGGTACGGCCAAACTTCCAGGAAATATTCCTCACACACAAATAAAGAAAAGATGTTATGTGGGCATGTGTCCGGAAACGCCTAATTTACATGTTAGAGCTCATTTTAGTTTCGTCCACCTACGCTCAATGGAGCACGTTATCATGATTCCATACGGGATACTCTATCTGTGCTGCTAGAACATGTGCCTTTACAAGTACGACACGTGGTTCACGCACGATGGAGCTCTTGCATATTTCAGTCGAAGTGTTCGTACGCTTCTCAACAACAGATTCGGTGACCGATGGATTGCTGGAGGCGGACCAATTCCATGGCCTCCACGCTCTCCTGAGCTCAACCCTCTTGACTTTCATTTATGGGGGCATTTGAAAGCTCTTGTCTTCGCAACCCTCGTACCAAATGTAGAGACTCTTCGTGCTCGTATTGTGGACGGCTGTGATACAATACGCCATTCTCGAGGGCTGCATCAGCGCATCAGGGATTCCATGCGACGGAGGATGGATGCATGTATCCTCGCTAACGGAGGACATTTTGAAAATTTCCTGTAACAAAGTGTTTGAAGTCACGCTGGTACATTGTGTTGCTGTGTGTTTCTATTCCATGATTAATGTGATGTGAAGAGAAGTAATAAAATGAGCTCTAACATGAAAAGTAAGCGTTTCCGGACACATGTCCACATAACATATTTTCTTTCTTTGTGTGTGAGGAATGTTTCCTGAAAGTTTGGCCGTACCTTTTTGTAACACCCTGTATTCATCCATTATTTGAGAAAGAGTGCTTAGAGACTTGCAACCAACTTCATACATATTTTCAAACCTGTATGAGACATTTTCTTGCTGATACTCACCACAAAATGATGAAAGAATGAAACATTATCGCTTACTACATTTTCACTGTACAGAAAGGAGGAGATGGACAGAGGAGGAAGGAGCAGATAGAGGAAAATTGGAGGAGAAGATGGTCAGAGAGATGGGGGAAGGAGTACAGGGACAGAGAGAGTAGGAGAAGGTACGGGGAAGACGAGATAGGAGATAGACTTGGAGGAGGAAGAGATGGACAGAGAGAGCGAAGAATCAGATGGACAGAACAGCAAGAGCAGGTGGGCAGAGAAAGGAAAGAGAATGGTATGAACAAAGACAGGGTGGAGGAAGAGATGTACGGAGAGGGAGGGATGATGAGGAGAAGGACAGAGGAAGGAAAGAGGAGGAACAAGAAGCAAGAAGTGCAGTGAGGGGGAGACAGAGATCAAGAGAGACAGAAGCAGGTGGACAGTAGGTGAGGGGTGAAGAGAGACAGAAGAGGAGGAAATGGACAGTGAGGAGGAGGAGGAGGAGGAGGAGGAGGTGATGGATAGAAGGGGAGGAAGGAACAGATGGACAGAGAGAGGAAAGGGAAAATGAAATAAATACATACAGGGTCAATGACGGGTGATCAGCTAGTATTAAATAAATGATTGGGAGCGCCAGTGGCAGGGATGTATGAGATTAGTCGCAAACATCTATTATTTTTAGGAACAGAAGTCTATTGGACCACGTCTGTACAAATACAATTGATGCACTACTACAATTTTCTGGGTCATCACGCTTCTGACCGGCTTGGTGCGACCCACCACGAATCACTCAGTTAAGTCGCATAGTGCTCAGAGCCATTTGAACGAATCACTCTCCTGTGCCAACCTCTTCAGCTCTGAGAAGTCGTTGCACTCAATATCCTCAATTATATGTTGGAAGCATTTCAATCTCTGTCTTCCTCTATGGTTTTTACCGTCTAAAACTCCAACACATATCCTACCGTGCTGTCCCTTGTTCTTGTCACTGTTTCTCATAAGTTCTTTCCTTCGCCGGTTCTGCGGATAACCATCCCAATCGTTATCCTAGCAGTCCACCTGTTTGAGTGACTTCCTTAACAACGTGAGGGAGTTATCGTGTTGCAGAAGAACGCCACGTCGCCTGTCAGTTCGTTTACGCAGGAAAGTGTTGCTGTCCCGTCGCATTTGCTGGACGTCAGATTGTGCAATCACTGGATGGTACCGATCAAGCAGTTCCTGATGGATAACGCATGTCACGCTTTGACGTCTCTTAATCGCTTACACCAATTTTGAGCCGCCGTAAGATGCATCGAATCTTCACCATACGCTTCACAAATCTCTTGAGCAGATTCTGTGGCTTTGGCAACTCGATCGTATATATTATTTCCCAAGTCAACATCTCTTTTTCTGAACACATACTAATCGTACAAGGGCGAATGAGGTGTCATTAAAAGGTCTTTTAACGGGAATTTGACAATGCATGTTCCTAGCACTTACTATTTGTTGAAACTTTTAATATAAAAGGGACTTTTAACTATTACAAGCAAAAGGGGATCACGGATTCCCAACTTCATTCATATATTTTACGAACCTAACATTAGTCACGAATAAGAGACTCCATTTCATATTATCTTATTAAAATGCCATTTTACTTGTGTTAAAGTACTTATTAACTGTGTAATATGTGTACAGCAATCTCGTAGATAACTGTGACCACTGCGGTAGTTCACTGTCTCTGACCGTCGTACAAGTTGATTTTTCTAAACGAATATACTTTCCGAAAACTAACATACTTGTCATCGTAACGCTGAATTGTGATTTAGCTATTGCTGCTAGGCCTGACGTGCTTACTGTAAATGAAAATCGATGTCGAGTTAAAGGTTATTTGGCCCTACTGACATGCCCTGATCTCTGCCCGTCGTTCAAGCAGGACAAATTTTCCGAATACAAAACTTTTTTGGACGCATGAAAATGCATATGCAAGGATATATCATAAATTCACGATTAATATTTCGTGTCGTACGGTTCATTTTTAAAGATGTTTTCTCTTCATTCCCAACACTACGATTATCCCAATGGCTACACTTATTCCAAATACTAACTATAAAAGTGCGAAAGGTTTGAATCGTTCCCCTGGTTAATGGCAAAAAGCCTAAGGTGTCGTAAATTCTCTTTTTTGCCAACTTGTCACTCCATTTTAATGAGCTGAATAGCATAAAGTATACGAGTATCAGCATAAAAAAACTAAGCACACTATTTTCTACATCATATATTTCTCTATAAAATAACACAAAATGCTTTGCCAAACAGTTTTATTTTTCACGCAGAATTTTTACTTTAAAAGAAACCGCCATCACTTATGCACCAAACAAACATTGTTTCGCAGTTTACATTTCTGTGTTATGAGTACCTCTTTTTACTTAGCTTCATACTTATTTTCGGACTGCAGCTCACTAGCTTACGGTCGCTTGTGTCATATGTGGTTTAGGAACGGCCCATCTTGTACGAATTGTGTATTGTTATACAAAAAATTAGTTTCATTTCGGTTTCATTCTGTCTTTGCTAAATCCATTTTACATTTACATAATGAACATTTCACTCTGCAGCAGAGAGTACGCTGTTTCGTAACTTCCTGGTAAATTAAAACTGCGTGTGGGACCGTGACTGTGCTTGTCTTTCATGGATAATGCTCTTATCAACTTAGTTTGGAACGAAGAAAAGATATAGTGGTTTTGTTTTCTTACTGAAGAGTCCGTTAAAGACAGACACATCGTTTTTCTCGAAAATGAGCTATGTAGTTTCTGGTAAAACATTTCAAGTTTCCTTTGATCATCTTGTAGTGAGATTTTCTGAGAGTAATCAGCTTCTCTAACTCTTTTTCCATCTCTTCTCTTTTTCCATCTCTTCTAATTCTCCATTTCTTCTCTTTTTCCATCTCTTCTACCATCTCATCAGAGAGTAAACACGTCGGCGTACAAGCTTTAACGGTTTCCATGGAATACCTACTATTTATTTTTAGAACAAGTCTTGCAGTTTTGTGTGATAGTCCTTTAATGTATTTATTATATGTTTTAACTTCCTTGTTCACGATCAAGCTACACCTCACTGTTTCTTTGATTTAAAATATATTTAGCCTGTGTCTCTTTTCGTCCTTCTCAGAACCCTACGTCAACTTGTCTCCTGTCTTCCGTTACCGTTATTTCTAGCGAAAAGCGGTACAAGCAGTTGTTTTTACTTAATATTTATTTAGCTATACTTATTTAAGCAAACAGCGGGTGTCGAAGATGGGTGTCCCAATGGCCTGAAGCTATTGAGTAAATTTCATGTTTCAAGAGGCGATCAAAAAGTTTTTATTCGAACGCCACCCTACCTCCTTGCCCATACGTCGGTGCTTGTATACCTGCGTTACTGTGTTTTAAGTCAGATGTCGTGTAGCAGGGTGTGAGTGCAGAAGTAGCTGAGTAATCCAACCCGGAATACTGTCATCGCAGCAAATCGCTCGTGGCAGTACGCCCACCGAGAATACCTTACCACAACGATACACATGAAGTGTGCAGATGGTTCAAATGGCTCTAAGCACTATGGGACTTAACTGCTGAGGACATCAGTCCCCTAGAACTTAGAACTACTTAAACCTAACTAACATAAGGACATCACACACATCCATGCCCGAGCCAGAATTCAAACCTGCGACCGTAGCGTCAGCGCGGTTCCGGGCTGAAGTGCCTAGAACCTCTCGGCCACAACGACCGGCAAGTGTGCAGATCCTGAGCAGAGCTATTCCCGCAGCAGACTCATCCTGGGCTTGAGCACTTCTATGGTGTTACTATCAACATGACCAGTACACGTGCTGATCACATACCAGCAGAGACATCAGGTCAACTGCGTGATTTTGGAGACAGTGATGAACAAGTTTGAAATACGCTACTGCCTGGTCAAACGCCCTCGCAATAGAGTACGTCTACAAACTCGAATACAAAGATGAATTATTGAGAACAAAAACGATGTACATACTTGGTTCACTTCTAAAATTGCACTAGCGAATAGGACTGACTAATTATGTATACCGGACAAAACATTAGTCACCTGTACACCAGCAGGACAGACAATGATCTCAATTCGACACGGAAGAGAGTCCTCGCTTTCTTCAAGTATCCCGGACCCAAGTGAAGTCATTCACCGGTGATTAGATGTCCTAGCGCAACCAGATTGCAAGGATGTTGATAGATACGTTTCACCCTCTTTTCCAAATAGTCCCAGACACTTTCCATGGGATTAAGGTCGGGTTATTTAGCGCACCAGTGATGGTGCGAGTGGATACCTCAGTGTTTGTCAAACCAGGAACGTATGCATACGTCCCTGAAAACACGGCTGTTTTCATACTAGAAGATGGATGTATCCACAACATCCTCGCCATGTAGTCGCAAAAGAAAGGGCAACACTTGGTCACAGTTAGTAAAGAAATAAACTTCTTAGTTCATGTTCATGGTGTCCTGAATGAGTGGACCCAAGGCCTGTTGCGAAGAACCCTCCCCCAAAACTTCGCAATATCACCTCTAGCCTGACACACACACTCCGAACACTGTGGCTTAAACTTGTCATCGGGCCAAGTCGCACTCGGCTCATTCTACCCTTTCAAAAATGCAAACCCGCTAGTCGTCAGGCCACAGAACAAGCCTCCATTCAGCTGTTGGCTTGTCTCCATGATGCTTGGCGCGTTGAAGACTTGGAGCTTAATGTGCCGCTGTGAGCAATGACCTTCTAAGTGCGCGATACCAGACCGCATTACATATATGCAACATTTGCTCGGTAACTGACAACAGCAATTCTTGTCGGGTTTGCAACTGATTCTCATTGACAAGGCGTGACAGTCGTCTCCATTCTCTGTCAGTTACAATATTTTTGCGCTGTTCTTACATCGTGTTCCAAAGCTGTGGGTGGTGCATCATTCCTCGTAGACTCGCGGAACAGTTCGTTCTCATTCATCAAAAGGATCAGGAGACTTGAAACTTTCCTGGCAGATTAAAACTATGTGCCCGACCGAGACTCGAACTCGGGACCTTTGCCTTTCGCGGGCATGTGCTCCACCATCTGAGCTACCGAAGCACGACTCACGCCCGGTACTCACAGCTTTACTTCTGCCAGTATCTCGTCCCCTACCTTCCAAACTTTATAGAAGCTCTCCTGTAAAGTTTGGAAGGTAGGAGATAATACACCTGTTTTTTGTGCTCTTTTTCGTAGTTTTTTTGACAGCATGTCATCTGCAAACTAGACATGAAGAAAATTAATGCGTATTTATCAAGAACAGTTTCGTGGGTAGAGGTTATATGCGTTGCTATACTTACATTTTTTTTCGTCACATGACCTCTAACGACGAAACAGTTTTTGAGAAAAAGCATTAATTTTATTCATGGCTATTTTGCAGATGGCGTGCTGCCAAAAAACGACGAAAAAGAGCACAAAAAACCGGGTGTATAATAATGCAGTTCATTTAGCGATGTAATTTTAAGGTGACCATTTAAACAAAACATAGTAAATTGTGCATATTGTAATTGTTAGGCCTACAGCAGTTAAATTACTATAAGTTTCATATTGCACTTTACAGAAATAAAAATTTGACGAAGATGTTGAAACATGTCTAGGTAAACACAAAAATAAACAAATTGTTTGCATAGCGCTGATTTTCAAAACGACCCTATCTTAAATCGCCAGCTCGGAAGAACATGAAGAGGAACTTCAAACCTTAGTAAAATGAACCTCCTCATTAGTTTCATCATCTACCCATGTAATCTTCAGCATTGTTTTGTAGCACCACCTTTAGAAAGGTCCTACCCTTTCCCTGTGTGCACTGTTTATCGCCCACATTTCACTTTTTTACAAGACTACACGTCAGAAAAGATTTCCCAACACTTATATCTATATTAAATGTTAATAAATTTCTCTATTTAACTGCCGAAATAGCAAGAAAAATCCATTACATTCAGCCTCTCGTTTTTTAATCTAATTCCCTCAGCATCGGCTGATTTAATTCGATTGCATTCCATTACCTTTGTTTTGGTTTTGTTGATGTTCATCTTGTACTCTCCTCCAAAGTCCTTTGCTGCCTTTGACGCATGGGAATTTTAATTTCTTCTCCAAATGTTTCTTTGGTTTCCCTTACTTCTTGCTCCGTGTATCATACACATCTCGTTATTGCTATTAATTCCTTTCAGCGGCGGACAGTGACACGACCGCCTGTTACAAGTTCTGCACCGTCCAAAGCGACCACGGAGCTGTTTTTAAGGGCGCGATCAGTATTTGGTAGGGTGAGTTTGTGTGCTAACGCTGTGGTAGCGCTCCATCCTGTAGCGAGCGTGGACAAGTTGTCGCTGGCGGCCGGTGCGTCGGGCAGGGCTCGCAGCGAGCGCCACAAGGCGCCTAATTGCTGCCTATTAGCGCGCGGCTGCAACTTTTAGTTGCAGGGCGCGCGGTGGGCCGACTGTAACCCCTGAATCGTGAACCCCGGAACCTCAGCGCCCGTTTCACGCTCTCGTCAGCTTTGTAAACTTCATGCGGTCACTCTGATACACCATCATAAACCACCTCTGAAGTACTTTTTCACATAAACGTTTCTTTCCAACTACACAATCCATAATAACAACAATAATCGCCAGAGAAAATAAAATAACTGCAACTTTTTAAAAGTATCAGCTAGAAACTTCAAATGAATACAGCAAACTTGGCGCCGCGGGCAACTTTGCTATTATACCTGCGGCACATTGGTCGACTCCCGCTTATTCACGGCTGTTTATCCACAGCTGCTTGTTTCTCTGCCTGAGGTCTTTGAGGCGAGTATGGCTTCGGCCGCTTGAGGCGTAGCGCCGTATACCGATCCTGCCTTGGTGGCGGTTAAGTGGGAGATGTGCCTCAGAGTTGGATAGTGACAGATGGTGACGCGAGACTGGACGCGCATGTAGTTTATGTATCAGCCGATAGAGGACAATATTGGGTAGGTGGACTGTGATTTTAGTTTTGATTGTGCCCACTAGAGTGCACTAAAGTAATAGAATGTTTTTCATAAACTGTTCTAGTATTTTCATAAAGTGTTATTATGTCTTTTTGTGTATGTAAAATGTTATAAATGTGTTTTAGCAGTATGAATGATGCGTGAGTGTGGTTTAAGGTTACTATGAAGATAACTGTTTAACGAGTTATGCAGTAGGATTTAGTGTGGGAACATTTCGAAGAAGTATGGATATGAACAAAGAGGACTTTTGTAGAACAGATTTGTAAAGTAAGTTAATGGTAAAGGGAAGTTAATTCAGGTATAAATAACAATAGTAAATAACTTAATGCTTAAAAAAATGTCAGCATATTAGATAATTACGTCGGTTAAAGGTGCAGTCGTTAGGTTTACTATTTTGCCATTGGTTATTGATGAAAAGTGCGGACTGACGCGGGAGAGTGTTGTTTTGCTATTGGCTGTTGAGTAAACTGACCAATGGTAAAGCAATATTCTTCGCGCGCCTTTCTCTGCTGGTAGAGAAGACAGAGTATTTCTAGAGAGGAGTCGAAGCCTAGCCATGAAACAGATCGGACGTGTGTAGTAGTAGTAGTTCCGATGGAAACGATGAGTTGCCAGATCTAGCAGCGTTTCATACATCAAAAGTGTTGTAAAGTGACGGCATAATTATTCCGATGGGTGTGTAGAAATTTCGGAATTTCTAAGTGAATTTTGTGACGAGAAAAGGCATATATTCCGCGTGGCGTATTGAGCAGGTCGGTGGCTAAAAACTGTGACTGCATTTGGTACCGACAGACTTAATATTTGGCGAGCATTATCAATCACAAATAATCACTATTTTTGTAGGTGTTACGTTTTCGGGAAATGCAACACCATAAACTTGCTAACGTGAATTAAAGGGATTGTGAGTGACTGTGTTAAGACTAGCATGGGCTTGGCAGTGATACTTGTTCACCTAAGTTTCAGAATATATTAATTGAGGACAAAATTTCTTTGTTTTACGACCTGCCGAGCTGTATTGGAACAGTATGCTTGCATAGGCAACGTGGTCGAATCGGTAGCCGAGTTTCTGTTAAGATCAATGTGGCGCAAATCCCGTTTTGTTTAAATGTTGTTCGACTCGTGATATGGTTTACCACATACAGAGGGTGTCCTATTTATCTTGACCACCCTAAATAACCGTAAATTACGAAATGTTTCAAGTAAATGTTCTTTGGCCGTCAGCGTGACATCAGTCAGCATGGTTGCCTTCGTTGTAGCTTTGTTTTTTTACAGAGATATGAACAACGGTATGACTTTTTTAAACAGCACTCTGTATTTTTTATTCGGTAATTCATTTCCTCTCCTAAAGACCTATTCAGAAATATATCACAGTGTACCATTCACTGAAACACAACGTTATTAATTACATAGCAGAACACTGACTTTGAGCGCGGGATCACAAACTCGTCCACTTGCTGGAGTTGTCAGAAACAAATGAAAACCAAGTAAAAACATAACACAAAATTGACTTTGAGTCTCCTGTACCAATGATCAGGAGTAGAACATTCATAGGTGATCAACGTGGTGACCCTGGACACCGATACACAGGGGCACTCGTTGAATGAAAGAATTATTTACCGCTTCCAGTGTTGACTGCTGAAGAGAATTACAAGCAACCACGATACGTTCCTGCATGTCCTCTGCATTTGTTGGAATATCGCGATCGACAACGCATTTAATGCATCCCCAGAGAAAAAAGTAAAGATGATTTAAATCAGGAGACCTAGCAGGCCAAGTAACTGTTCCTCCTCGACTAATCTATCCGGCAGAATACCTTCGGTTTAGAACACGACGAGCACGCAAGGCATTATGTGCTGGACATCCATTGTGTTGATAAGCATTCTGGTTCTTAGCGGCACTTCATCCAGAAGAGGAGGAAGAATTCGTCTGAGGAAGTTGGCATATGGTGTGCCGTTTAGACTACCATTGATGAAATAAGGGCCAATAATTGTAGTAGCAAGCATCCCACACCACACGTTAATTCTCCATTGACGCTGATATTCCACCTGTCTAAGCCATCGTGGATTGTCGCTGGACCAATAATACATGTTCCTTGTATTTACCTGTCCTATCAAATGGGTTCAAATGGCTCTAAGCACTGTGGTACTTAACATCTAAGGTCATCAGTCCCCTAGAACTTAGAACTACTTAAACCTAACTAACCAAAGGACATCACACACATCCATGTCCGAGGAAGGATTCGAACCTGCGATCGTAGCGGTCGCGCGGTTCCAGACTGAAGCGCCTAGAACCGCTCAGCCACTTCGGCCGGTGCGCGTATATGTAGCGCAACTATCCCTGGTACAACAATAGTTATTGAAAAACGAATTTCACGGGTATGAATGCAAGGCAGGATCACAGAAAAGTAAATGCTATAAGACATTGTAAAGCGTAAGCAAATATAAGTTTCAAAACAAACTTAAGTTTTTTTTTAATGCATACCCTGTATTAATTCTAACGCAATCAATAACACGAAAAATCGCAAAGGATTGGCGTTTACATACCTCATTTACATCCCGAGAAATTGCAAAGCTAAGCTGCTGCTTGAAATAAACGAAACACGCCACTATTGTACATCACGAGATGCAAGCTTGAACCCCATCTTGCTCATAATTGCCACGTGATTGACATACGTAATCATATTTTCATTGTTGTCACGAAGGCCGAAAGTAATAATAGCGTTTCCTGCCACAAACACTCATATGCGAGGACCACCTTTGTACCTCTGCATGTTCAACAGCGGCGCGTTTCGTTTATTTTAAGCGTCACCCTAGTTCACGGATCAATAATATAAATACGAATAATATTCAAAAGGTACCCGTTATTCAGGTACACGCATTTTCAGTAACTATCCAGCAGCCTGCAGGGTGTAAATACCAACAAAGTTCAGTTTAAGAGGACTGAGCGAGGTGGCCCAGTGGTTAGCACACTGGACTCGCATTCGGGAGGACGACGGTTCAAACCTGCGTCCGGCCATCCTCATTTAGGTTCCCCGTGATTTCCCTGAATCGCTTCAGGGGCAAATGCCGGGAAGGTTCGCTTGAAAGGAAACGGCTGATTTGCTTCCCCATCTTCCCCTAATACGAGACGGTGCTCCGTCTGTAATTACGTCGCTGTCGACGGGACGTTAAACACTAATCTGCTCCTCCTCCTCAAATTTAAAAGGAGTGTAAATACTTACTAGTGGTCAACTCCTTCTTTGTTTTCTATTCAGTTCAGTATCCTTGAGGATCTCCTCACTAGAGATCCACAGATTGAAATGTACATCTAATCTTATCTAATTCAATTTCTTCTTCTATCAAGTTATCAGAGAGTTCCTCTTACTCGCAGAGGAGGCCCTGAGTGTACTCTTCCCACGTATCTGTACTCTCCTCTACGTTTAACAGTGGAATTCCTCTTGTATTGTTAATGTTGACGCCTTTGATATTGATTTTAAGGAAGGTTGTTTTGATTTTTTTACATTCTGAGTAATTCTTTTCGATCTTCTGGCACTTTTTCCTGGAGCCATTTCAGCTTTGCTTCCCTGCACCTCCTATCGACCTCATTCGCAAGTGACTTGTATTGTCGCATTCCTGTTTTTACTGAGATTTTTTGTACTTTGGCCTTTCTTCCATCATTTGAAGTATTTATCGTTTTACTCACGGTTTCTCCGCAGTTACCTTCCTTGCACCTGTGATTGTCCCTCTTAGAGATGTTTATTTCTGCACAACTGAACTGGCTATTCTAGTGTTCGCTCCTCCAGCCGCAGCCGGAAGGCAACATGGCAAATTCACGAAGGACACATCGATTCAAAATTCCACTCAGGCGGCTGAATTGGACCCCGTGAATGTTAGAGTGACGGTTTTGACATCGTGCGTTCTACGCATTGTACAGGATAACTATCCTGCTCTTGGCAGCCAAATAGAGATGGAAAAATTTCTCTTACAGCTATGAATGTAATCGGCTACCTCAGAGTCGAGTAACACTGCACGAGGTACTGGTAAAAATCGTTTTTAACTCTCATGGAAGGAATGGCCGTCTAAGCGTAACAGCAGAGTGGGTCAGGAGAACTCAGTAACTCCGAAAGTGGATTACACGTTGTGTGTCACCTGAGTAACAAAACCACCAGGGACATTTCACCCTACTAAAGTTAGTCGAGTATTCGTTATTTGATCGTGAGGCGAACACCAGTAGCTAAACCAAGAACAGGCTGACATAGTGTACCGGCGGACAAGGATATCGACGCAGTTTCCTATCATTTTTGTAGTGATCGGCGGCGGAGAATTTCTCTCTTAGGCGGCCTCACCTCCAAGGAAGGTCGCACCCTATAGTTTTCCAGGTTGCGGCGGCTAGGTGATCGACTGGAGCTTCTAAAAAGCGATGGAGACCTTGATCGGCGTGTTGGGGAACGTTCTCTCCAGCGCCTAGCTTGCGGCGATGGTGACCTACGCCGTCCTGCATCCACATCTTCTTGTTCATCTTCGTCGTCCCGGAGTTGGCGTCAGCTAAGATCGGTCTGCAGTCTTCTGGCGCGGGCGTCATCAAATAGCCGCCGTCTTTTTGGACAATAGCGCATCGCATGTCCCGGTCGTTCGCAGTGGAAACGTACTGGTTGGCTATCCTGGGTCCTCCAGACGACAGTCTACCTTGGTGCCCAAACAGGTTCCTCCCACGGCGTTGTAGGAAAGTAACTTCGCCTGGGTCTCGACTTTTTTAACGTTTTAAAGGGAAATGAAGGACGAGAGATTGGGTGCAATGTTTGTTCCACTTCCTCCGTTATGACCTCTTGAAGCGTCTCGGTTTTTTTTTTTTTCGCTGTGCAATCCTAGTGTCTTCTGAGCTTATTCTCTCACTATCGGGCGAAGAGACATCGATACGACGTTTGGAAACCGTTCAAACTTCTTGTATGTAACTCTTTTTTGATGTATTGTCTCGAAATACTGGCATCATTTCATAAAGTCGTCTGCCGTAGAGCATTGCGGAGGGTGGTTCTAAAAATCATTTTCGTCCAAAGTGCTACCAGCAGCCCAATAGCACAACCACTGCGCGTAGGGAGTTAAAAATGCGGTAGAATGGTCGAGTATTTTCTCACAAGCCGCACTTTTCTGCAGTCAATCCTAAGCAACGCATGATGTGGCGTAAAGAGCGACGCCATTACACAGTGGATGATTGGAAACAAGTTAGTTCATCAATCACGCTATACCTTGTGGAAATCCGATGGAAGGCTCTAAGTTTGGTGAATACCTGGAGAACGTTCCCTGCCATCACGTTTAGTGTCAGTAATGAAGAGCGGAAGAGATGGTATTACGGTATGGGAGGTTTTCCGTGGTTGTGGTTTGGTCTCCTCACTGCGCTTAAGAAAACTCTAAAAGTGGAAGGATATGAACACATTCTGCATCACTGTGTAGTGCGTGTGGGAGAAGGTGATAGTTTCTGTAAGCAAGACAATGCATCCTGTCGTAAGCAGCATCTGTGAGGCGATGGTCCGAGGGCAGTAACACTCCTGGAATGGATCTGTTTGGGCACAAAGGAAGATTGACGACTCGAGGACCCAGGATAACCAACCAGTACGTTTCCACTGCGGACTATCCAGAGTTCCGACCTGGATGGATTACAACGTCGACTTGGCTGCAGACCCCATCTCCCAACATTAGTACCTTCTGAGGTTTCGGTTTTTGAAGAAGAATGGAATGCCATTCCTCCAGAAACATTCAGACACCACATTGAAAATGTCCCCGGCAGATTTCAAGCCGTCATAAAGGCGAAGTTGGCTACACCCCATATTAATATGCACCAGTAGGTGTCCGGATACGTTTGATCAGATTGTGTGTGTACAGGGTGAAATTTTTTTAAACGGACAAACTCTGGACGGTGGCACGGGACTCCGAAACAAATATATTTCCCTAACGTCATGTTTTCCTGTGAGGATTTTTTTGAACCGGTAGAGGGATTTTTCTGCGGAAGAAAATTAACTAAACTAACGAACTGAGAGGTTGGATGGGACAGGGAAAACACTTTTTCTAATGTGCTCTCCTGTGAGGACAAAAAGTAACACGAAGTTTTAATTCTGTATTACCAAGAGACAACAACTTCAACACTGCACAATTACTTCAGTTACAGCAGTGTAAGGGGTTCATCACCCTGCTGGAGCAAATGTAATCTCGATGTATTGCTCACTTGCTAGAACGACAATTCACAGGCGCTGCCTGAGACATAAAATATCTTTGCCCGTGTCAAAAGAGAGCTGCAATAGAGTCGCAGGTCAGAGCAGTCTCTGCGGCAGTTGCAGTGTAGTTGTAGTCTGTCGCTGGTACAACACAGTTTATAGTTTCTATTTGTTAAAGTCACAGTCCAGAACAAATTGTAAAATTTTATTATATGGAACTGAATAATTATTGTGATCAGCCGCAGAGCTAAATGATACCATGAAATGAGATGATGAAGAACAAATGAATAATTGTTAATATAATGAAAAATCAACAGTGAAATTAACTCAACCATCTATTGTAAGGTAAATTTTATTATTTTTATTGGCATGCGCGTAGTTAAGTCACTTGTCTGAGATTTTAATATGAATTTGTTTCAATCTTTTCTTTTGTGACTCGTCAGCACCAGTTGACCCAGATTTTTAATGTATTCAATTTTCCCGTATAATGGAGTGTAGATCTTTATCAATAACGTAAAAATTTTTCATAATATAATTGTTTTTGCCAGTAACTGTAAAAGTATAATTTCCCCTTAAGTCATTGCCAGTCCCGATCCAGTAATTTATCTAAATTAAAATATTCCAGAATTTTTGTCAGGTAATAGTCATGTGTTCTTTAGTAATCATACGACCAGCTGTGCAGCTGTGTCACTAAGTAAAGTCAGTTTTTCTCGTAATTCAGTTTTCAGATAAAATGTTATCCAGTATTAGTAGATAGGGCAGCACTGCATTAAACTTTACCATTTACGAGCAGATATATAGACAGGTTTATTCGGCGACACCATCACGAGGTAAGAATTTTTCAGTTTTTTTCTCACGGACATATTCAGATTGATTTCACAGGGCCATGGCGTAGCGCTGCTTACGTCAAAATTTATCAGTTTTTCATGAGTTAAGATTTATCAGTTTTCATACGTCATATTTAATTATTCAAATTACATTTTTTTATTTTTTATTTATACTGAAACGTTAGAGTAGCAGTTCAAAAATTCCTCCGTTAACTTGTAAATAGAGGTTACACAAACGAGTCCTGTTCTGTCTAAACACCGCCAAGGACTGCTACTGCTACTATCCGGGCAACCACATCTTTTGATCCAGCCAGCATTTCACGTCTCTTCTCACAGAGGTAAGTCCAGAGGTGTCAAATGAGAGAATCGAGTAATCCATGGTACAAGATCACCACTGCCAATCCAGTGTTGTGGAAACTGTCGGTTCCAGAATTAACACACGGTACGGTTGAAATGCGCGGGTGTTCTGTCATTCTCAAGCTAAAGGCACTCTTGTAGCCAGCGGCACGTCATCTAGCAACTCTGGCAACGCTCTGGCGAGCAAATTGTAATAATGGCTGTCATTTAATAGTCTAGGTGCAAGGTAAAGCCCAATGAAACAGTTACCAACAACAACTGCCCACACATTCACGTAGAACGGCAATTGATGAGTGCGAGTAACTGTGGTGTGCAGATCAATCTCACTCAAAACACGCTAATTGTGGATGTTGAATGCCCAGTCACGCCCGAAGGTTACTTCATCTGAAACAGCACAGAGGACAGAAGTGTAGGATTAATTTGACACTGTCCCACTGTCGCGAAGGGGTCGCGGATGTGAGTAGAAATGCATAAGATTGCATAAGATGAACCGGTAAGAAAGCAACCTAACGTCAGCCAGGGCGCTGGGAAGCAGGAGAGGTTGCGTTTTTGTTGTAAGGAACGCTGGAACTACGTGACCAGCTACGACAGAATGTTCTAGAAGGACGACAGGACACGGGAGACGCGCGTGATCGTGGGGGATTGCATCAGACGGGCCTATATAAGCAGGGCCGCTGGTGCTGCTCAGAGATTCCTTCGACAATTGCCTCAGACGATGGACCTCTGTTACTCTGCCCTCGGGACGGGACTTAGTTTCTCGTGGCACTTAGCTGCACAGGGTACGTGCACGATTGCACAATTTACATTCAATGTGTTTGTTGTGCCTCTTAGGGTTCGACAGTGGTCTTATCCTACAACGTGTTTCGCCTCAGTTATTTTATCAGAAGTATACGTCCTTTATCCCACCGAGTTCCCTTATCTGCAAAGACTTTCCAGCTTGTTTTCCAGCACCAGGACTTCGAGTTGGACGAGCCACCTCATTACTGGATGTAGCGTCTAGCTCCCATCCTGATCCGCTTGCAGGAAACTAAGACGCGACACCAGGCACAGCTGCGAAACCTGTGCTCTGAGTGGATAATCATCTGGTTCAAGTTCCTGCGTACGCTATAAGTGAAATGGATTAACAATTCCAGAATGAGATTTTCACTCTGCAGCGAAGTGTGCGCTGATATGAAACTTCCTGGCAGATTAAAACTGTGTGCCCGACCGAGACTCGAACTCGGGACCTTTGCCTTTCGCGGGCAAGTGCTCTACCATCTGAGCTACCGAATCACGACTCACGCCCGGTGCTCACAGCTTTACTTCTGCCAGTATCTCGTCTCCTACCTTCCAAACTTTACAGAAGCTCTCCCGAGTTCGAGTCTCGGTCGGGCACACAGTTTTAATCTGCCAGGAAGTTTCATATCAGCGCACACTCCGCTGCAGAGTGAAAATCTCATTCTGGAAACATCCCCCAGGCTGTGGCTAAGCCATGTCTCCGCTATATCCCTTCTTTCAGGAGTGCCAGTTCTGCAAGGTTCGCAGGAGAGCTTCTATAAAGTTTGGAAGGTAGGAGACGAGATACTGGCAGAAGAAAAGCTGTGAGCACCGGGCGTGAGTCGTGCTTCGGTAGCTCAGATGGTAGAGCACTTGCCCGCGAAAGGCAAAGGTCCCGAGTTCGAGTCTCGGTCGGGCACACAGTTTTAATCTGCCAGGAAGTTTCGGATTAACAATTGCTCATGGTGCTGGTGGTAAGTTCCTATGGGACCAAAATGAGGTCATCGGTCTCTAGGCTTACACACTACTTCACCTAACTTAAACCAACTTACGCTAAGGACAACACACACACACACACACACACACACACACACACACACACACACACATGCTCGAGGAAGGACTCGAGCCTCCGACGGGGGGGAGCAGCGGCTATCCCGCGCGGCAATTGCTCATCAAGGACGTTATTACATTCGTCTGATTCGTCCCCATTTTACGTTCAATTGTACGAGTGCTGAGATAGATTAGGCCTTCTACCGAATTAAAAAATGCTCACAGGTAATTGTGACATAAGAGAAAAATGTTTGTTTTATGTCCTGTTCAAAATGGTTCAAATGGCTCTGAGCACTATGGGACTTAACAGCTGTGGTCATCAGTCCCCTAGAACTTAGAACTACTTAAACCTAACTAACCTAAGCACATCACACACATCCATGCCCGAGGCAGGATTCGAACCTGCGACCGTATCAGTAGCGTTTATGTCCTGTGCTAGATCCCAGAGCTTGTCGGTTCAAGCAGTTTTCAACCCGTAGATGCATATAATGTAGATGCAATCTCAATAAGTGATACGTTGTGATAGGAGTTGAAACTTAACAAATTTGCTCATTTTCCAAGTCAGTCAACTGCTATGGGTATGGTGTGGAAGAGAGTTTTTAAGCCAAGTTTCGGAATTAACAACTTCCACCGTCTCAGTCAGGTCAGAGCAGGTGGTGGGCGGCAGCCCTGGTAACGCATCTCGTATTCCCGCGGGTACCGTGGGAAGATTGCAGAGAGAGGTCCGGTGGATGCGTCTGTGGCCGGCCCGGTCTTAATCCACGGGAGGCGGGTTAAAATTCAGAGCGCGGCCCGTCGATGCGCCGGGCGCATTTCACTCAGCTATCGCCGGCGCCCGCGGGGCTCGGCTCACGGGAAAGCTGGCTTCTCCAGCAGCGCACGGAACGTCTTCCATCCAGCTCTACACCTGTAATTTCTGCATGTAAAAAGGAAAGAAACGAAATTTAGAAATTATTTTGTAAAGCGTAGCATGTCAAATTCGTAGTAGAACATGCAGGAACAAACACGATACCGCCACGTAACCTGCTGCCGTAAGTTCCGAATATCTCTACTTACATCCACTGCATGCGCCATTTCGAAATAAGAAGTGAGGAGGGTTCCGTGCCTTATCTTCGCTAAAAGTTTTACAGAATATTTGACGACGTCATCATATCATTAAATAGACCACTGTTGGAACTGGCCATAACGCTGGTGTACAAAACAGCGGCCCCAGGAATCAACGTCACGTTCAGACTGTTCGCTGTTAACAAGCTGCCACTTGTGGTCTGTTCATTTCCACTGTTTGGCTACTGTTGTGTAAGGAGCACGCATATTTCGTAACAGTCGTGTGTGTGTGTGGGGGGGGGGGGGGGGGGTTCTTCGTGAAATCCGAAGAAAAATGTTCAGATGTGTGTAAAGTCTATGGGACTTAACTGCTGAGGTCATCAGTGCCTAGTGTTACACACTGTTAAGTTTAACTTCCGCTAAGGACAACACACACACACACACACACACACACACACACACACACACGTGCCCGAGAGAGGACTCGAACCTCCGGCGGGAGCGGCCGCGCAATCCACGACGACATGGCGCCTCAGACTGTTGCGGCCATTCCGCGCGGCTGTGAAGAAACGAAGCAGACCCATGATTCGGGATACAAAGACATCACGAAAGAAATGAGACCAAGGAATTGCCTTTAAAGGACTATTGTGACATCTGTTGTGCAATGTGTGCGAATACATTCACCCAGTTTACAGGCCGAGCGGTTCTAGGCGCTACAGTCTGGAACCGCGCGACCGCTACGGTCGCAGGTTCGAATCCTGCCTCGGGCATGGATGTGTGTGATGTCCTTAGGTTAGTTAAGTTTACGTAGTTCTCAGTTCTAGGGGACTGATGACCTCAGAAGTTATGTCCCATAGTGCTCAGAGCCATTTGATTTGAACCCAGTTTACATGCGTTTCCAAAACCGGATTTCGTAAGCAGATGTGCCAGTTCCACTTTTGGTTGGTCAGGTAAACACTTCAAAATCGATTCTGGAAATCTGCTTTTATAAAGCCGTTTTCCAGTTCCACAATCTATTTTCGTGCCCATGTAAACAGCTTGGAAAGTCTAGTTATTTTTACGTCGTTACGGCAGCTGTCAGTCCATAGCCGGCAGCTAGCAGCCGGCATTGCAACAATGTACCGCCGGCCAGGGTGGTCGAGCGGTTCTAGGCGCTACAGTCTGGAACCGCGCGACCTCTACGGTCGCAGGTTCGAATCCTGCCTCGGGCATGGATGTATGTGATGTCCTTAGGTTAGTTAGGTTTAAGTAGTTGTAAGTTCTAGGGGACTGATGACCTCAGAAGTTAAGTCCCATAGTGCTCGCAGCCATTTGAACCATTTTTTGAACAATGTACTGTCAGTTGGTAGCTGGCAACTGGCAGGCGGCGTGGGAACAGTTTAGCCGCAGCTGACAACTTCAACTACTACTACTACTTGGACACAATATCGTGGCAGTCAGCCTCGACTGTAAACAGCTTAGGAAAACAAACAAACAGACTCTTATTTCTGTATAAGAAGACAAAGCATTTCACAGAGCCCGCATCTCGTGGTCGTGCGGTAGCGTTCTCGCTTCCCACGCACGGGTTCCCGGGTTCGATTCCCGGCGGGGTCAGGGATTTTCTCTGCCTCGTGATGGCTGGGTGTTGTGTGATGTCCTTAGGTTAGTTAGGTTTAAGTAGTTCTAAGTTCTAGGGGACTGATGACCATAGCTGTTAAGTCCCATAGTGCTCAGAGCCATTTCACAGAACGCAAGACTTTTTTTCTCAAAGGAACCAATTCTGACAGAGGAGGTTTACCTTTTACAAGGTGGCACATGAAAAGTCCTCATTTTTTTACGTTTGCAGTCAGTTGCCACAATATAGTGTCAGAGTAATAGCAAGTAATTGTATTCGAAGTATAGACAGGCCATATTTTTAACTGAGAGTACGGAATATATTATAAAGAAAAAAAATTAGCTTCAGAGATCATTTTAATTTTCGTAAAAAATAAAATATCACTGCCAACAGAGTTCAATTAATAATTTTTTGTAAATGATAGACGACAGAAACAAAATTCCTACAGAGTTATAGTTCAGGTACGTTCACTGAGCATCTACGAAGAAAAATGCTTTCTTCTTGACTATTGATGAGTCTGTAGGAATAATAATGGAATCCTAATGTGATGGTTGAGGGTGCTTCTGCTGACACAATTTTGAAAAGTTGCGTTCAATTATTGACAACTAGAGATCCGTGTCTGGTTCTGCATCTAGACAGCTTTGGTACTTAGTTTTGTGGCCAGCATAGATCGAGAATCCAGATTCACACATGTATGTTGTGGCAAACGGAAGAAGTACACGTTTTGCCTTTTGAACAAGGGGGTAGTATTTCTTGTTATCCAAACGGATCCAAAAGTGTGAGTAACAATAAATGTCAAAACTTGATTTCAAGGTAGGGTCTGTGGCAATTTCTATCAACAACTCGTATTCATTTCATGATAGAATTTTCGGCTTTTTTGGATACAGTGAATGGGTTGACCACCCATTCGTATTTCTGCAGCATCTCATCTTCAACTGTTGGGAAAATAATGTTCCAACAATGAGATCAAGCTTCGGAGATGTTCCAGAATTTGATGAAACAAGTTCTTCCCAAGCGCCAATGTTTTGTTTTTCAAAAACTTCTTGAGAAGAGGAAAACACTCGACCTCCCCCTCCTCGACACTCTCTGCCCAAAAATTGATTTTCCTCTTGAATGCTCGAACTCTGTCGATAGCTGCGACCTTTGTTTCACTTTGCCCTCGGAGTGAAATATTCATTTCCTTCATTTTGGAGAAAAATCTGGCAAGTAGGGAAGTACACACTGCCAATTTTCGTCATTCATAAGGTCTGCCAATTTGGTGTTATGCTCAAAAAGGAAAGCTAAGACTTCCAATCTTAATTCGTACAACCGAGAGAATGCATTCCCACATGAGAGCCACCTCACTTCTGTGTGTAGAAGCAAGGAACGATGAAGGCTTCCCATATCTTCGGCAGTCTTGTGAAATGTCTTGACTTCAACGGCCTTGATTTTATGTAGTTAATGATTTGAATGGATTCGTCTGAAACTTTCTTGAACAAAACAGGCATTTTTTCATAGCTAAAGGGTATCTGTGGAGAGTACAATGACTACTACTGCAATTATTCGCGTTTTCTTTTATTTTCTTTATTGCTCTGACTGTAGGACCCGTCATAGCTTTTGTGCCATCTGTGCACACATCTGTGCAATTAGATCATGAAACTTCGTTAGTCCATAAAAATCATCCAATGGAATATTTCAGCACCTGTTGTGTTGCACAATAAGATGTCCTCCTCAAAACATCCAGAATATTCATAACGGACAAAAGCCAATAAAAATCCTGCAACATCAGTGGAGAAAATGAATTGTGTTGGATGCGAGAAACAATAGTGTCTCTCACATCATTTGACATGTCAACAATGCGTCTCTGGACAGTATTGTTTGATAATGCCACCGAAGATACTAGCTTTACTGCATTTTCGTCTAGCATGCGAGAAACAATATCATTAACACACGGCTTTATGAGATTTTCTGCAGTGGTATGAGCTTTGTCTGTTTTTGCCACTCGATAACTAACCAAGAAAGAAGCTTTTAATGAATTTTCATTAACTGTTTTTGCATGCGTTTTCATGCAATGCTGAGAAGCAGCTATTTCAGCACTCTTCCTTTTGAAAAAATTGATGTGTTTAGCCTGGAAATCCGGGCGAGTACCTTCAAAATGACGGCGCAATTTAACTGGAACCATTGAACTGTTCGTTAGGACTCGTGCACAAACTACACACCGAGCCTTACCCTCCATAAAGCCCATTTCTAAATAGCTTTCGTTGTACTTAAGCTGTGACTGGTCGACAAAGCTCGCTCCGCGCATGCGTAAAAGGTTTCAGCGCATCTAGTGCCATGAGCCGGCGCACAAACAACCCCCGTATTGTTGCGAAACAGTCGATCAGAGAAGCCGCATTCTCCGGCACTAAACTGTGTATGCGTTCTCACTTAGGAACCTCAAAGGCTGTTTGGGAATACGACCAGAAGTAAAAGTACACATGTTTCTCAGACGAAAAAAAATAGTGATGAATTTTATTTTCATATTTTTATTCAATAATTTTACTCATTACTTTACACGATTTGGTGAAGGGTGGCCGCGGACCCCCTAGAAAGAGCCGGCGGACCCCTAAGGGTTCCGCGGACCACACGTTGGGAAGCCCTGCCGTAGATGACAGCGCACGAGACTGCCCAGCCGCTGGCTCGCTTTCGACCCCTACAGCCGTCACATGCCAAATTTTTGTATTTCTCTCTTCCGGGTTTTAGGAAACAAAACGAAGAACACGTTTGGCAACTCCGTCTCTGGTAGGCCGCTTCAATTGTTGCACGCAACGACCCGATTGGCTAATTTCAGTGCTAATTAAATCAAAAACGGCGCAATGTATAAATTATTTTCTTAATAATTATTTCTGAGCACAATCTACCCTGCAACACCCTTACAAGCTTTTCAGCCTGTTTCTGACAACCTTGTGTCGTTTAGCTCTGTACTGATTGCTCTGGACGGTCTGCTACATTTCCCTACCATTCAATGCCTCCAATTCGTGGTTGTCGTCTCTAGACCGTAAGCTATGTACCATATCATGTTTCAGATTATATATTTCCAACAACCAGAGCTATTAGTCTGGCGCGGTATTGGTATTTTGGGCACCGTAGAATTGTTCATGCGGCTATCAGCTTTGATCGGTATTGATTACCATGAATGGAAGAGCTGGACTGCTTCCATGCTCTATAAGAAAGGGATATATCACTGAAGCGTGAAAACGACTCTGGCTTGAGTGTGCCATTTTGTCAGTTATATATGATTATACAAACCTTACAGAAATTAACAAAAGTCTCACTCGTCATGCATGGTGAGACCTAAACATGATTTGTAGTGTCTAATTTACAATCGAGAATAATTTCCACTCTTCTTATCAAGTCCTGACAAGGCATTTTAGTAGTCTGTGGGAGGCAGGCAACCCGCCTTCAGTGGCAAGTGTTTCCTACGAGTTTAGAAAAATTAACTCGGACCATAAACTGCAAAATTGGTGCGCCTTGCACACAGCGCAGCCTTCCACCAGCCATCGACCTTGACGGTAAAGGATTACTCTAACGTAATTACTTAAACTGAACTATAAAGACGAATTCGCAAAAATATTATTAGATTGTAAAATTATAGCTAGTAAAAGAAAATTCCGAGAAAATCCAACTTCCTTACGAGAAACCTAGCTCTAGCAAAGCACACACCAGCCGAAGGATAATCCTGGTGTATAACAAAGTCCTGTTGCTTCCTTAACACTGGAAGTGATGGGGATGCCTCTTGCTAAATATCTTATCACGGACGATAAAAATTATTAATTTCCTTTTATTCTTATGTTTTGTGTTCAACAACGTGTTATATTGTTTAAGTTGCAATAGGACTTACAGCCTTGATAAATTTCTTGAATGATATCATTTTAGTGCACTGGCTGATATTGTTGGTATTAAATCATGCTTTCATTTTACATTGTTCACTATTATGCTGTTGTAACAGTATAAAGATTCTCGAGTGTCAGCAACACGCAAAATGTAACACAATTAAAACACAAAATATAAAGCAACCACTGATTATTTAGCAAACTGAATAAAAAGATTACTTACAGATTACAAACAGTTAAACGCACATACTGCACATACATGAACTTCAGTCAATGCACTTGCCAACATCACAATGCTGGAACCACTGCGCGGTTGGTCTGATACACAACAAAATTGAACATGAAGTTAGTAAAGTTAGAAGTGGTAAGTTTTCAATAAGCCAGATCATCGTAGAGTAAAATGTATAACTGCTTTACCGTTACAGGCGGAATGGACAGTGTCTTGAAAGGAGGATATAAGATGATCATCAACAAAAGCAAAACGAGGATAATGGAATGTAGTTGAATTAAGTCGGGTGATGCTGAGGGAATTAGGTTAGGAAATGAGACACTTAAAGTAGTAAAGGAGCTTTGCTATTTGGGGAGCAAAATAAATGATGATGGTCGAAGTAGAGAGGATATAAAATGTAGACTGGCAATGGTAAGCAAAGCGTTTCTGAAGAAGAGAAATTTGTTAAGATCGAGTATTGATTTACGAGTCAGGAAGTCGTTTCTGAAAGTATTTGTATGGAGTGTAGCCATATATGCAAGTGAAACATGGACGATAAATAGTTTGGACAAGAAGAGAATAGAAGCTTTCGAAATGTAGTGCTACAGAAAAATGCTGAAGATTAGATGGGTAGATCACGTAACTAATGAGAAGGTATTGAACAGAATTGGGGAGAAGAGGAGTTTGTGGTACAACTTGACAAGAAGAAGGGACCGGTTGGTAGGACATGTTCTGGGGCATCAAGGGATCACAAATTTAGCATTGGAGGGCAGCGTGGAGGGTAAAAATTGTAGAGGGAGACCAAGAGATGAATACACAAAGCAGATTCAGAAGGATGTAGGTTGCAGTAAGTACTGGGAGATGAAGAAACGTGCACAGGATAGAGTAGCATGGAGAGCTGCATCAAACCAGTCTCAGGATTCAAGACCACGACAACAACAACAACAACAACAACAACAACAACCGTTACAGGCATGACAGCAGGTGTTATGGGAACAATTGTTTCACAGTACAATCACATACATATGTAAGAGGGTACTGAACTATGACAGAGACACCTCGTGAGTAATTGGTCAGAGCTAAACCTCAGGAGAAACATCTGTTACACATAAAACATTTCTGAACTACGAAACTAACTTAGCAAAAAATGGTTCAAATGGCTCTGAGCACTATGGGACTTAACTTCGGAGGTCATCAGTCCCCTAGAACTTAGAACTACTTAAACCTAACTAACCTAAGGTCATCGCACACATCCATGCCCGAGGCAGGATTCGAACCTGCGACCGCAGCGGTCGCGCGGTTCCGGACTGCAGTGCCTAGAACCGCTAGACCACTCCGGCCGGCTAACTTAGCAGAATACATAAGTGGCAAGAAGGGAAACACGGAGTGTTACTTCTTTATTCTGCGTGCAAGATTCAATAAGGTTGTCTTCTTAAAAAGAGATAACTGACGATTAAAGCTCTGAATTATTTGTGATGCTGAATTCCCTCAGTAGACGAATGGAACGTAAGGCAAGACCAAGCACAATTTCCTACTTCCATTCTTAGGAACACCAGCAGTGACGAACATCCGTATAAAATTATAAACAGCAACAATTAAATGTGGCTGTTGTTTTCATAACATTCAAAGTTTTATATAGTGTACAATAATAAATATAGGCCAAGTCCACGCATAGGCTTTACTATTCCTCCCCAACAACAACAGAGCAGTCATAAGAGAACCGCTGGATTAAAATACGAAAAACACCAAGATAAAAGACGAGGGGCTTATGCCCTTACCCAAATCAGGCACCATATTATTAATACATAGTATTATATTTGAATGTTAATATGCGACAGTAGAACCCCGCAAATTATAAATTTTCTATCCTTCACTCCTTATGCATTTTAATCGTAAACAGCAGTTGCTGTATAGCCATAACCGGTGGTATATAGATACTGCCAGTTGGTTTATGCATACCTGTGGGTGTGTACCATATTATTCAGCGCACTAGGCAGATAAGCGTGTTTGTCGTTACATTGGACATAAAGAGCTTCATTTGGTCTTCGATGATGTGTGGCTCAAAAATATACCCTTTTAGCCGTAACAGCATCATCATCGGGTCTTAGGGTTTATAACGTCTAGTCAGAGTTCTTACTCAACTTGAAATGCCACTTCTTAGCTTGAAGATGTTTAACTCAGACTAGATACTATGTACCCATAAGATCTGATAATGTTGTTACGACAAAAAGGAATTGTGACTAAGGCAAAAGTATTTCTAAAACAAAAGTATATAATAAGTCTTCTTCGTTTTGTAATCGATTACAAGCAGAGAAAATCATTTGTATTTTAAAAACGAGACCAGAATACTGAAATCGGGAGAAAGGTTTTTTCATGTCTATGAAGATATAGATACTGGAACGGCGTCTGGTCATTTGTAACGAAATGAAATGACTGAGGTCGAGTTGATCGTCAGCAGAGAAATTAGAAAAAAAGTTACATTAGATGTTGGGGCGAGACAGATATATGCTGGTGGTGACTCCTCTACTCGTGAACAGTGGGTCGCAGTGTTGCCCTTTGCATGCTGTTTGTGGCGAATCTTGAACGTAGGCGGCAGTGCCGCTGCGAGGTCGATTATCGATCTTCCGTGTCACTGTCTCGCAGAAGTATTAAAAGTACAAACTCGCACAGAAGTACGATCGACTGGTATTGGGTAAGAGTAGAGTGAAACACCCACGCCCTTCCATTAGGACTGAGGTTGTCCCTGGTTACTCTAAAGCTCTTCAGGTAAGTATCAGCGTAGATTCTTTCGGAGCTAATGACAAGCTTACTAGCCTACTCATGCCAAACAACTTCTCCGTCTCTACTGATCGCAGTGCCATCTGATACGAACTACATGCACACCTTCAATATAGTAGTAAAGACTGAACAAATGACTGAAGGCAGTCTTGTTCGAATGAAAACTTCTGATTACATGCATTCGTATTTTACGTATTTTAACTTTATTTGGTAACTATTAGGTTGGTGCAAAAGTTCGTAGCATTTTTCCATAAGGTTAATAAACACAACAGATACACATAACAGAGACTAGTCATCAATAATATATTCTCCTACACTATTTACAACAGTCTGCCAAAGCGGGGATAACTTTTCGATTCCGCGACTGTAGACATCACGTGGTTTAAGGGGGGGGGGGGGTAGGACGTTAAACGGGCCGTCTTGGAGCAGGAGAGACACCACAGGACTTTTTAATTCCCATTGTCTATACTTTTACGAATAAATTCATAAAACTTTGTCAGCATGACCAGGAATGATCCAGGATTCACACTCATAGCAGTGGAAGTTCAAAAACATAACAAAATTAATTTTGTTTTACAAGTGTAGGTTCATCATTTTTTCACTTAACATTGGCTGCGTTTGTCGCTATAGGTACACGTTTCTTCATAAGTAAGAGAGATTCATCGATGAATTTTGCACAGCATACAAACCATACTTGCAGGTGTATGAAACTCTAGAAATTATTTAATTTATGAAAAAATGAAGGTGCTATTACATTTTAAACTTCATGTTTAGAAAAAATTCAAATTTTATAGTTAATTACCTCAATTTTTACCACAGTTTTCAATATATTTCTAAAATTCTAGAGTCTCATACACCTGTAAGTATGGTTTGTACGCTGTGCAAAATTCATTGAAGAATCTCCGTTACTTATGAAGAAAAGTGTACCTATAGCAACAAATGCAGCCAATGGTAAGGGGAAAAAAGGGCAATTTCAAATGTAAAAAAATATTTTCTTATATTTTTGAACTTCGACTTCTATGAGTGTAAATCCTGAATCCTTTCTGGTCATTTTGACAAAGTTTTATGAATTTATACGTAAAAGTATAGATAGTGGAAATTAAAATGTCCTTTGGTGCCTCTCCTGCTCCAAGTCGTCCCGTTTGAGGTCCTACCCCCCCTTAAGGTGAAGAACTTGTCGAGCCGTGTTCGGAGTGCTTGCAGATTGTTCGATATAGAGCAGAGAAAGCGAAAATCTGAGGGCGTAAGATAAACTGAGTAAGTGGATGCGGAATGACTTCCCAACCCAACCCCTGCACAGAGTTTTTTGTCAGCCTAGCAGAATGCGGGCGGGCGGTATCGTGGAGTATATCACTTCACGCAGCATTCCTGGTCGTTGTTAAGGACTGCGTCTGAAAAAGTCTCAGTTGTTTACAATAAATGTCAGCAGTGATGGTTACTACTCGAGGGAGACATTCGCAGTACACCACATCGTCGCTGTTCCACCAGATGCATATCGTTATCCATCGTGGATGCACGAAGGTCCTTGAGCCGAAACAAAGCAGCAACTCCCCGTACAACCATTCTTTTCTTTTCCTTATCTTAACCAAAAGACAGCATTTATCGTCACTAGTAACGATAGAGAATAGGAATGGTCGGTGTTGTCCACGCGACAACTGATGACGAGGGAACAGAGATGCACACTTCGCTACCCGCAGATTTTTGTGATTATGGTTTAGAACATGTGGTTACTAAGCATCCGATTTCTGAACCGTCCCTACTGCATGCGCAGACTGGTGGAATGATCACAGTTAACACATAGGCCAGCTCTCGAGTACAGTGACGTGTATCACTGTGGATTAAAGGGTTTAAACGATCTTCACAAACCGTGAAGGTCTTCCTGAACGTACAGGGTCAGTAATGTGAAAACGATGCTTCTTAAAATCGAAAAGCTAGTTTCTTGCCGTGCTCTCTCCTGTGACATTATCCCCATACACTGCACAAATGTTTCTGGCTGCCGCTGCTGCTTTCGCCCCTCTTCTGAACTGAAACAAAAGAATATGTCGGAAATGTTCCGATTTCTCCACTTGGCACCCCATTTTCTAGCGTCCACAGCTCCACGCACTATCTCCTAGTGACAAAATGACAATACGTAATCTCAGACAGCAACAGTGAACTACAAATAAAAAATTACAAGCGATAAATAAAACCGTAGCAACCGGAATACCAACATGCAAAACAAAAACGCTGCGAATTTATGCACCAACCTATTACTTTGGGGTTTCATTCGGAAACGTGTTAAGCACTACACATTAATTTGCATAAAACTAGTTTCTTAAGTGCCGCAGTGGGGTGGATGAGAAGGGGCCAGAAGGCAATTCTACACTCTGGGAGTGCATCCGACATCTGTTACTTCATATGCAGGAGCATATGGTTCGAGGCACGTTTTCAAGCTCAGTACGGGACATCACTGGAACGCGCTCTCCTCGATGGGTATGAAGAATGTGCTGCCCTTGCTTCAAACAAGTTGCGTAATCCACGTAAGTGCACGTCCCTTGTTTAACTTTCTGCTATCGTTTTGTATTGTAGCTGTTAAATAAATAAAAAGTAAAAGAACTTTCTGAACTGAATGAATACTACAGGAGATACCCGAGCGTAAGCAGAGAGAGATACATTTTAACGAAAATCCGCTTTAGTTGTTAGCAGGTACTTCATTAAATCCAGTGGAGTTAAAAGAGCACTAAAGCGATTTTTAATTAACTGAATAGAGTTCCAGAATAACAGCTCCCTCTTTCCCTAGGGTTCAACCCTATGTTTGGTTTGCAGCTTTACAATGTTTCATTCGCCTGTCTGCCTTCCTTTTCATTGTCGAATACGTAGGGCTGCCCGTATCATTCGTAATGTGCTGCACATACCACATCATTCATTCCAATAATAGCTCCTTCTATTGTTCCAGAGGCGTTACTGAATCTTCAAAGGTTTCCTACGAGTTCGTCCCTTCTTGTCTGGATGTGCATCCAGGCAGATCTGGTTTCCTGTCCTCCTCGGAGAACTCCAGGTGATCTTCAATACCCTTCATTACCAAATCTCCACCACATCTTCTACTCGTCTTCACTCTTATTCCCCTTTCATCCAAGCTTCACACCCATACAGGTCCACACTCCAAACAAATGTTTTCGTAATCAATATCTTTATTACTAGACAGTTGTCCATGTAGGTGAGTAAGTTCCTTCCGAAATTAAATTCAGTTCTGCTATGTTCTGCTCACAATTTCTTTCCAGCTTCCATCATCCCTTGTGACCCGCTTCCTCCCTTACTTCCCCTCTTCCTTCTATCTTCTACCCATTATTTCTGATTTCCAATTCATATTCCTAGAGGTTCTTATTCTTCTTCAGTACTGCACACTTTTACTATAGTCTTTCTCTACTTTCTTCTCATATACTACCAATTACAGAAAATCGTTCCCATTGTGCTGAGGACCTTCTGTAAATCTTCATTCATCTGCCTAATGCAGCATGTCTTTCTCCTCATCCCTACCTCATGTGATGAAAAGCTGTCAGGCTTCCAGACTAGTGCCTGTATTTTAAAACCGCGGTGTTTCGACGAGTGATATACTCATCATCTAGCGAACTCAGGCGACGATGAGCACGTCACTCGTTGAAACGTCGCGATTTTTAATACTGCCCCCCTCCTGGAAAGGCGGGAGCTTTTCATCAACTGTACGTTCACACCCTACTCAGTTGTATTATGGGCGTGAATTATAGCTCCTTGTGTATAAGCACTGAATATACTAACAAATAGAGCACATCCTTATCTGCAGCCATTTTGATTTTTGCTTCTAGTTCCTCATGAAAACTCCCAATCACAGGCACTCCGTTATTATTCAGACTGAGTATCACCCATATGTCTTTTTATTTTGTATCGAGTGGAGAAAATAATAAAATAAATTTTAGACATAGTCTATTGAAATTCTATTCTTTTCAACCAGCCGACTTGGGAAGGCTAACTATTCAATAAATGTTGTAGGTTACATTGATAGTTGCTCATTGTTTCAGTAAATTAAATTTCGGTCCCAGCTAATTTCAAACTACACATAAACCACCACAGGTCATATATTATTTGTTATACTACTAATTTCCTTTAAAATGTCAAAGTTCCGCACAGCAGCATAGTCAATACAAAGTCTGAAGTAGCTCTCGTCTGAAGAGCGAGACTAGTAACGAAATAAGTAATAAGTGACCTGTGGTGTTTTAGCGGTACAATAATTCCTCTTTGTCTGTGTGTCTGCTGCGGGTGAAACCTGCGTCTGCTCTGTCCTGTGTTGTCACTGCAGGAGGTCCCGCTTCTACAGCATTTCTGAAACAGCTCAGTGCTGAGGGCGTTCCAGGAATCCGATCTGCTGCGGGCGACTGCAAACGAAGTTTCGCGACGGCAGACCCTTACGAAACGTTAGTGAAGCTGTAATAGAGTGACGGGGGAGGACATCTCTCGAAGAATCGAATTTCTGGGTATCCTAAATCCACTGTACCACCCATGACGTAAAATCACTAACCCATTCTACACTAATGTCCATTTGTATGACGTAACAGGCTCAAGCTATATCTGCCTACTTTTGCACCAGTGCTGCTGTTCTACAGCCTCGTAAAGAACACAAGCTACGACTATTCTGGAGAAAGGCTAGAGCCTTTGTATTAGGCTCATATCAATATCTGAATGGTATTTCCGTAGGCTTGTGATGCTAACCCTTCGTCATTCATAAAAGTGTCATCGATGAAGTAATATGGGCACTTCCGTATGCCGTTTACATTGACAGGTCAGCGAAACAGTAGTGTAAAAATGGTCCAAAGGGCTCTGAGCACTGTGGGACTTAACATCTGTGGTCATCAGTCCCCTAGTACTTAGAACTACTTAAACCTAACTAACCTAAGGACATCACACACATCCATGCCCGAGGCAGGATTCGAACCTGCGACCGTAGCAGTCGCGCGGTTCCGGACTGAGCGCCAAGAAACCGCATGACTACCGCGGCCGGCAACAGTAGTGTGCTCTTCATCTTAAAAGATTTACATTGCTACACAGTTCCTCTCATTTATCCGCTAATTTGATTTCATAGCACCGATTACAAATACGCATGAAAATTAAAGACAGCATAGCCATGACCCTGCAACGCACAGTGACGTCACACACAAATTAATTCATGTTTAGGGATGCTTTCATAGCACCATGGTTGAAGGATTTCATACTTAACTGTCCTGCACTGCCTACACCATTCGACTTCTAGCTTGAAATATACTTCTGTGTTTAATGTTCTGTACACTTGTACACACTCGTGTGGCTTTCTTTCAACCTTTGACAGTCTGTGTGTCTCTTGTATGATGCAGTACATTGCTGTCAACTTTTATTTAAATGAAAGCCACCATATGGTTCATCTTTATAGAGATATTATCCTGCCAGAATTCACATTTCGCTCTTCTTTGACTATGCAGCGTCTATGTGTAACTCTCTTATCGTTAATTCACTGTTGTTTTCTGCATAAACATATACAATCAAAACAAAATAACATTCTATTGTTACTGACTTGAATTTAGTTTCGGAAGGTGTTAATGATAACAGTGTGACCGTGTTTATTTAATTATATTTCTCTTAGTAACTCTGCCCCTCGAAATCATACCAATGAGAAATTTTATTTTCAATAACATTTTGTTCGTGGTAACAAAGATAAGTGATGCGGACTTACAAGTAACCAGGTAACCCTCACAAATTCTGGTATTACATAAGTCGACTGATATTAGTTGTTGTTGTCATTGTGGCCTTCACTCCGAAGGCTGGTTCGATACACCTCTCCTTGCTACTTTGCCCTGTACACGTCCTTTCATCCCCGAATAATTACTGCAAACTACATGTGTTTAATCTGCTTACTGTATTTATCTCTTGGTCTCACTTTAAGATTGTTACCCCTCACGTTTCCCTCTAATACTAAACTGATGATCCATTAATGTCTCATAAAATGTCCTATCATCTGATCCCTTCTTTTGGTCAAGTTGTGCCCCAAATTTCTTGTCTCCCCTATTCTGTTCAGTACCTTCTAGTTATGCGATACGCTCATCCAATCTTCAACATTCTTCTAACTAACTAACTCCCCCCGAACAGGCCATGAAGGCGCAACAGTAATGAGTGGCCGCCGTGTCATCCCCAGCTCATAGGCGTCTCTGGATGCGGATATGGATGGGCATGGGGTCAACACACCGCTCTCCCGGCCGTATGTCAGTTTCCGAGACCGGAACCGCTACTTGTCAATCAAGTAGCTCCTCAGTTTGTCTCACAAGGGCTGAGTGCACCCCGCTTGCCAACAGCGCTCGGCAGACCGGATGGTTACCCGTCCAAGTGCTAGACCAGCCCGGCAGCGCTTAACTCCAGTGATCTGACAGGAACCGGTGTTACCACTGTAGCAAGGCCGTTGGCTTAAACATTCTTCTGCACCACCATATTTCAAAAGTTTCCGTTCTCTTCCTGTCTAAACTGTACCGCCCATGTTTCACTTCCATACGTGGCTACATTCCAGACAAATACTTTCAGAAAAGAGTTCCTAACACTTAAGTCTATATTGGATGTTAACAAATTTGTCTTCTTCAGAAAGACTTTTCTTGCCATTGCCCGTCTACCTTTAATATCCTCTCTACTTCGGCCATCATCAGTTATTTTTCTGTCCAAATAGTAACTCATCTACTACTTTTAAGTGTCTCATATCCTAATCTAATAGACTCAGCATCACCTGATTTCATTCGACTACATTCCATTATCCTTGTTTTGCTTTCGTTGATGTTCATCTTATATCCTCGTTTCAAGACACTGTCCATTCCGTTCAGCTGCTTTTCGAAGTTTTTTGCCGTCTCGGACAAAATAACCAAGTCATCGGCAAACCTCAAAGTTTTTATTTCTTCTTCGTGAACTTTAATTCCCACTCCAAATTTCAAATTTTTCTTTCGTTTTCTTTACTGCTTGTTCAATATACTAATTGAATAACATCGGTAATAGGCTACAAGCCAGCCTTTCAGTTTTCTCAACAGAGAAAAATTACGGCTGTAGTCTCCCATTGCTTTGAGCCGTACGCATTAGTAGCAGTGGTTGACGATAGAAGGCCAGAAAAGTCAGTCATCCAGACTGTTGCCCCTTCACCTACGGAAAAGGCTGCTGCCCTCTTCAGCAACTACACGTTTGTCTGGCCTCTATGCGGCTATCTGTATCGCTGAGGCACGTAAGCCTCCCCACCAACGGCAAGGTCCACGGTTCGTGGTGGTATGTGGCAAGAGGATTGGCTGATATCGGTTAAAGAAGCAATAAAACCGACAGGGAGACTGAACAAATAATTACATTATTAATGATAGCTTTCCAAAAGGAATAAAGACAATAATAACGAAGACCATTTTGATGAATACAACGAATGACGACGACGACGACGATGATGATGATGATGATCGCTGTCACCCAAGTGCATAGGGTATACAGGCAACCGCTAGGAACATTCATAGAACGATGATACCAGAGGAAAATGAAAAATGAACAACCTGAAGCAAGTGCCCGTCGTTTAGGATTATTCAGGTATCACAAGCTTTCAGTTATGTTTTCAAAGAAAGGGGAACTTTAGTTCACATATGCAGTACGTCCTTGCACCTTATGGTGATGACGAACGGGTGGTCGAAACTGGAAACTGAATTTTGAAATGCTTTTGTGATTGTTGTCACTAAATGATACATTGGCATGCTGGAAAGTAATGCCTCCTCGTATTAATGTACAAACTCTTAAAATTTTTTAACTAAACAACCGTAATAAAAATTCTACATTTTATTCTTCATTTGCATATTTGAGGCCCACTGCCGCTAGAGAGCTTCGAATTATGGTGCGTAACATGGCGGTATGTAACATAACGATATCGGTAAGTGAGAAAGGACGTGCTGTAATGAAGTTTCGAATTCGAAGAGTTCATCCACACATGGTGTAGCCTCTCCTTCAGCATGGCAATGCTAGACCACACAGGAGCGCTGCGACATCTGCAACAATCGGACTCCTTGGGTTCACTGTCGTCGATAATACAGTCCCTACTTGGCCCCATCCGATTTTAATCTGTTTCCAAAACGTAAATAACAGCTTAGAGGACTTCACTTTGAAAGTGATGAAGCAAACAGATGTGAGGCTGTGGCTACGTCAACGAACATTCTATAATCACCTTATCAACAAACTAGAGTCTCTTTGGAACACATGTGTTCGTTGCCAGGATGGCTATATTGAGAAAGCAATATGTAGACATGAAGAATAGAGATATAGAATGTTAATAATGTTTGTATTATTTAAAATCATTTAAGAATTTCCATACAAAATCTTCGCTGACATTACTTTTCAGCACGACCTCGTAAAGGACTACATTAGATAGTGCAGACAGTTATAACCACTTCTCTGGACATATTGAGTTGGGCAATTTCATTAACTGGTACAGCCGCTTCTAGCTACAATCCAGCCTTGCATTGGTTCACAGAGACGATTACAAAGCCCGAAAGTGTTACACTTGAGTGAGCGATTCCTGTCACCATTCCTTCAGTTCCTCTAGTACGACCCAGCCACGTGGCGTCACCTCTATGTTTCTGTATTATGACGGCACTGTCTTCCTTGCCCTTCATTCTACCGTCAAGGCTTTCCAGTGGTCCCTTCAGATCCATTTCAATAACTGCACCTCCTGATATAGTCTCTCGCACCTCAACCTCGACTCCGTCTAAACTGAGACTATAACCACAGGCCGCTCTACATATTACTTCAGATGTCCTCCTTAAAATCGGCAGCCATCCGATTCATTTTAATAACAACCCAAAAGTAGATTACAACATGACAACAAACTTGGCGTCCTCATCTACAAACCATCCCATAATAGAGCAAATGCCCAAAACTACTAATTATATTTATTTATTTAACATGATCTGATTAGGGCCAGCATTCCTTTTCTTACATCGGACCAGGATTTCACACATACATTACCTCCTTTACGTCAAAGCTACCTAAGAAATAACAACTTTAATGTGAAGAATTATATAAAAATGATTTGATTGTCTATGGCGGCAATGTGAGTATGTAATACCGACTATGAACTAATAAACTAAATATTTGCAGTACTTGTACTACCGCTTCTGCTGCCACTAATAGTGATAACAGTGATAATAGCTGTAGCAGTAATTACAATAATAACAATAATAATGACAACAATAGCAATAGTGATACTGACAGATATAAAAAGCATTTACAGATGTACAAAATATATGTTTTCTGATCTAGCGAAAGGAAATTTAAGCAGACAGTACCAGCTAAGAATATTGGAAAACGATGGAGCTCTGGTTGGAAAGAAGGATGTACAAGAGTAACGAGTGCTCACAGGACAATGGTAATCATCATTGTTGCTTTAGTAGATATGTCATTAACTGTCCCAAGAAACCGGAGATGTAATTCAGCTCTCTAATATATTCCAGTTCCTGCTACTGGAAAGAAATTCGAGAAAATGCCTGATGGATGGAGTGGGACAGAAAGGATTTTACTCTGATGGGAACAGGTGTTTCTGCCATGCTCTCCAGACAAGAGCATAATGGTCGCGTAGAGATATTAGGGACAGTATGCGTTCATAAAACAGTAGAGAAGACAGAGGATATGGAAATCTCTGCGCTTGTCTGCACGTAGCGAATATAGCTATGAAATATAATCAAAGAGTCGAGCATCACAGATATACCGAACAGAGGTATTCATAACAAGTACCAGGAGCCTTGAGCTTTCCTGAGAAATTCCTTTCAAGGTACCATCGCTGTAATCGATAACAGAAAATATGTTTGTACAAGTTTCTTCTTCTGGTCGAGAGGGAGGAGCTTCTTATATTTTTGTAGGGCATAGACAGATGCTGATGCCTTCTTGCACACTGCAGTTACGTACTCAGTTCAATTTAGATTTCATCTGTTATTTTTCCTAGACTCTTTGCTGGAGGAGGAAATTTGATATTTCTCCCATTTATAGTTAAAGATAGCAGGGATTCCCATATTTCGGGCTAGTGAGCCTTTGATGACCAGCCAGTACCACTTGGGTTTTGGATGGGTTGAGCCTTAACCCTATATATCCTGCATCCATTTTGATAGTGCTCACATGTCGGTACTGAGATTCTCTATGGCTGACTTTACATATATTGTTTTTGCACCTCAATAAAGCTGGATGTCATCAGCGTACATGTGGTATTTGAAAAAGGACAACTGTTACATACAATGGAAAGAGTATAGGACTTAATATCAAACCGTGTGGAATGCCTGATCCTATCTGTCTCCAATGTGACTTTGTGGTGACGGACACGCGTTGCTGGCGAGAAATTTTGACTGCTACTTTGCTAAGTAAAATGTCAAGATCTACAGTGTCAAAGGCTTTGCTGAAGTCAAAGAAGCACATGATTGTCACCTCTTGTGCATCCACACTATGTTTCGTCAGAAATCTTTATTAAAGCAGACGTCGTGCTGCGAAGTTTACAGAAACCTTACACGTATTCCTCTAGTAGAGCATTATATTATCACTGCCCCCCTCCCCCCACCTACAAAAGCTTCATCTGATCTGTCCTTACTTTCACTAACGTTACTTGTACTAAGGGGAATACGACTAGAAGTCGTACAGGAAGAATGCTACCATATTGTATAATTGGAACAATACTGCACAAATGCTGAACAGGTCACTTAGGGAAACGCCATCAGTTGGTGAATGAGTGACTTTAATATTATTAGTTTCGGGATAATCCATCATCAGATATCAGATGCATCTAGTTCCACAGATGAACTAAAGTTATATGTTACATGCGTAACTGTCATAGTCTGCCTCTGACAGTTATGTATGTACCAATTAACTTCAGTTCATCAGTACAACTCGATGTATCTGATATCTGATGATGGGTTGTCCGTAAACACATAATATCAAAATCTTTATTCACCAAGTGATGACGTTTTACTAAGTGATCTGTCCAGCACTTGTACTGTGTTGTTCCAATTGTAATTTATATACCCGCATCTCTAAGTCCTAGAATGTCACGCACTCCGCTTCGTTTTCTGTATCCGTTTTACGGTTCCCGCACGCACCTGCTTCACGGTGACTAAATCCTCTCGCACTCTCTTCAAATTGCTCTTCGAAAATTATGTACATCCGATAAACTTTAAGGTCAAAAACCCCTAATATTTCAAGTTCCAGGCTGTTGCTGTGCCAATACTAGCCTGTCCTCCCCCTACTTGCACCTCCATACGCACCATGTTTTGTCCTAAGGAAAATTTCACAGGCTCGCTAATGAGTGGTCGAGGAATGCCTTATAAAGACGAGTCTTCATGTCATGAAGACCAACAGACGGGTTGTGCTTTCTAGGTGAATGAACTTACATCTAGTAGAGATCCTAGAATAGTAGGACAAAATATCTTAGACACTTGTCTGTTCTTTTACTTCCCTGCGGTTCTGCCAAAACGAGAAATCGAAGATCTCCTAGCTGCATGTATCCAGACGATGAGCTGTCACTATCATAAGCGATGAATGCGATCGTACGTGCACGCTTTATTAAGCTGTGCCTTAATAAACAGCATGTGTTTAGGTTGCTGATCACTGGGAAGAGGAAGTACTCAGATGATATACAGTAACAAAAAAAATCGCAGCACCAAGGAGAAGTTGTGCAACATAGCGAAAGTTGGTAGGCGTGTTTCTACATCTGAAAGATGATGTCACTTCAGATTTCGCGCCAGCGCATGACTGGCGCTAGTAGCGCCACTATGAGGAATACACGCTATAACGGTCATGAGCGTTAGTTACCTTTGAGATTAGATGCGGCGAGTTGAAGTCAATCAAGGACGTCTTCAAGTCGCTGAGTTTGAACGAGGTCGTGTAGTAGGGCTACGAGAAGCTTATGTTACTTGTGCGATATTGCAGGATTTGGCAGGAATGTAGCCACTGTACACGATTTCTGGCAGAAATGGTCACGAGTACGTACTGTTGCAAGAAGTCCGGGCTTCGGGACGGCTATGTGGCTCTATTGAGAGCTCCAGTTGGCACCACAGTGACACAGCGAACTCCTAAAAATCGATTACTTCAAGGACAGCCCTGACCCAGACCCCCTGTAGCTTGAATTCCACTGACCTCTGACCACGCAGCACCGCCGTGGTGTTAAGCGAGGGCTCATTGGAGGTCACGTTGGAGGTCTTTTGTGTTTTTCGATATCAGTGATTGCGGTGTGTTGGTTAGGAGGAGGCCAGTCGAGGGCCTCCAACCAATCTGTCTGTATGCTGGAGTTCTGGTCTGGGGCGCGATTTCGTATAACACCAGAAGCACTCTCGTGGTTATCCCACGCACCCTGACTGGAATTTGGTACGTCAGGCCAGTGATTCGGCCTGTTGTGCTGTCATTCAGGAACAGCATTGATAACGCTCGCCCACACACCACTGTTGTAGCCCAAAATGTTCCACAAAGTGTTCACCTGTTGCCTTGTCCTGATCGATAGCGAGATCTGCCTCCAATCGAACAGATATGGTACATGATCGGACGACAACCACAACCAACATGAATCTTATTCAACTACCAAGTGCAACAGGCATGGAACTCCATCCCACAAACTCACATCACGTACCTGTACAACACAATTAATGCACGTCTGCCTGCTTGCCTTCAATATTCTGGCGGTTACAGTGGTTATTATTGCACCAGCATTTCACTTTTGCAGTAGCTTATCTCGCAGATTTAACCTTTGATCTCAAAATGTTTATCACTATAATACGTTTCCTAGAGAAATGAATTCGCAAAGACGGGACGTACAGAAGGTAGATCTCGTAGCGTGACTTCGGCGCGGAAGGGCCCCGGTTCGATTCCCAGAACGTTTTCTTTTTTTCTGTGAACTAAGGGTGTCTGAAACTGGGTGCATTCAGCCTCGTGAGGCCAGATGTGGGACTGCTTGTATAAAGAAACTGTGGCAACATCAGAACTCATCCACTGGCAATAACGGTTGGAAGGATTAGTGACATGTTGATCACGTCCCGCGATCGTAGATCGCTACTCGCACTGCAGTACTGCCAGCAGTCGGACAGTTGAAACAGCTCCGAGAACTTAATCTGTGAGTGGCGTTTGTTTGTACCTCGTGGAGTGCTGCTGGCTATTGGCTTGCGACAGTGTGGGCGGCACTGCAGTTAGAATCCACCTGGCAGCTTCCTTTTCAGTTGTGTATGGCCACAGCGTAATCCCTTCTTATTATATACATAAACGTTCATTTTTCACCACAAAACCGCCACCACCAGCACAGCCTGAACAACTGTTACAATGTCACCCCTACGGTCGCAAGCAAACATCCAGTATCAGCATCAATATGTAACTTCTGATTGCTCCATCTAAAGAGAAGCTTGAAGATGCTCGAAAACTACAGTAATAATGTTGCAAAAGCGACTGGTTGCACTTTTCTGTCTTTATATTTAATAGACAGTCCCCAGTTCTCGAATACCTACAATGGATAAACATACATTTAAAATATATTATTCATACCCAATAGATAGGGTTAAACTATAGCACATGCATTGAATAACACTGTATCGGGGGCAAAGTATAGAAGAACAATGAATAATTTACATCCAGTAAACGACATTACTTTAATTAGTTTTATTAAACATAATCTATATAAGCACAAAGTGGCGTCAGGTAAGTATTTATATGAAACATCGTTGCGCCAAGAATAGAGGATTCAGGTCACGACGACAAATCGACAGGATTTCGATCGTGCGGCCATAATCACGTCGGAGACAGTTTCACATGAACCACCTGATTCCCAATGACAGCTCCACCAATACACCGCTTTTTATACCCTGTGAACGCGATATTAGCGCCATCTCCATAGGGGCATATCACTGTACCATGGATTTTGTCACCTCAGTGTAATTCTCCCATTACAAATGTTCAAATGTGTGTGAAATCTTATGGGACTTAACTGCTAAGGTCATCAGTCCCTAAGCTTACACACTACTTAACCGAAATTATCCTAAGGACAAACACATACACCCATGCCCGAGGGAGGACTCGAACCTCCGCCGGGATCAGCCGCACAGCCCATGACTGCAGCACCTTAGACCGCTCTGTTAATCCTGCGCGACCTCCCGTTACATACATGTATCTTTTACTGTTATTCGTTACAGAAAATTAACGAGCAGATATGATGAGTACCATAACTAAAAGAATACGAAATTACTTCAGCACCCAGACAACACAATGAGCTGACTTTCGTCCCTCCGGAACTCATAAAAATATTAGATGCACATACGAAGAGTTCATAATTAACACCTTGTTGTATGTCCGTCCCTGGTAGCTGAGTAGTCAGCGCGACAGACGGTCATACCGAAAGGCCCGGGTTCGATTCCCTGCTGGGTCGGAGATTTTCTCCCATCAGGGACTGGGTGTTGTGTTGTCCTTATCATCATCATTTAAACCCCGTCGACACGCAAGTCGCCGAAGTCGAAAGACTTGCACCCGGCGAACGGTCTAGCCGACGGGAGACCTTAGCCACGCGGCATTTCCATTTACCTTGTTGTATTAATTACAGAGTGAACATTATTTTATCTCCACATCGGGGTACTCTGAATGAAATGGTAGCCGCAAATTTATTTGCATTTGCTGTAGCCACAAATACGCGAGCGATCTGGGTAGAAATGATTTCTCATTTCGCGAGCCGTAATGTCGAAATTCAGTTGATGATTAACAGTGTTTGGGTGGTAGTTTCATGATTACTTTGTATGCACTCGGGAAGTTATTACATCACGCTTCACCCTTTTTAATCTACTAAATGCAAGGATGCGATTTTTCTAAAATTGCTTAATAAATGAGCTTTGTGTTACATGTTCATATCCAGTGACCGTTAGTGACGATACAATTTAATAGAAAATTGCTCATTCTTGCAAATACTAAACCTGTTAAATGTTCATGCTTTCTCAGTTAAATTACAGTAGTTTAACTGAAATAGGTGTTTGATTTTATTACTCACGGACCTTCATATTTTCGTCTGATGATTGAAAACCTGCGAATTACTGACATTCTCACACGCATGCACGGCTGTGTGATTTGTAGCACGCTCACGCGCATTGCACATTGACACGTTTTTTTAAATCGGTTGAGCAAAAGCCGCGGGACTTCTTTCGGGCAATCTTGCAGCAGGCGTTACATCACAGGGAGGGAGGCAGAGCAGAACTGAGCTTCGTTATCTTTGTTGCGCAGGTAGAATTTACATCAGGGTCATTACAAAATTTCATGCGGAGTGGTCTATGAACAGAGAACACATACGCATTGCCATACACACTGAAGCGCCAAAGAAACTGGGATAGGTATGCGTATTCAAATACAGAGATATGTAAACAGGCAGAACACGGCGCTGCGGTCGACAACGCCTACATAAGACAGCAATTGTCTGGCGCAGTTGTTATATCGGTTACTCCTGCTACAATGGCAGGTTCTCAAGATTTAGTAAGTCTGAACTTGGTTTTACAGTCGGTGCACGAGCGATGGGACACAGCATCTCCGAGGTAACGTTGACGTGGGGATTTTCCCGTACGATCATTTCACAAGTATCCAGTAAAACATCAAATCTCCGACGTCGCTGCGGCCGGAAAAAGATTCCGCAAGAACGGTAACAAAGACGACTAAAGAGAATCGTTCAACGTGATAGAAGTGCCACCCTTCCATACATTGCTGCAGATTTCAATGCTGGGCCATCAACAAGTGTCAGCGTGAGAATCATTCAACGAAACATCATAGATACCTTCAGAATTGCTACAGAGTGACTCCAAAAGCCCTCTTCTGAGTTTAAACATTTCCGCTGGCCACCAAACTCCCCAGACATGAACATTACTGACAAGGGAACCTCCCCATCGCACCCCCCTCAGATTGAGTTATAAGTTGGCACAGTGGATAGGCCTTGAAAAACTGAACACAGATCAATCGAGAAAACAGGAAGAAGTTGTGTGGAACTATGAAAAAATTAATAAAATATTCAAACTGAGTAGTCCATGCGAACATAGGCAACATCAAGGACAATGGGAGTCAAGGAGCGCCGTGGTCCCGTGGTTAGCGACAGCAGCTACGGAACGAGAGGTCCTAGGTTCAAGTCTTTCCTCAAGTGAAAAGCTTAATTTTTTATTTTCAGTTTATGTGACAAACTCTTATGTTTTCGTCACTTTTTTGGGAGTGATTATCATATCCACAAGAAAACCTAAATCGGGCAAGGTAGAAGAATCTTTTTACCCATTCGCTAGGTGTACAAATTAGGTGGGTCGACAAAATATTCCTGTCATGTGACGCACACGCCGTCACCAGTGTCGTATAGAATATATCAGACGTGTTTTCCTGTGGAGGAATCGGTTGACCTATGACCTTGCGATCAAATGTTTTCGGTTCCCATTGGAGAGGCGCGTCCTTTCGTCTACTAATCGCACGGTTTTGCGGTGCGGTCGCAAAACACAGACACTAAACTTATTACAGTGAACAGAGACGTCAATGAACGAACGGACAGATCATAACTTTGGGAAAATAAAGAAAGTAAAATTTTCAGTTGAGGGAAGACTTGAACCAAGGACCTCTCGTTCCGCATCTACTCACGCTAACCACGGGACCACGGCGCTCCTGGGCACAAATTCTACTTGATGTTGCCTATCTTGCGCATGGACTACTCAGTTTGTATATTTTACTAATTTTTTTCATACTTCCACACAACTTCTTCCCGTTTTCTCGATTGATCTGTGTTCAGTTTTTCAAGGCCTATCCACTGTGCCAACTTATAACTAAATCTGAAGGGGGTGCGATGGGGACGTTCCCTTGTGAGCACATCTGGGATGCCTTGCAACGTGCTGTTCAGAAGAGATCTCCACGCCCTTACGGATTTATGGACATCCCTGTAGGGCTCATAGTGTCAGTTCCCTTCACCACTACCTTAGACATCAGTCGAGTCCATACCACGTCGTGTTGCGGCACTTCTGCGTGCTACACGATATTAGGCAGATGTCCCAGTTTCTTTGGCTCTCTAGTGTAGATTCAAATTAGTATCAGTCGGTAACTGTACATGGTTTTAACATATATCAGTTAAAATCACGGTCTTGATAGTTCGAAAGTCATCAGTCACAGATGCTATGTCAACCTCCCTACTACATTGAGAATATTGCTTACAGAAATGTACCAGTGTTTATTCATAGTACTGCAGAAACACGTTTCACATTCAGAAAGTTGTACAAGCATATCATGTTCGTACTGGCTACTCAGCTTAAATATTACACAGCAATTATATTTAGAATCATAAATTCTAAGGTTTAGATGATACGTTAGAAGTGAAGACGGGAAGGTTAGATCAAACACGAAAGCATCAATATTCTGTGCTGATTCTCTTTATTGCCGGTAGCAACCGTTTATGAATATTAGTTTCCTGTCAACGATTGCCGTAATTAAAACAAGAATTCCCTTAGAGTCCCTTCTATCAATACCCGGAAGCTTGCTACGTCTGCTTACAAAACATTAATGAGGGACGGATGTCTTGGCAGAGCTACCAGCTGCACACAGCTGAGCTCGGTTCCATCAATATACAGTATGCTGTCCTGACTTTCACTGGCGCTTTATTGAACGTTACCGCCGGTTCGAATCCTGCCTCGGGCATGGATGTGTGTGCTGTCCTTAGGTTAGTTAGGTTTAAGTAGTTCTAAATTCTAGGGGACTGATGACCTCAGATGCTAAGTCCCATAGTGCTCAGAACCATTTGAATTTGAACGTTACCGCCAGTGCGATAATGTCTGAAATGTTAACATAATGCACAGTCACACTTTTAAAACGTTCTTGCGTGTTTGAACATAAATTCAACTGCTACCCAGGCCCATTGGTTAAGCTGTTGAATGTGACCACGAACGGCACCTGTGAAATCTCATCAATGCGTTTCAAACGTCAGTCGTGATAAGAACGGTGACTGTGTAGCTGTTTTAAGTGCATTATGTCGGATAAACGTGGGCAAATTGTTGGTGTTCGTTCCGTAAACAAGCTAGCCGAAGTGTTTGGTGTTTCAAGAGGCACCGTATCTAAGATTTATACCGCACATAAAGAAAACGGAAAAACATCATCCGCTAAGTTACAACGCGGTCGAAAGTGTTGAATAGTGTCTGCGAGAATAGGAGGGCGTGCATAAAATATAATATATAATGGAAACTGATTAAAAATTGCTGCTTAAATAATTAAAAAAGAAGTTTTGAAAGAATAATTGAAAGAAGTACTCATGTCCTGAGTGAACTTTAGCTGGCATTAGTATCAACAGACCTTCAAAATTCAATACATTATTAGATTAACATTCGCAAATTTACTTACATCCTTTTCCTGTTACCGCTATTGTGCATAGAGACTGGTATGACAATACTGGTTCCGGATAGCCCCTCCTCTGCTCACGCAAATTATTCTTGTTTGCTTCGCTCCTCTTGATGCAGGATTCTCGGCGTGGGCGAAATGATGAACAGAATATGAATGTACGAATAAACTTTGCTTTCCTAATAACTTTGTATAGCACTTATTTAATGTACGGTTTGAATACATCGTGTATAGAGACAAACAGGTGAAGATTAATTAATTGAAGAGCTTATGTCTCCTTGTTTTGTTTGTATGTCAATATTATCTATGGTATAAAAATATATATATTGGAATATTTCCTATTGTAGTGTTGGGCAGTTGGATGTGAACAGCGCGTAGCGTTGCACAGGTGGAGGTGAGCCGCCAGCAGTGGTGGATGTGGGGAGAGAGATGGCTGAATTTTGAGAGCGAACGATCTGGTCGTGTGTCCATCAGAAAGAGTAAATTTGTAATACTGTATATCATGAACTGATATATATATATATATATGATGACTTTTGAATATTATTGAGGTAAATACATTGTTTGTTCTCTATGAAAATATTTCATTTGCTAACTATGCCTATCAGTAGTTAGTGCCTTCAGTAGTTAGAATCTTTTATTCAGCTGGCAGTATTGGCGCACGCTGTATTTCTATAGTTTGAGTAACGAAGATTTTTGTGAGGTAAGTGATTCATGAAAGATATAGGTTATTGTTAGTCAGGGCCATTCTTTTGTAGGGATTATTGAAATTCAGATTGCGTTGCGCTAAAAAAATATTGTGTGTCAGTTTAGTGATGATCAGAATAAGTAAAGAGAGAAATGTCTGAGTACAGTTTTGCTCAGCTGTTTGAAAATCAAATAACGTAGAGGTTTTCCAGCACTGTCATTTATAAATTTTTTCTAAGGGGTGTTTCAGCATGTATGTACAAAGAAAAAGAACGAGAGAAAAAATAATATGACTCTTTACAGTATGCGCTCAGTGGCCGTGGCAGACGGTCATGGAAGAGGCTTCTGACGAAGAATGAGAGGACTACAGCCGTAAAAGTCACTGCAGAATTGAATGTCGAGCTCTCGAGCCCTCTCGGCACCAAAACAATCTCGATGAAAAGGGAACCGCAGGGAAAGCTGGAATTCTAAAATAACTGATCAATGATGAAAATGCTGGTAACAGTACAAGGTGGTGCCGAGACCACAAAACCTGGACTATGGAGCAATGGAAGAATGCCATTTGGTCGAATGAGTCTTGTTGCACACTGTTTCCAACTTCTGGCAGAGTGAACGTCCTAAGACTGAAACATGACTGGCGTTCCGTGATAACATGGTTAGTCATATTGTGGTATTCCATGGGTCTCATGGCTACTCTGCGAAGTGGCATTAAAGCCAAGGATTTAGGCCGATCAGCATGGTACAATGTTCGTTTCCCAATGGCGATGCTGTGTTCCAAGAAGGCAGGGCACCTGTTCATGCAACTCACATCTTCCGGATTGACCTTTGCACGTTTTTTCCATAAGAATGGTATAAGATTCCCATCAGGACGATACAGGAGCTGTAGTTATCCATTCTGACTACTCGAAGCTGTTTTGAAAGCTAGCGGTTTTCCCACACCCTATTAGGCATGGTAATGACATTTGTTTTTGGTGTTTCCATATTTTTCTGCATCCCCTGTAGGTATGCACTGAACATGGCAGCACACGGCACGTAACCGACATTGAATGTAGGATGACAATCTGTGCAGGACATGTTGGTAATTGAGGTTTTCGAGGTCATCAGTGGCTATAGTGCATTGGCTGACCACAAGTTTTTGGCATACTGACGTCACGTCGCCTCCACAAAGTCGTACGGGACGATCGTAGCTGTACTGCAAGTCACATCGCCGGCAGTTTGATTGTGTGACATCAAAAGCCCATTCCTTCCAGGATGGGACGGATAGGCGTCAGCACCCGACTGCCGAGCATCACACTGCATGCCTTCCCGTGACTCTTCGAATATGTTACAAGAATTAAAGACGATATTATCGAGCATTGGCTGAGAAATCCAACAATGTTCATAAAATTCAATCTTTCACCCTGCAGATTGCTGATACGATTGTAGCTGTGTTCCCGTCACATGTTCCCTTCACACACGATGGACAGCTACAAACAAAGGTGGCACCTCCGGCCACGCAGTTTCCTGTGTGGCCGCAAGCAGTTGTCACATGCATAGTGCGTATAACAGAAAACTACTGATGCTTCCGCCACGTGACTCAGTTTGCTCGATGCGCCAACAGTTACGTCAGCTGCCATAGAGGGTGCTAATGCTGCCAAAAGCATCAAAGAGCGTTTATGGATAAATACGCTCACCCAGCTTCCAGCCTGACGTAGTAGTCCAGACTGATCAACTATTAGATCAGTTACTCAGCGTTCACTAAATAGATTACACCAGAGTTCATAACTTCAGTGCCACGCCTTATCGTCAGCAAAGATATGAGTATTTCTACAGTGCATACTTTTGTGTGTTGCGTCGCGTAACATGTTGGTGTAACGAAGTAAAAATTTAGACACCTTCCCTGGCAAAGAAAGAAGCAGAGGAAAGTGGGCCAAGTTATGGCAGCGAAATGAATTTGCAACAAGGAGAGTTCGCTGATACTGCGGACATTACGGCCGCACTATCGAGCCAATTGCTACACATCGTATGAGTTCCTCAGTCCGAGACGCCAGTCCAGTAAAACGACATCATAAGAAACAATAAGTCGAAGGCAAGAGTTACTATTCAGATACTGACACTGCAAAAAAATAAAAATAAAAAAGAATCCAGCCAGAGCGCCTGAATCGTGAGGGTGGGGCGCAGAGGGTCGTTCAGAAAATCTGACCAGACAGGGAAAGATGGCCAGGTGGTGTCACTGTTGTCTTATGGTAGCGTAACGAAGGCAGGGCAGTCTCGTATACCTATTGCTCATTTCCAGTGGGAATATTTTTACTCTGCATCCAACCAGCCTAGAGGAGAGACCTATATTGGGCTACCATCTGGTCATCTAGCTTTCTTCAAGTTGCTGTGGAACAAGAAATTCCTCTTTGGGAACTTTGATGCTTTAGCCACAGCGCCCTCGTGGCCTAGCCATCCTCAGGGATGTCATTATAACAGACGTCAGAAGTTTCTTATCAGGCATGTGATTTTACGATAAGTGGTTGTTATTTGTTACTTGTGATACTGCCAACATAATTTGTATTTTCACTATTGTCCAGTGACGAGTCTAGCATTTCACCAAAATACAGCCATTAACGTTTTTGTGATAGGGAGTCGCTTTCTGTTTCCTTTTACATTTGGGACCAAGCTTATTTGGTGAATGCAACAATTATGACAAGGTCTGTGCTGTTGCGACTGCAAACAGTTCTGGCAAAGATTCAGAGAGAATACCATTGCAGTTCTAAACTGGGTCGAAGGGTAATTTATGCCTTCTGTGAGATCCGTGACAAGTGGATTTGTGCAAAGGAAGAATTGAGGCACGATATTATTGCTGAATCTTGAAAAGTGTATGTTCTTGTTAGGGATATCTGTGCAAGACCACGAAGAATACGAGCTACAGCCCCGCTTCTTCAAGTCAGTCACAGAAAAGTACCGGTAAAGAGATTTCATGGGTTTTGGGTTGCTCAGCTGTTGTTTAACCAAACCATACTTGTGCAGTCAGACTATTTTTCACTTCTGGAATATCACTGCCATAATCGCTCAACTAATGAGCAAACTACATTCATGAAATTTCAGGTCCTACTATCGGAAGCACAGAAAACTTCGTATAATGTATCCGCCTTTAGCGGGCTCTCTTCCTGGGAATACACGGGTTGAAGAACTGAGCCTGATATTACTTCCACTTACAGGAGTAATACTCCAGTTTCCATTCCTGTCGGCCTCTCTTGGCCAACTCGTATTTCTGCGACCTCAGCAATATTAAGTTTCGAGGTCCGTGGGAGTCTTTCGTATTTCGTCCTCAACTCAGACATTCAGAATTGCTGCCTTTTAGAACAGGGTGTTGGATCACCAAAGGCTAATTGAAGAAAACCCTGAAGAAAAGAATCCGCGCATCCTGCTGCCTTGCAGGAATAATGTTGCAGGAGCACCAGAAGCTAAGAAATGCCAGGACTCCATAAGAAAGACTGGTGGGACACGCTGTAGTGAAAGCAGCTAGCCTAGGGAAAGGAAAATCTTGAAAACAAACCCACCCACAGCTGGACCAGCGGCCCACTGGAGACGTAGTTTCACTGCTCTGGGTATTAGTACTGTGCCTCGGAAAGGACGGACTGCAAATATGACGACCAAGACTAGGAACCGGTATAAGAAATGGTTCAAATGGCTCTGAGCACTATGGGACTTAACATCTGTGGTCATCAGTCCCCTAGAACTTAGAACTACTTAAACCTAACTAACCTAAGGACATCACACACATCCATGCCCGAGGCAGGATTCGAACCTGCGACCGCAGCAGTCGCTCGGTTCCGGACTGAGCGCCTAGAACCGCTAGACCACCGCGGCCGGCCGGTATAAGAGACACAAAAATAAAAATATTCCGAGAACTGGAACACGGAACGTAGAATCCTGTAGTAACAAAGATAAAGGACTTAAAGAAGAACTGAAACGTCATGAAATCTCGATATGTAGTATCCAAGCGCCAAAAAAAAAGAAAAGGGCACAAGGAACATAACCATTTATAGCGGAGTTGAGGAGGAGACAAGAGCTAATGCAGGAGTAAGTATAGTTATCCACAAGAAATACAAAGATCTTACTCAGGAGTGCCAATACATCTCCGAGAGAATCGTTTTACTAAAACAAACTGGCTCGTCACAAACTGAACATTATCTTCTTGTACAGCACCGAGGATTGTAAAACTAGAACAGAAACAGAGCTTTCTATGAGCAGTTACAAAAAGTTACCAATCTCATACCTTCAAACGAACTTGCAGTAATAGTGGGATATTTTGATGCTCGTATTAGAAATAGTGTCATCCATGAAGTTGAACAACGGTAAATGATAATGGTGACCTTATGATCAACTTAAGGTGAAGCAACGAACTCAGAAACAATACCTTCTATGATCACAAAAAGCAGTATAAGTGCACTTTTCAGAAGGCCAGAGGCCATAAATCTACAGCAGATCACGTTGTTACAAACAGGAACATCCATCCTTAACCAGTGCAGATGTTAGCATAACTGCGAACGTAGGGAGTAATCACAGCCTACTGATGGTAAAAATCACATTGCGGAGTGGCCGCCCGGTTAGAGGCATCACATCATGGATTGCGATGCCCCTCCCGCCGGAGATTCGAGTCGTCCCTTGCGCATGGGTCCGTGTGCTGTTCTTAGCATGTGTTAGTTTAAGTTACTTTAAAGAGTGCGTAAGTCTAGGGACCGATGACCTCAGCAGTTTGGTCCCTTAGGAATTCACACACATTTGAACATTTTTTTTAAATTGCATGTAGAAAGAAACAAGACTGTTAAGGAACCAACCTTAAAAGAAGACAAAATTAATATGGAGTCATTATGGAATGAATCTACAAAAATTTTATATCAGAAACGTTTACCAGAGAAAGTAGAAGAAAAACCCATTAATCCAGAGGGCAACGTAGATCAGGCTTGCGAGAAAACCAAAGAAAGTATTGAAGCAGCAGCTCAAGAAGCGCTAGGTACACGTGTCGTACAGCAAGGCGAGAGGGGAAAATGAAGAGAACGCCATGGTTTCGTAGAGAGGTTAAAGAAATGTGTAAAATAAGAGATGTGGCAATTTGAAACATAACATACTAAAAACGAGTCTCATGAAGATTACAAAAGAACTAGTAATGAGACAAAATCACTAGCGAATCGTTTTAAACAGGAACACTGGGAAACCTTTTCTAAAAATTTATAACATGAGTTCTGTGGATTGCAGAAACAAATTTGGAGAATGATACGATGGCAGAGGAAAGAATTAAATGAAATTTTGAAAGTGAACGATGTAATTGAGGAATCAGGGGTTAAATATTTGACAGAGTTATATAAAGGTAAAAAATCAACAGAAAATGAAGATCAGAGATCAGTACACAAGTAAATGATGATGTAGATGTTTCACTTGCAGAGATAGAAGAAGCTGTCAATCTGTTAAAAAAAAATAGGCCGTCTCGATGATAAAATAGGATCCACAATGAATTATTAAAGTATGGACGGTACCACTAACTGAACGGTTAACCAATTTGGTTAACGATGTTATTACTGGTAACAAAATTCGAAACGAATGGAGAAATAGTATTTCAATTCTCATTTAGACAAAAGGAGATAAGAAAGACCCATCCAACTACAGAGGGTTAAATCTATTTAGTTTAGACCTTAAACTCATAACAAAAATAGTAGGAAATAAATTAAAAAACATTACAACCCTTCTAAAGCAGCACTATGGTTTTAGACCGATAGGTCATGCACAGATGCAGAAAGCATTCTTAGGCAGGTTGTAGAGAAGTCCACTGAATACAACAGACCAGCTTATCTTTTTTTATTGATTTACAGAAGGCTTTCGACGGGATGTAGTTAACAGATGTTGTAGACCTGCTCTACAAACGGGGAATTCCTTCCAGTTTAATAAGAACAATTGAAGACATGTATTGCAGCAACTTCATCCAGGCGAGAATTGATTCCAGGTTAACTAGCTTAACAGCTGTTAATAGTGATATAAGAATGGTGACTCTTTAAGACCATTACTTTTTAATATAGTCAGGAACGAGGCGATAGTGAAGGTACTGTAGTGGTTGTAAAATGGGGGATGAAGGAATAACAATCTTTTGTTATTCTGACGATGCAATTCTGCTGGCAAACAGTGAAAATAATCTGCAGAACGTTTTAAACATACTTAACATGGCAGTCAAGAATCTAAATATGGTCATAACCACTCAAGAAACTAAAGGTATGACCACATCTGTGGAATCTATTAGATGGAAACTGGAAGTAGTTGGAAAAAATTTTCAAAAGGTAATGACATTTAAATATCTTTATATTTAAATGTCCAGCAGTGGAAGTATCGAAAAGAAAGTTAAGTTAGAGAACAAGAAGCAAAAGCAACTAAAGTGGAAACGTATTTACATGATACTATTGGAAAAAAACAAGCGTATAGGAAAATATGATAAGACAAGAATATACAAAACAATAGTGAGAATAATTACGACATACACAGCTGAGACAAGGCGAGAAACATCAAAAACAAAGAGACTTTTGGAAACCACAGAAATGAAAATACTGCGAAGGATTACGGGGAAGATACTTTGAGATAGGAAGAGAAGTGAAAGGATGTAAAGTAGACTCCATTAACGAATGGGTACATAAGAGAAAGCATGAATGGAACGAGCACAGACAGGATGGATGTGTGAAAGATTGTGAAAATCTTAAGAAATGAATTATCAATCGGTTAAAGAAATACTGGCCGTGTAAGGAAAAGACGGAGCGACAGCCTCAGGATACACTGAGGCGTACTGAAGGAAACGGGCTTTAGCCTTGGAGGAAGAAGAAGATGAGGAAGAGGAAGAGGAAGAAAATATTGTATGACATTGATTTTTGTGTTGCTGTATGATCCTCTCACGTTTTTGTGTTACTCTAGCAGAATCATTAAACTTCTGGATGGCGATATTTCACTCCACTGATAATACGTTATAGTTTTAATTTGCTCACTGCAATCTCGCCGTAAGACTGTTTTGAAATGATCCGATGCCGAGTATTCGCCATTAGGATGAACGGCAATTGCCAAGTGCTGTATCCTTCTGCTAGCCGATCCCTCCACACACCAGGCAAGCCGTGCGGGCAGCCATCACTCCAGGAGAAGATGTATAAACGGCGCTGATAAATACCGAGACATTTCGCTTGTATGGCGTGGGCAGTTTAGCACGGAGTTACACGTCACTTCCACTAGCCTGGGGGCGCTAACCTCGCCGATAGACAGGGTGTGTGTCGCAGCAGAGAGCGCTGTCGTACAGGTACTATTCTGCCAAGCCAGGTCACGTGCCCTCACATCATCACACGCCGGCTATTTAGGCCACCAGTCCCAGCGCTGCAAGTTGACAGTACAAACAGTTTCGTCTCAGAGCTCCGTGCGAACAGGTCCAGCCCAATTCGTCCTGGTCTTCACGAGAAGCACGTCAAACGTCACACGCCGGCTGCACCGGCCCAGTAACGTCCCAGGTCTTCACGGTGGTGCCTGCAGTGACTAGGGTTCGTAGTGTGGGCCCTTCAAAGACAGGGTCATACGAGAGATTTCTGCTTCATGTAGTTGTGTGGATATTCATCCAAGGATATTATAATTGAGTTTTGCTTTTGTTAATAAACAGTTATTCTATCAAAGTTTCTTCGAACACTCCTTAGTAGGAGGATACTTTACTAAGCGCAAGCTTTGATAACTGGAAGCTTATTTACCACGCCTTATACAGCTCATCTTAGTATTCACCTCGATAAACAGCGGTATACAACTGTACAAACATCTTGTAAGACTTTAATCGTGTTATATCTGTTAGTTTCCGCTTGTTCAGTCAAGCCCTCGTTTCTCATGGGCATGTACAGATATTTCAGCTGTCTAATGAGATTGCTTTCACAGTCTTGTATACTGTTGTTTTCCGTAATACATGCGGATAAGTGAGAACAATGTTCATGCCTGCTAATCCTTTTAGTCGTATTGATCAATACTAATGTTCAGAATCCAACCACTTGAAAATTACCTAAGATGACAATTTCGATGTTCGAATTAAAATAAACAGCAATAAAATAAATGGCAATAATATATGTTACTGCATATCAAAAAAGATGCCCATACTAGAAAAGGTGATGGTATCATAACAGTTATAATACATTATTCTGTCTATACATAGAAACTTTGACACAGTAAATACTAACGCGAGAGTGAAGGACAGGTTGAATTACACACCACCAAAAACACGTATTGTGAATTGTTACAAAAAGTCTTTACAGTAATATTTTCGATCGCGAACACTTTGAGAAATGGTGTACAAAATATAAATACGGAGCCCCATCACAGGCCACATGCATTTGAAGCCGTGCGAGTCTGTTTTAAGAGCAGTCATTTTTAAAATACAAGTACATTCTGATAGCGTAATTCTGAGTGCGACAAAGAGAGGTCTAAATTTCATCGATATACACCACTAGTGCAAAACACCTTAAAATCATCAATTGCTTAAGTAGTTAGCCGTCAGTCCTCAAGCGTGACTGAGAACTTGCCAGATATAGATCTGGGAGCAACAAGCAGCCTGTCAAAACAGTAGTGATGTCTGAAGTTTCTCTACATAGTAGGCTAACTTCAGATACATTTACAAGTGCAAACACCCACACCAGAACCTCATAAACAACTAAATCTGGGAGGTTTATAAAAACTGCAGGAAAAAAAAAATCACACGAAAAAAACCTACATGCAACTAAAACAGAAAACAATCTGGAACTAATCATTATCGTCGTTAGCTCCGCAGTTGATTCTCGTTAATATTAATAAGAAATTACCACAGGTACATGATACACATTTATTATGTCACAACCGGTTTCGTTGAAAAGGACATCATCAGGTTATCTGCAGACGAACGAAACAAAATTATAGTAAAAACTATAGAACTATGGTATAACAACACTGGTGTCCAAAAATAAAGCAACAAACGGAAATTTTGCAAGGTTACGTTTATTTTGGTACAAAACAGTATAAACAAGTCATGGTAATGTAGAAACAATGTATAGAATACAGAACGTAAACAACTGCAACACGCATAACAGCAGACAAAAACGTTTTTCGTTTTTTCCACTTAACTGCTTTGCACACACATTCCGACAACTGGTTAATGTGCTCAGTATGGGATGTGACCACCTCTGGCAGCAGTACAGGCCTGACAACTACGAGGAATGCTGTGAATGAAGTCATCAGTCTCATGTTGAGGCAATAACGCCCTTTCTTCCTGGACAGCTGCTCGCAGCCTTGGAGAGTGATTGGTGGATGCTGACGTGTTGCAAGCCGTCTTTCTAGTGCATCCCAGACATGTCTATGGGATTCAAATCGGGACACCGAGCATGCCACGCCATGTGTGCAATATTTTTTCTAAGAAAGCAACCACACTTGCTGTATGAGGTCGAGCATTATCGTCCATCAATACAACGTCTGGGCTCAAAGCACCTCGCAATAACCGCAGAAGAAGTCCCAAGACCTTGTCACGATAACTGACAGCAGTTGAACCTTGCCGATTCACCCGTACAATTTCATGAAGAGCGGGTCGAGTGGTTCCTCTTCGATATCGGTCTCTTTCCACAATCTTTCGATCCCGAAATCGTGTTCCACGCAACCTCCAGATGCGAATACATCTATAATCACACTCCAGGCCGCGCGGGATTAGCCGAGCGGTCTGGGCGCTGCACTCATGGACTGTGCGGCTGATCCCGGCGGAGGTTCGAGTCATCCCTCGGGCATGGGTGTGTACGTTTGTCCCTAGGATAATTTAGGTTAATTAGTGTGTAAGCTTAGTGACTGATGACCTTAGCAATTAAGTCCCATAAGATTTCACACACATTTTGAACATCACTCTCCAGAGTAAATCGGGAATCATCTTTGAAAACAACATTGGTTCCTGTTCGACCGTCCAGGTGGCGTGTTGATATCCCCGCCTTAGACGTTCCCTTCTGTGAAGACGCGTCAGAGGTAGACATACAGCAAGTCTCCAACAATAAAGGCTATTCTGCCGAATCCTTGTGCACACCGTTTGCCTCGATACAACTCGTCCAGTGAATGCTGCGTGCTCACATGGCAGTTGCCGTGCCGTACTAAGGCGGTACTGCCGTGCCCTTACAGCCAAATAAAGGTCCTATCTTCTGAATTCACACGTGGTCTGCCCCGCCCTGGTCTTCGGGATACAGCTACAACCGAGAAGCTACAGAACGATTCACACTATGCCATCGGACCATATCAGTTTCCGACTGTCCTGTTCTTTCTCTGACCCTCCACCGCAGAGTGTCTGGTAGGTATCTTCTCTATGCCAGACTGCACCGTCTGTGACTGTGTACGCAGCGATTGTGGATGTGGGGCTACCCGGCAAACACTACCTCGTTTCATAGGTGCCCTGATGTCATCGCTGGCACGATTGTCCGTTGACTGGAATACCATCTTCATAGCAGAACACGATTTTACGGGTATTTAGCTGACAGTTTGTATGATTATATCGTGAATTAGAGAGAGGACAGGGAAATAGTGGTTTGTTGCTTTAATTTTGGACACCGGTGTATAATAACTGTACCACGTCTGGTTGACTTAAAATTTTTGTCTAAATTTATTGAATATACCGGTCTTGGAATGGAATGAAAGTGACAGAAGCAGGAACTCCAGAGAGCAGTGGAAGAGATAAGAAATAGCAATCCCAGGGTCAGGGAATCGAATCCCTATGCCGGAGCTTCTCTTTCGTTTTCAATTTTTACGTTACTTGCATTGCATATAAACCGAGATAATTCTCAGTATATTATATTTGCTCATATTTTCATAAAAGGCATGAAAAGGGTAGGTATATGAAGATTTGGGGTTGCAAAGAGGAAGGACTTGTAAGACATATGTCGATTTCCTATTATTTTACAGTTGATGATTTACATGTGTTTGGGTAATATTCATCGTAAAAACAAGAGAAGAAGTAATTCCGCACAGCATTTTTAAAATTACACGGTTGTTCTAAAGTTTCTAATCAAAGACAAACTTGATTTACATTCATAAATTGTTCCCTCTAGTCGAGCAGTTTGCCGGTAATCCACATGCATTTCGCGAAATATTGGTAAGGATAGATGGTGATTTACAATTTAATGTATTTTCATGAAGTCTTCTTGCGATGAGATATCTTTTTCTTTATCGACGAGATAAGAGCAGTTTTGAAGCTTTCTGATCAAATTCTTCAACTGACGATGAAAATAAATATCACAGAGTTGCAATAGCGGCGTGAATTTGTGGGAAAACACTTAGTAATGGATGATAGGAATCCTTCCTCATCTCGATAAATCCAGTCACATACTTGTGGGTTTGTTTACACTCTCCACGAGTCAATCTCCTGCACATAGTGCTTAATCACAGAAAATACAAGTCAATCAGCATTTTCTCACTTCACTTGCGCTGCGAGTAATACAAAAATTGAAAACAGGAAACATGTTTCCGCACAGGGACTCGAACCCACGAATTACCATTCTGTACTCTTCCCGCTGCGACACTGGATGCCTGGAGACTATGCTAACAAAAATGGCTCATGCCTAACCCGACCCGCGACGAATATAGTCGTATTGCCGTCTCGATCGTCCACTACTGTCGCTTTCATTTCAGGACACGATCTGAATGCACCATATAGTTGGAAGAAATCGATAATGAAGCCTTTTCTCGCTCCCCATATTAGTGCATACACGAACAAATATACATTTACAAACACTAGCCTTCATATTATCTGTCTGGGCATATCGTCCCGGAATTAAATTATAGATACCATCCCCCGCTGCTAAGGGTTTCAGGATATTTCTCTTGGTTGTAAGGCAAATTCCGGAACTGCAAATCATCTCTCAAAAGTTCCCATCTTTGATTCCTTTTGCCCCACAACCAGCTCACCTGATATTTAGCTGAACAGTCCCTCATTCTCGAATGGGTCATTGCTTGAAGCCTTCGCTCTACATTTATGGCTACTGAATGGAGAGCTATAGTAAACATGCATAAATGACATGAAAGGCACACTGCCAACAGTCTTTAAAATAAATCCGCATACAATTGTGTCAATATCATGACTAAAGATGTCAGATTATCTTCTGGTTATCTTGATGATGATGTCCCATAATCCGAGGTGCGTATGGGACGATGCAGGAGACACGCACGGCTTTGCTTTTTTCTATTTTTTTTATCTTATAACATCATTTTGTTTGTTTTTGTTCGTTGCATCTGCTCGGGGCGGACGTCGCAAGACACCCTTTTCAGTTCGTCGTTGATTCCATTAACTCAGTTTAATTACAGAGGGCAGCAAACCCTCTGACCGAATGAGTTACCATGCCGGCTGTTCTAGGCAAGGTCCTAGTGGAGGTGGTTTGCCATTGCCTTCCTCTGACCGTAATGGGGATCAATGATGATGATGAAGACGACACAACAACACCCAGTCACCTCGAGGCAGGAAAAATCCCTGACCCCACCGGCAATCGAAGACGGGACCCTCTGCGCAGGAAGCGTGAACGCTACCGCAAGACTAGGAATCTGTTATCTTATGTAGCGTTAAAGGCAAATTCTGGAGCGTGACAATCATACACTGACGGAAAGAGACCGCAACACCAGGAAGGAGTTGCGCGACATAAACGAAAATTGATAGGCGTGTTTCTACATCTGAAATATGACGTCTAGCCAGATTTCACGCCAGTCGGATAAGAGTGGCGCTAGTACGCGACTATTGGGATGTAAATCAGGTTTACTTTAGATATACGCTTTGACAGACGTGAGCGTTATTCACCTTTAAGACCGGACGTGGTGAGTTGGTATTAGTCAATAATGCCTTTTAGGCGAAAAAGACGCCATTATCACTATCTCAGTTTGAATGAGATCGTGTAAGAGGACTACAAGAAGCTGTATGTTCCTTCTGTAATATCGCAGAAAGACTTGTCTGGAATGTAGACACTGCGTATGATTCCTGGCAGCCGTGGTCGCGAGAATGTACGGTCGCAAGAGGACCAGGCTCCGGACGGTCACCTGGCAAAACTGCGAGGGAAGACCATCGTGTTTGACATATGGCCCCGGAGCATCGTGCTGCATCTTCAACACCAATCTGACCATTAGTTGACACCACAATGACACAACGAACTATTACAAATCGGTTACTTGAAGGACAGCTCCGAACGAGACACCCTGTAGCTTGCATTGCGCCGATCCCAAACCACCGACATTTTTAACTTCAGTGATGTCAAGAGAGAGCTCATTGGAGGCCAGTGTGCAGATTCTGTTCTGTTGTCTGATAAACTTTGGTTCTGCCGCGGTGCCAGGGATAGCAGTGTGTTGGATTGAAGGTAGCCAGTTGAGGGCCTGCAAACAATTTTCTGTGTGCTGTACACACTGCAACTACACTTGAAGTAATGGTCTGGACTGCGATTTGGCATGACACGCACCTTGACTGCAAATTTGTATGTCAGTCTGGTGATTCGACCTGTTGTGCTGCCATTCGTGAACAGCATTCCAGGGGGTGTTTTCTAACATGATAACGCTCGCTCACATACCTGTTTTAACCCAACGTGCTTACAGTGTGTCGAAATGTTGCTTTGGCCTGCTCGATTATCAGATCTTTCTCCAGTCGAGCAGATATGGGATATCATACGACGACAACCCCAGCGTCATCCACAACCATCATTAATCGTCCTTGTATTGAGCGACGAGGTGCAACAGGCATGGAACTGCACCCCACAAACTGACATCTGGCACATGTACAATACAATGAATCCAAGTTTGCATGCTTCCATCTAACGTTCTCGTGGTTACAGCTGTTATTAATATACCAGCATTTCACGTTTGCATTGGCTTATCACGTGCTTACAAGTGAACCTCCCCATCGCAGCCCCTCAGATTAAGTTATAAGTTGGCACAATGGATAGGCCTTGAAAAACTGAACACAGATCAATCGAGAAAACAGGAATAAGTTGTGTGGAACTATGAAAAAAGTAAGCAAAATATACAAACTGAGTAGTCCATGCGCAAGATAGGCAACATCAAGGATAGTGTAAGCTCAGGAGCGCCGTGGTCCCGTGGTTAGTATGAGGAGCTGCGGAACGAGAGATCCTTGGTTCAAGTCTTCCCTCGAGTGGAAAGTTTATTTTTTTTATTTTCAGACAATTATTATCTGTCCGTCCGTCCGTCCGTCCGTCCGATACGAGCTAACTGCGCCGTAGTATGGGGACGCTACACCTAAACGGAAAAATTTGAAAACATTAAAAACATATGTTTTGACAGAGCACAGAAAAAACTGCGCGACTGTGAAACTGTTGCATTTATTTGTTGCAGTTTATGTGACAAACTCTTATGTTTTCATCACTTTTTTGAGAGTGATTGTCACATCCACAAGAAAACCTAAATCGGGCAAGGTAGAAGAATCTTTTTACCCATTCGCCAAGTGTACAAGTTAGGTGGGTCGACAATATATTCCTGTCATGTGACGCACATACCGTCACCAGTGTCGTATAGAATATATCAGACGTGTTTTCCTGTGGAGGAATCGGTTGACGTATGGCCTTACGATCAAATGTTTTCGGTTCCCATTGGAGAGGCGCGTCCTTTCGTCTACTAATAGCACGGTTTTGCGGTGCGGTCGCAAAACGCAGACACTAAACTTATTACAGTGAACAGAGACGTCAGTGAACGAACGGACAGATCATAACTTTGCGAAAATAAAAATAGTAAACTTTTCACTCCTGGGAAGACTTGAACCAAGGACCTCTCATTCCGCAGCTGCTCACGCTAACCACGGGACCACGGCGCTCCTGAGCTCACATTACGCTTGATATAGCCTATCTTGCGCATGGACTACTCAGTTTGTATATTTTGCTTATTTTTTTCATAGTACCACACAACTTCTTCCTGTTTTCTCGATGACCTGTGTTCAGTTTTTCAAGGCCTATCCACTGTGCCAACTTATAACTAAATCTGAGGGGGGTGCGATGGGGAGGTTCCCTTGTTATATTAACCTCTGGTCTTGCAATGTTACTCATTTAAATATGTTACCTAGACATATGAATTCTCAAAATTCTTTAGTCTACCTTAATTACTTTTAGGTGTTGTGATTTTTTTCCGTTAGTGTATAAGCCCTCCGTCGACTTCCTGGCATAAGTACGGCGAACAGTGAGTGCACGCCTCTTGGCATGCTGCGTACTTAGTCTGTCCAGAGATGGTTCACGAAAGAGGTACATACGTAAACACACAAAGTATTATGCATTTGTTCACATCTAAAATGTACTACATATAAGTGAAATTGATAGGAGAGGGTTAGAATACTGGAGCGGACAGCTGTAGTTGGCCGATAGCTGAAATAAAAGAGGCTACAGATGGCGTGCTGTATGACACGTATGGCGGTACACTGTAGAGGGCTGTACTGCACAACCACGATATTATTGCCATGACCGTTAACGGAAACGCAGTGACGTCACGGTAAACAAGTACAGTGGTGACTAAGGAAAGAGCATCGCCTTATGAATGATTTCAGAACAAATGAGTAGATACTATCAAGGGGTTGAGCGTGTCCTCGCGAAATATCACAATAAAAACTCACAGTAAGTCAACCGAAGCACCCTCACTCTCAGATGCAGTAATCTTATGGTCAACTAATAGAGAGTATTCACGTTTATGTAGAATGTTTGGTCGCTGCGTGCTAAAGTCTGTTTCTTACTTGTGATGAAAGAACATCACATAATTAGAATCACGTTTGGTCTCTTCCGCAATCCTGCGACTCCTGTCACGTTGACTGAAGCAGGTTGCCGCTACCGCGCCCCTTGCGAGATGTTGGCCGCATGTAGTCGCCCATTACCAAGAAGGATTATTAACTTCGCTTGTTAAGAAACTAAGTCTCTCGATTTTCATCTCCTTCCCTCTCGTACTTCATCACTCTTGCCTCATTATGACTCAAAATTAATGCTAAGATGCGTGGGCTCCTAACAAGGCGAATTATCTGAGTACGCACAGCCGGCCCAGCAGTTCATAAGCCTGCGGTTGCATCGTAATTTCCTCCTTAATGCAAGAAATTCAAAGAGATATTAAGATTCAATGAGATATTCAGATTCAATGAGATATTCAGATTCAATGAGATATTCCTGCATTCTCGGCTTAAAAGGCTAGTTTTGAAGGTATTAGGTTTCCATTTGGAGCAGAGGTATTATGTACAGTACGAGTGTTTAATATCTGCAAACATCAAACACAAGAACATTTTGAACAGAAATCTCCGTCACCAGGCGTAGAAGTGAGATGTTATTTTGTCTAGCGACGAGGATATTCACCTTAAAATTTCTGCATGATGTAGCGGCTCGTTAACTTCGTACCTTTCTACAAGCATAAAAAACTACATTTTGCATATTTCGCTCATTTTTCAATAACCATTTTGTGGGTGTTCATTTTTTCACTTCTTGAATATCAAATTCAGGAACGTTATTGGTATTAGTCTTTAGTGTTTCCAGAGTGTTGTCGCTAGGGTATGCTATGGAATTTTAAACTGAATTCAGTCTCGTATTCGGAGCACAGGTAAATATTTTTCTTTTGTTGCATTTAATTCCAAGATGAAGCGGGTAGTTGCATTGAAGTTTCTAATTAAACGCAGTATATTTGATGTTGGAAATGATTATTATCTCAATTCTCTCAAGAACATTTTTATCAGAGTTTCCCCGCATTTCAGGCCTTAACTAAATTTACCTATTGCCTACCTATCAGCGCAGCTGGGATGCATCTCAAATTCCGGTACCCAGTTCTAATTAACTTAGTGTGTGAAAAATTTCGATCTACATTATTTTCCCAGAAAAGGGAGGAGAATTGCTGACTTACAACTTGTAGTGTGATTGCGTAAATTTTCTAAATTACAATAATAAATGAAAAGCACCAGTTTGCTTTTGTTCTACAATATTATTTTTATTGCTAACCGGTTTTCGGCGTACAAGGCCATCTTCAGACATTTACTGAATATTATCACCAAAGAAGTTAAATGTTAGCAGACAACATTGGAAGAGAAGTAACACATCTAGAGTGAAGTAGAAACATACAGTGAGTAACATCTTTGCAATGAAATAGTAAAAACTGAACAGTGCATAAATAACAATGGAGTTGACAGGAAAACCTTTAGCACAAAATAGGAATAGCATGCCTACATAACAGTTTTTATTAATAAACAAAACTAATGAAATAAGATAAAATTAGTACTATGTGTTATGGCTCGGCACCTAGGAAAGAGCATCTAGGAAACGTTATCATCGATGGCAAGTGAGTGATGAAAGGTGAAACATTAAGAAGGCGACAAGGTGTTCAACGTTCACATATCGTCAAAGGGATTAAAGAACATGGTGGTCGGAAGCGCACACCTTCTGTAACGCAGGATAGGCGGCAGCGTGTGACAGATTCTAACATTCTGCGTGGTGTCTGTTGTTCTATATCGTGTCTCCCTACCACTTTCACGCAACGACGCTCTGAGCGTGTTTTTTAGGGAATTGACTAGTTTGAGCCTGGGACCTGTTGCTGGTAAGGAGACGTCAGACCACACATGACATGTAGAGTTCAGAAGAGTTCAGTGAGACTAGCGATGATATAACCAAATACTTAATGATTTCAGCGTCAGCTCCACTGCACTCCCTGTAAAAGAATCTTAATACTAACTAAATTTAGTGGAAGGGGTTCAAGGCTTTCCTATTTTTAGTTATCTGGTAAAATAACGTCGAAAAAGCAGTTAAGTTTACCATTGGAAATTTTATTCTACTCACAAAACATTGTTTATAAATTGCACTATTGATAAAAGGAAATGTTTTAATACAGGACGGTAAAAACCAACTGCGTTCAACAAAAATGAGAACGAATATTAACTGAATGGGTTTCCAAGCTCTACAATGGATCGAAGGATGACCTATGCCATATCACATCTATAATCTAGGTTTAAATTAAGTTTCACTAAAGAGAAAACTATCAAAATGGTCTACAGTGACCCTCAATTATCTTTAATTACTTATCTAACTTGTCGTAAATTACAGTGGCTGATGTGGCTTCCAAATAACTAAATAACAGAAAAATTATCGCGTTTCAGATTTTTACTTCAAGTGGCAAATGTGAACACCATGAGCTTTAATTGACGATCGAAACTAGTATTACGCAAAAACGGGGTGTAACAGATGAGACTTCTGCAGTTCTGAGTGAAGCTTTATGCGCTATTATGCGGCATCGCGTGCGTTCATTACCTTGTCGGTGTTCGTCATGGGGGGACGTGCAGCACAGCTCCGCTCACCTCGCTGTCTCGGAAGCAACTCTCTCCTAACTTCTCCTTACTACAATTTACAGAAGTTGGTTTAAAAAAAAAAACTATCTGGCTGTGTTTTCATCTGTCCAATCAGGGTCTCAATGTTAACCTTAAGCTCCGCCTACAAAAATTCTGTCTATCCAATGACAAACGTTATACTTTTCGTGGTGGGGCAATGTTTTTAAAGTTCGCAACGTAACAGAGACGCGAAAATGTCTCACGCTAAAACTTGCAGCTGGTGTGGTCCTTTTAGTGTTATCGTAAGATCTATACTGTTCTTCTGGAGGACTCTATCTTTCAACATGCGCTGGGGGGTGGTCCTAGCGGTTAGCTGTCGACGTGGGTGTCCGTCCCTTATCGTAGGGCCTTCTAGCTTAACACGGTTCTGCTTTCGGCTTCTGTTCTCGTTTCTCCCCTCGGAACTGCGTCTGTCTCACGGTGGGAAGGTATGACATGCATTTAGGCATTCTTGTGTTAGTCGGTGATATTCCATTTGCTCACTCGTTACTCGTATTACTTTGGTTAATTTAATGTCACGATTTATTCGGAGCTATGTGACATACTACTGGATTTTTTTTTTTTTTTTTTTTGTGTTTTAGGGCGCACAACTTCAACGGTCATTAGCGCCCAGACTACGTTAGGAATGCACCGCGAGTCACAAGTTTAAAACAGCAACGAAACGGAAAACACGATAAAAGACAGACTAACAGGCATAGGATTAAAAAAAGGAAAACAGCATAATCAAATGTCCTTTGAGAGGGTTGTCAAATTGATAAAATGAAGAACGCGAGCAGCTGCTCTTGGGTCATCCGCTAAAATGGCTTCTACAGTACATGGCAGGCCAAGATCAAGACGCAGGGTGTTAAAATCCGGACAGGACGTTAAAATGTGGCGGACCGTCAGCAATTGCCCACATGGGCAGAGCGGCGCCGGCGCAGCCGTCAGCAGTTGGCGATGGCTGAACCGGCAGTGTCCAATTCGTAACCGGGCCAAAACTACCTCCTCCCGCCGAGAAGGGCGTGAGGAGGACGTCCAAGCCACGGGAAGAGGTTTTAAGGCCCGAAGCTTGTTGTCTGTAAGTGCAGCCCAATCGGCATGCCACAACGATAAAATGCACAGACAAATTACCCTGCTACAATCTGACGAAGGGACACAACAAGAAGCTGTCCGAGGCTGGAGGACCGCAGCCTTGGCCGCGGCATCTGCAGCTTCGTTCCCGGGGATACCGACATGGCCAGGAACCCACATAAAGCTAACCGGAGAACCGACGTCCACCAGCTGCTGAAGAGAGCGTTGGATCCGGTGCACGAAAGGGTGAACCGGGTACGGATCACTGAGGCTCTGGATAGCGCTCAGGGAATCGGAGCAGATGATATATCCAGAATCTCGGTGGCGGCAGATGTAAAGAACAGCCTGGTAGAGGGCAAAGAGCTCAGCTGTGAAGACCGAACAATGGCCATGGAGCCGGTATTTGAAACTTTGTGCCCCGACAATAAAAGAACACCCGATCCCGTCATTGGTCTTAGAGCCATCTGTATAAATGAAGGTCATATTAATGAATTTCGAACGAAGTTCGACAAAACGGGAGTGGTAGACCGAACCGGGGGTAACCTCCTTCGGGAGCGAGCAGAGGTCAAGGTGGACGCGAACCTGAGCCTGGAGCCAAGGTGGCGTGTGGCTCTCGCCCACTCTAAAGGTTGCAGGGAGTGAAAAATTAAGGTGTTGAAGGAGGCGATGAAAGCGAACTCCAGGGGGTAGCAGGGCAGAGACATACAACCCGTATTTACTGTCGAAAGAGTCATCAAAAAAGGAACGATAAGACGGGTGGTCGGGCATTGCCAGTAGCCGACAGGCATACCGACAAAGCAGTATATCGCGCCGGTAGGTGAGTGGCATCTCACCAGCGTCAGCATGAAGACTCTCGACGGGACTAGTATAAAACGCTCCGATCGCAAGTCGTAAACCTCGATGTTGTATGGAGTTGAGGCGGCGTAAGATGGATGGCCGTGCAGAGGAGTAGACGAAGCTCCCATAATCCAGCTTGGAGCGGACGATCGACCGATATAGGCGAAGTAGGACGGTTCGATCCGCTCCCCACGACATACCACTGAGAACACGGAGGACATTTAGAGAACGGGTACAACGGGCAGCCAAATATGACACATGTGGAGACCAACTAAGTTTCCTGTCAAATGTAAGACCTAAAAATTTTGTTGTCTCCACGAATGGGAGAGCAACGGGACCGAGTCTTAAGGACGGTGGGAGAAACTCTTTGTAGCGCCAGAAGTTAATACAGACCGTCTTCTCGGCAGAAAAACGGAAGTCATTGGCGACACTCCAGGAGTAAAGACGGTCAAGAGAACGCTGAAGACAGCGCTCCAGGAGACGCGTACGCTGCGCGCTGCAATAGATGGTAAAATCGTCCACGAAAAGGGAGCCTGATACATCAGCTGGGAGGCAATCCATTATTGGATTGATCGCTATGGCGAAGAGAGCGACGCTCAAAACTGAGCCCTGTGGCACCCCATTCTCCTGGCGAAAGGTGTCTGACAGGACAGAACCCACACGTACCCTGAACTGTCGATCCATTAAAAAGGAACGAATAAAAAGAGGGAGGCGACCGCGAAGGCCCCATGTATGCATGGTGCGGAGAATGCCCGCCCTCCAACAGGTGTCGTAAGCCTTCTCCAAATCAAAGAACACAGCCGCGGTCGGGCGCTTCCGCAAGAAGTTATTCATAATGAAGGTCGACAAGGTAACCAGATGGTCAACAGCAGAGCGGCGCCTACGAAATCCACATTGTACATTGGTAAGTAGGCGTCGAGACTCGAGCAGCCAAACCAATCGAGAGTTAACCATTCGCTCCATCACTTTACAGACACAGCTGGTAAGCGAGATGGGTCGATAACTGGAAGGCAAGTGCTTGTCCTTCCCCGGCTTAGGAATCGGGACAACAATAGACTCGCGCCAGCATGCGGGAACATGTCCCTCAATCCAGAAGCGATTGTAAGTACGAAGAAGAAAACCTTTACCCGCAGGAGAAAGGTTCTTCAGCATCTGAACATGAATAGAATCAGGCCCTGGAGCGGAGGACCGTGATCGGCCAAGTGCGTTTTCGAGTTCCCGCATGGTGAAAGGGGCATTATAACTTTCACGATTCGAGGAGCGGAAGTTAGGTGGCCTAGCCTCCTCTGCCTGTTTGCGGGGGAGGAAGGCAGGGTGGTAATGAGCGGAGCTCGAAACCTCTGCGAAAAAGCGGCCGAAGGCATTGGAGACAGCCTCAGGGGCCACAAGGATGTCATTCGCGACCGTCAAGCCAGAAACTGGTGAGTGGACCTTAGTGCCAGATAGCCGGCGCAGGCTACCCCAGACAACAGAAGAAGGAGTAAAACTGTTGAAGGTGCTTGTGAAAGCAGCCCAGCTGGCTTTCTTGCTTTCTTTAATAATACGACGACACTGTGCACGTAATCGCTTATAATTGATACAATTCGCCACTGTAGGCAGGCGTTTAAAGGTGCGTAAAGCACGTCGACGAGCACGTAAAGCGTCTCTACATGCCGCGGTCCACCAGGGGACGTGGAGAAGAAGTAGGGTGAGGGATGGAATATTCAGCAGCAGTGAGAATGACTTTCGTGAGGTGTGCGACCTGACTATCGCAGCTTGTGAATGTTTGATCCTGAAAGGTCGCCCTGGAAGAGAAGAGCCCCCAGTCTGCTTTGGAGATGTTCCAACTAGATGAGCACGGAGAGGGGGTATGCTGCAGGAGATGGATAACACACGGGAAGTGGTCGCTCGAATATGTATCAGAAAGTGCATACCACTCGAACCGGCGTGCAAGTTGGGGAGTACATATAGAGAGGTCTAAATGGGAATAGGTGTGAGATGTGTCCGAAAGAAAAGTAGGGGCGCCAGTATTGAGGCAGACAAGATTGAGCTGGTTGAAAAGGTCTGCTAACAGGGAGCCCCTCGGGCAGGATGCTGGAGAGCCCCAAAGGGGATGGTGGGCATTGAAGTCTCCAGTTAACAAAAATGGTGCAGGTAGCTGAGCAATAAGTTGCATCATGTCTGCCCTGGTAACGGCAGACGACGATGGAGTGTAAACGGTACAAATGGAAAATGTAAAAGTGGGGAGAGTAATGCGGATGGCGGATACCTACCACAGGGGGTAGGTCAAAACGCACAGAGGTGTAGTGTGCCAAGGCAATTTGATCGCAAGGGCGTAGCTTCGTTTCCTGGAGGGCGACGACGAGCGGACGGTGCAAGCGGAGCAGCAACTTCAAGTCCTCTCGGTTGGAGCGAATGCTGCGAATATTCCAATGAATAAGTGCCATCGTAAGAAAAGAAAAAGGAAGATGAAAGAAGGGTCACCTCGAAGGCCGCTGAGGGCCTGGCTTCGAGCGAGCACTGCCGCCGCTATCAGTAGGCGGACAGTCATCGTCCATTGGGTCTATAGGTTCATCGGCCATCTTGGAAAGATGGCCGGGAGGGGGAGCTTCCTCCGCCGGTGAACGGCCAGATGTTCGGCTACCAGCGGTGCGGCCAGGCGAAACGGATGACGGCCTGGGGCGGCAACCGCTGGGTGGCGCAGGAGAAGAAATGCGCCGTGGCGGAGAAGGAGAACTGTGCTTCCTATTTGCCTTCTTGTAAGGTCGTTTGGTGGAAGTACCGGTCGAAGGCTGGGAGGTCGAGGTACGTAGGAAGTCTGCACGGGACGGTTCCTTCTTGAAGGCCCGTGCATCTGACTTCTGGGTCTCCGTCTTAGCAGAAGCTGATGAAGGGGCTGGTGCCTGTGGGGTGATGGGAGGAAGAGGAGACGTCGACCGCGCGATCTTAGCACTGGCCGAACAGACGACCGTGGTGCTGAAGGTCAGATCGCATGTCTGGGTTGCCACCTCCCTGGTAGTCCGAGGAGAGGCGAGGACAGTACTGTATTTCCCCGCTGGGAGCAGCGTGGGCTTCCTACTAGCCAATAGCTTGCGAGCAGCCGAGGTAGACACTTTCTCTTTGACCCGAATTTCTTGGATACAGCGTTCTTCCTTATAGACAGGACAGTCGCGGGAGGATGCGGCATGGTCACCCTGACAGTTCACACAACGAGGAGACGGAGGTGGACAGTCACCCTCATGGGCATCCCTGCCACAAGTGACACATTTAGCCGCATTGGAACAAGACTGTCGAGTGTGATTGAAACGCTGACACTGGTAGCAGCGCGTAGGTGTCGGGACATAGCGGCGAACAGAAATAACCTCGTAGCCCGCCTTGATGCGCGATGGCAGCTTAACACTATCAAAGGTCAAGAAAAGTGTCCGGGTCGGTACAAGGTCATTGTTGACCTTTTTCATGACCCTATGGACAGCCGTCACGCCCTGCTCAGCGAGGAAAGATTGAATCTCCTCGTCAGTCAAGCCGTCGAGGGATCTAGTATAGACCACACCACGAGACGAATTCAAAGTCCGGTGAGCCTCCACCCGGACAGGGAACGTGTACAGGAGTGTGGCCCGAAGCAGTTGTTGTGCCTGAAAGGCGCTCTCAGTTTCGAGTAATAAGGTACCGTTACGCAACCTGGTACAAGATTTAACAGATCCGGCTATGGCATCTACGCCCTTCTGGATAACGAAAGGGTTGACAGAGGAAAAATCCTTTCCGTCCTCAGATCGAGAAACGACGAGGAACTGTGGGGCAGGCGGTAGTACTTTTGTCACTGGTAGCTGGTCACGTTTCCGTTTTTGGGCAGAAGTCGAGAGAGATGGAGTGGAATCCATTGCGGAGGAATCCCCCATGATTGCCAGCGTCTCCGATGGCGCGCTCCTTCCTTGTGGGGACCCTCTCAGAGGGCACTCCCGCCATAGGTGAATGTTTACACCTCAGGTCACACCTCCCGAGAAACAGACGGAGGGACCAATCGGCATGGTCAGAAGTTATCAGCTCAGGCAATCACCCCTCCCCGGGCCTGGCCTTTACCAGGGGGTACGCGCGTGCCTTACATGTCTACCCAGGGCGGGGAATTACGCGTTACCCCGTCACCGGCTACGCGTGCGAACGCGTGGGTCGGCCTTCAGGCGCGCACAGGGAGGAAGGAAGACGAGGAAAAAGGAGAGAGAGAGGGAGAGAGAGGACAGACTGTCTCAAACGCCGAGGCGGAGACCAGAGAAGGCAAGGAGAAGAAGGCAATGAGAAGGGAAGGAGAAGAAGGCAATGAGAAGGCAAGGAGAAGAAGGCAATGAGAAGGCAAGGAGAAGAAGGCAATGAGAGGGCAAGGAGATTTTGCAGGGGAAAGTGTAAGGAAGACAGTGAGGTGGAGAAGAGCAAAGAAAGGAACCAACCAAAGGAAGGAAGAAACGAGAAGTGAAAAAGCAATATGACCGCAAATAGAGGTCGTGGCCCCGTCCGTCTCCGGACGCAGGCGCTAACTACCCCCTTGAGGGGGAGGGACTCCTTTTAGTCGCCTCTTACGACAGGCAGGAATACCTCGGGCCTATTCTAACCCCCGAACCCGCAGGGGGAGTACTACTGGATTTGCTTATCATGTCAGGGTTTTCATGGAAGGTGTTGGATTTGCCTAACACCTTACAAGATCTGACAATGCTGGTATGGGCACGCTTCATACACTTGGATTAGCTCATATTGCTGACCATGAGGCTCCACACTAGATGACCCATAAGCGTAGGTAGCCATCGAGAATGTAGCTTGGACCAATGGAAACTTGTCAGCCGCCTTCTAGGCGAACAGCTGATCTAAAGATGCCCTGCGTCGTGAACAGAGGTTTGTAGGGATCGTGTAACGCTATAAGAGACATCACCTAGACTTTAATGGGACCTGTGGTAATAATCGAAGTCCTGTGACAGCTGTGGACTGCGTCAACGTTATTGCAGATGGCATCTCCGTATGCTTGAACTCTTCCCCAAATACGATGGCATCCCTCAGCAGGATAACTGTTCGTATTACAAGACCAAACGTGCTACAGTGGCTTGAGGAGCATGATTAGCTGCACTCACGATGTCTCAGACACCAAATTCGCCTGATCTGGACCCAACTGAACACATCTGGGCTGTTATGGGGGCCATCTCTGCGTCTCATACCATCAGTCCTATACGGGAATTGCGTGACCTCTGAGAAAAAAATGCAATCCTACTTATCTCCGGAAATCAATCAAGGACTTTTCGAATTCATGCCACTTAAAACCACTGCTATATTGCGTTCGGATGGTGAACCAACACGCCATTAAGCAGATTCACCCAGGTAGATTTTCCTGTGGGAATCATCACGGGCTTCATCTAGTTCAGGCTTACATTCTGGCTGCCTTGCCCCCGCCATATTGTTCCGTCCTACCGTACAAAGCAGGAGGCGCCAGGAGCTCAGTTTCATAAAATAATGGCAGACCAACATGTTCCAATGAATGATGACAAAAGGACAGCTACTACTCACTGATTTAAGTCCAGAAGACCACTAGTTAGAATTGGAAATTGCTTTTGTTTAAAAAAAATGGCTAAAGAGAGTGCTATCGAAGCAAACTGTTCAGGATGAATGATTTTTTCCAAAATAATGATGTAGACAGTTCTTAATGGACACAAAAGATATGGGTCAATCTCCCCAAACTGGGTTAGTAGCCCACAGCGAATAAGAAATGTTACTCTGCGATTGGGCCCAGACGATCTCACAATGTCGATTGACCGCCGGGTCATTCTCTACACTGTGGCGTTATTTGGATACGAAGTGGAGGGCATGGGATCAATAGACGGCTCTCCCGGTCCAGCCTCGGAGCCGCTACTTACCATGCAAGTAGCCCCTCAATTGGCATTGCAATTGCACCGCGCTCCTGTCCTCCCATCCAGGGAAAAGCTCTGGCAGTACCGGGAATCGAACCTGGATTTTCCACATGGTAGTCAGACACGGTGGCCACTCAGGCGGGCTCTAAAGAAGACTTACGTTTCACCACACTATTAACCAACACTTCTAATATTTGTAACTAAAGAAACTGGGCACTTTGATTATCACACGCGTGATTTTGGTGTCACTTTTAATTAATATATCATTATTACATGTTTACTCATTTTTGTATATTAGTGACCTTGCGGTACTGCAGCCGTTCTCGCTTCCCACGCCCGGGTTCCCGGGTTCGATTCCCGGCGGGGTCAGGGATTTTCTCTGCCTCGTGATGACTGGGTGTTGTGTGACGTCCTTAGGTTAGTTGGGTTTAAGTAGTTCTAAGTTCTAGGAGACTGATGACCATAGATGTTAAGTCCCATAGTGCTGAGAGCCATTTGGACCATTTGGTACTGCAGCAGTACTTAATCCATTTGAAAACCCATACACTAAATAAATAATTCAGTAAAAGATTTCCGTGACAACTGAATTCATTAGAACACCTTTTGTAGCTGATTAAATATCCATTTCGCGCTTAAATGAAGTCTCAATTCTTTATTAACTAAATTTTAGAAAACTTATCAAGAAACCTTTACTGAGTATTAGCGCTATTTAAGCTCTGACCTTTCGATAAAAATGTCACTAAATCAATACCAAGTTTAATGGAGGCCATTTCCTTTTGTGTGCGCGGGCTGTTTCAGTGACGTGCAGATCATTTTATACACTGTCACAGTATTATCGGGACAAACGGCAGTTTTGTGTGTTGTGATGAGTCTCATCGACGACTCTAAATGTTTGTCGTTGCGTTCGTTAAATGGTTATGAGCAAACAACACAACTGAATGGCGAAAAACTCGCGATATTCATGAAATAAAAGTAATGGCGCTATAGGATCGCAGTCAGGTTGTATGTCAATCTAATTATTTGATAACAGTAACTAAAAAAAAAATGTCCTGGAGACAGCACATTAAGGGCGTTGAAATATCGCTCAAAATGCATATTTGTGGAGGAGATTTAGATCACCAGAAAAGAAGACCACAGGTCGCAGATTAAGTAATAATGTTTTCGAACAACGCAACTTATACCGCTTCACAGGACAGAAAGGAAAGAGCTATCGTATGATTGACAACGTGTTACAAACAGCAAAACTCAGAACTGTAGCTATTATATAGACATCTAGGGAAAGATTTGCTAGACAGTTTCCACCACCCTGAGTGTACTAATTTTACTCTCTGACATCTTTGGTGAATTTAAAGTGGAATCAAACCGTAATTGATGCTGTCATCACGGCGGCAATCAAATCGGAGTTATGCGAGATGCTACAGCCTGAAAGGCCAGTTTCAATGTCGCACGGGTCTACACGCTCTGTTCGAGTAAGAGAACCATTTATTCTTGCTGAAGAAAAGAGATTCTGAATGAGAGAGACATGCGGAGTGGAGCCACTCGTTGTTTCCAGACGAGAGCGAATTCAGTGAATCCGCCATCTATAGCTGGTGGCACTTGATGAAACCCAGATCTGAACTGGGCTCTATAAAGGTATGCCGCCCACTGCTAGATACACTCCTGGAAATTGAAATAAGAACACCGTGAATTCATTGTCCCAGGAAGGGGAAACTTTATTGACACATTCCTGGGGTCAGATACATCACATGATCACACTGACAGAACCACAGGCACATAGACACAGGCAACAGAGCATGCACAATGTCGGCACTAGTACAGTGTATATCCACCTTTCGCAGCAATGCAGGCTGCTATTCTCCCATGGAGACGATCGTAGAGATGCTGGATGTAGTCCTGTGGAACGGCTTGCCATGCCATTTCCACCTGGCGCCTCAGTTGGACCAGCGTTCGTGCTGGACGTGCAGACCGCGTGAGACGACGCTTCATCCAGTCCCAAACATGCTCAATGGGGGACAGATCCGGAGATCCTGCTGGCCAGGGTAGTTGACTTACACCTTCTAGAGCACGTTGGGTGGCACGGGATACATGCGGACGTGCATTGTCCTGTTGGAACAGCAAGTTCCCTTGCCGGTCTAGGAATGGTAGAACGATGGGTTCGATGACGGTTTGGATGTACCGTGCACTATTCAGTGTCCCCTCGACGATCACCAGTGGTGTACGGCCAGTGTAGGAGATCGCTCCCCACACCATGATGCCGGGTGTTGGCCCTGTATGCCTCGGTCGTATGCAGTCCTGATTGTGGCGCTCACCTGCACGGCGCCAAACACGCATACGACCATCATTGGCACCAAGGCAGAAGCGACTCTCATCGCTGAAGACGACACGTCTCCATTCGTCCCTCCATTCACGCCTGTCGCGACACCACTGGAGGCGGGCTGCACGATGTTGGGGCGTGAGCGGAAGACGGCCTAACGGTGTGCGGGACCGTAGCCCAGCTTAATGAAGACGGTTGCGAATGGTCCTCGCCGATACCCCAGGAGCAACAGTGTCCCTAATTTGCTGGGAAGTGGCGGTGCGGTCCCCTACGGCACTGCGTAGGATCCTACGGTCTTGGCGTGCATCCGTGCGTCGCTGCGGTCCGGTCTCAGGTCGACGGGCACGTGCACCTTCCGCCAACCACTGGCGACAACATCGATGTACTGTGGAGACCTCACGCCCCACGTGTTGAGCAATTCGGCGGTACGTCCACCCGGCCTCCCGCATGCCCCATTATACGCCCTCGCTCAAAGTCCGTCAACTGCACATACGGTTCACGTCCACGCTGTCGCGGCATGCTACCAGTGTTAAAGACTGCGATGGAGCTCCGTATGCCACGGCAAACTGGCTGACACTGACAGCGGCGGTGCACAAATGCTGCGCAGCTAGCGCCATTAGACGGCCAACACTGCGGTTCCTGGTGTGTCCGCTGTGCCGTGCGTGTGATCATTGCTTGTACAGCCCTCTCGCAGTGTCCGGAGCAAGTATGGTGGGTCTGACACACCGGTGTCAATGCGTTCTTTTTTCCATTTCCAGGAGTGTAGATGTTGGTGGAATCATCTACGATTGCTTGACAATGAAAGATGTCAGAAAATTCAATTTATTAACAATTTACTTGCATCAGAAGATATCTGTTTATCCAAAGGAACTATTTTCAAATACGAGGCGTGTTTTTTTAAGTAAGTTCCGTTTTGCCCCACCGCGGCCGCAGCGCTGCGGTCGGCGTTCTCCGCATGCGCACTGGGTACCTACATCTGTTGTCTACGCACTGACGCCCTTGTTTATGTTGTGTGCTGAGTGTTTAAGATGCCTCCGATAATCGTGAGTCCCGCCGACTGTGAAGTACGGGCTGTTATGATTTCTTAGTGCTAAATGCCTAAAAGCGATCGATATTCATCGTGAGACCTGTGCGGAGAAAACATTATGAGTGATGGAATGGTAAGAAAGTGGGTGAGAGCATTTAAAGACGGCCGCACAAATGTGCACGATGAACAACGGAGTGGGCGTCCTTCGGTCGTTAATGAAAGTTTGGTGCAGAAGTGGACAATAAGGTGAGAGAAAACAGACGCTTTACGATTTCCTCCTTGCGGGATCACTTTCCTAGTGTTTCTCGTACAGTTTTGTATGGAATTGTGACCGAGCACTTGAATTACCGAAAATTGTGCGCAAGTTGGGTACCGAAAACATTGACGGATGTGCACAAAACCAAACGTTTAGACAGTGCATTGACTTTCCTTGAGCGGTACCACAACGACGGTGATGATTTCTTAAGCCAAATTGTTACTGATGATGAAACATGGGTGGCCTATGTCACACCAGAATCAAAGAAACAGTCCAAGGAATGGCGACATTCAGCCAGAAAAGTGAAGTTTAAGCCAATAATTTCTGCCTGGAAAATCATGTGCACAGTTTTTTGGGACAGAAATGGAGTACTGCTTGTGGAATTTCTGTCTCGTAATGAAACAATCAATGCAGCAGCTTACTGTAAGAGATTGCACAATCTGCGCCGTTCAATTCAGAACAAAAGACGTGGCAACTTGAGCAAGGGCATCGTTTTGCTGCAAGACAATGCCCGTCCGCATGTGGCGAATCAGACCAAAGATCTCATCACATCATTTCGATGGGAAACTCGAAATCATCCTCCGTGCAGCCCCGATCTTGTGCCCAGTGACTACCATCTGTTCCTGCACTTGAAGAAACACCTGGGCGATCAGCGTCTTCAAGACGATGACGAAGTCAACTGGTGATGCAGTGGTTAGCAAGTCAGGCGGCAGACTTCTATGAGGAGGGTATTCAAAACTAGTACAACGTTATGACAAGTGCCTCAATACTGACGGAAATTATGTAGGAAAGTAGATTAAGGTGCAGGCTTTCATGTAAAAATAAAATTATTGAGATACCTTAGCACGTCTTTCTTTAATTTCAAAACGGTACTTACTTAAAAACACGCCTCGTATATTGTTTGTACACATACAGAGGGACTGTTTTTAAACATCTTGTCGTACGTTAAGCGGCTGCAGGTAGACGAGAGCCATTCCTTGACCGCTAAACACGCCGGTAGCAATGATCAACGCTGCAGGAAAACCCGGGCCTCCATGTCACAGCGGTCAACGGCTCAACCGTTGCAATTGTCGGACGCCTAGTAGTCAGGCACACCCGTCCAGCTACGTGTTCCACACACCACTCTCTACCACACAGATTCAGAGGAAACACGTAGTCAACCAAAGATGATACGATGAGGGCCAGAACCGAGGGAAAGCTCGCACAAATGGCGCCAGTAGGATAGCGAGCTCCCTCACAGAAGCTGAGGGTGCGTAACGTTTTCTTGAGACCATTAACTGGAACGTCCCAACTACGAAGACACCACCATAACGTAGCACCACCTCCTCTGTACTCCACTGTCGGAATTACACATGATGACAGTTAGCTAAACTCAGACCCATGCTGTCGATTTCCACAGGATGCAACATGATTCAGCTCTCCATATCATTCGTTCGTCGTCCACTGACCTGTGGCATCACTGTTCACACCAACTCAAGAGCCTCTTAACACTTACTACAGAAATGTATAGCTCATGAGGAGCTGCTGCACCGCTGTATCCCAATCTTTTCAACTTCGTACGCGGTATTAGAATCAGAACTTAAGAGAGCTTTGGAGGACTTAACATCAAATAAGGCAGAAGGGGTGGATAAAATTCCACCAGAAATTATAAATCGTTGGTGGAAGTCGCAACAAAAGACTATTCACTTTGGTGAGTAGAATGTATGAGTCTGGCGACATACCGTCTGATTTTCGGAAAAATATCGTGCACACAATTCCAAAGACTGCAAGAGATGACAAGTGCGAGAATTATCGCTCAATCAGCTTAACAGCTCATGCATCCAAATTTCTTACAAGAATAATATACAGAGGAACGGAAAAGAAAACTGAGGATGTGTTAGATAAACATCAGTTTGGCTTTAGGGAAGGTAAAGGCAGCAGAGACGCAATTCTGACTCTGATGCAAAATCAAGACACGTCCATAGGATTTGTTGACCCGGAAAAAGCGTTCTACAAAATAAAATGGTGCAAGATGTCCGAAATTCTGAAAAAAATAGAGGTAAACTATAGGGAGAGACGGGTAATATATAATATGTACAAGGGCCAAGAGGGAATAATAAGAGTGCACGACCAACAACCAAGTGATCCGATTAAAATGATTGTAAGACAGGGGTGCAGTCTTTCCCCCTATTCTTCAATCTCTACTTCGAGGAAGCGACGATGGAAATAAAAGAAAGGTTCAGGTGAGAGAATAAAAGTCAAGGTGGAAGGATATCAATGATACAATTCGCTAATGACACTGCTATTTTGAGTGAAAGTGAAGAAAAATTACATGATCTGCTGAACGGAATGAACAGTCAAATGAGTACACAGTATGGTTTGAGAGTAAATCGGAGAAAGACGAAGGTAATGAGGTGTAGTAGAAATGAGGACAGAGAGAAACTTAACCTCAGGATTGATGGTCACGAAGTAGATGAAGTTAAGGAATTCTGCTACCTAGGCAGTAAAATAACCAATGACAGATGGAGCAAGGAGAACATCAAAAGCAGAGTAACAATGGCAGAAAGGACATTCCTGGCCAAGAGAAGTCTACTAGTATCAAACACAATAAGAAATTTCTGAAAACGTACGTTTGGACTACAACATTGCAAGGATGTGAAACGTGTTGGAAAACCAGAACAAAAGAGAAACAAAGCATTTGAAATATGGTGCAACTGACGAATGTTGAAAATTAGGTGGACAGATAAGGTAAGGAATGATGAAGTTCTGCGCAGAATCGGAGAGGAAAGGAATTTGTTTAAAACACTGACAAGTAGAAGGGACAGGATGATAAGACATCTGCTAAGACATGAGAAAATGACTTCCGTGGTACTAGACGCGCTGTAGAGGGCAATAACTGTAGAGGAAGATTGAGAATGGAAGATGTTGTGTCGATTCCCTAAGGTCTCGACACAATGAGTGGCTAGGTGCACGCGAAACTAACGCAGACGGGCGTAAATTCTGAAACAGGAGACTGGATGAAAAACTATAAAGAAAAGAAGAGTGATTTTAATATACTTAACTTTAATGTAGTCTTGTTCTTGTTGAAATACATCTCTTGCATAGTAGTAAGCGATTAGCACTGATACTATTGGCGCCTTGCTAGGTAGTAGCGATGGACTAGCTGAAGGCTATTTAATCTGATCTGTCTCTCGGCAAATGAGAGGAATACTTGGTAGGTCTAGTCGCAAGCTATGTCGTCCGTACAACTGGGGCGAGGTCAAGTCCGTGTCTTGTGACCTGCCATGTGGTGGCGCTAGGATTGCGAGTACACAGTGGCGACACGCGGGTCCGACATGTACTACAGGACCGCGGCCGATTTAAGGTACCACCTAGCAAGTGTGGTGTCTAGCGGTGACACCACATTCCTCCCCCGCAAATCGGCGAACGGTCGTGAGATAAGGCTTCCGCCCGCCGTGGGGAGGACCCCATGTTGACGTATGCGATGAGGTGGGGAGCCGAACAACAGGCGAGGCTGTGCCACCCGCACCCGGCCATTCGGTCCGAGGGGAGCTAGGAAACGCCTGCAAACCTAGTCCAGGGTGCACGTCAACATGAGGTGTATGCGCACGTAATGAGACAGAAGGGTCGACCTCCATGTGGTCGGAGCACCCGACGGGCGAAGACGACATCTGGTCCGGAGTGGGCAAGAGGTCCATGGCGGAGGACGGCTGGTCACGGGAAGCAAGCGGCGGCGCGTGACCCAGGGAGGCGCGAGGCGGCTGCAGCGAAGCGTCCGCTGCTGGCGGCGCCGGCGGCGGCTGCGGCGGCGCGACGCCATGAGGCAAAATGGAAGGCATCGTCGGTAACACCTGGGGATGAGGCGAGCCAGTAGATGGGTCCCCAAGGCGCTGACCGGACGGCTCCGTCGCTGAAAGCAGACGGGGAGCGGCAGAACCCAGGCGACGACAGAGGCGCAGCTGATTGAGATGCCGACGCACCTCACCAGAGGCCCCCAAAACCAAATACATCGCGCGGCCGAGGCAGCGAAGAATGCGCCCTGCGAGCCAACGCCGTGAACCGCGATAGTTGCGATAATAGACAACGTCGCCAGGAGCAAAAGCAGGAGTCTGCCGCTGCACAGGAACCTGATGTGGCGGATGCAACAAAGACATCAGAGTTCGATGAGGACGACCATGGAGCAATTCAGCCGGCGAGCGACCATCGCGGGGCTGAGAGCGATATGAGGACAAAAAGAGCAACAAAGCGTCCTCCCGAGAATGCGACTCTTTCAACTTCAACATCTGCGACTTGAAAGTCCGGACCAATCGTTCAGCGGCACCGTTTGACTGAGGCGAAAACGGCGCGGATGTCAGATGTTGAATACCATTGGCCTTGCAGAACGACTGAAATTCTGCGGACATGAATTGTGGGCCATTGTCGGAAACAATAGTCTGCGGAAGACCTTCAATGCAAAAGATAGCAGACAAGGCTTGGATTGTGGCAGAAGACGTCGTGGAAGACATCCGGACAACAAAAGGAAAATTACTGAAAGCATCGACCACAACCAACCATCGAGCATTCCAGAATGGACCAGCAAAATCGATGTGCAAGCGTTGCCAAGGGGAAGTGGCTTTCGGCCAAGCAAAGAATTTCCGCGGCGGTGCGGATTGTTGTTCGGCACACGCCACGCAAGAGGAGCACATATTCGTAATCGCAGCATCGATGCCGAACCAAGTACAGTGCTGTCGAGCAAGTTGTTTCGTTCGCACTATACCCCAATGTCCTTGGTGAAGAAGCTGTAAGACAGAGGACTGTAACGAACGTGGGACCACGACTCGGGATTGATCATTATCGGAACGCAACAACAAAACACCACGTCGGACAAAAAGTCTCTCCTTGTGAGCAAAAAAACGGCGAACCAAAGGATCCTCGATCCGTGACTTTGACAAGGGCCATTGCGTAGCAACAAAACGCAAAACGGGAGCAAGGACAGGGTCAGCAGCTGTGGCTGTAGCTACACGACGAAAATCAATCGGAAACGATGCGACCACGTCATCGGCTTCCGAATCAATGAACATGCAAGCAAGTTCGGAAGAATCGAATGCATTATCCTCAGCAACAGGCAAACGGGACAACGCATCAGCGTTGCCGTGCTTAGCAGTGGACCGATACAAGATATCGTAGCGGTACTGCGAGAGAAAAAGTGACCAGCGAATGAATTTCTGCGCCGTACGTGGAGGTACAGGCTTGTTCGGATGAAAAAGCGATGTCAAAGGCTTGTGGTCCGTGATGATGGTAAAGTGACGACCATACAAGAAATCGTGAAACTTTGTTACACCAAACACAAGAGCCAAAGCTTCTTTCTCTATTTGTGAATAATTTCTTTGCGCAGATGAGAGCAATTTGGACGCAAAGGCAATAGGGCGATCATGCGAGCCATCCTTGTGCGCAAGCACAGCACCGATCCCGAAATCCGAGGCATCTACCATCAACAAAAGGGGTTTTCTGGGATCGAATGGCGTAAGGCAAGTAGTTGAAAGTAACGCCGATTTCAACTGGCGAAAGGCGCGTTCGCATTCCGTCGTCCAGACGAACGGAACACCTTTACGGCGTAAGCGATGAAGCGGAGCTGAAATGGAAGAAGCATTGCGCACAAATCGATGATAATAATTTACCTTACCCAGCACACTCTGTAGCTGTTTTAAGTTCTGCGGTGACGGCAAGTCCTGAATGGCACGAAGGTGCTCTGGACTCGGATGTATACCGTGGGCATTTATGACATGCCCCAGGTACGGTAAGTCACGAGCAAAAAACACACATTTGTCCTTCCTCAAGCGAAGACCATTCTGACGCAATACCTGAAATAATGTTCGGAGATTTTGCAAATGTTCTGCTTCTGTCTTTCCTGAGATCACAATATCGTCCAGATAGTTCGCAGCCGTAGGGACCGACGCACAAATAGTTTGTAAATATTGCTGAAATAAAGCAGGGGCGGATGCACACCCGAATGGCAGTCTTTTGAAGCGATACAAGCCAAGATGCGTGTTAACCACTAAGACGCGCTGGGATTCTTCGTCCACAGGTATCTGCAAGTACGCATCTGCTAGGTCCAATTTTGAAAAATATTTTCCCGGGCACAGTTTGTCAAAAAGATCTTCCGGGCGGGGCAAAGGAAAAGTAGCAGTCACAAGTTGTGGATTCACAGTTGCCTTGAAGTCCACACAAAGTCTCAATTTTCCGGAAGGTTTTGGCAAAATGACTAAGGGTGAGGCCCAGAGAGAAGCCTGCACTCGTTCAATGACACCTTGAGATTCTAATTCGGCCAATGTTCGTGCGACCTCATCACGCAATGCGTGGGGAACATTGCGCGCTCTGAAAAATTTCGGTTGCGCGTTGTCTTTCAGTTCCAAATGCGCTTCATAGTTCTGAGCGCAACCAAGGCCCGGTGCAAAAATGTCTGCAAATTCTTCACAAAGACTAGAAACACTGGCGGAAGGCACAGTCTGATTCACTGATAGGACCTGATTTACTATAGACAAATTAAACAATGGAAACAAATCTAATCCAAACAAGTTCACTGCACTAGAGGAACGAAGAACATAAAATGACACAAGTTTCGTCTGTCCCTTGTATGTTGCAATAAGGCTGCACTGTCCTAACACAGGTATATGCTGTCCTGAGTAACTAGTTAACGTAACATTTGCGGCACGCAATGGCGGGGCGCCCAGTTGTTTGTACGTGTCGTGATTGAGCAATGAAACTGCAGCTCCGGTATCGAGCTGGAATGGGATCACTTTGCCTTCAAAGTCTAAGTCCACAAAAAGTTTATTGTCTTGTTGACGACAAGAGCGACCGTCTCGTGCAAATTGAACTGATACAGGTCCAGAAGCACTTGCAACTTTACGGGATTTCCGGCGACGTCGACGCACTCTTTGGGTGGGACGAACACAGTCACTGTTAGCTAAAGTGTCACTGGACGGGTGGGAATGAACTACATTAATGTCCATGGGCGAAGGTCCACGAGCCTTATTGTCCTGGGTGCGATTCCGGCGCGAAGCAAAGGGCCTGGAATTTGTGTGATTGTCTGATCTTAACTGTTTCTGGCAAACACTTTGTACATGTCCTTTCTTGTGACAGTAAAAGCAAATAGCTTGGCGTGACGGGCAATTGTCACGCGAATGTCTAGTGGCACACCGCGGGCAAGATTTCACTGCATTTGCTTGCTTACGCGGCGCACGTGGTTGCAAGCCAGGCGGCCGCAGCGAAGTCGGGCGCGAGGGCCGCTTAGCGTCCCGTGCAGCGGGCCCGGCGGGCCGATTAATGTGACACACTGCTGGCGAAGTTTCAAATGATGCCTGAGCAAAGTCAAGTGTATCTTGCCTGTCCAATATGTCTATCACTTGTTGCAGGGAGGGATTAACGAGTGTCAAAATCTGTTCCCTTATGCGAACATCAGAAACGTTCTGTGCAATTGCATCACGCACCATAGTATCTGAATATGGGAGGCCACATTCACAGGCAAACGCGCAGTCTCTAGTAAGGCCTTGCAAAGTTGCTACCCACTCCCTGTTAGTCTGACCGGCGGTACGTTTTGTACGAAAAAACGTATACCGTTTTGCAACAACATTAACTGTTTCTTTGAAATAGGCATCTAAAGCCGACAAAATTTCCTCGTAGGTCAGAGTTGCTACGTCGCGTCGGGGAAACAATTTCACTATCACACGGTAGGTAGACACACCGACACAAGAAAGCAAAAACGGCTGCCGCTCTTTACCTTGAATTCCATAAGCAGTGAGGTGGAAGTTGAACTGATCGGCCCACTCAGTCCAGCTTTCGGTTGTGGCCTCGAAGGGCCTAAATGGCGGTGCGACAGCGTTGTGTGGCTGCGGTAGCGAAGAAGCGGCTGCCGCCGCATCGGTTTGCAGCGCACGTTGACCCTGGACGAGCTGTCCAAGGGCTTCCAATAACGCCTGCGTCTGCTGATTCTGCAAGCGAAAAAATTCGGACAGTACATCTGGAGAATGCGGCGAAGCCATGACTCAAGCAAATTAGAGCAAGTATAACACAAAGACTGCAACGTGGGCGCGGCACCACACCTCGTCGCCAAAATATTGTTGTGTCGATTCCCTAAGGTCTCGACACAATGAGTGGCTAGGTGCACGCGAAACTAACGCAGACGGGCGTAAATTCTGAAACAGGAGACTGGATGAAAAACTATAAAGAAAAGAAGAGTGATTTTAATATACTTAACTTTAATGTAGTCTTGTTCTTGTTGAAATACATCTCTTGCATAGTAGTAAGCGATTAGCACTGATACTATTGGCGCCTTGCTAGGTAGTAGCGATGGACTAGCTGAAGGCTATTTAATCTGATCTGTCTCTCGGCAAATGAGAGGAATACTTGGTAGGTCTAGTCGCAAGCTATGTCGTCCGTACAACTGGGGCGAGGTCAAGTCCGTGTCTTGTGACCTGCCATGTGGTGGCGCTAGGATTGCGAGTACACAGTGGCGACACGCGGGTCCGACATGTACTACAGGACCGCGGCCGATTTAAGTTACCACCTAGCAAGTGTGGTGTCTAGCGGTGACACCACAGAAGACACCTAACAAGTAATTGAGGACGTAGCTTGGAAGTGCTACTCTTGAGATAAAGAGGTTGGCACAGGAGAGAAATTCGTGGCTGGCCGCATCAAACCAGTCAGGAGACCGATGACCAAAAAAAAAAAATGATTTTTTACAACCACCAACCATGTGAGGTGCCGGGGCTAGCAGTGTATTTAACAGTAAATTCTTCTAGAATCTTCATATGGAAATGATGCTTTAAGCCCCCCTTTTCTAACTCCGACTTTTGCTACTGCACATGGATTAAGAAGAAACGCGAACTGACTGTAATCGACCCTGCAAGTGGAGTAGAAAAGAGTTTAGCACCTACAATAATTTAATTAGACAAAGGAAGAAATGAAGGGTTGCTCTACCCATCAACAGAATGAAAGTTCTGCCCAAAATAACAATTTTATTTACTATGACTACACTCAAAATAATAAACAAAACACATGAAACATTTACAATATGTCAAATTGGATATTCAAATAAATGCTGTGAAGGTGAAGTTGTCCATAAACTAGATTGTGACATTTATGGCCAAGTGGTATGCGGAGCCAATTCCTTGCAACTCAAATCTTAAGAGAAACACCCAGCCAACCCAACATTAATTGCTGCCACAGTAGTGCAAACTCAATGAACACCCAAGACAGAACCACGTTAGAAAAGATGGGAACAGGCGCGCTCTGCTGAGCTCTGATTGTCACATAGCTAAATTCCCTAATATGCCGGTGCTGCAGACATACATTACTAAGCTGTCTTCCTAAATGCAAGGACACGATCTGGAATACCGGAGGCGATGGCTGGTTGCTTCGACGTCCCGTCGTGGTGATGATAATGTCGCGAGCATAGCCCCAAACAAACTATCCTGGTCTGGTTGTTGCAGACTAAAGACTTCCTAGCAACACAAAAGCGCCTCTGAGGGAGACGAAGAAGGCTCGCTACACAATCACTGACGGTACAGTGATTGAATTTAACAAGCGAAGTCACACAGTAACTCCGATACAGTCAATTTTAGCCAAAACTGTTCAAGACGGACAACATAGGCCCCTTGTACACAGAACGCGCAATTGCCAACTGTACTCGGAAAGTTACATTGAAGTCGAAACTTCAGCAACTTCGTCAAACAGTTACAATTAAATGAAAGTATATTAGACAGCCAACGGAAGGCAGGCTGTCCAGAGCAGCGAGAGCTCAGTCTTGTAACCTACTCCGACCGAAAGGCGAGAGCCGACTCCTTCAAGAGCACACGTACAGGCCGAACATAGAACATTACCGCCCCCATGACCGTGGCCATGGTTAAACGTGCCAATCAGCATCTCGAAAACCGACGGAAAATTCCACTCTATTGCCGAAGCACTACTATTCCTCCAACGGAGATACTTGGCGCCAATTTCTGCACCGATTTTGCTACGTCACGGAGCTATCCCCTGACAAGCCAACCACAGTTATGATTTTGCAGAAAACGCGGGAATTTGCCCGCCAAGACTGCCTGGGAACACAAGTCATTCCCACGCCTCGCTGGTAGCTCGCCAGAAAGTGTTTTCACTAAGTTTCTGCGAAGTAACGGACACTCTAGCCCAGCAGCTCCGTCAGGCCCCTGTGGGCGTGTCGCCCCCGCTCTTATGACAATGTCGGCATCTGGAAAGCATCCACTCGACTCCCTCACACCCATCGGCATAACCCTTTCAAGATCAGCAAAACCCGCCTGTCACCGGACCACCCGGGTGACGAGAGACGTTGCGTGGGAAGTCCACATGTGAAGCAATAGCAAATTTTCACCACATGGAATTAGAGAGGGAAATATTCATATCTTCTGAGTTCTCAATACTAGCCTTGTAATGACAATACTCAGCCATACTTCCTCAAATAGAATTACTCAGAGCAAGATCTAAATATGAGAGGGGGCAAGTCACTGTGTGCATCTAAAGGCATGCCACCTCTCAACCAGAATACTCAATGGTCCCTGTCTGACAGTGCACGAAGTCTTCCTGGTCTTGGTCTACATGTGGGTTTCCAGTTCACAGTCTCATCACCAACAGCTGAATTGGGCAGTTTTAGAAGGGTTGAAATGTCCCTGATGGATCTGTTACTCAGGTGACATCCAGTGAGTTGTTCACATTCGAAGTGACTGAGCTCTTCTGGCCGACCCAGCTGCTGTTAGCGCTTCTCCACTGGCAACGCAATATTCCCCGCCACCTTTTATACTGGCCGGTCTGCCTCCAGTGATGTCTAGTGGTCAATTCCGCATTGCATAGAGGTGCTGGATGCTTCCGACCAGGTGGTGTATGTTGCCCACCCTCACAGCCTCACTTCCGCCAGTTCCTCCCTGCTACTTTCCTGCGCTGCTCGGCCCCGTAGTTCCCGCGTTCCGCGCAGTCGCGACCGCTGCGCCCCTGTGGGACGGCGAGTGGTCCCCGCAGCAGGGGACGGCGCAGTCTGGTCAGTGCCGCAAATTAGCCGGCCGCCATCCGCCGGCCGGCGGCCACTGGCCGCGGGGGACGCGGCGCCAGCAAATGAGCGGAAACGTAATTTAGCGGGCCGCGCCGCACCGGGCCAGCGCCGCGTTTTTCCGGCCGTCTTAATAACGGAGCCCTCCGCCTGATAAACGGAGCCAGCCGGGGCCGGCAAGCCGACGTCGCTTTTTGCAGTGCGGCGCAGACGCAGCCGTGCCGGCAGCAGCGGGCGACGCGACCGCCGCTCTTCCTTGGCCGCTCCGCACGGCTCTCTTAACTCACAGACTCCCAAGAAACACCGCCTTACCAGCCGACGTGTGTTCACTTCGCTCGCACAGTGGCAGAGTGTACTTGCCGTTATTTAGGGAGGGCGTCACACAGCCTACAGTTATTATCAGATAACATAAATAATGTTTTACCCCGAAACAAAGAGAACGATAAGACGAACGTATTAAACTCACCTGAATTTGGACATTATGAATGACCCACGGAATCAGCAACTATGATACATATTAGGTACGAGACATATTATGTACGATGGAAGATCGGAAAATAAAGCACAATAATTTTTTAACCAAAAGCTTTAATAGGTAACAAAACAAAATAGTGAACTTACTTCTTTTACCTACATTTCTACATAGTCACCAACGTTTGTTGTTATTGTCTTCAGTCCTGAGACTGGTTTGATGTAGCTCTCCATGCTATCCTGTCCTGTGCAACCTTTTTCATCTCCCAGTACCTACTGCAGCCTACATCCTTCTGAATCTGCTTAGTCTATTCATCTCTTGGTCTCCCTCAATGATTTTTACCCTCCACGCTGCCCTCCAATGCTCAATTTGTGATCCCTTGATGCCTCAGAACATATCCTACTAACCGGCCCGTTCTTTTTGTCAAGTTGTGCCACAAACTCCTCTTCTCCCCAATTCTATTCAATACTTCATCATTAGTTATGTGATCTACCCATCTAATCTTCAGCATTCTTCTGTAGCACCACATTTCGAAAGCTTCTATTCTCTTCTTGTCCAAACTATTTATCGTCCATGTTTCACTTCCATACATGGCTACACTCCATACAAATAATTTCAGAAACGACTTCCTGACACTTAAATCTATACTCGATGTTAACAAATTTCTCTTCTTCAGAAACGCTTTCCTTGCCATTGCCAGTCTACATTTTATATCTTCTCTACTTCGACCATCATCAGTTATTTTGCTCCCCAAATAGCAAACCTCATTTACTAATCTAATTCCCTCAGCATCACCCGACTTAATTCGACTACATTCCATTATCCTCGTTTTGCTTTTGTTGATGTTCATCTTATATCCTCCTTTCAAGACTCTGTCCATTCCGTTCAACTGCTCTTCCAAGTCCTTTGCTGTCTCTGATAGAATTACAATGTCATCGGCGAACTTCAAAGTTTTTATTTGTTCTCCATGGATTTTAATACCTACTCCGAACGTGGTATCGGTATCAAATGCCTTGATCGCAGAATTGAATTAGGTCGAAATACCAGGTAATCAAAAAGTTAGTATAAATTTGATAACTTAATAAAGCATGGAATAATGTAGACAGAGAGGTAAAAATTGACACACATGCTTGGAATGACATGGGGTTTTATCAGAACAAAAAAAAAAAAACAATGTTCACAAAATGTCCGACAGATCTCTTGCGCGCGTCGTTTGGTGATGGTCGTGTGCTCAGCCGCCACTTTCGTCATGCTTGGCCTCCCAGGTCCCCAGACCTCAGTCTGTGCGATTATTGGCTTTGGGGTTACCTGAAGTCGCAAGTGTATCGTGATCGACCGACATCTCTAGGGATGCTGAAAGACAACATCCGACGCCAATGCCTCACCATAACTCCGGACATGCTTTATAGTGCTGTTCACAACATTATTCCTCGACTACAGCTATTGTTGACGAATGATGGTGGATATAATGAGCATTTGCTGTAAAGAACATCATCTTTGCTTTATCTTACTTTGCTATGCTAATTATTGCTATTCTGATCAGATAAAGCGCCAACTGTCGGCAATTTTTTTGAACTTTCGTATTTTTTTGGTTCTAATACAACTCCGTGTCATTCCATGCACGTGTGTCGGCCAGGAATTTCTTCATAGCATCAAACAGATAAAAGACCGACGGTTAAAGTTCGGACTGCATGGTGGATGCTGGAGCACCTCCAATCTAATTCGCCAGTTTTCTTACCAACAGGAGCAGCAACATGGGGGCGAGCATTGCCATGAAGAAGTTCTACACCGTCAACATTAATGTTATGGTATTTGTCACAAAGCGCACGACGCAACGTAACCAAAGTTTTGATGAAGGCTGCAGCGTTCACAGTGCTCCCACGCTCAGCGAAGGCCACCGGTAACACACCATGCAAATCCAAGATACTGTGGCAAGCATTTTCCTAGCAGACTGAATCACTCTGAATTTTCTTCCTCCTGGGAAACCAGCATGTTTCCACTCTATAGAGACCTATTCGGTTTCGGGCGTGTAGTGGTACCCCCCCCCCCAACTCATCATCAGTGACGATTCCTTTCAAACAGTCATGCCCTTTTGCGGCGTAACGCGTTAAGTGATTCAAGCTTGTCACCATTCGCTGACCCTTGTAGTTGTCTGCCAAGTTCTTAAGCGCCCACCGTGAACTAACTTTTCGAAATTTCAGCACGTTATGGACAACATTGTACACCACGCCATAGAAAATGTTCTCCATTCGCAATTGCACACGCCGGTCATTCAAAATTGCCTAAATGGCTCGCACATTCTGCGGAGTTGCAGCTGTTACCGGCTGCACGGAGCGTGCTGAATCACTGAGGTTCACACGATCCTTTTGGAAGAACGCACACCAGTTGGAGAGATTGCTGCGTTCCATACAGTCGTTCCCCTATGCGCCACATACAGCGCTGTGAATTTCACTCGGTTTATACTCTTTGCCCGACAAATATCGAACTAGAGCTAGGGCTGCACGTGATAACAAAGTACTCTCTGTAGCACAAACTTTATGTCTTCGTGAAATTTCGACATTCCAGCTGCAATACCAGAGGAGAAAAATATTATTGTTCGTTACTTTCAGTTCCTTTCTCGTAAATTGAAAGCGGAAAGGGGAGAAAGGAAAGGAAACGAACTAATGATACCGGCGGCATCGGGACTGTATGCGGAATCAGCGGTTACAAGTGAAAATGTGTGCTGGGGAAGGACTCGAACCCATGATCCCTGCTTACTAGGTAGCTGTGTTGAGCACTGCGCCATCCGGACCCATTGTTCATCGCAAATACGTGGACTACCTCGACACACTCCGCGGCCGACCCACATTCTCACCTATCGCCATTCCGCAGTTCCCATCCTTGTCCTCCATGCTAGCTAATTTCAAACCCCCCCTGGAGGTCGAACGTAATGGCCATCCTCACTGAAGGTTGAGGATTCATTGCCCATCGCCGGCCGCTGTGGCCGAGCGGTTCTAGGCGCTTCAGTCCGGAAATGCGCTGCTGCTGTCGCAGGTTCGAATCCCGCCTCGGGCATGGATGTGTGTGATGTCCTTACGTTAGTTAGGTTTAACTAGTTCTAAGTTACAGGTGACTGATGACCTCAGATGTTAAGTCCCATAGTGCTTGGAGCCATTTGAACCATTTTTATTCATTACTATCGACGTTAATGAATTGTATGAATGCGTGGTGTACGTATGTTCTTTCGGACATGTCCGAATGGAGAGTGTCTTGAAAACAGATATAAGACAAACCAGTGTAATGTAAAAAGCGTTAATCAGTAAAGCTCGATTCTTTAAAGTGTCGAACTACAATGTTTAAAAGCGCTTCAATCATCTGATTACTTTACAAATAGATTAATGTGTTAAATATTTGGCTTTAACATGTAAGGGTGAAAAAAGTTATGAATATTTTGAAGTTATACTTAAAGTTTGTGGAAGTAATTAAGTGCTCTTATTATGCAACACTGGATGCATAATGTAGTTTGAGGCCCGTTCTAAGCAAAATCTAGCTTTTTACGCATCTGCATGGTTGTGAAGTCCCATTCTCTGAACTATGTACCGTACAATGACATAACTGTCAGATGCTTTCAGCGATGCACAGGGTAATTCTTACTAACGTTTAAAAAACCCAGAAGCCACATAGATGACGCCGAGACAAGTAATTTAATGTAAACACATTGGGCCGCAAGTGTCGGGAAATACCCCAAAAGAGGAAAATGTGACGTGACCAGACCACGTACCTCGCCACACGTGCATCGGTTGGACTTTTCGATCCTACCCCCGCCGACAGGGAGTAGTGCTACATATCGCTCCGCTAGGCTACTCTTCTACTATTTTCTCGAACACCTTTTGTGACGTGCTCTGTTGTAAACACAGAAATTACAAAATTATTGTCCTTGCTGCCACCAAGCAAAAGCAGTTCTTATTTTGCGTTTCTTTCATTTTGTCCCTTCTGTTTTTGTTTACAGACTTCATTTACTAAAGAAACTATAGGTCATTTACTGGTAGCGACGCAAGTTGGAAGCTTATTCTCCTGTAATTGCGACACAATTCGCTAGGTTTCTGTTACTTTATAGCTCACAAGAAACCAGTGGAGACAGGGAAACTCGCAAATAAAACAGTAAATATTACTTTAATGTAAAGACTTAATTGTCTAACACAATGCAAAATATCATTGCCTGTCACACACAAGAATCCTGAAACCCACGCGCTGGAGTTGTGCACAGAGGGTCAGAGCCACAAAGACGTGAGCACTTGACTCTACTACGATGATCAGGCTGCACGTCCAGCAGGGTACGTCCTCTAGTGACTTAACATGTTCAACATTTGCCATCCTCTTTTCAGTTATTTTCCGACATTTGCGGCCCAATGTGTCTTATATGAAATTACTTTATTCAACGTCATCTTCGACACTTCTGGGGTATTTAAAAGTAAATATGAATTACACTGTACGTAGATACTCTCTGCTACGAGCTGAGTCACTGCTGCAAGACTGCAACCTGCAACACACTCGCATCCTGCGGGTGGCCGCAATTCAGCCATTGCCTGCCCCAAAGGCACAAGCGTATGCAAGCTAAACACCGATCTGCTCTCGTCTCATAGTTGATAAACTGTTCCGGACAATAACAGCTATAACAAACGACACGCCGACTTCTTGTCGTAAGAGTCTCTGGCAACCGCCTCGAGAGATGCCAGCTATGCTGCCAGTAGAACGCGCTTCCACGACCTTGGCGCTGTGATCACAAGCACTATCTTCCTAGATAATATCACGCACTCGCCAGCAGCTCGCTCCGTATCTGTGCGCAGCAACAGTTTTTATACAGGCGCCCAACTATGGAATGGCCCTGTACAAACACCCGATAGGCAAATAACGTGGAAACCTCACCTACTCCCCATCCAACATAAAGCCCACAACAGACTAAAATTACTAAAACTACTAACGGAACAAACTTTGGGATTCCACCCTTCCAGTGTCCTCCGCATCTACAAAACCCTGAGCCGATCCATCCTCTGCTATGCAAATGTTTAACGTATCCCCGCCCCACCAAAGCTATGTAAGTCCCTCCAAATTCTCAGAAGCCATGAACTTCGCCTCACTTTCCATATCCGTTTACCTTCCACCACATGGATCATCTACCATCTCATCACAATCCCATTTCTACTAACTCACATCGAACACCTCCGCATCTCCTATATTATCCGCAAACTAGATTCCAATAACCCCGTTGTCTCCCCTCTGATCACCAACCCTGCCATCCTGTCGCTCCATCGCAAACACATCCCTCCGTCCCTACAATTACACATCATATCCTGTCCCAACGCAACTTCAACCACCTTCCTTTCCCAGACAATGCGACCCACCATGATACTTATCTCCCTTGCAAAATTTAACTCCTCGCCAACTATTCCACGCCACATCATGTTTCCTCTTTCCTTTATCTTCTCCATCCACCCCCGTCCCAGTCCTCTTGTAACCACCACCCTACCCACACACCAAACTACTCCCCAATGTCTATCTTTCCCACTGTCTATATTCAAACGACCCACCTCAACACTACCTACACTGAAACGCCAAAGAGACTTGTATAGGCATGAGTATTCAAATACAGAGATATGTAAACGGGCAGAATACAGCGCTGCATTCGGCAACGCCTATATAAGACAACAAATGCCTGGCGCAGCTATTAGATGGGTTACTGCTACTACAATGGCAGGTTATCAAGATGTAAGTGAATTCGAACGTGGTGTTGTAGTCGGCGCACGAGCTATGGGACACAGCATCTCCAAGGTAGCGATGAAGTGGGGATTTTTCCGCACGACCATTTCATGAGTGTACCGTAGATAATAGGAATCCGGTAAAACATCAAATATCCGATATCGCTGCGGCCGGAAACAGAGCCTGCAAGAACGTGACCAACGACGACTGAAGAGAATCGTTCAGCGTGACAGAAGTGCAACCCTTCCACAAATTGCTGCAGGTTTCAATGCTGGGCCATCAACAATTGTCAGCATTCGAAACATTCAACGAAACATCAGCGTTATGGGCTTTCTGAGTCGAAGGCCCACACGTGTACTCTTGATAACTATACGACACAAAACTTTACGCCTCGCCTGACATTGGGCTATTGACGACTGGAAAGATATTGTCTGGTAAGAATTTGTATCGAGCGGATGGACGTATACGGGTATGGAGACAGCTTCATGAATCCATGGATCTTGCATGTTAGCATAGCACTGTTCAAGCTGGCGGAGGCTCTGTAATGGTGTGGGGCGTGTACAGTTGGAGTGAAATGAGACCAGTGACACCTCTAGATATGAGTCTGTCAGGTGACACCTACGTAAGCATCTTGTATGATCACCTGCATTAATTCGTGTCCATTGTACATTCCGAAGGACTTGGGCAATTCCAGCAGGACAATGCGACACCCCATATGTCCAGAATTGCTACAGAGTGACTCCAGGTACACTCTTCTGAATTTAAACACTTCCGATGACCACCAAACTCCCCATACATTAACATTATTCAGCTTACCTGGGACGCTTTGCAACTAGCTGTTCACAAGAGATCTCCACCATGTTGTACTCTTACCGATTTATGGACAGCCCTGAAGAATTCATGGTGTCAATCCCATCCAGGACTACTTCAGACATTAGTCGAGTCCACGCGAAGTCGTGCTGCGGCACTTCTGCACTCGTGGGGTCCCTAAACCATGTTAGGCAGGTGTACCATTTTCTTTGGCTCTTCAGCGCATCATCCCCGTAGCTTTCCTGCCATACAGACCACACCCCTCGACCCTATTGAACATATTCTCTCCTCTCATAATACTTCTCACCCAGAGGAGGTCCTTTAGATTTTAAATACAACTTAACTGCTTTAGTGTTTTTTTCATAGAAGAATATCACCAGGTTGCAATTATGTGCTTTAAATTGTATATATTTTTCGTCCATTTGGCAGTCCGCTTTTAATCTTTTTCATTTAAAAACACTTTTAAAAAAGTTCTTGGCTGAAAAGCGCAATATTGTTCCGCTGACAATCCACCACCCGCCCACACAGGGCGCGGAGGCATGAAATAACAATCAAGAAAAAATATGAAACGGCAATTCGGTGTTAGCTATCGAACCAGTTAGTTCTTTGAATTCTTTGGTCCATGCACCGACTATATTAGTGGTTCATGAAACAGAGCTCTTACTAAGGTACCTTCGTCGAACTGTTATCGTACTGTATGTAAATTCTAATCCCTACCGAGCTTAGACAGTGACTTTACTTCCCCAAACTTTGGTCTTAGGTCAACAAAGAGGCCTCCCTTTCCAGAGAATACGAGTAATTGTGTTATTAACTCTACACGTTTCAGAGTGAACGTGAACCTTTTTGTTACTCACTTCGGCCTTCGACCATTTAATCATTATTTGCCTTCCTAGTTGAATCTCAACCTGCCCAACGATCTTTCATTTGTATATAACATAAGACTCCACGGAGGAGACTTATTTTCTGGAATACTTAATAAGTCTGTCCTACAGTGTTTACTGGCAGTGTATTCTTTGCGCCTCCATCGGCTCCGAACGTACCACTAACTGCATTAAGAAAAAACTATAGTAAAGAAATAATATATCTAAACGACGAGCCTGATGCTGAAGTTTTACTGCGTGAACAGTGAAAATGTAGTGAACTATTAACTTTTTACCTTGTGTCATTTTTTCCCACGCCCGGGTTCCCGGGTTCGATTCCCGGCGGGGTCAGGGATTTACTCTGCCTCGTCATCACTGGGTGTTGTGTGATGTCCTTAGGTTAGTTAGGTTTAAGTAGTTCTAAGTTCTAGGGGACTTATGACCATCGATGTTAAGTCCCATAGTGCTCAGTGCCATTTGAACCATTGTGTCATTTTGTGGATGTGTCAGCGACGTACAGTTCCGCAGTGGTTTGAAATTCCGTGTAAAGTTTGTTGTAAGTCGCTAAGTATTGTCATTCTGGAATACTCGATGAATGTAGTCCAGCTATTTGGGTGCTGTCAATTATGGTACCTCAAGGCAAACACAAAGTTTCTGTTATCCTCGTCTTATTGTTATACTTCTAACTTAAGCTTATACATCTTAGAAGATAAATTATCACACCACCTTAAATTTTTAATTTCGATCAATAATTACTCGAAATACTCAAAATCAAAGTGTTGTTGCCCCTGGGAGCCGTTAGATAGGTAGCCTTCAACTGTTACTAAGTTCCAGAAAAGCGGTTTAGAAACATATATGTGAAGAATGACCCACTGTTGTATGGTCACACGATTGCTGAACAGTCACTGGAAGCAGCCACAGCCATTAAATTAGGAGTACGCGTACAAAGTCATAGAAAGTGCCGTACTCCGGGAATGAGCGTACGGCAGCAGATGCAGGAATTATGCCTCACCTTTCTAGGCAAGATCATCGTGGACATGGTCAATTGTTGCCTTCCCCCGACATGTTATGAACTGTGTAACCATGGCGTGTGGTGGATAGTGGTGAGTACTTCTGCAGTGTAGTGGATGATGGGTGGGGGATGGTGAAACACGGTGCCGGCACATAGCCTACTCCTCTAGAATAGAACAAACGCATAGACACTGCAGACAGGTTTGAGATTTAATCCAGGACATTCGGGCAAAGACTGGCGATCAGGAACTTTACGCCACCGTCTCTCCTCCTCTTGCCGTTCAAAGTACTGGCAATGAGTGCTTTCCACGAGCATCATTCGAACGTGCTAACTTCCGAGCCGAGCGACACCACACAGGCGTGCATCAGCTACCTCGGCTGCTGAGACGAGTATGAATAGGAACAATTTAAGTGCTACGACTGCATAGGACAAACCGCAGAAAACTTGTGGAGAATAAGGAATATCAACAGCCACACTTTTATAAAATATATTTAATACAGGATTACTTTGGACACTACATTACTGTCATCTTCAGGTCCCTGTACATCAGAACTCACAAGACATGTATTACAAGTAATGCACAAATGTTGACGATACTGTAATCAAAAGCAACGTACGAAGCCTGAAAAGGGAATACTACAGCTACAGTACTGAGGCAAAACATGTATCATAAGAGTGTTATTTATTATTTTTTTATTACTGAGGTGAATTATGTGGTAAAATATCACGTCTGTAACGTGGCGTTGTATCATTAGAAGTTTGGAGTCTAGTTATTGAATGGGGAGAAAGTGCCTGACAAAGAAAAATGTAAACCACACAATCATAGAGGACAAACATGGCTGCCATCTGTGGTTCAAAGACGGGAATACAACGGTAATAACAGTGATACTATGACAGTATACTATAGGGCAGTTAATTAAAGAACTGTATATAACAAAATAATGGTAACTGCTGTGTTAGGTAGTCGTAAAGTAAACAACACTGACTAATGAGATACAACCGTAAAGTCGTCAGACTCAAAATGCTATACAGGGTGATTCAGGTGCCCCTAACTAAGGGTTTTATGCAACCCGCAATGCCTTTAAAAACCACTCACGAGATTTTCATATTCTCTCTCTTGCTATGAGCATACTATTAGTCCTACAAAAAAAAGTTAACAGGACCTTTTTGCAAGAAATTCAGTGTATTTAAATTCTGTAGAGAGACATGTTTTCGCTGGAGATCACAGCATGTTATTCTCGAAAAACCGGTTTCAGGGGCACTTTTGCTATTCTTCTTGAATAACTCGAAAACCGTGGCCTCCAGCGAAAACGTATTCCAGTGCAAGATTTAAGTACATTTTCCTACAAAAGGGTCCTTTTACATTTTTTCCGTAGGACTAATAGTAGCAACACAGTGAGCGAAGAAAACACAAAATCTCGTGGTTGGTTTTTGAGGCATTACGGGTTGTATAAAACCCTTTAGTAAGGGCAACTGAATCACCCAGTACAGTGCCATAGTGGGCATAATAACAGAAGAAATAGGTATGAGGAAACATCAGCTACCTATAACTTGAAACCAATCCTATTAAAATGATAATCTATCATGCCTAAAATAAATCTCTTAAATGCAACAGACGGAAAACGTGTTTGTGTGTCATTAATATAAATCTGTATTTCTAGATAAAATGTGAAAAGAGACATCAACTATCCAGTCGCAAGAAAAGACAGTGAGGGGCTACAATGAGAGATAATGGACATACCTGAATCAAATATAGGTACACACAGGCAGGCAAAAACACTATAGGGGGAAATGTCAGGACCAAAATGAATTTTCGAAACATCTCTACCAAAAAACTACTCAGTGCTCCCCTCAAAGAAATCTGCATTTCAGACAAAATGAGGGCAGAGGTATGTGTACCACTTCTTCGCAGAAAGGGGTGAGAGTCCCAAATAAAAGACGAAGGTTACCTACAATTTGAACATGGGTGCACCATTGGCAACTAAAGGTGATGTGAAGGGAAATTACAAGTTAAAATGCAATGACGCTTTGCAGTGTGAAGGAGCAATATACTAAAGGGAGCACTCGATTCAGTTTACAAAGCAATACAACATCTGATTAATAAAATGAAACCCCCAATCCTAAAAAGTGTTACATTCCAAAGTAAGTAAGAAGCCACAACCAACATTGAAGCATGACCTCTGCTATCGAAATGTTAGGTTAAGTAAGTGTTTATTGACGTTGAACATAGGCAGTGGTCATATTAATGGGACTAGACTGTGTATTACCCTAGTTGTTCACGTTAACAGCATTTCGTTCTGAGAAAGAACTCATGCTGAGCTTTGTAAATGGGTAATCGTTCCATTTTGTGCCCGCCATCCACTTTTGTAACTATGTCCCATCTGCTCGTTTCGTCCCCATGGGTACTATTAATTAACACCACACAAGCAACATACTTGGTCATGATTCACACAACGTTTTACCCACCCCAGTAGCCGTGCGCGTTAGAGCCCTCGCCTTCAGGGAAGGGAACCGCGCCAGCCGCGTTTGGAATCCGCCTGGCGAATTAATGACGAGGGCCGGTGTGCCGGCCAGCCTGGATGTGATTTTTAGGCGGTTTTCCACATTCCACTAAGTGAATGCCGGGTTTCGACCCAAGTATTGCCTCAGATATGCGATACGCAGATTTTGAGAAAAATCTTCTCCCACATGCACACAGAATATATTCTAGACGCAGACATGTGGGTTACACTGATTCTAAAGTGGGGAGGAAGGGGGATGTTAATGGAGAGTGAGGAACGGCGATGTTTCCTCAAACATTGAAAATTTGAATGTCAGGCGAGCTTGTGCTCGATGGGATGTTAAAGCCCAGCCTTCCTTCCTTCCTTCCTTCTTTGGTTCTGTTGGCAAGGACGTTTGAATTACCTGGTGCAAGGACTTCTCAAGAGATTCTTTCAGTATCGTTGCACATGCTGCAACAAAACGACTTCTAAAGCCTCTTGGGTCGTCGGAGCTTTGAGTATACCCGGAGAAAAAAAGCCCAGTGGCGTCAAATCAGAGGAACGTGCAGGACGAATGATAACGCCAACACATCTTAGCCAACGAGACGTTGGGGTGGGTTGTTTTGGGGGAGGAGACCAGACAGCGAGGTCATCGGTCTCATCGGATTAGGGAAGGAAGTCGGCCGTGCCCTTTGAAAGGAACCATCCCGGCATTTGCCTGCAGCGATTTAGGGAAATCACGGAAAACCTAAATCAGGATGGCCGGACGTGGGATTGAACCGTCGTCCTCCCGAGGCGAGTGAGCCTTTTCCTAGCCACAAGCGAGTAGTGAGCCGGTGCCCATCGTGCTGCTACCTGGGTACCACGCACACATTTCTATGCATTTCAAGTGATACTTTCTCTAAGAGAGCAGGTAGCACTTCGCTAAGAAATTATGCGCATCTTTTACCCGTTAAATTTTCTTCAGTTATGTACGGACCAATCACGGAGTCTCCAATAATCCTGTAGCAAACGTTCGCAACAGCTGATATTGAGCGTTCCTCGTCCGATGTAAATTCTCAGTGGCTAATAATGTATACACTAACTTTCAGCTTTCCATGATTTGTAGAGGTCGCTTCACAGATAGAGATAATTCTTTGAAGAGAGAACCTATTGTCCTGATGTCACGTCAAAACCGAGGGACATGACTATTCTTTTATTCTGCTGGTTGTATCTCCTAATGAAGTGACGCCTGAAAACGATGGAAGCTTTTTACGCGAAAACTGCATACACTCCTGGGCTCACTTATTCCAGTTCTCTGGAACTAAAATATGGATTACGAGCAACAACAGACAGAACATCTCTTTCCCTCATTCTGCTCGTTACAGACGCTGCTCAAGCCGCCCTCACACGAGGCGTGTTTCTCACCGCAAAGCACGCCATACGTGGTGCCCATTGTAATTTGCTCCCGCAGCGGTCTACAGCAGCTGTTGTAGGCTGCATCTGACACGCTAATCACGCACTTTGTGTATGAAGAGTGACGCGAGCAATAGAGTTGCTTTAACTCCGTTACGATCGTCGAAGAAGAGCGAAGAAAATGGCGAAGAAGATTCTGGACTCGTCGACGATTTGGCCAGCGAACTGCTGACTTGAGGGACGCTACATTTGCGGCACAACGATCTAAGAGATATTTTAGCAGAAGTTATTCTTTAACTCAATTCATTCTCCATCACTTTTCTGGTTTTAAATCGAGTATAGTTAAAGTATAGCGTCTAATGTCAGTTTGCGCATGCGTAATATTCCTATTCTCGAAGCTATGTTTACTACCATCTCTCTGAAGTAAGGTATTTCATCACATAGGTTTCAAGGATCGAGGCTCGTTTCATAATTTCATTTCAATGGAAGAGGAAACTGTCGCGACTCTATTTACCATCATTGAAAAATATATTACTGGCAAAACACAAATGTGAAGCAGTCCATAAAACCAAGATACATGTATCTTTCACACTTAGTTTCAAAACATTTTCAGTGTGTCATGTGTTTACTTTCTGACAGACTGGCAATCACGTTAAGATTTCTGGCCAGTGGGAAAACATTGCTGTCGTTGGTCTATGAAGCAATAACAGTAGCAAATGTATTATTTATAATTAAAAACACCGACTATTGTAGACAATACTTCAATTAAACTAAAAAGAAAGAGCCAGAATCTGTTAGGAAACAAAGGTGAAAGTAAACCTATCTCGTTGCCATCAATTACGCTACAGCTTCAACATGGCAATAGCACCTAAGTTATATTGTGTAGAGTGTTTAAAGACTGTAACGACAAATTTTATTAACTGAAATTTAACTATGACGAATTGTCCCATAAATAACGCGCTTTTGATCAATCATCATTGTGCCGCAGCGTAGCACGCAAGTTATAATTCGCAAAGCGTCATATTCTAGAAGCCATTAACTACATGTTATTTAGTTGCATGTTCCAGGGATCATTTTGCGTGACAAATCGTAATGATATGGAACGAGTAATTTTACGTTCACATGGCACATTAATTTGTAAACGTGGCTGTATGCTGAACATTTATAAGCGTTTTTTTTTTAAATATACATTTGAGTTGGTAATCCTTACCCACCATATTTTAGACACTACAATAATAGAAATTCTGCTACGGAACAGAAGGAGTTGTCGATGAGAAACTTTTTCAGTTTGTTTTCAGATGTTGCTTTACTGTCTGTCAGACAATCAGATGATCAAAAACTTTTATTGCAACATTGTACTTCCCTTTTTGTGCGTAAGACTACCTCAACGTGTACTTACGAATTTCCTTTTTCCTTTTGGTATAGATTATTATGTACATCATTGTTCCTTTTGAACTGTAGTGGATGGTTTACAGATTTCATGGGGGAATAAATGTACTGTGAAGCAGTTGACTAAAAACCCACCTCCTTAAATAGATGTCTACAAGATGATCGTGGATAAGCACCACATGTTATTCTTACAGGACGTTTTTTGAGCAGTGAATAGTTCCTTTTTTAGATTAATTACATCAGAAAGTTATATCACATGACATTAATGAATGAAAATATGCAGAATATGACAACTTGCGATTTGTCTGTCTCCAAGATTTGCAATGTTTCTAAGCGCAAATGTGGGTGAATTAAGTTATTTTACGAGTTCAGAAATGTGCTTTTTTCAGTTTAAATTCATATCAATATGGACACCTAAGAATTTTGAAGTTTCTACTCTGTTTATAATTTCCTCATTATGTGTTACACTTAGCATTGGTGTAGTACCTCTAGATGTGCAGAAGTGAATTTATTGTGTCTTTTTAAAATTGAGGGTGAGACCATCCACAGAAAATCAGTCAGTGATACTTTTATTGTTTTTCTCCTGTTTCTTTATGCATGCTTGGACTGATTACAATAGTAGTGTCACCTACAAAAAGAACCAATTCTGCTTGTTGTATATTAGTTGGAAGTTCGTGTACACAGATGTAGTTTCCTGCCATTTTATTTTAGAAAATCTTAACTAAAACTGGCGTTTTAGAGATATCTTCAAAGTCCTGGTGCTTTGAAACAAACCACCAGATATGGAGTTCAACTCGGTATGTCTTAATACGTCCAACATTGCGTCTACTAAAGTCTGACTGTGACATATCATTTGCTATGTTTCTCTCCACGAGGCATAAATCTGGCACCGTATATTCTTCCTTTCACACTCCGCTATGTATTGGGACATGCAATCCCACGTTTTGACGTCACCAGCTTCTCATCCACGAACGTTTCCACGTCCTCTGAAAGGGCACCTTTACCTTCTGCGTAGCATTCCATTGCCGTTCCAGTAAGAATGTTTTACGTATTCGCTCAATTGTAGTTCTTGTTGGTCATCGTTTATCGTGATACTTTCGTGCCTGCCACTCAACTGCTCTCTACGCTTTCCTTCTACAACTTTCCGTAAAATGTTGGATATTTTGTTAGTCTTATTTTGTGAAAGACTTTTTTTCCGTCCAACCAGCCCTCGGCACACGTGGAAGATATATACAAAATGAAAGCTACACTTCCTCCGTGCCCCTTTTTTATTCGGGTATTGTGGCGATGTGGCACTTTCTCCTCCTTAACCGATATGACAGTTCCTTCTTTGAGTATGAAATCATGACATTCTGCACTCAGTTCCATGTTCGAAACATCTAAGTACTAAGTTCTAAATACTCTGAAACTAGCAGTCGGATTTTGAAAAGTGAAACGCCGTTCGGCTCTACTAGAACTACAATACAAATAGTAAAATTTTCTAGGGTTTTGTTTGAAGAAGCAAAATTGGTACTGATACTCCTGAAATTACGCTACTGGCCATTAAAATTGCTACACCAAGAAGAATTGCAGATGATAAACGGGTATTCATTGGACAAATATACACTCCTAGAAATGGAAAAAAGAACACATTGACACCGGTGTGTCAGACCCACCATACTTGCTCCGGACACTGCGAGAGGGCTGTACAAGCAATGATCACACGCACGGCACAGCGGACACACCAGGAACCGCGGTGTTGGCCGTCTAATGGCGCTAGCTGCGCAGCATTTGTGCACCGCAGCCGTCAGTGTCAGCCAGTTTGCCGTGGCATACGGAGCTCCATCGCAGTCTTTAACACTGGTAGCATGCCGCGACAGCGTGGACGTGAACCGTATGTGCAGTTGACGGACTTTGAGCGAGGGCGTATAGTGGGCATGCGGGAGGCCGGGTGGACGTACCGCCGAATTGCTCAACACGTGGGGCGTGAGGTCTCCACAGTACATCGATGTTGTCGCCAGTGGTCGGCGGAAGGTGCACGTGCCCGTCGACCTGGGACCGGACCGCAGCGACGCACGGATGCACGCCAAGACCGTAGGATCCTACGCAGTGCCGTAGGGGACCGCACCGCCACTTCCCAGCAAATTAGGGACACTGTTGCTCCTGGGGTATCGGCGAGGACCATTCGCAACCGTCTCCATGAAGCGGGGCTACGGTCCCGCACACCGTTAGGCCGTCTTCTGCTCACGCCCCAACATCGTGCAGCCCGCCTCCAGTGGTGTCGCGACAGGCGTGAATGGAGGGACGAATGGAGACGTGTCGTCTTCAGCGATGAGAGTCGCTTCTGCCTTGGTGCCAATGATGGTCGTATGCGTGTTTGGCGCCGTGCAGGTGAGCGCCACAATCAGGACTGCATACGACCGAGGCACACAGGGCCAACACCCGGCATCATGGTGTGGGGAGCGATCTCCTACACTGGCCGTACACCACTGGTGATCGTCGAGGGGACACTGAATAGTGCACGGTACATCCAAACCGTAATCGAACCCATCGTTCTACCATTCCTAGACCGGCAAGGGAACTTGCTGTTCCAACAGGACAATGCACGTCCGCATGTATCCCGTGCCACCCAACGTGCTCTGGAAGGTGTAAGTCAACTACCCTGGCCAGCAAGATCTCCGGATCTGTCCCCCATTGAGCATGTTTGGGACTGGATGAAGCGTCGTCTCACGCGGTCTGCACGTCCAGCACGAACGCTGGTCCAACTGAGGCGCCAGGTGGAAATGGCATGGCAAGCCGTTCCACAGGACTACATCCAGTATCTCTACGATCGTCTCCATGGGAGAATAGCAGCCTGCATTGCTGCGAAAGGTGGATATACACTGTACTAGTGCCGACATTGTGCATGCTCTGTTGCCTGTGTCTATGTGCCTGTGGTTCTGTCAGTGTGATCATGTGATGTATCTGACCCCAGGAATGTGTCAATAAAGTTTCCCCTTCCTGGGACAATGAATTCACGGTGTTCTTATTTCAATTTCCAGGAGTGTATTATATTAGAACTGACATGTGATTACTTTTTCACGCAATTTGGGTACATAGAACCTGAGAAATCAGTACCCAGAACAACCACCTCTGGCCGTAATAACAGCCTTGATACGCCTATGCATTGACTCAAACAGAGCTTGGATGGCGTATACAGGTACAGCTGCCCATGCAGCTTCAACACGATACAACAGTTCATCAAGAGTAGTGACCGGCGTATTGTGACAAGCCAGTCGCTCAGTCACCATTGATCAGACGTATTCAATTGGTGAGAGATCTGGAGAATGTGCTCGCCAAGCAGCAGTCGAACATTTTCTGTATCCAGAAAGGCTCGTACAGGACCTGCAACATGCGGTCGTGCATTATACTGCTGAAATGTAGGGTTTCGCAGGGATCGAATTAAGGGTAGAGCCACGGGTCGTAACACATCCTAAATGTAACGTCCACTGTCCAAAGTGTCGTCAATGCGAACAAGAGGTGACCGAGACGTGTAACCAATGGCACCCCACACCATCACGCCGGGTGATACACAGTATGGCGATGACGAATACACGCTTCCAATGTGCGTTCACCGCGATGTCGCCCAACACGATGCGACCATCATGATGCTGTAAACATAACCTGGATTCATCCGTAAAAATGACGTTTTGCCATTCGTGCACCCAGGTTCGTCGTTGAGTACACCATCGCAGGCGCTCCTGTCTGTGATGCAGCGTCAAGGGTAACCGCAGCCATGGTCTCTGAGCTGATAGTCCATGCTGCTGCAAACGTCGTCGAACTGTTCGTGCAGATGGTTGTCGTCTTGCAAACGTCCCCATCTGTTGACTCAGGGATCGAGACGTGGCTGCACGATCCGTTACAGCCATGCGGATAAGATGCCTGTCATCTCGACTGCTAGTGATACGAGGCCATTGGGATCCAGCACGGCGTTCCGTATTACCCTCCTGAATCCACCGATTCGATATTCTGGTAACAGTCATTGGATCTCGACCAACGCGGCAGCAATGTCGCGATACGATAAACAGCAATCACGATAGGCTACAATCCGACCTTTATAAGAGTCGGAAACGTGACGATACGCATTTCTTCTCCTTACACGAGGCATCACAACAATGTTTCACCAGGCAACGCCGATCAATTGATGTTTGTGTATGAAAAATCGGTTGGAAACTTACCTCATGTCAGCACGTTGTAGGTGTCGCCACTGGCTCCATCCTTGTGTGAATGCTCTGAAAAGTTAATCATTTTCATATCACAGCATCTTCTTCCTGTCGGTTAAATTTCGCGTCTGTAACACCTGATCTTCGTGGTGTAGCAATTTTAATGGCCAGTAGTATAATACAGTCCCTTCTCGAATTTATTTGGATGAAAACAGAAATAGGATATTTTAAACGGCTCCGCAAATGTTTGAGGTGAACAGATGAACTGAATTATCCTGTATACACAATGCTCAACAGAATTAGTGGAATGCTTATGTCAACATCAGTACCTATTGTTTTCTTGCAAGATTTGAGATCCGCACTTTCGTTGTATGCAGCAATTAAAACCACATGCCACCTACTGGCTTTATTATGCAGTACAGTGTCAGGTGACTTCTCAGAAGGAAGCTACTACCGGTTTCCCAGCGTTTTCTGTTGAGGTACACAGTTGTCAGTTGCCATTTGTGGACGTTGTTTTCCACCAAGCCCATGCAATGCGACATCCTAATGCAGTGCAAGTTGCTAGAGCTGTCTGTCTGATCCAGAAAGGATGGACTTCCGATCGTGTTGCTGCAGATGTTAATGGCTCTCCATGTATCATCCATAGGTTGTGGACACGCTACAGGGAGATCGGTGAGTACACAAGGGGAGTTGGACAAGATCGCTGGCGCGTTATAACCCCACGATTAGATGAGGAATAGGAAAGATCAATCAATATAAAAGGCTACCACCAAAAAGGCCACAAACAATGAACCTATTATACCAAAGGAGATAATATTACAATCCCACGTGAAGACCGATATCTGGCCATCTTTGCGTTGCGGCGTCCTACGGACACCGCCAGACCACTGCAAGAGGATTTCAGAAGGGCCACTGGAGCCGCTGCGTCCGATCAGAATGTAATGATCAGGTTACGAGAAATGACCTTACGACCCAGACATCGTGTTAGAGTATCCCGTTCGACACGAAAACATCTTGCAGCTCGCCTTCAGTTCTGCCGTTCCCAAATAAACAAACAATTTTGTCATTGGCGGAACGTGTTATTCACAGACGAGTGCAGCTATCCTCCGACGAAAGGGGATGGCCGTGTTCGAGTGCCGAAATCCATGGCCAGACAGATTTGCAACGTTGTGCGATGTTGTGGGGGGGGGGGGGGGGTGGCTTCAGTTACACGGATCTTGTCGCTGTCCATGGTAGCCTCACCGCCAGGCAGTACTTCGAACAGACTCCTTTGGACCATTTGGTGGCTGCTACGTACGGTGGTGCCCCTCAATTCCTTCTAATGACAGAGCTTATGTGGCGGGCGTCAGCAGGGATGTCTTGCGAAGCCTGAAGATTGAATTACTAGAAGTACCGGACTTCGCCGTATCCCTAGTAGCACCATGTGGGTCATTTTTGACTCACGGTAGAAAAACACCGTCTTATTCGTATTTGGGTAGTGTTTCGAGTGTCTTCGTGTTGAGAATACGCCTCTGAAGTGAATAGTACGCTGTCAAACAAAATTAATTTTCAGGCATAAACTTTTTTATTTTAAATTTTGCAGAAGAAATTCTACAATATTTCATCAATCGTCGTTAAAATATGTAAGTAAAAAAATGTTATAATGTTTTTCTTTATAAAAAGACTTGACGCCTGACTTGTAGGTGTGTTGCATACAATGTGTCGTCTCCACTTCACGCATCAGGAAGGACCTGCTTGAATGAACTCCGAAGAGCGCCAACTAGTTCCCTTTTGTTCCAGCTCATCTACCAGTTTCACGGAGGTGAAGAAGTTGTCAGTCTTGACTTCCTGTAAAGGTGACGCGCCTGACATCTGCTGTCGTGTAAGAGAACTGTTAGCAATGCCCCAGACAGCAAAGTAGAAGGGGACGGGGGGATTCCCCACTGTATAATATGTTATCCTGTAGCTTCTCAGTGTCACACGGTAGGTCTGCATGTCGCCAGTCCATAGAAAACGGAAAGCCGCGGTGTATGAAGTATCAGCCGAGCTCCGGATGCTTCGTATTTCACGTTCTTTTTGGCCCGAAGTATCAAAATATATTGTAACATCTCGTGAATAACGTCGAGGCACGCCCAGAAACTATTCAGTTTCTGAAACCGGTGTTACTGATATCAAATTGCGTTAAAATGCGTATGGATCAAAAATGACCCACATGGTACTACTGGTATGAAAGGTAAATTTTTCGTACTTCTTGTTGAGCTAGGGGGATGAAATTTTGGTGAGTTGTACAACCCCATAAATGATGAGAAGTCACGGGAGCGTTTGGTCCTGGGATGATTATGGATTCCCTGCAAAAACCATCGTGGGTCAAAAATTACCCACACGGTACTTCTAGTGTTAATGGAATGGCCAGTGGTGAGTCCCGACCTAAACTCCATCATGCATATTGGGACGTGTTTGATAGACGTGTTCGTGGTCGCCCTACAGACTCTTCAAGCGCTCCAACGGGCTCTCACTCAAGGTCTGTCGTAGACTTACACAGAGGATGCCACTAAGTGTCAGGCAGAAATAAACGCTCATGAAGGGCATACATGTTGTCGAAGTTCTCAAAGTTCAGTGAAAAGCTCCCATAATGACGGGGTGAATGTTCGTTTCCACTTCGTTTTCGACACTTGACGGACATTTTAGTTCTTTTTCTGTATATAATCAATGACGTAATAACGTTTTGCTGTGTTCTAAATTTTGAAATGCAAACGCATAGTTTGGTAGAATATTTAGCCCTCAGTGACTGCTCAGCGTAGTATGGCACACGCCCAGACTCACATTCCACTGGTTCTTTTGAGCAGCACATTATCTTTTTCTTTATCCACATAGCACAAAGGACTAACGCTTGGAGTTAGACTCATCTCAGTATCGTTGAAAGAAGATTAGTCGATTCTGATCGATTCCTTACTCCGTGCCCCGCATATTTTTATGCAGAGAGGGTAGAGCAGCTGAGTTTGAAACATTTGCGGACCTGATACCCAGACAGGGAGAAAACTGCTGGCGTTAAGCAAAAGTTTTGTTCCACACTGCTTGCAAGTGGCAGTCGCTAATTAAAAGTAATAACCAGCGCTACAGCGGTTCTTCCGTCACGCTTTTATTTTGAGAGCCGGTTCGGAAAGGTCCGCTTTTATTTAATTTTATGCAAACGATGTTCGTCTTCCTTAACAAATTATCTGCTCTGGATAGAATTAATCGCTGTCGTATTGATGGCAGCACCATGTTACTTTCTACTGCCTGACTGTGAAATGGATAGCTCGTATTGGCAGGTGCATACGTTTGTTTACATTAATGATGATGCAAGCCCAGCTGTGCATATTCCCGTGGGAGTTTTTACACTGAGAAACTAAGCCATGCAATACACAAAACATCTTTAACTAGAGCTGATTCCTGATCATTTAATTTCTAAAGTTCTAGGATGTGAGAATGAGCAGGAACTGTCATTGTTAATTTTTTACTGTTCTTTCCTACAGTTATAATTAACCGTAAACACTATTACTTTCGACCTATTTTAACGAGTTAACAATTTTCTCGAAATTCACATTGGGTGACGTTGCCGAGTAATGTGAGACTCGACTCGGGACGATTTAGTATGTATTCCATTCAGATTTAAACATATTTTTGTTTTCCTAAATGGCTTAAGACGAATCTTGATGGTTCCTTTTAAAAGGGCAGGGCCGATTCTTTCTTCTACCAGTAACCGGGCCCCCCATCACCAGCTCCCAAGATACCTTAAAGAATCTAACTCGCATGTATAGAACAGCTGAAACGGTCTGATTACAAATGAGTTAAATATTTAGTAATCGAGTAAAAGTTTAGGAACGATTTGAAATTATTTTCAGCTAGGTGAAGTCCCTCAGTGCCCTCATTATCAACACTGAATACGTTTTGAAGCGGTCCATACTGGGCTCGGAACGTAAGAACTTACTCCCAGACAGAGAAAGGACAATGTATCTATTAATAAACACATAAAACACAATTATTAGTCTGGAATCACTTTAAATGTATACAAGAACATCATTCACAATCCGTTCGTCTGGTTCAGAGATTGATCTGAGTTCAGTTACCTCGATGAGAACTGATTTATTGCCAAATAGTCAGCACGGATACAGAAAATATCGATTTTGTGAAACACGACAATCTCTTTATTCTCATTAAGTAATTCGTAGTAGTCTGCCCCCGGTAGCCGAGTGGTCAGAGTGACAAAATGTCAGTCCTAAGGGCCGGTTTGCGATTCCGGCTGGGTCGGAGATATTCTCTCCTCAGGGACTGGGTGTTGTCATTTCATGCCCATCGTCGCGCAAGTCGCCGAAGTGGTGTCAAACCGGAAGACTTGCACCCGACAAACGGGCTAGCCGACGGGAGACCCTAGTCACACGATATTTATTTTATTCGTAGTATCAGCAGGAGATGTCAATTGATTCCATATTTTTAGATTTCCAGATGGCTTTGGACACAGTTTCTCACAAGCGTCTTCTTATCAAATGGCGTGCCTATGGAGTATCGCTTCAGCTGTGTGACTGGATTCGTGATTTCCTATAAGAAAGGACACAGTTCGTAGTAACGAATCGAAAATCATCGAATAAAACAGAAGTAATATCAGGTGTTCCACAAGGAAGTGCTATAGGCTCCCTGCTGCTATTGATCTGCATAAACGACACAGGAGACAATCTTAGCAGCCTTTCGGCTTGTTTGGAAATGATGAAGTAATTTCCGTCTTGTAAAGTCATCAGATGATCAAAATGTATTGCAAAATGATTTAGATAAGATATCTGTAAGGCGTGAAAAGTTGCGTTGACGCTAAATAATGAAAAATGTGAAGACATTCACATGAGCACTAAAACAAATCCGCTAAATTTCGGTAACATGATAAATCACACGAATCTAAAGACTGTAAATTCAGCCAAATTCTTAGGGAGTACAATTACGAATACATTAAATTGGAATAGATGATATTGTTGTTAATGCAAACCAAAACTGCGATTTATTCGTAGAACACTTAGAAAATGCAACATGTCTACTAAAGAGACTGCTTAAACCACTTTGGTCCACCATCCCCTGAAGTACTGCTGTGCGCTGTGGGATCCGCATCAGATGGGACTGACAGAGGACATCGGAAACGTTCAAAGAAGGGCAGCTCGTTTTATACGGACCAAGTGGCTTGGAGATGATATGTACATTTTGATGGCTGTCATTGAAACAAAGACGTATTTCGTTGCGACAGGATCTTTTCGTGAAACTTCAGTCACCAACTTTCTCTGTGCGCTGTGGGATCCGCATCAGATGGGACTGACAGAGGACATCGGAAACGTTCAAAGAAGGGCAGCTCGTTTTATACGGACCAAGTGGCTTGGAGATGATATGTACATTTTGATGGCTGTCATTGAAACAAAGACGTATTTCGTTGCGACAGGATCTTTTCGTGAAACTTCAGTCACCAACTTTCTCCTCTGATTGCGAAAATATTCTTTAGGCCACCTACGTAGGGAAAAATAATCATCATCATAAAATAGATGAAATCAGAGCTCGCACAGAAAGATTCGAGTGCTCGTTTTCTCCTCGTGCAGTTCTGGAGTGAAGCGGTAGAGAAATAGCTTGAACGTTGTTTGATCAACCTTCTTCCAAGCATATAGTTATGGATTGCAGAATAATCATGTATATCACCTAAATAGTCCAATAAAGATTAATACTGCTTGTGAAGACTCTCACGTTCACTGGCTCTGACAAAGTTCTATGTCTGGGAAGACCAAAGTTTCAGACAGTTGACACAGAACACAAGCCAGCAGTAAGCTATCACAGTCCAGGGTGCCAGAGCTGTCAGGACTGGTCGCAGGCTGGAAAAGGCGTAGACGTCTGGCGGCTCGTTGTTGGCTCTGTTGCCGGCGTTCCCACGCTGGTGCTGGCCTTCAAACTGCCAGACACTGGCGATGCAACGCCGTAAGTACCGTGCCAGAGGAAGGACTTTTCGCGGACTATTTTTCAACCACGTCATAGCGGTGAAGAAATTAGGTTGTTTGCTGCAACTCCTAGGGGCTATGCAGCTGCAGCTTGTCGGCGAGGCAAGTGCTCCGTGTCGCAGTGATGTGTTCCGTAGCGCCCTTGGTAAGTAGCTGCGGTTTTTTTGTTATGGGGTACTGAAACAGAGGATGACAGACTAAAGGCCGAAATACTAAATGTCTTTTTCCAAAGCTGTTTCACAGAGGAAGACTGCACTGTAGTTCCTTCTCTAGATTGTCACACAGATGACAAAATGGTAGATATCGAAATAGATGACAGAGGGATAGAGAAACAATTAAATCGCTCAAACAATTAAAATCGCTCAAAAGAGGAAAGGCCGCTGGACGTGATGGGATACCAGTTCGATTTTACACAGAGTACACGAAGGAACTTGCCCCCCTTCTTGCAGCGGTGTACCGTAGGTCTCTAGAAGAGCGTAGCGTTCCAAAGGATTGGAAAAGGGCACAGGTCATCCCCGTTTTCAAGAAGGGACGTCGAACAGATGTGCAGAACTATAGACCTATATCTCTAACGTCGATCAGTTGTAGAATTTTGGAACACGTATTATGTTCGAGTATAATGACTTTTCTGGAAACTAGAAATCTACTCTGTAGGAATCAGCATGGGTTTCGAAAGAGACGGTCGTGTGAAACCCAGCTCGCGCTATTCGTCCACGAGACTCAGAGGGCCATAGACACGGGTTCACAGGTAGATGCCGTGTTTCTTGACTTCCGCAAAGCGTTCGATACAGTTCCCCACAGTCGTTAAATGAACATAGTAAGAGCATATGGACTATCAGGCCAATTGTGTGATTGGATTCAAGAGTTCCTAGATAACAGCACGCAAAATGTCATTCTCAATGCAGAGAAGTCTTCCGAAGTAAGAGTGATTTCAGGTGTGCCGCAGGGGAGTGTCGTAGGACCCTTGCTATTCACAATAAACATAAATGACCTTGTGGATGACATCGGAAGTTCACTGAGGCTTTTTGCGGATGATGCTGTGGTATATCGAGAGGTTGTAACAATGGAAAATTGTACTGAAATGCAGGAGGATCTGCAGCGAATTGACGCACGGTACAGGGAATGGCAATTGAATCTCAATGTAGACAAGTGTAATGTGCTGCGAATACATAGAAATAAAGATCCCTTATCATTTAGCTACAATATAGCAGGTCAGCAACTGGAAGCAGTTAATTCCATAAATTATTTGGGAGTACGCATTAGGAGTGATTTAAAATGGAATGATCATATAAAGTTGATCGTCGGTAAAGCAGATGCCAGACTGAGATTCACTGGAAGAATCCTAAGGAAGTGCAATGCGAAAACAAAGGAAGTACGTTACAGTACACTTGTTCGCCCACTGCTTGAATACTGCTCAGCAGTGTGGGATCCGTACCAGATAGGGTTGATACAAGAGATAGAGAAGATCCAACGGAGAGCAGCGCGCTTCGTTACAGGAACATTTAGTAATCGCGAAAGCGTTACGGAGTTGATAGATGAACTCCAGTGGAAAACTCTGCAGGAGAGACGCTCAGTAGCTTGGTACGGGCTTTTGTTGAAGTTTCGAGAACATACCTTCACCGAAGAGTCAAGTGGTATATTGCTCCCTCCTACGTGTATCTCGCGAAGAGACCATGAGGATAAAATCAGAGAGATTAGAGCCCACACAGAGGCATACCGACAATCCTTCTTTCCACGAACAATACGAGACTGGAATAGAAGGGAGAGCCGATAGAGGTACTCAAGGTACCCTCCGCCACACACAGTCAGGTGGCTTGCGGAGTATGGATGTAGATGTAGATGTAGATGTATATGGGAGACTTGTGATGTTTTGGCTCTCGTTGCGTTGGCCCCTACGAATTCAAACATGGGCTACAGCTCGCGTGGGATACGGTGGCCGAAGCGCAGTGACCAGTTCCCGTCCAAAGCGCTGGGTGAGTTCATTCGTTCGTTTGGAAGGGGAGGCCGATATGTGTTTTCCACCTTTCGGCTGGTCAGCGATGATAGAATAGAGGCGCGCACCCTTCAGTCTTTCTCAAACGATTTTACAGAAACTATTCGATAAAAGATTTTCATTTTTGCTTTACTTACGGCTGTATATGTTAGATTCATGAAGATGTGCCCATCATTTCGTCAATGGTCACAGTTACTGTGATATTTACGTGTAAGTAAGACACTTCGCGAAATTCGTAAAAGTGTGCAGTGAAAAATATCGCTATGACTTTGCGTTTGGCGCTTAATACATATTATGATGTCGAGTATGAAATCTAGCTAACATATTGAATTTTTCTTTAGACGTAGGTCGAGGTATCGATCTGTAAGCAGTTTAGAGAGAACTGATCTGATGACCACACTCATTTGCGACCGCACTGCGCCAGCAATGAAGCCAGAGTGAAATATCCACAACACTCATTATGTTTGGTTCAAATGGCTCTGAGCACTATGGGACTTAACATCTTAGGTCATCAGTCCCCTGGAACTTAGAACTACTTAAACCTAACTAACCTAAGGACATCACACACATCCATGCCCGAGGCAGGATTCGAACCTGTGACCATAGCAGTCCCTCGGTTCCGGACTGAAGCGCCTAGAACCGCACGGCCATTGCGGCCGGCCATCATGTTTCACAAACGGTTTCAGATATCGAAATGAGATTTTGGCAAATGATGGCAGGCAAACTGGAGAGTTTTTTTTTACCATATCGTTATTAACTAAAACTACATTGTTCCAATAACAACAGTCTTTTTCTCGGTGAAAGAGAGTATTTTTTAAGGGCCATCAATAGCTGGTGAACAAGAAATGCTATGGGCTTTGCAACAACATATGTGAAGACATTACATGTTTTTTTGTGCTGAGGATGTCGTTTTTCATAAGCTACTACTTTACTTTTCCTCAGTTCCTCACTTAATAAACCGCCATTTCAGAATTCTCTATCAATTGCTTCTGCACATGTTAGTGAGGTGAGACAGTGCAAACTCCACTGTGTTTTGGCAGCAGAAGCAAATTTTGACATGGCAACCAGAGAAATGTGTAGGTTTTACTCAAAATTCCTCACTCACCACGCTCCTGTCAAAGCGATACTAAATCGCTGCATTTTCGTCGGAATTCTTTTTAGATACTAACGAAAGCAGAGGTGACAGTAGATATTTATGAATGGTCGCCATGCAACTCTGTGAGTGGAGGAGTCCAACATAACACTGCCCCTCCAGCCCTTGGCATTTCTGCTGCAGCGCTCTGAGCGACCCCCCCCTCCCCCCTCCCCCCCACCGCCACTGTCACTGTCACTCTCCCCATGCTTCCCCAGCTGAATGCACATCTAGTCGCCATGTCATATTACGCGCACTATACACCAGACAGTATCCTGTTATGTAGCTGAGGTACATGCGCACATACAGCAAATATAGCCTGGTTATACATATCTGTGCATCTCGTATAGATGTATACGATTCATGATGGCTAATACGATCATTCAGTGCAGAGCATTCTTCGCCTGGCCTCCTGCCGGACGTCGTGTGGTGCCACGAGGAAAGAGAAGAAAAAGTGCTAGTGCACTACTTTGGTAGTGTGTGGCAAATGGGAATTTGGATTGAGGAAGGATTGGTTGGTTGGTTGACTTGGGTGAGGGGACCGAATATCAAGGTCATAGGTCCCATCGGATTGGGGAAGGAAGTCGGCCGTGCCCTTACAAAGGAACCATCCTAGCATTTGCCTGAAGCGATTTAGGGAAATCACAGAAAACCTAATTCAGAATGGCTGCATGCGGGTCTGAACGTCGTCCTCCTGAATGCGAGTCCAGTGTTGAGGAAGGAGGCGTGCTTGGCTAGTCTGTACAGTTGTATCTAATCCCTGTGCCAAGGTGGCATAGATTGTTAACGCAACTGACTAGTAAGTGGGCAGCCCGGGTTTGAATCCCAGCAATGTACAAATTTTCATTTTGTAAGTAGGCTGTTTAGGTTTTTTTATTAGTAACGCCACCTCTGTATGAAAATCACTGGCTGTGCTGTGTGCAGCCTGTGGCTGCTTTGCATTGTTGTAATACTCGCCATTGTAGTGTTAGGCAGCTGGCTGTGAACAGCGCGTAGCGTTGGGCAGTTGGAGGTGAGCCGCCAGCAGTGGTGGATGTGGGGAGAGAGATGGCGGAGTTTTGTAATTTGTCATGAACTGCTATATATATATGATGATATCAAGGTAAATACATTGTTTGTTCTCTATTAATATCTTTCATTTGCTAACTATCCCTATCAGTAGTTAGTGCCTTCCATAGTTTGAATCTTTTATTTAGCTGGCAGTAGTGGCGCTCGCTGTATTGGAGTAGCTTGAGCAGCGAAGATTTTTGTGAGGTAAGTGATTTGTGAAAAGTACAGGTTAATGTTAGTCAGGGCCATTCTCTTCTAGAGATTATTGCAAGTCAGATTGCGTTGCGCTAAAAATATTGTGCGTCAGTTTAAGCACAGTCGAGTATAAATTGTTCAAAGGGGACGTTTCAATTTGACACCAATGAGTTCTTTCATTGCCTAGATGCGGCAGAGATCGGAATTTCACGTTTATGAACATAGCCATGGTAGTAGGCACTACATAATTAGAAAAGCTAGTTTTCGACTCATCTCAATGTTAGAATGCATCTGTAGAATTATGTATGGTGCAATGACATAATGTTGCAGCTATATTCAGTGGTGTGAAAGAAAATATCTGCAAAATACGAGGGTTGGAACTTTAATAGTGGCAACTATTTATTTACAGCTCGTACAAAATAGATTAGTGTTTCAAAGTTTTACTGACCTTCAACGTAGTCACCAGCATTGTGTATAACCCGTTTCTAGCGATGTGAAAGTTGTAGGATACTCTTAGCAGTGCCGGTTGTGTTGACACTTCGAGTGACGCGGTCTCTTGCCCAACGAATTTGTAGCAGTTCTGAAGCGAATGCTGTGATGTGTTTCCTTCAGTTTAGAAATCGAGTTGAACTCACGAGGGCTTAAGTCAAGGGAGTGTAGTAGCTGGTCATAGGTGTTGTTCCAAAATTAACAGCATACAGACAGAAGTGATGACACTTTCTGTAGTACCTGACCATCAATTTGCAGGACAATGCCGAAGCAACTAAAGTGCAAGCTGTTACTGATTTGTTTGACTGATGGGGCCGCTAAGTGCTATACCACCTACTTCACTCCCCTGACTTAAGCCCTCGTGAGCTCAACTCGATTTCTAAACTGAAGGAAAAACTTCACAGCATTCGCTTCAGAACTGCTACAAATTCATCGGGCAATAGACCGCGCCGCTCGAACTGTCAACGCAAATGGCACTGCTAAGAGTATTTTTCGACTTCCACAACGCTGGCAACGGGTTATAAACAATGCTGGTGACTACTTTGAAACGGTCAGTAAAACTTTGAAACACGTATCAATTTTGTACGAGCTGTAAATAAATAGTTGCCACTATTAAAGTTCCAACACTCGTATGTTGCAAATACAGCCAGTAGTAAAGAAATAATAAAATAAAACGTCATGCTTGCTGTTGAAGTTTTGCTCGATAAACAGCGAAAATGTAATACGTGATAAAATTCTTTCCATTATATCGTGGGGACCATCAGAGAGAAAAAGTTTCGGAAACTTTGTTACAGGTCTCTTAGTGCTCTCATTCCCAAATAATGGATGAATATAGCCTTCGCAATTTCCACTCCATCAATTACGCGGCCCCAAAACATGTTGCCAGTTTCTTATTTCAATGTTTCAGGTATGATGTATAACCTTACACGTAAGATTAATAAGCAGATTATGACAGAATTTAAAATTTTTAAATTCAGCCACATATTACAGGAAATATGAAAAGCAAATTTTTGTTACCCCTGGAAACAGATAGGCAACCTGCATATTAAAGGGAGTGACCGTTTCAGCCGTTTAGTAGTACAGACCATTCCCCGATCCGTTCACGTGCTGCAGTGATCACATCGCCGATAGTGTGTTAAACCCTAATGTTCCTTCCTTCGAGACCCGAACTTGATACAAGTCTTTCTGCAAAGCATATCCAGATATCCATAACAATTTCGGTATCCCCGAAGTAACGTGAGGGTTGCAGTTAAAGTGTGATCAAGAATGGTGCCTCGGCAATATTTTTACGTGTGATAAAGCATGTCTATATGTTCCCTTCCACGGGTAGCACACATCACGGGCCGTGATGTCTTCACTTTGCAATAGTAGATGCCTTACAGCCTTTGCTGGAGGCCAGAAACCGTTGAGGTGTTGGCAGAGAATGGTTGTAATCTGTCAGGCCGCGCATCCCTTGGGTGTTGACTGGGTGAGGTGGCACGATGGTAAGCACACTGGACTTGCATTTGAGAGGACGGCAGTTCAAATATACTTGCTGCCATCTACATTAAGGTTTCCCACGACCTCCCTAAATAGCCCCAGGCAAATGCCAGTATGGTCTTTTTCTTTAAAAAAGAAAAAAAAAAAGACACGGTCGATTTCCTTCAAACAATCCAAGGTTGCGTACTGCCTCTAGCGTCATTAATGTCGATGGCATATCAAACACAAATCTTCTTTTCTTCTTTTTTAATGTTGAATCAATATTAATCTTCGTAATACAAAAGGGGGGGGGGGGTACTTTAGGCCCACCTTTAGAACTTATTGAAATTTACTCAGGTAACTTGTTGTTTTAAAATTTTGTGAAAAATATTTATTGTCTTAATGAAGTCTCTTCCAGATTCTATGATTGTTTTACATTTTTCGTTTAAGCTTAATCTGAAAATACACTCCTGGAAATTGAAATAAGAACACCGTGAATTCATTGTCCCAGGAAGGGGAAACTTTATTGACACATTCCTGGGGTCAGATACATCACATGATCACACTGACAGAACCACAGGCACATAGACACAGGCAACAGAGCATGCACAATGTCGGCACTAGTACAGTGTATATCCACCTTTCGCAGCAATGCAGGCTGCTATTCTCCCATGGAGACGATCGTAGAGATACTGGATGTAGTCCTGTGGAACGGCTTGCCATGCCATTTCCACCTGGCGCCTCAGTTGGACCAGCGTTCGTGCTGGACGTGCAGACCGCGTGATGCGACGCTTCATCCAGTCCCAAACATGCTCAATGGGGGACAGATCCGGAGATCTTGCTGGCCAGGGTAGTTGACTTACACCATCTACAGCACGTTGGGTGGCACGGGATACATGCGGACGTGCATTGCCCTGTTGGAACAGCAAGTTCCCTTGCCGGTCTAGGAATGGTAGAACGATGGGTTCGATGACGGTTTGGATATACCATGCACTATTCAGTGTCCCCTCGACGATCACCAGTGGTGTACGGCCAGTGTAGGAGATCGCTCCCCACACCATGATGCCGGGTGTTGGCCCTGTGTGCCTCGGTCGTATGCAGTCCTGATTGTGGCGCTCACCTGCACGGCGCCAAACACGCATACGACCATCATTGGCACCAAGGCAGAAGCGACTCTCATCGCTGAAGACGACACGTCTCCATTCGTCCCTCCATTCACGCCTGTCGCGACACCACTGGAGGCGGGCTGCACGATGTTGGGGCGTGAGCGGAAGACGGCCTAACGGTGTGCGGGACCGTAGCCCAGCTTCATGGAGACGGTTGCGAATGGTCCTCGCCGATACCCCAGGAGCAACAGTGTCCCTAATTTGCTGGGAAGTGGCGGTGCGGTCCCCTACGGCACTGCGTAGGATCCTACGGTCTTGGCGTGCATCCGTGCGTCGCTGCGGTCCGGTCCCAGGTCGACGGGCACGTGCACCTTCCGCCGACCACTGGCGACAACATCGATGTACTGTGGAGACCTCACGCCCCACGTGTTGAGCAATTCGGCGGTACGTCCACCCGGCCTCCCGCATGCCCACTATACGCCCTCGCTCAAAGTCCGTCAACTGCACATACGGTTCACGTCCACGCTGTCGCGGCATGCTACCAGTGTTAAAGACTGCGATGGAGCTCCGTATGCCACGGCAAACTGGCTGACACTGACGGCGGCGGTGCACAAATGCTGCGCAGCTAGCGCCATTCGACGGCCAACACCGCGGTTCCTGGTGTGTCCGCTGTGCCGTGCGTGTGATCATTGCTTGTACAGCCCTCTCGCAGTGTCCGGAGCAAGTATGGTGGGTCTGACACACCGGTGTCAATGTGTTCTTTTTTCCATTTCCAGGAGTGTAAGTTTAAAGTAGGTGGTCATAAAGTCTGCCCCCCTTGGCAGTAGATGCCACTTCCCACAACAGTCGTCTTACACCAGAAATAATAGCATTACGTGACCTTAGAACACATGGACATTATATTTCTCTTGGTTGACAGCAACAATGGTCTCAACAATGATTCATTTCCCTTTGCTTCTTTATTGTTTCCTGTTCATTGACACTTAGTCCAGTGTTAGATACAACTGTGATTGAAAATGTATCGACAGTCACTTACTGACAGAGAAATATCACAGATTTTGGAAGAATCTACAGATTCTGAAATGTAATTTGATGGAATTAACGATGTAGAGCGTGAACCTGAAGAGGAATGTGTTGTGTGCGAGGATGTGGACAGTCATAGAGTACCTACGTGCGTTGGAGATGAACTCTGAGCACCTGAAACTGATGACAACGCAGCTTCCGAGGTCTGTGACAAGTATATTACAAGCACTGGAAAAATTTATAGATCCAAACCTCCTCACATTAGAAGACGAGTAGCACAAAACATAGTGTTGGAAATAGATGGCATAAGAGACGAATGTAAAGTAAGAACAATAAGAGAATTATTTGAAAAGTTTTTGTCTCCAGATGTTGTCAACATCATAATAAATCATACCAATGAAGAAGCATTGAGGCATAAAATACCCAAGACAGACAGACTTGAATTCATGGTATGTGTATGGCTCTTGTTATTATGGGGAAGACAAACGACAGTAAGTCATCTGTTACAGATTTATGGTCCTGCACTTCAGAAAGGTTTGTTTATGCTGCTAACATGAGCTGAACCAGATTCCAGCAGCTTACTGAAATAGTAAGATTTGATGACAGAGTAGCGAAGCGATCGCAGGAAATGTGATAAGTTTGCTGCGGTACAAGACATTTTTGATAAAATGAATGAATTACTGCCAAAACGTTATTCTGTTGGGATGCACACTGTTACCGATGAAATGTTGTCATTGTTCCGTGGCAGGTGTCCTTTCAACGTCTTCATGAAGAAAAAACCTGGTAAATAGGGTATACTTATACGCTTGCTCACAGACGATAAAACAGATACGTTATCACCATGGAGCATTGTGGTGGGAAAAGAAATGATGTTACACAACAATCAAATTCCGCTGCACCTGTGGTCAAACGCCTGTTGGTTCCTACACATAATTCAGGGCGAAATGTCAGCACAGACAGATATTACAGTTCAACTGATTTGGCCGAAGATCTATGGAGGAATCACAAGCTAACTCTCGTGGGAACATTAGAAGCTAATAGGGGACATATAGCTCGAGAACTGAATCTCAAGATGAGAATTATATAGTAGTAATTTGCTTTCTGTGATACTAGTACTGGAAATATTTCAGTGACAATTGTTTCTTACATTCCCCGTGAAATACCCTAAAGAAATCTGCTGTTTCTATCATCTCAACATTATGACCCTGCAATTGGTTCACCTACTGACACTAAGAAGAAAACAATTATAAATTTATATTATAATGAGACTAAAGGTGGCGTTGACACGATAGATCAAATGGTGAGGGAATATTCAACTATGAGAGTTACAAGAAGGTGGCCACTGTATGTTATCTGTACTCCTATGGACATAGCAATGGTAAATAGTTATACACTATTTTTATTGAACTTCCGGGATTGGAATAAGAAAAGAACCTAATAACCGACGAATTTTTCTTCAAGAACTGGGACTACAGCTCACGAAACCATACATTGAAGAAAGGGCTGCAAATATTGCAGGACTGTCAAAGCCTGTAGTTTGAAGCACGGAGGGTACTCTCGGACGGAAAATCAAGCAGAACTTCGGTGAAAAGGAAGCTCATGAAGGTAAAGGTAGATGTCATTTGTGTATTAGTGAAAGCCTTTCAAAAGTAGAAAAGTACAACAAAGTGAACAAAACAACAGTAGTCTGCAATAATTGTGAGGGATATAGATGTGGTAAACACAGAAAATAAACTGTTGTATGTTGCAAGAATGAAGTAGATTCCGAAGAAAGTGGGAATAATTGTTCTCACAAAACTATGTTATGTATGTAAGCTATTTGTATATTGTGACAAATTCTTGTATTTTGAATTACAGTAAAGTGTACTTCAATGGTACTATAACGACATTTACTACTAATGTTTCTCAAGATAATTAGACTTAGTAAATTTAAATGACAAAGTAAGTGAAAGATATAAAATGCGTTTTTGAAAATAGTTTTAAAAGAATAATCAGGTTCTGGATCGTTATCATTCATCAATAGATATTTCAAAAGTATGTTATTAATGTAATTCAAGACCAGTTAATGAATTGTATTTATTTTTTATGGCGGATACAAAGTACCACCCCGCCCCCCACCCCCCACCCCACACCCCGCTGCTCGCCCCCTTTGGTAATACACGTTACCGAAAATGGCTTGATATTGCGAGGGTTAAGTCTAAACAGTGTAGTGACCAATGTGGATGTGTGTTGCCATGATGCAATTACTCGTCCACCAAGCCAGTATAACGGTGTTTCATCGTTCACCTGATGTAACTGATTCATACATATCGTTGCAAGAAGACATACCTACAGACAGTAGCCATCACAGTGAGCCTTGTGAAGCATTGACATCTATATTCATTACATGATAGCGTCGCAGACGAGAACAATGAGGCGCTGAATCACTCGCATTCAGATTAGACAATGGTACTTTCTAAGCTGAACCACGTTTCATACGTAAGGTCGCTACCAGACTGTCCCCGGTGATAAATTCAATACATTAATAGTGTCTTTGTAAGAAGAGGCTTCATATGATGGATCACTGTGCATGTGGAGAGCTCTCTCTAGACGGGAGGCTTGCAGAGGCATGTACAGCGCACAGGCAGCCAATGCTAGCCCGCCTCACACGGGTTGGCTCTTTAAGTGCTTATACACCTACTCTGCCGGTGTTGCCGAACCCGCCCGTATCCCGGTTGACCCACTGGGATCCCACCAGGCTCGCGGTCTGTCAGTGGATGATGTATCACGGCACAGGCTGAACTCGCAGAGCGACTCACTGGCCTTCAGGCCAACACTACCTGTAATCTCAATATGCGTCATTCCTAATGTGTACACTGGCTTGTAGTGTCACAGACTTTGACACAGTTAAGAAGAAATAAACATTATTGATCATCGAAAATTAAATGCTGTTATCACTCAAAAATGGTTCAAATGGTTCTGAGCACTATGGGACTTAACTTCTGAGGTCATCAGTCCCCTAGAACTTAGAACTACTTAAATCTAACTAACCTAAGGATATCACACACTTCCATGCCCGAGGCAAAATTCGAACCTGCGACCGTAGCGGTCGCGCGGCTCCAGACCGTAGCGCCTAGAACCGCTCGGCCACCCCGGCCGGCTTGTTATCACTCACTCCGTATGTTTGTCGCCTCAGACAGCTCATTACCTGCATGTTTACCTTCAGAAAGCAGACATTAGGACCTAACTTATGATACCACGAATGATAAGAAACTAATAAAGAAGCTGTACACTATAACCAAGTACTACCGACTGACGCAGTTTATTCAGTACCTGCACCAAAAACAGTTTTTTTGTGACTTAAATGACAAAAAGAGTCGATGGGGAATCCAGAAAAACGACCTTTCCCAGGGAAGTGTACTGTTTCCAGCGCTATATAACATGCATACCAATAACTATCCACTCAACACTGGAACCGGCTCTTCATCTATGTGAACGAGACTTCTGCCGCTGGTCAGTGTGTGACATTCGAAGAAGTACAATCCAAGCTAACATCTGCACTTAAATAACTTGTTACCCACTATGACTACAATCACCTGAAACCCAATCCTGATAACACTAAAGTGTGTGCATTCTACCTATGCAATAAGAAGGCAAACTTCAAACTTTTTCGATGCCTTCTTTCCGTTAGTCCTATCTAATACGGATCCCACACCGCACAGCAATACATCAGAACAGGGTGGACAAGCGTGATGTAAGCAGTCCCTTTAGCTCTCCTCTTGCACTTTGTAAGTGTACAGCCAATAAATCACAATCCTTGGTTTGCTTTACCCACCGCATTGTAGCCTAAATCATTGTGTCCACCCCAGATACCTAGGGCTAAAAGTGCTTGGTGCCTTAACATTCAAACAGCACTGTAACTCCCGTGCCATCTTATTGTTGCTGGGCCACTATAATTGCTCGCCTTTGCACTACTGCAGGCATTCTGCAGGGCTAAATCTGGATGGCGCCTTAACCTTCGAACAGTACTGTGTAGAGACCCGACAGAAGGAATGAGGCAGGAACTATCATATCTGAAAACTGAGGGACCGCAGTCCAGCGTCATCCGCATTTGCTCTGTGTTCCTCTACTGCAAAGAACTTCGCACGGTCTGGAGGAACTCTGCATGTGCTGACTATAATAACCTTTTCCGAGTGGTATGGCTGGACGTAGTGCAATACACTCTTTGAAATAAGAACTGTTTATTACAAGAACCAAACTAAATACAACTTCTGAGAACGATGTCTAGGCAACTAGAGAACAGCAATGTCTTGAGGAGAGTTGAAGATTAATGACGACATAGTCCGACGAGGGTGGCAGCTCGTAGGCAGTCTACTGATAACGAGGCAGCCCCACGAGGCGGTGAGCTCGTGAGTAGCCACGACCAATACTGCGAAGCGGTGCTCTGGGAGCGAGCGGCTGGCGTCAGTGCAGCACTGGACGTGTCACGCGTCTCAGGACGAAGCAAAGTAGCAGCAGCTGGTGGGGTGCGTAGCTGAGACTTGGTTTCGGAGATGGGCCCTCCGTGGGCGGAGCGCTGATCTAAGTACACGCCTGCTGAAGGATACATGCTCGTCATCACATGAGTCCGTGATCCCACGGACGTAAGTTAGCTTCCGCGACTGCAGAGCTGTGTGCTGCGAGTTGCACACTGTGTGTGACGAGACTGGCACCCCCGGACGCTGTGGCGGCCGCTGCCGGCTTGACTGTACGAGTACACAGTACCTATATTCATCTATTTTCAAATAACCCCTTAGGTGAGGTGGAGGCCCCACCTGACCTGCGAAACTTAAAAGTAAGTTTGGTGGCCGAAATACGCAGCGGGCAGCCGTACGTACTCAACACTAACCAAGTTGACGTAGCTCTTCATGAGACAGTGTGCCTAAGACGAACACCAGTCAATAGGAGAAGCACCTCGTCTACATCTACATGTTTACTTTTCAATTCGCAATTAAACCGTTCCGCTCTCGAGGAGCGCGCAGGAAAAACGAGTACTTAAATCTTCCTGTGAAAGCTATGACTGCTTTTATTTTACCATGATAATCCATGATAATCTTTTCTCCCTCTGTAGAATATTTTCGCAATCGGATGAGGAAGTTGACGACTAAAATTTCACGAGAAGACCTTGCCGCAACGAAAAACGCCTTTGTTTTAATGACTACCACCTCAATTCACGTATCATGTCCTTGGCACTCTCTCACCTATTGCGCGATAATACAAAACGATCTGCCCTCCTTTGAACTTTTTCGATGCGTTCCTTCCGTCAGTCCCATCTGATACGGATCCCACACCGCACAGCAATACGCCAGAACAGGGCGGACAAGGGTGGTGTAAGCAGTCTCTTTAGTTCTCCTGCTGCACTGTCTAAGTGTTCTGCCAATGAATCGCAGTCTTTGGTTTCCTTTATACACCGCATTATCTACGTCATCGTTCCTGTTTAAGTTATTCATAATTTTAATCCCTCAGTATTTAGTTGGGCAACGGCCTTGCCGCAGTGGATACAACGGTTCCCGTGAGATCACCGAAGTTAAGCGCTATCGGGCGTGGTCGGCACTTGGATGGGTGACCATCCAGGCCGCCATGCGCTGTTGCCGTTTTTCGGGGTGCACAGCCTCTGATGCCAATTGAGGAGCTACTCGACCGAATAGTAGAGGCTTCGGTCAAGGATACCATCATTATGACCGGGATAACGGTGTGCGGACCCCACGCCCCTCCTATCCGCATCCAACACTGAGGATGACACGGCGGTCGGATGGTCCCGGTAGGCCACTCGTGGCCTGCAGACGGAGTGAGTGCAGTATTTAGTTTAATTCACAGCCTTTGGATTTGTGTAATTTATCGTGTAACCGAAAATTAGCGGATTCGTTTTAGTGCTCATGTGGATGACTTCACATTTTGATTATTTGCAGTCAATTTCGACGTTTAGCACCATGCAGAAACCCTGGCTGAATCATTCTGCAATTGCCGGCCGCGGTGGTCTCGCGGTTCTAGGCGCGCAGTCCGGAACCGCGCGACTGCTACGGTCGCAGGTTCGAATCCTGCCTCGGGCATGGATATGTGTGATGTCCTTAGGTTAGTTAGGTTTAACTAGTTCTAAGTTCTAGGGGACTGATGACCTAAGATGTTAAGTCCCATAGTGCACAGAGCCATTCATTCTGCAATTCGTTTTGATCTTCTTATGAATTTACAAGACGGTAACTGACATCTGCAAAGAATCTAAGACAGTTGCTCAAACAGTCTCTTATGTCGTTTAAGTAGATCGGGAACAGCAGGGGGCCTGCAACACTTTCGTGGGGAACGTCATATATTACTTCTATTTGACTCGAAGTCTTTCTGACAGTTACTACGAACTGTGACCCTTCTGACAGGAAATTACAAATCCAGTCACAGAATTGAGATGATACTCCATAGGCACTCTATTGCATCAGAAGACGCTTGTGAGGAACGGTGTCACATTCCTTCTACAAATATAGAGTCAGTTTGACATCCCCTGTCGATAGATACCTTGAGATGTAAGAAGAATAATTGCAGCAGGGAATGAAAAGAAGATACAAAAAACAAATCCAAGGTATCCATTGCTGGGAACTCACGTTTATCCATAATGAGTGAATCCACAAAAAGCCTTCTACGTACAACAGCACCATTTCCAACATAAGCAGAAGCCCTCCAAACTGTTCCGTCGAGAACAAAGGCTCCGGACAGCAAAAGAGGAGCTACCATCAGATTGCCATCACCTGTAACACCTTCAATAGCGTAATAATGTGCAAGACTATCACGAATGATGAATTTTGTGAATGTCGGGCAAGGCAGGTGTCTGAAGAATTTTTGGTTTGCAGTGTCAAGGAAAATTTGTTTGCAGCGAATGACCGTCAATTCTAGCGGGTGAGCTTTGGAGTTAATGTGCAAAATTCTCTGTAAATAGTACTAACACTGGGTTGATAAGTCATTGGATAGCGATAAGCACATGTAGAGATGACGGTAGTAACGCGGAAACAAGCTATAAAAAGGCGGTGCAGTGGCAGAGGGCTCATTTGTACTGAAGTGATTCATGTGAAAATGTTCCCGACGTGACTATGGCCGAACGACGAGAATTAACACACTCTGAACTCTGACTTTTAGACGGAGTTAGACGAATGGGACATCTCATTTTGGAAATCGTTAGGGAATTCAGCATTTCGAGATCACAGTGTGCAGAGTAAGCCGAGAATACCAAATTTCAGGCATTACCTCTCACCACGGACAACGCAGTGGCTGTCGGCCGTCACTTAACGACCGGAAGGAGCGACATCCGGGTAGTGTTGTCAGTGCTAACATACAAGCAAGCTTGCGTCAAATACGAGCAGTAACAGCAGAAATCAACATGGGACGTACGACCAATGTATACCTTAGTACGGAACGGCGAAATTTGGCGTTAATGGTCTATGGCAGCAGACAACCGACGCGAGTGTCTTTGCTAACAGCACGACATCGCCTGAGCGCCTTTCCTGGGCTCGTGACCACATTGGTTGGGCATAAGACGACTGTTAAAGCGCGGCCTGATCAGATGAGTCCCGATTTCTGTTTGTAAGAGTTAATGGTACGGTCTGATTCCCACAAAGGCACAGACGCAAGTTGTCAGGAAGGCGCTGTACAAGCTCCTGATAGCTCTATAACGGTGTTTATAACGGAACTCACTGGGTTCTCTGGTCCAACTCAACTGATCGTTAACTAGAAATATTTATGTTCGGTTGCTTGGAGACCATTTGCAGCCATGCATTTTCTTCATGTTCCCAAGCAACGATGCCGTGTCACCGGGTCACAAATGTTAGCGATCGGTCTGAAGAACGCTCTGGACAATTCGTGCGAAGGATTTGGCCACCATATCACCCGACATTAATCCCATCGAACATTTATGGGGCGTAACCGAGTCGTCAATTCGTGCATATAATCTTGCACCAGCAACACTTTCGCAATTATGGATTCCTGCAGAAACATCACGGTTCAATATTTCTGCAGCGAACGTCCTGCGGCTTGTAGAGTCGATGTTACATCGCGTTGCTGCTCCCCGCCGTGTCGGATCCTCCAGACTCGCGATCAGTAACCTGCATCTGGGGATTAACAGAATGCTCGGCAGTGCTTGCTTCGAGAATACCGGCTCCCGCGATGTCTGCTGGTATGCGCGGCAGTGTGGCGTGCTCTGCAGCAGTCGCAGCAGCCGGCCTCGTGTTGCCTCGCGTTGTGGCTCGCTAACCGAACTGTCGTGTGACTAGGGCCTCCCGTCGGGTCGACCGTTCGCCGGCTGCAAGTCTTAGGATTTGACGCCACTTCGGCGAATTGCGAGTCGGTGGGGATGAAATGATGATGATAATGATTAGGAAAACACAACACCCAGTCCCTGAGCGGAGAAAATTTTCGGGAATCGAACCCGGGGCCTTAGGATTGACATTCTGTCGCGCTGACCACTCAGCTACTGGGGGCGGGCTGCGGCTCGCTGGCGACCACTGGGTCTGCAGCGCCCGCCCCCACTGTCTCGGCGGTGAGTCGAGGTGCCCGCCATGTGGCGAGACTCGAAGGTTCCTCTGTTTGCAGTTGCTCCTGCTGGTCCTGCCAGGTCTCGATCGGTGGACCGTCGACTTAGCATTCCTTGCATTCCTCCTCTGTAAGGAGGCTAAAATGCAGAGATGGGTCTTATAACTAAACAGAATTACGGGGAAATTTGATCAATAGTACATTACGACCGTACGCCTGTTTAATGAAATTTATTACACCATTGTTTTCAGTTACGTTTCACCTACAAGTCTGAAGTACATGAGGCGAGCCGATGGGATAGGTATATTTTGTGGAAATACATATTTTAATTTTCCATAACTGGGATTCACAGCCATGTGAAATTTCGTTCTCGCGCTGCAGTCCGGAACCGCGGGACTGCTACGGTCGCAGGTTCGAATCCTGCCTCGGGCATGGGTGTGTGTGATGTCCTTAGGTTAGTTAGGTTTAAGTAGTTCTAAGTTCTAGGGGACTTATGACCTAAGATGTTGAGTCCCATAGTGCTCAGAGCCATTTTGTGAAATTTCTTGAAAGATTTGTTTACGCCAGTGACTGTTAAACTTTTTATTTCCACTACTGCAATTTCGGCCTTAGGCCATCATCAACTGCAGATGTTTTGGCTTTAAGCCATGTCTACTTGATACAAGCTGACACATTTATATTTCGTTGTCATTTGCTGTTATATACATTCGCACTAATTAGCAGCGTTACAAATGTATATAACAGCAAATGACAACGGCATATAAATGTGTCAGCTTGTATCAAGTAGACATGGCTTAAAGCCAAAACATCTGGACTTGATAATGGGCTAAGGCCGAAATTTCAATAGTGGAAATAAAAAGTTTAACAGTCACTGGCGTAAACATGACGTCTTTCAACATATTTTAATGTTAGACTCTTTCAAGCTTTTCTGTAATACTTTGGAATATTATTTTTTGTTTTCATTTTAAAAGGAGTTAATTATCCTGTAAATACCATTTGATTTACTTGACCATAAATGGCAACTTCGCCTTTACAATGTTTTGGTTATGAAATGTCTCACAGCATTGCGATAGCTATTAAATCAAGAAAGCGATTCGTCAGGCTATGGCGTTTGGGCCATCCCCAGCGGTGCATGAAGAGGACCATACATCTCTTGCCTTTATTCATTATACTGGCGGCATAACATTTAAGACTGGAAGAAATTTAAAGTTATTCTTTGACATTGTCAAAGGTGGAGATACGTGATCCGTTGATCTGAAACATGTGTAAACAAAAATCCGACGCCAAGATTGCAAATCTTCTTTACTGATTACCAGTTTTGGCTCATTGCGGACCCATCTTCACATCAATCTAAAATGTTGTTCAGTGTGTGACACTCATTATACATTGTGGTATTTTTAGAGCTAATTTTCGCTAGTGAAATCAAAATCGTAAAGTAAAAATCTTAATTGGATATGTAACAGCATTTGATTAGTGATTCACTTTGTCAATTTACCATAACCAACTAAGATTTCCGCGTTAGGGTTTTTCATTTCAGTAATGTAAGTTAGCTTTAAAAAATACGAAGAAGTGTAATGAGTGTCACACACTGACAACACTTTAGATTGATCTCAAGACGGATCGTTAATGAGCCGAAACTGGCAATCAGTAAAGAAAATTTGCGGTCTCGACATAGGATTTTTATCCACACATTTTTTAGAATTTTAACCTTAAGAGTGTGTTTCTCCACCTTCCAAGATTAGGGCACCACTCGGCTCTGTGAAGGGTAATTTAGGGCTTAGGAAGCCTGCCATGTATAAAATTCCGTGTCAGTGTGGTAAGGCTTACACCGGGTGTTCGATTTCGCAGTACAGAACAGGTGCGTGGAACACTGCCTCCATACGAGGCTAGAACAGTCGCAAAAATCGGTGGTAGCAGAACTTTGCTAAAACGAGGGATACAGGATGAAATTTGACGAGATATTAATAGTTTCCAACATTTCCGGTATTTGGAACTGTGTTTATAAAGAGGCAATTGAAATTAAGCTGGCAGACAATTTGATTAATAGAGACAATGATTTTCGTCGTAGCAGGACGTGGAACCGTGTACTATCCCGCATTAAAATAGAACGTTCTTCGGTACAACCAGCCCGAGTCTTTGAGTGTGATATATCGTTGCAGCCGCCACTGTACTAAGGGCTGGGTCAGCAGCCCAGACTTGGTGGTATGGACGGCGCATGCACCGTGTACGGTACGGAGTCCTACATAGGACGGCGACTTCCAGCCTTGGCATCAGTTTTCAGTGAGACTGAGTAGCAGCAGCAGCAGCAGCATCACCACCACCATTCTCCTGCAGATGGACAGTTGGATCGCCGAAATACTGAATCACGTTGTTTTCACGATCCGGCAACAAACCCTAGGAGACTTTCAAGACTTATCACACGGAGAAACCCTTCGAAGTCACAAGAATTGTTATAATTTTTCAAAATTGAATTCAATTTTGCATAAAAAACAGTCACACGAAAGATAATATAAAATTTTTATTATTTTGGTGATGTGGCTACACTGTAATTTCTCACAAAACGTTATTTCTGAACTATGTGCAATAATATACAATTATTTTATTTTTTATAAATTTTACTTTTCTCGAGAGACATATTTGCTTTGTAACTGTTCATTCACGTACGCAGAAAACTACGTAGAAATGATAATTTGATCAATGGCCGGTTCTGGAACAATCCAGAACTTCATATTGTAATGTACCGTTTGTCATATGCACCAACAATAGCGAATCGTTGCTTCGGACTCTTGTAGGACAGTCATTGTTTACACGTGGACTTTTAAGCGAGTCTTTGTGCTGTGGACAAAATGTGCGCTATATGTGACCGTTTTGTGTTGGGAACTGTAATTTGTATTGAAAATTTATTCAGGATGTTTCACGAGTTCGTTGAACAGAATCAGATCTGTGTTTGCAGTATAGAGCACTCTCTTTGGCAATGTGTAGAAAACTGATACTTAAATTTCTTGCAAATTAAAAGGAAATGTGATGAAAATGCGAACACCCTTCACGAATGTTTGAGACAAACCTGCCCTTACATCCTGTAGTCAACAAGAGGTTCTAACTCACAAATACATTTACGAAATAAGATGAGTATTAAAACTTTTGCTCATTACGTCATCCACTTAAGAACTCTTTTTTGTCATTGCTATTTCTTGTGCTGTGTAACTACGCATTTACATTACTATATGACTAGCTGAAGAAATGCAAATTAACTATCATCAAACTTCGTAACAATGACTTCCAAATGGACATAGGTAGAAGCAGAGTTAATCTGTAGCTTTCCGTGTCATCTTTTGCCATTCTGTTGACCGCATCTTCATGATGGACATATCTCGCTTGCTATTTGGGAAAATAAATGTACACGTGGACAAAGATGACAGTTTGCCAGGGAAGCGTACAACGTTACATCCTGTCAAACTATAGGAATTCACTTCGAGTTTCGACAAGATTGTAAAATCTTGTTGTGGTAGAGCCAAGGTTGAGAAAAACTGAAACTGCATCCCATTTTCATGGCTGGAAACCACCTCCCACTACTATATTCGTTGCACTGACCGTGTCTACAGCACCTAATTCATCTCCTACCACAACCTTAATCCCCCCCCCCCCTCCCTGGTCTTCACAAACGGATGTTTTAAGGGCGAAGGGCGGAAAGGTAGCACAATTCCAACAGAAATAAGAGTCGACCATAGTTCTGTTAAATATGTTTATTTTCATAAAAATCCACAAAGCTTCAACAAAGAAGCTCAATGATCGGGTACGGTAAAAAGACTCTGAAATAGGTAGCAAAAGTGCCTGTATGCTGTTATGTTATGACTAGACGGGTAGAAACACTCATTTAATCGGAAAAACCAACCACGTAAGCAATCAGAGGAAACAAATAAAGAAATGAAGCACATAATTCAGCGAGAGCAATACTAATGACGACCTCAGTGGTTGTCATCTGACAGTCGCCACTAGCGAGTAACAAGATCCTGAACAGTTTCTCCAAGTAACCGGCAACATGCTACGGACTCTTCTGCTGCCCGTAGCCCTCAGGCCCGCCACAGCGCCTAAATGGTTGGTTTCGAAAGTGACTGCACCAGCGACCGTACACGTCTTGTTAGGAGAGGAAACTGGGTCCCAGTGAAGCAGAGCTCTTGCTACGGGGATTATTTAACACCTCGGGTATCGAAGTAAACGGCCGACTGCACCGAGGGAACTACTTTTCATAGCCAACCTAACTGTGCTTGTTTGCAGAGTTTTGGGCGGATTTCTTACTTGAATTACGTTCTGTCAATGGCCAGAACCTCTTCCCTGGAACCGCTGGTGTATTTGTCTGCGAAAGACCGTTCAAGCTTAGCACGATGGTTTCCCTTCCCCTCAGTCGAAATTTACTGACTTCTGAATTACTTACAATTACTGCCAGCAAAATTTATGGGCGATACCACTTTACCAGGAGGTATGACTGTCAATAATATGGAGACTCCATATTCGTAGATTTCCGTAAAGCGTTTAATTCTGTGCCCCACTGCTCACTGTTAATGAGGATATGAGTGTATGGAAAATATGTGAGTGGCCCGAAGACTGCTTCAGAGACAGGACTGCCCCAAGAAAGTGTGACAAGACAGCTATTACTCTCTATATAGATAAATGATTGGACGGACAAGGGGGGGGGGGGCAGCAATCTGCGGTTGTTTCCTGACGATGGTGTGGTTTACAATAAGGTGTCGTCGTTGAAGTGTTAGTATGCGAGGATACACGATGACAAAATTTTGTTGTTGGTGTGATGAGTGATAGCTAGCTTTAGATTTAGAAAAGTGTAGGTTAATGCAGATGAGTAGAAATAAAAACGGTTCAAAGGGCTCTGAGCACTATGGGACTTAACCCTTTCAGATCCTCTGGCTACAATTGCGTACATTAACTTTTACAGTCTGTTAGCTGCAACAACAGTATTTATTCGCTACGCGAACCTGAGCTACACACTTGTAAATGTTCAACCTTTTTATCACGCGCAAGTGCTGCCAGCCTTTGGGCATCACTATAAAAATATCAGCAAGTCAATGTAGCAGTGCGCAGCAACTGGTGACCACCAGAATACACGGTTCGCTATATTTCAGTGTATACTTGAATATTGTTTTTATTTTGCATGGAAATTATTGAATGATCATTTTACTATTTATTACAATAGAGAATATTTCATAATTACCTATTTTAGTCCTTAAGGTGAAGCCAAGTGTACAAAGTACGTTTTGGAAACGGTTACATATTTTTGTGTAAATCTTGCTCCCAAAATCATTAAAAAATCACCGAAGACCAATACCACATAAAGAAAAATTTTTGTTCCTCCAGAAAAATTTCGGGTCTGAAAGGGTTAACTTCTAAGGTCATCAGTCCCCTAGAACTAAGAACTACTTAAACCTAACTAACCTAAGGATATCACACACATCCATGCCCGAGGCAGGATTCGAACCTGCGACCGTAGTAGTCGCGCGGTTCCGGAATGAAGCGTCTAGAACCGCTCGGCCAGTACGGCCGGCATGAGTAGGAATAATCCTTAGTAGTGTGCTGCCTGACAGTCACGTCCTTTAAATATCTGGGCGAACGTTGCAAAGTAGCGTGAAACAGAAGGAGCATGTAACGGTTGTAGTACAGAAGGCGAATGGTCGACTTTGGTTTGTTGTAAGAATTTTAGGAAAGTGTCGTTCATCTGTAATGGATACCGCGTTTAGAACGCTCGTGTGACCCATTCTTGAGTACTGCTAGTGTGTTTGGGATCCCCGCCAGGTCGGATTGAAAAAAATACTTCAAAGCAACTCAAAGACAGGCTGCTAGATTTATTACTGGTTCTTTTGATCAACATTCAAGCACGAAGGGCGTTCAATAAGTAATGCAACACTTTTTTTTCCTGGCCAATTTCGATTGAGAAAATTAGGAATTTGTTGCGAGAATTTGTGAAAATTCTCTTTGAGCCTCTATAGCTTCATGAAGTTTCGATAAATGGTGTCTGTAACGGAGATGCGTTCCAAGTAGAGATCGAAATTTTCTCTTAGCGGAAAACTAGAGCATCGCAGATATTCACAGGCGCTTGCAGAATGTCTACATCTACGTGAGTACTCTGCTATTCAGAATAAAGTGCCTGGCAGAGGGTTCAATGAACCACCTTCAAGCTCTCTCACTACCGTTACACTTTCGAACAGCACTCGGGTAAAACGAGCACTTAAATTTTTCTGTGTGAGCCCTGATTTCTCTTATTTTATAGTGATGATCATATCTCCCTATGTAGGTGGGTGGCAACAGAATGTTTTCGCAATCGGAGGAGAAGACTGGTGACTGAAATTTCATGAGGAGATGCCGTCGCAACGATAAACGCCTTTGTTTTAACGATTGCTCTGTCCATCTGAGCCACCGAGGACACAGATGAAGAGAGCGACTGCGGGGACTTATCCCTTGCACGCTTTCCGTGAGACCCACATTCCCAACTGTCCACAATCTACATACGTAATGTACCTAATAGATATTTGCCCATCCACTCATTACTCGCGCACACTAAGGTGACGATTCCCGTAAGAGTTCGGGCAACCTGTGCGCATTCGCAGAGACGAAGGTCAATGGCTGGGTAGCCTTTAACTATATATATCTCGAAAGAACAGATATACCTCGGTGGCTCAGATGGATAGAGCGTCTGCCATGTAAGCAGGACATCCCGGGTTCGAGTCCCGGTCGGGGCACACATTTTCAGCTGTCCCCATCGAGGTATATCAACAACACCTGTCGGTAACTGAGGGTTTCAATTAATTATCATTGACTGAATTTAACGTCCCGTCGACATGGATGTCACTAGAGACAGAGCACGAGCTCGGATTGTATCAAGTACAGAGAAGGAAATCGGGCGTGGCCTTTCGATGAAACCATCCCATCATTTGCCCGGAGCGATTTAGGGAAATCACTGAATACCTAGATGTGGATGGCCGGACGCGGGTTTAAACTGTCGTCCTCCTCCCTCGCTCGGTGTCTTCCACTAGAATGGTACCATGCGGGCATACAGGGGCTTGCAGTAAGGTGCCGTAAGGCAGTCGCATTAAACGGAGATGATGTTGAAAAACAGGGAATTGTTGCTGAAAGAATGGGGAATAATATGATGTGTTGGAATCCTGAATAAAACCAACCTGCTGTCGGAAAAAAAGTGTTGCATTACTTACTGAACTCCCTTCGTATCACGGAGATGCTTCGGGAACTCAAACGGGAAATCCCTGGAGGGAAGTCGTCCTTTTCGAGGATCACTGTTAAGTAAAATTAGAGAATCGGCATTTGAAACTGATCGCAGAACGATTCTACTGCGACTAACGTACGTTTCGCGCAACGACCGCAAAGATAAGAGAAATTAGGGAGAGACATATAGACATTCGTTTTGCCCTCGCTGCGTTTGCACGTGGAACATGAAAGGAAATGACTAGTAGTAATACAAGGTACCCTCCACCACGCACAGTACGGTGTTTGCGGACTATATATCAAAAAGCATTTGTGCTCTCACAACACAGATAAAATCAATAATCAAATTATAGGCAAATTTAATTAATATCCTTACTAGCCTTAAGGGCTCGTTAATCTATAATTACCTTCATTTATGATGCGGCGGTAGTAGTTCGCCGAACCTGGTGAGGACAGCATCACACCCTGAAGGAGAAATAATTCACGCTTCCCAGTAGTGCCAGGAGGTTGGTTGTAACACAACCAATTTTCATAGAATGCTGTTTACATATTGCGTAAAACTTGGTAGCAATGCCCTGGAGAAATCCAGTATGTGGGTGTAACGTAACGGCGACGAAAGTTCCCGCCGGCTGCATCGGATTGAGAACTTGCGGAGTGACGGCGCAGTGCTCCCGCGAGGGGCCGCGCGCGTGCCGGGCTGCCATTGGCTGGCTAATCTGGCGGCGGGCGGCCAGGGGAAGCCCCGGGGAGCCGTCTTACCTACTACAGCCCGACCGGCTCAAGGTGGCGAGCGGGCGGGCGAGCTCAAGACGCCGCGGGGTCAGTCGACAAATGCCCGCGCATAACGCGCCCGCCGAAAATAATAAAACCGAATTGCCCTAACTTGTGCCAAACGACTGCCGGCTCTCATTTCGAGGCTAGTTTCCCGGAAGAGTGGAAGTCGCGCCGCATCCTGCGCAGTCAAGTGGGCCGGGAATGGCGGAGAGGGGGCGCGAATATAAAACGGGGGGGCGGAACCGTGGAGGACTCGCAAAAACAGCCGCAGAGGAGGGGCGGGGCGGGGCGGGGCGAGGCCGTCTCCTTAAAGACGACGCGACGCCGTCGGCGCAGCGGGCTATGTGGGCGCCGTTAGCGCAGTCCGCCACATTTAGCGCCACATCGTGGCGGCAAATTAAATTGGCTGGCCGGACGCAGCCGTGGGACACTGCCCAGGGGTCAGTCCGCGCAACAACAGCAACAGCCAGACACCGTGGGGTTCTTCGTAGCAGTGCGTGCGTGTAAGGACATCAGGCATAATAAGTAGTGTCAGGGTATCCAATTTGCAGATAATTGGATCTTGGCTGCATTCACAGTGGCGCAGACACCGTCGCCAGAGGTCGCCCGATAACATCGGCCGGCAGCGTGGTCGCTGTGCATCCGATCTCCTCCGTCAGCTTTTGGCGCGGTCAAAGAGGAGAGGTTAGGTTAGGCTAGAATCTGTTCCACGTATGAAGTAGGTTAGATTTTAACCTTCCAGGTTGGGATGGATATCACGAAGATGAGTGCTACACAGTGGATTTTGCTATGAAAAGGACGCCAAATGATTATGAATGTGCTATATCTGTATCGAAAAGAACATGGCGAGTAGTCTAGTTATATGAATAATATGTGAGATGACGGGAGATAAGTCCTGTAACATACTGGAGATGATTCGTGATGACAATGAATATTGCGAACACTTTCGCTGCATATATTTAAAGCTGTGCAGGCATACATCAACTAATTATATATGAAGATGGTATCTGTTCTTTCGGACATCTTCGTATATACGAGGGCTATTCCGAAAGTAAGGTCCGATCGGTCACGAAATGGAAACGACTATGAAAATCCGATAAAGCTTTGCACAGATGTGTTGGGTAGTGTCTCTAGTATAACCCCAGTTAGCATCACGTCGCTCTTCTCATTTCTGAGCTCGCAGTGAGTGCGTAAAGATGTCTAGAAAATAGTGTCTGCCGCCAAGTACGGGGGCCTGGTGAGAAATTTCCCCTGAAGCTATGCAGCTAACATTACATAACTGTCGTGCTGTTTCGTCTTCAAGACAATTCTCAGCCGCATTCTGCAGGGGCAATGAAGATGCTCCTGCATCGTTTTCAAATGGAAATGTGAGATTACCCACAATACAGCCCGTAATTGTCTCCCTCTGAGTTTCAGCTCAGGTCACATGAACCGCTGGTTATGAAGACAACATTTCGGCACAAGACAACGAGCCGTGGGCCAGCGTAGAGAATTGGCGGAGAGCACTGGCGGCTGCCTTCTATAGCGAGGGTATGGGAAAGTTGGTACAACGCTACGATACACGTCTAAGTCGGGTCGGCGACTATGGAGATAAGTAGCTGCAAGGTGTATCTAACTGTTGCAAATAAAACATTTTTGATTTTTACCGTGGTTTCCATTTCGCGACCTATCGGACCTTACTTTCGGAATAGCCCTCGTATATAGTTAAGGCTCACCGGCCATTTCACCATCTTCTTCTGTGCAGATGCATAAACAGTGCCCGAACTCTTACGGGAATCGGCAGTAAAGCCGCGAGTAATGAGTATAATGGGCAGGGACACTATGAATGTAGTGCCGGACAATAAGTTGCGAATGTGGGTCTCACTGGAGGCGTGCCAGAGACAAGTCCCTGCAGTCGCACTATCCTCTGTGTCCTCGGAGGCTCAGATGGATAGAGCGTCTGCCATGTAACCAGGAAATTCCGGGTTCGAGTCTCGGTCGGGGCACACGTTGTCAACTGTCCCCGTTGACTTATATCAACGCCTATATGCAGCTAGGGGTATTCATTTCAATGTAAATACATCAGGTAATTTTCAATGACTGTCATTCAGCATATGTGTGAAAGACTAGAATATAGTCCAGTACAAAATACTCTGAACATCTAACGCACTGACAAGTGGAAATACATCTCGTACACCACATTTGCAAACCACTTCACATTACTGAATCACCATCCCACTTGCATAATAATAATAATTTGTAGACAGGTAGTACCAACCTACAACAATCCAAAAAAGATTCAATGCAGTAACTATAGACACGGTACACGCCACTTTTCTCACTAGAACAAATTATTTTGTGAGATAATTTATGCCCAAAATTTCCGATAAAGATTTCGTCTACTTGTGGTTCCCAATAAACCTGCTACTTCAAGTCCATAATTCCGACCTATATCCCTATCACGGTATTTTCAACCTCAAGATGTCACAATCTCAACGCTCTGTCGGACTAAACTTTTCAGTTTCTTACACTCCATATTTCGAGCGTGAGGTCGACGGTCGATTTGACCGAATAAAACAAATATTTGAATTTCACCGATTGTCGTCCTAAGTCCGTATGTTCGGGCGATGAGATTGGCTATAAAGTGACTGTGCACGTAATGGCATACTGAATTGGAAATGCTGGCCGTCTTCAGCGGATGTCTGTCTGTCGGCGGAATCTATCAATATCGCTGCCACTGTGGCTCAGCCTTAGGGACTGCTGGTTTAAACAATCGGCGGGCCAAGAACGTGACTGTCGCTGGATAAGAAAATGAGCTAAATTTTAAATCATTGAATATTTCATTATATAAAGCCTGACAAAGAAGAGCAGGCTGCTCCAGACGGCCATGTCGCACTACCGATAGGTATTGTCACCCTCTTGGGGTATGGCTGAAAATCATGACTGAACAAAGTCACAAACAAAGGTGTCTACGTAATGCCGTGTATTGATGATACGCAAGACGTCTTGAAAGCAGAAAAGTATTTGTCAACTGCAGACAAGGAAGAAAGCTACTGGCAAATCAATGTTGACCGTAAGGCTGGTGATTCGAACTATTGTGCTGCCATTCATAAACAGCATTCCAGCATTCTAGGGGGCGGTCTCCAACCGGATAACGCTCCCCCACACGCCGCTAATCAAGGTTGACTGTAAGCCTGATGATTCGAACTATTGTGCTGCCATTCATAAACAGCATTCTAGGGGGCGTTTTCCAACAGGACAATGCTCGATCACACGCCGCTATTGTAACTCATCGTACTCTACAGAAAGTCGACATATTGCCTTGGCCTGCGCGATGACCAGATCTCTCTCCAGTAGAGCACATTTGGGACATCATCGGACGACAATTCGAGCGTTATCTACAAAACAGCATTAATTGTCCATCTATTGATCGAGCAAGTGCAACAGGCACGTAACTCCATCCCACAAACTGACATCCGGTACCTGTACAAGACACTGCATGTACTTATACACGTTTGCATTCAACATTCTGGCGTTTACATAGGTTATTAATGAACAAGCATTTCACATTTGCTATGGTTTATCTCGCGTTCACATTAACCAGTGGTCTTGCAATGTTAATCACTTAAATAGATTCCCGAAATTCCGTTACTTTATATTAATCACTTTTTTAATGTTGCGATTTTTTCCGTCAGCGCATGTGTGTCAGCGCCTTTTAGCGTACACACGCTAAGTTGATTCTCCAACACGAGTCAACTCAAAGTTCTTGTTGTCTCCGTAAGTGGCGACAGAGTGAGTGGTGCGGTACTGGCGCACAGCCGTCCATCAGGGGGCTGGCGCCAGCGTCGCGAGCCTGCCTGGGCCCTGGAGCGTGGTGCACTCTGCTGATGGGGAAGCACCTCCGCGCTGATGCAAACTGAAGCCATGTCGTCACTCAAGGTCTCCGGTCTCCGGGCCCCCTAAGAGTAACCTGCTTACTGCAGCTAGTTCTCTCTCCCGTCGGCTGCACTCCACTCGTCTTGTTGCTTTAACCGGATATAACAAGCGACAGCGTCACTCTGTAATATTCCCTACAGTCTTCCCCAACGGCATTGGCTGTGACATTTGACAGCTAGCGGGGGACGCCCATTTCTGTAAGGCCTAACCCGCGGAGCTGAGTTAGCCACACCGTTATCTACAATGGTGTCCAAAATTAAAGCAACGAACTGAAATTTTGCAAGGTTGCGTTTAATTTTCCACAAAACAGCATAAACACATGACAGTAAAGTAGAAACAATGTAAAGAATACAGAACGTAAGCAACTTCAACATGCCTAACGGTAGACAATAATGTTCATCGTTTTTTTTCCAACTTAACAGATTCGTATACAGACATTCTGACAATTGATAATGTGCTCAGTGTGGGGTGTGACCACCTCCTGCAGCAATACAGACCTGACAACGACGGAGCATGCTATGTATGATGTCATCAACCTCATGTTGAGGCAATAACGCCAATTCTTCCTGGAGAGCTGCTCGCAAGTCTCGGAAACTGGTTGGTGGATGCTGACGTGATGCAACCCGTCTCCGTAGTGCATACGAGACACGCTCTGCGGGACTCAAATCGGAAGAGCGAGCAGGCCACGCCATGTGTGCAACCTCTTCCGTTTCCAAGGAAACATCAACCACGCGTGCTATATGACGTCGAGCATTATTGTCCATCATTACAAAGTCTGTAACTCGCAACAACCTCACATGAGATTCCAAGATCTCATCACGATACCTGAAACCTTGTCGATTCACCAGTAAAACATCATGAAGAGGTGATCGAGTGCTCAATATGACCCCTGTGCAAGTCATTAAGGACCCTCCGCGATATCGGTCTCTTTCGACAAAGTTTGGGTCCCGAAATCGTGTTCCACGTTCCCTCCAGACACCAATCCGTCGAGACTCACTCTACAGACCAATTCGGGACTCATCTGTGAAATAACATTGGCCCACTGTTAGACCGTCCAGTTGGAATGTTGACTCCACTCTAGACGTTCCCTTCTATGATGGCGCGTCAGAGGTACACATACAGCAAGTCTCCGACAGTAAAGGCCACTGGGCTGAAGCCATCTATACACCGTTTCCCTCGATTCAACACGTCAAGTGAATGCTGCGAGATCAGATGCCAGTTGTAGAGCAGTACTAAGGCAGTACCGTTGTGCCGTTACAACCAAAAAAAGGTCCTTCCTTTCTGATGTCACACGTGGTCGTCCCTGCCCTGATCTGTGGAATATAGTCTCAGTCTCTATAAAATGTCCTTACATCCGATAAACAACAGAACGATTTACTTTAAGCGATCAGCCCACATCAGTTTGTGACTGTCCTGTTTCCAATCCTCCTACACCTCGCCACTGCAGAGAGTCTGGCAACGTCTGCTCTGTGACATACGGCACCGTCTGTGACTGTGTATACAGCAATTGTGGATGTGGGCCTACTCGACAAATACTACTCAGTTTGATGGGTGCCCTGACATCATCGTTGGCGCGGTTGTCCGTTGACCGGAATGCCATCTTGCCTGCGGAACACTATCGTACGGACATCTGTTGACAGTTGGTATGATTATATCGTTTCTTAGACACATGACGGGTGAATAGCGGTTTGTTGCTTTCACTTTGGCCACCAGTTTATTATCTATGAAAGATCCCTCGAACAAAAACCTGTGCCCAGGAGTTGGAAGAAAGTACAGGTCACATGTGTCTACAAGAGGGGTAGGAGAAGTGATCCACAAAACTACCAATATTGCTGACATCCATTTGTTGTACCGTCTTAGAACATATTCTGAGCTCAAACAGAGTGAGGTATCTCGACCAGAACGAATCATCCATGCCAACTAGCATGGATTCCTTAAACATGGATCATGTGAAACCCAGCTCACACTTTCCTCACTTGATATCCAGTAAGCTGTGGATCAGTCCAGGCAGACAGAAGTAGTATTTGTCAATTTCCGAAAAGCATTTGACCCAGTACCACAACTATGCTTATTATCAAAAGTACTATCATATTGGGATCAGATGAAATATGTGGCTAACTGTGTATTTCTTGGTGGGGAAGTGAATTAGGAACCTTGCAGTCAATGTTGCATATTAATGATCTCGCAGACAATACTTTACACAGATGATGCAGTTATCTACAACGAAATACAGTCTGCCGACCGGTGTGGCCGAGCGGTTCTAGGTGCCTCAGTCTTGAACTGTGCGACCGCTACGGTCACAGGTTCGAATCATGCCTCGGGCATGGATGAGTGTGATGTCCTTAGGTTGGTTATGTTTAAGTAGTTCTAAGTTCTAGGGGACTGATGACCTCAGGTGTTAAGTCCCATAGTGCTCAGAGCCATTTGAACCATTTTTTGAAATACAGTCTGAAATCTTATCAAGGTCTGACTGAGTATTTGCACAGCTTCTTTCAAAGTGTGCAACGACTGGCAGCATGTTTTAAATGTTCGAACACGTAAAATTGTTCACGTCTGAAAGAAAAGGGGGGGAGGGGGGAACGTAATGTCCGACGAATATAATATTAGTGACTCAGAGTAGGAATCTGTAAACTCATACGAATACTTGAGTGTAAGAGTAGGGACTTTAATTGGAACCATCATATAGGTTCAACCATGCATAAAGTAGGTAGCAATCTTCAGTTTAATGGCAGAATACTACAGAAATACAGTCTACAAAGGAGTTGCCTACAAATCATTCGTGCGACCCGTCCTAGAATATTGCTCAAGTGTATGGGATCCGAACCAAATCGAACTGGCAGGGGATATTGAACGTATACAGAAAGAGGCAGCACGAATGGTCACACGTCTGTTTGACTCATGGAAGAGTATCACCGAGATGTAGAAAGAACTGAACTGGCAGACACTATGAGACGGATGGAAACCATCCCGACAACGTTTCAAGAACCGGCTTTAAATGCTGACTCTAGGAGTATACTATCAAATATACTACAGCCCCCTACATATTGCTCCCAAAGACATAGTGAGGATAACATTAGGATAATTACAGGACACAAAAAGGCATTTAAACAATCATTTTTCCTGCGCTAATATATAATGGAACGGGGAAAAGAGGACGCACCCTCTGGCATGCATTTCACTGTGGTTCACAGAGTACAGATATAGATCCAGAAATAGAATTCTATTTCGTAAAACATCTACATCAACATCTACATCCATACTGTGCGAACCAGCGTCACGTGAATGGCAGAAGGTACTTCCTGCTGTACCAAGAATTTGGTGTTGACGTACTATTCAAGTTCTGGAGGGCAGGGAGAGTGACTGTCTAAATGAGTGCTGTAATTAGTCTAACCTTATACGCTGGATCCCTACGGGAACGATACGTAGAGACTTTGTAGTGTATTTTTAGATGTATCGCTTGACGCTGGTTCTTGAAACCTTGTAAGTATGCTTACTCTGGAGTGTTTACGTTTATCTTACAGTGTGTGCCAATTCAGTTTGTCCAGCATTTCGCTGATACTCTCCCACGGTCTATAAAACCTATGATCATTCGTGCCGCATTTCTTTATCTACGTTTAGTATACACCTTAGTCCTATTTTGTACGGGTCCCACACAATTAAGCAATATTCTGGGATGGGTCGCAAGAGTTTTTTTTACGCAATCCCCTCTGCAGACTGCATTTCCCTACCTTTCTACAAGTGAACAGAAGTCTAACAGCCCGCATCTCGTGGTCGTGCGGTAGCGTTCTCGCTTCCCACGCCCGGGTTCCCGGGTTCGATTCCCGGCGGGGTCAGGGATTTTCTCTGCCTCGTGATGGCTGGGTGTTGTGTGCTGTCCTTAGGTTAGTTAGGTTTAAGTAGTTCTAAGTTCTAGGGGACTTATGACCACAGCAGTTGAGTCCCATAGTGCTCAGAGCCATTTGAACCATTAGAAGTCTAACACATGCTGTCCCCACTTCGAGCCCAAATCATCGTTATATTTCATATCTCCATAGCCACAGGTATTTGTATGCGTTGACCGGTCCCAGTTGAGGCTTGTTGATATTGTACGCATAGGGGACTACGTTTTTTCGTTTTTTGAAGTGCACTGTATTATATTTCTCGTCGTTTAAAACAAGTTTCCAATTCTGTCCACCACTTCGAAATTTTATCAAGATCCGACTGAATATTTGTGAAGATTCTTCCAAACAGTATTTCATTACAAATAACCACATCATCTGCGAAAACTCTGACGCTACCATTAAGATCGCCTACAAGGTCATTAATATACACTGTCGGAAAGAAATTAGAAAGGCCTTTTAGAGGTTTACAGTTTACTCAACATTTACTGTTGCAACAATGCATATAGAGTACAAGAAATGATTACACTTAAAAATCAGTATCACAAGCGGTTCTGAGGTACCAGGTATCGACCCACGCTAAAACACCATTTTGGCACATGATGTGGCCTCCATGGGTGGCAATGACTCGCATCTGCACCCATGATCATAAATTAAGGATAATTGCAGAACGTGGTGCCACACAACGTGGTACCACACACAACTAGCGCTAACAGCATAGGCACATAGGGAACACACACGGCACAGATCTGTAAGTCCACGGATTTACTGATAAGTTGAGAAAATCGTCCGCAAACATATGCGCTACAAAACGCCACTGTTTCCTACGCATGTATCCTGACATCAATATGGGATATGATCACCATGCACACGTACACAGACCGCACAACGGGTTGGCATACTCTGGATCAGGTGGCCGAGCAGCTGCTGCGGTATAGCCTCCCATTCTTGCACCAGTGCCTGTCGGAGCTCCTGAAGTGTCCTAGGGGTTTGAAGACATGCAGCGATACATCGACCGAGAGCATCCCAGACGTGCTCGAGGGGGTTTAGGTCTGGAGAACAGGCAGGCCATTCGCATGATATCTTCTGCTCCAAGGTACTCCTCCACGATGGCAGCTCGGTGGGGCCGTGCGTTATCATCCATCAGGAGGAAGGTGGGACCCACTGAAACCCTGAAAAGGCGGACATACTGATGCAAAATGACGTCTGGATAAACCCCTGTTACAGTTCCTCTGTCAAAGACATGCAGGGGTGTACGTGCACCAATCATAATCCCACCCCACACCATCAAACCACTACCTCCATACAGGTCCCTTTCAAGGACATTAAGCGTTTGGTATCTGGTTCCTGGTTCACGCCAGATGAAAATCCGGCGAGAATCACTGTTCAGAATATACCTGGACTCGTCTGTGAACACAACCTGGGACCACTGTTCCAATGACCATGTACTGTGTTCTTGACACCAGGCTTTACGGGCTCTCCTGTGACCAGGGGTCAGTGGAATGCACCTTGCAGGTCTCCGGGCGAATAAACCATTTCTGTTCAGTCCTCTGTAGACTGTGTATCTGGAGAGAAGTGTTCCAGTGGCTGCGGTTAAGTCCCCAGCAAGGCTACCTGCAGTACTCCGTGGCCGTCTGCGGGCACTGGTGGTAAGATATTGGTCTTCTTGTGGTGTTTTACACTGCGGACGTCCTGTACTGTAGCGCCCCGATACGTTTCCTGTCTGCTGGAATCGCTACCATAATCTTGAGAGGGCCCGTGCTACGACCTGCTGTGTTTGACCAGCATCCAGTCGCCTTAGTATTCTACTCCTCATAATCTCAATATGTGTTCTTTGAGCCATTTTCAATACACAGTCACCATTAGCACGTTTGAAAACGTCTGCACACTTACTCACTGCACCGTACTCTGACATGCACCAACACACCTCTGTTTATGTGGACTGCTGCCAGCGCCACCGTGCGACGACCGCAGGTCTAATGCACCTCATGGCCATACCCAGAGATGATTTAAACTCGCAAAACACCCAACAGAGCGTTGTTTCACCATGTATCAGCATTATCCTTAATTTATGATCACGATTGCAGTTAATCGTATATGCCCACTGTTCACGTAGTTCTGTAGGAATTGTTCGTTGACGAGTCGCACGAGCCACTTCTCGTCCCATCACATCCCACACGTGCTCGACAAGATAGAAGTGCGGAGATCGTGCTGGCTGGGGAAGTTGCTACACGTCTTGCAGAACACTTTGAGTTTCACTGGTAGTGTATGAACGAGCATTATCCTGTTGGAACAACACATCACCTTCCTGCTGAAAGAACGGCAAAAATTCGGTTCTAACGACATCCTGCTCGTACCAACCACTGGTTGGCTTCTCCTCAGCCCCCCCCCCCCACCGCGCACAAACACCAAAGCTGAACGAGGGTTGTAGCTTATCGCACCCGAGACCATAATGCCTTGGATGGGGCCGTTGTGACAGGGACGAATGCACTTAAGAAGAGACACTGCACAGCAAGTCTACGTCGTATGTGCAAACGACCGTCACCTGCGTACAGGCGCAATACTCTACCAAGGGAACCTTTGCTCTCCAAAATTCCAGGACATGTTCAGATTTGCTTGGACTCATGCAGGATTTGACGCTCTACACACGGAAAAACTTGAAAACGTTAAAAACGTTTGTTTTGACAGAGCACAGGGAAAACTGTGCGACTGTGAAACTGTTGCATTCATTTGTTGCCGTTTATGCGACAAACTCAATGTTTTCATCACTTTTTTGGGAGTGATTATCACATCCACAAGAAAACCTAAATCGGGCAAGGTAGAAGAATCTTTTTACCCATTCGCCAAGTGTGCAAGTTAGGTGGGTCGACAACATATTCCTGTAATGTGACGCACATGCCGTCACCAGTGTCGTATAGAACATTTCAGGCGTGTTTTCCTGTGGAGGAATCGGTTGACCTATGAATTTGCGATCAAATGTTTTCGGTTCCTATTGGAGAGGCACGTCCTTTCGTCTACTAATCGCACGGTTTTGTGGTGCGGTCCCAAAACACAGACACTAAACTTATTACAGTGAACAGAGACGTCAATGAATGAACGGTCAGATCGTAACTTTGCGAAAATAAAGTAAGTAAAATTTTTGCTCGAGGGAGGACTCGAACCAAGGACCTCTCGTTTCGCAGTTGCTCACTCTAACCACGGGACCACGGCGCTCTTCGTGTTATATAGTCCTAGATGTTGGATATGTTACACTTGGACTACTCAGTTTGTATATTTTGTTTATTTTTTCATAGTTCCACACAACTTCTTCCTGTTTTCTCGATTGATCTGTGTTCAGTTTTTCAAGGCCTATCCACTGTGTCAATTTATAACTAAATCTGAGGGGGGTGCGATGGGGAGGTTCCCTTGTAAGTGATCCTCTGACGGTACCAGTCGAACTGCACACTGATGCTGTGGCGTGAGTGGAAGACAGGCTAGAGGTGTGCGTGCCCGTAGTCCCACTGCGAATAATCGGTTCGCAACAGTTAGTGTTGACACATGTGGGCTCACATGCCCTCTTATCTGTGCTGTCGTAGCTGTACGATCTGCCACTGCTGCCCTGATGGTCGTCTGTGCTGCGTGGAAGTCCAGAACTTCGTCTTCGAGTGTGAGAATATTTCAGGTGACTACTTAGACCAGTATTTATGCACAACGGCAGCAGAACGTCCGACTTGTGTGGCAGTTCGAAACGATCATCCTGACACTCGGAAGGCCAGAATTGGACATCTTTAAAACTCGCTGTGTTTGCTTTTGGAAGCACGAAGCACGACTGCGCTTCCGTGACATGCTTGCCTGCCTGCCTGCTTCACACGTTTGCAACACACTGAGGCTCTTGGCTGTGAGCATTCCCTATTAAAGAGTAGACAGTCGATCCGGTCTTGTAGCTAGGCCACTACACCATCTGTTGCTTGGTCGACGGCACATCTATTATACCCCAGATGGAATATATCGCCATCGGAACAAAATCGACACAGTCTTTCCAGGTGTACTAATTTTTGTTCCTACTTGTACATTATGAATAACAGGGCACCCAAGGCATTTCACTGAAGCACGTCGGAAATTACTTCTACATCTGGCAATGACTCTCCATCCAAGATGACATGCTTCCAAGAAACGCTAAACCCAGTCATAAATTTCGTGTGATAGACTATTTGGTCGTACTTTTGATGACCACTGTAGGTGTGGTACTGTGTCAAATGCTTTTCGGATGTCAAGAAATAGTGCTATTACCCGACTGCCTTGATCCATGAGGATCTCATCTGAGAAAACTGCATGTTCGGTTTCAATGATCGATGGTCTCTGAATCCATGCTTACAAGTATTCTGAACAGTTACGAGGCCTATGGGACGACGAAACTAGCGCATCGGATGAGGCTTTGGACATGTACTCGAGAAGAAGGAAATTCCTCTTCCCTCCCAGTGCACCCCGATAGTTGAGTGGTCAGCGTGGCGGTCTGTCACGCCAAGGGCACCGGGTTCAATTCCCGGCTGGGTCGGAGATTTTCTCCGCTCAGGGACTGGATGTTGTGTTGCAACGGGAAACCACCTCTGGAACCACTTCCCTAGACGCTCATGTGGTGGACCTCTCTGATGAGGCATCGCCCACGACAAGACCTACCGTAAGGCAGAACAAAGTTTTTTTTCTCCTCCCAATCGTCATATAGCATGCTGCCATGGTCTCCCTAAAACAATTACCCTTAAATTAATGCCGACATGCTTCCTTTTCAGAATTAACTAGTCGAGACATGGCGATAAGTTGTAATTTTTTGCCCAACTCAAGGTAGTTGCAACCTCAGTAGCCACTGGAATCTAGCTGTAATATGTGCTTTGGTGTCGTGTATCTGCAGATCTAGCGCTCTGTGCGGGCCATTGAAGAATTTACGTAGTGTGAAGTGACTTCTGACATTTCAGTGAGCTGTTATTGCGCTCTCATTCTCTCTCAGAAGCTGATGTACAAAGTACTATGGATATGCTTTATTTAATTTGCTATCTTCCTCTGTAGCTGCGATGGTTGGCGCACTCTTTCGCGGTGTGTCACGATCCCTGGTCGAAAAGGAATTCTCTTCATCTACATTTTGTCTTCATTTTACAGTTGCTGACCTGTACTCTACGCCAATAGCCATAGTTAAATCAACGATCTCTTCGTGGTGTTTCACACAGTGAAGGTACGTGGCACTGATTACTTCGATTCCTCTGCGGAATGTTACGCTATGCAGCCAGCTATGTGCTGTTCGAGAAGAGCAAAGACTTTCAGATTTCCATTACGCAACTGGCATGTTACTTTTTTTAATTTATGATGTATAACTGTTAATTGTTTTAGAATACGTTATGCAGCGAGTAGCAGTAATCAATTTAGCTGTGGTCATATCAGAGACTTCTGTGGAAACAAAAGAAAATATTATATTTCAATTACGTTCTTCCCGTGGTTCCAACTTCAACCTTTTGACATTCTTTGCAAATTCCGCAGTGAAGAGCAATTTTTGGTGTTATTAAATGTGATCAACGTAAATAACCTGTTCAATGTGAAACTAACAATAAACTGAACTTGGCAACATTTGTGTCGGTTTAAGATTTCTACTGAATTTTGAAAATGGTTTGCCGTCTCTCCACCCTGTTACATTTCATTTTGTTGTATCGAGTTCTCAATTCATCCCAAACGCCCTAACCACGGTAAATCCTATATTCCATTTTGCCATACAGATCTATTTAATCCATTTGTTACATTTACAATTCTCTTCAGGCATCTATGTCTCGCCATAGACTCTAAGGAATCTGTTTGCATGTAGATAACATGAAATATAACAATTTTATGTGTTGAATGGCGACAAAATCTTCATATCCTTGGCGGAGACATTACGCAACCACGAACTTTTTCTCTAGATATTTGAGATTTGACGTAATCATTTAACAGCATTCTTGCAATATATCATCGTCACTAGGAGAACACAGTGCAGTTAACAAATGTATACGTGTGTGAATATGATCAAACAATTATGTGCTCCGTAAAACCAGAAAAATTTACGTAGGATCATTTCCTCTTACCCTTGTTTTGTATACAGTTCAGAGTTGAACAGCTCATAATCACGTGATACTGGTTGCGTCTTAAGTCTAGATGTTACACACTGCCTAGTTAGAGACGCTGGTTTCATTCTTTAGAAAATTTTCTCACTGTGTGCCTTTCACACTAGAAAGTCCTCGTTTAATTACTTCAGAAGGATAGCGCCTATTAATTCTACTAATTGAACAAGTTTGTTACGGAAGTTTCCGAGGCATATTAAAGTTCCAAACTTATTTCGTTTACGAAACATGAAGTTGCTACATGTTACTTAACTCTAAGAAACTAAGTCCGGTGGTCTGATAATGCAAAAGTGCGTAACGACCATACAGAAATAAAGCATATCACTTCGCTAAAGTGAAATTTCCAGTTATATTTAGTAGTGAGCTGTCGTATTTGCATATAGTTGTATATACATACAGTCGTCCTAACAAATTTTGATATTGGTATCTGAAGACCAGATTTCAACATTGTGGAGTTAAATCGTAGATTTTTCCCTTTTTTGAAAAAAAAATTTGACACGTTGTCAAGTTACATGGTAATCACCAACGAACGTTTGGAATAAATGTGTTGATAAATGTGAACTACGTAAGATCCACGAACATTTTGCAGCGTAAATGATAACTCCATATCATTTAAACTTTCGTAAGCATCCCTTTGTACAGTGCACGCAGATTTTATGGAGGCTCCACATGTTATAGGCACTGCTCTATCAGATTCTCTTTTCTCTGTGATTACGTAGAAGATTTATGGATAGAAAGATGGTTACTTTTAAAGCTCAAGGGACTATAGATTATTTACATTTCACATTTCTGCCGAAACCATACGTCAAATTAATAAAATAAAAATCAGAGCTATTAGCCTGCTAGCGGGATAGCGCAGGCAAGGTGCTGCGCCTTAGGGAAATTTGCCAATAATGCGGACCGGCCGCAAGATCGGAGAAATTATTGATGCCCACTAAAGAACAGATAAGTAGAAGCTCTCCACGTTGCACTCGTTTACAAATTTCGATGTAAATGCAATGAAGTTTACCCGGCCAAAACCAAGAGTCCGATCAGCACTCCTGTGTCTCAACATGAACGTCACGTGCGGCTAGGGAAAGGCAGCAAATCGGCAATATCAGAACACCACCCTTCAGTTTCCAAGAATTCAGTCTGCTTGGCTGCATCCATGGATGCAGCAGCGGAAAATAAGAGAAGTTAATGAAATAATTAAACACTCCAACAGCATGAACCGAGAGGACGGCTACAGCTTGCAGATGGCCTTACAGCCATCGATCCCTGTCTAACACTCCCCTTGTGTTCGCCAGCCAGCAAGAAGCTCCGACATGAACAAGCGGTCACATGAGAACGCTCGTGCACCATCGACGTATTGTTGCAGGATATCGCTGTTGCCTAACAATTAGACAATAGCCGCCTGTATAGTCACCCATCCACAGGTGTCTATACTGTGAACTGTACAATGACGCTCAGGTGGGGCCACGAGAAATACGGGCCGCGCAACAAACTTGTCACGTCACGCTAGTTGCCTAGTCCGACATACATCGTAAAAACTGGGCTACGTAGGGGACCAGGCGAGAAATCAGTATGTGAATGAAAAGGTACCAGCTAACGTCCTGAATGTTGTCATTTGTTATCGAGTGTGTGACTTGTTTAAATGAGCAGCTACAAAGTATTAAATTGGTTTGACATACTAAACTCCCTTCTCGCCATAGACGGTCGCTGAAACTTATAAGACCTGTAGTGTCACGTTCTAGGAAGCATGTCGCAGAGCCTTTATATCTCGTTGACCCCAAATTCAGGATAGTGATGTAGGTTGTGATATGACAGTCGCTATAGGAAGATACAGAGGAATGGTCATCAGCAGAATCAAGCAATTTAGTTGCCCGAAGACGGTTGCTGCAATGACAATTGAAACGTCGGTTTTAATAAACGCTTTAGTTTCCAAATGACGCGACGTAATGCTGATGTTGATAGAATATTTAATAAGACCAAACAGCGAAGTCTCCATCCCCCCCAACCCCCCATCCACCCACCCACAGGACAGCAATGCACACAGTCTGTCTGCGTATAGAATAAATTCTGTATACGAGTGCGAAGTATGAGTGTATCTGAGACTGAACATGGGAAACAGCCCGGTATCCATCTAGTATTCACCTGGTGGGACATGGGAAACCGCATAAGAACCGCATCTAGGCTGGCCGGCACAACGGCCCCTCATCGTTTATCTGCCGGATGGATTCTGTCCGGGGCCGGCATGTCTCCCCGTCCCGGAAACGGTCGTATTAACACGCGCGGCCATAATAAGGGGTGGTACGTAATGTACAAAAGAGTTTTGTTCAAATTAACAACTCATGGAAGCCTAAAAACTTACATCAAGCTATTTTTGCAATTTAAAGGCTCCATAAGCACCGTTTATCGCCTGAGTTTTGTCTTCTTTAGCCTAATACACTCTAAGACAAAGAAACATAAACACGCGCACCACCAAGAAATTATCCGAACGGGACGAAATCGGTGCATGTGATGTACGTGTATAGACACACAAATAATTACAGTATCAGAAAATTGGATTGTTTATTCTGTAGAAAGAGCCTCAGAAATTGAGCAACTCAACAATTCGTTGGTCCACCTCTGGCCGTTATGCATTGATTGAGTTCTTTGCTGTCCTTCTCAGGGATATCGAGCCAGATTCCGTACAACTGGCGCGTTGTTCTAGAATCTTAGTGACTCGAATAGATTTCCTATCAGTGATGAGACCATCTTCGAAATGGGCCACGGTAACAAGCGAAGACGTTTTTAGAGACACCCCGGACAGCGATGGGACACCAAACTATCGGCCGCCACACGGCCCGCTAAGAAGAGTGATGGTCTGGAGTGGCGTTTCTTTTCGTCGCAGGACCGCTTTGGAGGTCATCCGCGCTACCTTTAGAGCACAGCTGTGCGTGAACAATATTCTACCCCTGTTTCTGTGTCCTCCATGATAAATCATTCTGGGATTACGTTTCAGTAAAGTAATGCCCTTCCGCACACGGCGAGATATTCAACCGCTTGTTTTCGTGCTTGCCAAACCCTACCTCCGTCAGGAAGGGCACCAGATCTCTCCCCACTTGAGAACATTGGGAGCATTATCGGCAGGGCCCTCCAACCATATTGGGATTCTATGGATCTAATGCCCCAATAGCACATAATTTGGCACGATATGCCTCATCAGGACATCTAGAACAAGCCGAAAAATAGTTTGCATAAGGACTAGATTTGGATAAATGCATTATTGACTTGCTCAATTTATGAAGCCCATTTTCTTGAATGAACTGTCCAATTCTTCTGAATCTGCAATCATTTGGTTGTCTATACATGTGCGTCCCATCTATCGACTTACACTGGACTCGCATGCTGGAAGACGACGGTTCAAACCCCCGTCCTGCCATACAGATTTGGGTTTTCCGTGATTTCCCTAAACCGCTTAATGCAGACGCCGAGATGGCTCGATTTCCTTCTCCATCCTTCCATAACTCGAGCTTGTGCTCCTTTCCTAATGATCCCGTTGTCGACGGGACGTTAAACACTAATCTCTTCCTCCTCCATCTATCTATTTCCGTCTCACTTTGATAATTCCTGTGTGGTGCGTTTTTTTTTTAGTGTATTTGTACCGAAGGAAAACCGTTTGTAGAATTCTGAATATGTTTGACCAAAGGCTTGTAGCGAGGCAAGAAGCTGCCGCACGAGTGTGACCGACTACAGATGAACTTCTGTCTTTAAGAAATCATAAAGTAAACATTCAAACTAACAGGATATTGCCAACTGGAGGAACGAATTTGTGATGTATAGCGAATCTGTTCGTGTAAAATAATTAAAACGTCTTATCCTTGGAAAACCTGACTTTAACTAGCTAGTTACTTTTAGTAATTGTTAATCGCCTGAACAGCTAGTCACCTCAACTGTCGCCCACTTTCACTTTCGTCCCATGAAGTGCGTTGTCGACAGTTGCAAAAATTTGAAGGAGAGCTGCTGCAAAAGTCTGAGACGAAAGTTGCGCCAGTGGTAAACATTAGGCATGTGGATGTTAGGCTTCATGACAGCTCGGCTCACAAGATGCTACGACCCACAAAGCACGTCCGCTGTTTTCGGTCCTATGTCTTTCTAACTACGTGAGGTGCTTCCCCTTTGCCTGTACAAGGCAGCAGTTGGGGATGATTCATCTTTGCCGCCCGCCCCCGACCCCCACCCGTACCTGAGCCAGGCAACGGAAGAACCGCTCAACGGGAAAACTTGAACGATGTATACCTATAAAGCTGCCAGTATCCGAGCGATCAGTTAGTCAGTCGCTCGCAGCCCATCTCGACCGACCCCGCCACTGAAAGTTAATGAAGAGCAACGCCAAAATGTGGGCTCCTCTTCGATATGAGCTCTCGTCATTACCTTCTCTTGCCGCATACTCCATTCTCTCAACTCCGTAGGGGTGAAGAGCGAATATAGTATAAGTAATGTTCCATTTAATTTTATGACACTCTTTTTGTGAATAAAACCGTCTGGACCGCTTAATAAATTTCACTTTTTATTACGTCGGTTCGTCTACTGCCGTCATCAGATATCTGCAAATAAAAAATACTTTTAAAAAACTCACTCATCACAAAAAGTTGGATCTTGCATGATAAGGTTGCGTGAGTATTAAAACCGAATGCCTAATCGGTTTATCACAAAATATTCACAGTGATAGCAAACTCATACAGAAAATTTCCTTATTATTAATAATTTTAAGTCATCTTTTGTCCACAGTTAAGCATCGTCTGTAATATACTGAACACGGTTCTGAAAAGCCAATTCAAACAATTACTTCTTTCATTTTATTATTCCCTTATACAGGGTGAGTCACCTAACGGTTCAAATGGCTCTGAGCACTATGGGACTCAACTGCTGAGGTCATTAGTCCCCTAGAACTTAGAACTAGTTAAACCTAACTAACCTAAGGACATCACACACATCCATGCCCGAGGCAGGATTCGAACCTGCGACCGTAGCGGTCTCGCGGTTCCAGACTGCAGCGCCAGAACCGCGCGGCAGTCACCTAACGTTAACGCTGGATATATTTCGTAAACCACATCAAATACTGACGAACCGATTCCACAGACCGAACGTGAGGAGAGGGGCTAGTGTAACTGTTTAATACAAACCATACAAAAATGCACGGAAGTATGTTTTTTAACACAAACCTACGTTTTTTTAAATGGAACCACATTAGTTGTGTTAGCACATCTGAACATATAGACAAATACGTAATCAGTGCCGTTTGTTGCATTGTAAAATGTTAATTACCTCCGGAGATATTTTAACCTAAAGTTGACGCTTGAAACCTCCGACGTTCAGTTGCGTGTTGTAACAAACACGGGCCACGGTCGGCGAGCAGCATCTGCAGGGACACGACCGTGTTTACGAGTGTGGCTGTAGTGCACTGTTGTGGTTTGGTCTAGCTGTCGCAGTGTCCGCATGTAGCGCTTGCTGCTATTGTTATTTTGCATTCGTCTCCGCACGCAGACCAACTGTAGTACACCGTGTTACCAGACGTCTGTGATAGTGTAGTGTTGTAGGAACTGTGACCATGGTGTATTCGAGCTTTGAAAAGGCGGAGATGATACTCATCTATGGCGAGTGTCGACGAAATGCAGCTGAAGCCTGCAGGTTGTATGCAGAACGGTACCAGGACAGAGAGCATCCAACGTGCCGCACATTGCAAAACATCTACCGCCAACTGTATGCAACAGGTATGGTCGTAGCACGCAAACGGGTCCGTAACAGGCCCGTTACAGGAGAAGCGGGTGCAGTTGGTGTTAGCTGCTGTTGCCACGCCGGCCGAAGTGGCCGTGCGGTTAAAGGCGCTGCAGTCTGGAACCGCAAGACCGCTACGGTCGCAGGTTCGAATCCTGCCTCGGGCATGGATGTTTGTGATGTCCTTAGGTTAGTTAGGTTTAACTAGTTCTAAGTTCTAGGGGACTAATGACCTCAGCAGTTAAGTCCCATAGTGCTCAGAGCCATTTTTTTTGCTGTTGCCACGAACCCACACATGAGTACACGGGAGATTGCGGGAGCCGGTGGACTGAGTCAAAGTAGTGTCATGCGCATACTGCATAGTCACCGCTTTCACCCGGTTCATGTGTCGCTACATCAGCAATTACATGGTAATGACTTTAATCATCGAGTGCAATTCTGTCAATGGGCATTAACAGATAATGCGTTGCAGTTCTACCTGTTTACCGATGAAGCGGGTTTCACAAACCACGGGGCAGTGAATCTACGGAACATGCATTACTGGTCCGTGGACAATCCTCGCTGGCTCAGACAGGTAGAGCGACAGCGACTGTGGACTGTAAATGTATGGTGCGGAATCATTGGCGACCACCTCATTGGTCGTCACTTCATTGCAGGTGCCCAGACAGCTGCAACATACATCGCGTTTCTACAGAATGATCTGCCAACGTTGCTCGAAAATGTCCCACTGGAAACGCGTCGACGTATGTGGTATCAGCATGATGGTGCACCTGCACATTCCGCAATTAACACTAGGCTGACCCTTGACAGGATGTTCGACGGGCGTTTCATAGGACGTGGAGGACGCATAAATTGTCCAGCCCGTTCTCCCGATCTTACACCTCTGGACTTCTTTCTGTGGGGTACGTTAAAGGAGAATGTGAACCGTGATGTGCCTACAACCCCAGAGGATATGAAACAACGTATTGAGGCAGCCTGCGGCGACATTACACCAGATGTACTGCGGCGTGTACGACATTCATTACGCCAGAGATTGCAATTGTGTGCAGCAAGTGATGGCCACCACATTGAACATCTATTGGCCTGACATGTCGGGATACACTCTATTCCACTCCGTAATTGAAAACGGAAACCACGTGTGCACGTGTACCTCACCCCTCATGGTAATGTACATGTGCGTCAGTGAAAAAGACCAATAAAAAGGTGTTAGCATGTGGACGTAATGTGCTGTTCCAGTCTATTCTGTACCTAAGGTCCATCACCGTTCCCTTTGGATCCCTACGTAATTCGGTGCTCTCCGATACACACGATCGACCAGCGGAGGCGTGGTACTCAAGCGTCATCTTTAGGTTACAATATCTCCTGATGTAATTGACATTTTACAATGCAACAAACGGCACTGATTACGTATTTGTTTATATGTTCAGATGTGCTAACGAAACTAACGGGGTTCCATTTAAAAAAAACGTAGGTTTGTGTTAAAAAACATACTTCCGTGCATTTTTTTATGGTTTGTATTAACCAATTACACTAGCCCCTCTCCTCACGTTCGGTCTGTGGAATCGATTCGTCAGTATTTGATGTGGTTTACGAAATATATCCAGCGGTAATGTTAGGTGACTCACCCTGTATATTCCACCTTTTTCTATACAGTAATTACGGAAGAAAAACGTAACCTTTCCTTTCAAATACACGCTAAATAAAAGTTTGTCCAGAAAGTAAGTTCCGATCGGTCGCTAAATGGAAACCACAGTGAAGATCCGACAAAGTTTTGCACAGTCACATAAAGATACCTAGAACAATAGCGTCTCCCGCCAAGTACGAGGGCCTGGTGAAATATTTCGCCTGAGCTATGCAGCCAACGTTACATAGCTGTTTTCTTCTTCAAGACAATTCTCAGCCGCGTTCTTCAGGGGCAATGCAGATGCTCCTGCATGGTTTTCAGTTGGAAATATTTGATTACCCACAATACGGCCCGTAATTGTCTCCCTCTGAGTTCCATCTCTGCTCACATGAACCGTTGGCTGTGAAGACAACATTTTGGCACAGACAACGAGCTGTAGGCCAGCGTAGAGAAATGGCCTGCTGCAAGTAGCGAACCAAATACTTGCGCAGAGTATAAATGATATTTATTGCCGTTGTGTGTCGAATGATTTCACATGATAGCAACAACTCCAAGAAGACTGTTCCTCTCCCATGTTCCGCCGCCTCCTCTGCTCCCCTCCCCATATTACCACAATGGCAGTCGTCAAAAATGGGCGGAAGACTTCTCTCGCCAAATGGACTGAATGTCCTTATAATCCACTGCCATGGCGGAATGATATTAACACCGATTAAGAAGGTGCAAAAGTTATAAACCTGGACTCTTACTCTGGAGTATCTGTCGGCACGTCACATCTCAACTCTAGGTTTACAGAGGTTTCCGAAATCCGTTCAGTCACTTGCCGGGATGATTTCTATGAAATTCCCGCAACAATTAGACCCTAACCGTTCGAAGCAATGTCATTTTATCGCATTTTCTGTTATGTTATTGCCATTACTTAACAACAGTAAGAAAACTACGTACAGACATCAACAGGTGACAGGGCACATACGGCACTGATGTTCACGATTCAAATAGTTTTTAAAAATCAGAATATTGATGATAAGTAGAAGGTTTTGACAGGCAGGCCTGACACGATGGCTAGTTTTGGTCTGACATTATTGTTACTGTTCTTGTAAAGTGTCAAGTTGTAAGGTGTCAGGCAAATCCAACACCTTCCATGAAAACCCTGACATGATAAGCAAATCCGGTAGTATGTCACATAGCTCCGAATAAATCATGACATTAAATTAACCAAAGTAATACGAGTAACGAGTGAGCAAATGGAATACTACAGACTAACATAAGAATGCCTAAATGCATGTCATTCCTTCCCACCATGAGACAGACGCAGTTCCGAGGGGAGAAACGAGAACAGAAGCCGAGAGCAGAACCGTGTTAACCTAGAAGGCTCTACGATAAGGGTAGGACACCCACGTCGCCAGCTAACCGCTAGGACCACCCCCCAGCCCATGTTAAAAGCTAGAGCCCTCCAGAAGAACGGTATAGATCTTACGATAACACAAAAAGGACCAGACCAGCTGCAAGTTTTAGCGTGAGACTTTTTCTCGTCTCTGTTACATTGCAAACTTTAAAAACATTGCCCCACCACGAAAAGTATAACGTTTCTCATTGGATAGACAGAATTTTTGTAGGCAGAGCTTAAGGTTAACATTGAGACCCTGATTGGTCAGATGAAAACACAGCCAGATAGTTTTTTTTTTAACCAACTTCGGTAAATTGTAGTAAGGAGAAGTTAGGAGAGAGTTGCTTCCGAGACGGCGAGGTGAGCGGAGCTGTGCTGCCCGCCGCCCCCTGACGAACACCGACAAGGTAGTGAATGCACGCGATGCCGCATAACAGCGCATAAAGCTTCGCTCAGAACTGCAGAAGTCTCATCTGTTACACCCCCTTTTTGCGTAATACTAGTGTCGATCGTCAATTAAAGCTCATGGTGTTCACATGTGCCACCTGAAGTAAAAATCTGAAACGCGATGATTTTTCTGTTATATAGTTACTGAGAAGCCACATCAGCCACTGTAATTTACGACAAGTTAGATAAATAATTAAAGATAATTGAGGGTCACTGTAGACTATTTTGATAGTTTTCTCTCTTGTGAAACTTAATTTAAACCTAGATTATAGATGTGATATGGCATAGATCATCCTTCGATCAATTTGTAACACCTCCGTTTATTTATCCCGACCTGATCTGATCGAATAGCAGCCCAATAATTATTATTAATGTGACCGTGTACCTAATGGGGCTGGCAATCGGAATTGACTGCTACGGAAGTTGTTACTTTCCAGTTCGTCCTTCTCAATACTGTAATAATGAAATGTCTGGTAACAAGAAAAACACCAACACAGTTTCATTAATTACGAATCTATATTCGTCTCAAAAACACAAAAAGGAGGAGACAGCCACTGCCTTCGTCATACGTATCTAATTACGGCTAATCTCAGCACAGGCTTCTTCATTTTCTATTATCATCACACGCTAATCCATCACTGCATCCAACACAGCAATCCAACACTGCAATCCAAGGTGATGCCGGCGCGGTAGACGCGAAACCAAAATATCGGCACTCTAAATGTCACTGACCACTTCCGTAATGATACTTCTTCACTTTCCCGGTATTATTTCTAGTACAAAGGGGTCTAACCACGGCGATGGCGACTCCCTTCTCCGTTAAAGCCTTGCATTACAACAACTGGCCTCCACACACCTCTACCCGCAACATGACACTGGCTCAACTCCACACTCGCTCTCGCAACACGACACAATCGATTGTTCGCCCTATCGACCTGTGCAGAGTGCAAATTTATAGTAAGGGCCTACGGACCCCTTACACATTGTAGAACTTGGAAAGCCACTCAGGGAATATTCGTTCACATTTTTGTTGAACGCAGTTGGTTTTTACCATCCTGTATTAAAACATTTCCTTTTATCAATAGTGCAATTTATAAACAATGTTTTGTGGGTAGAATAAAATTTCCAATGATAAACTTAACTGCTTTTTCGACGTTATTTTACCAGCTAACTAAAAAATAGGAAAGCCTTGAACCCCTTCCACTAAATTTTGTTAGTATTAAGATTCTTTTACAGGGAGTGCAGTGGAGCTGACGCTGAAATCATTAAGTATTTGGTTATATCATCGCTAGTCTCACTGAACTCTACATGTCATGTGTGGTCTGACGTCTCCTTACCAGCAACAGGTCCCAGGTTCAAACTAGTCAATTCCCTAAAAAACACGCTCAGAGCGTCGTTGCGCGTAAATGGTAGAGACACGATATAGAACAAACAGAAACCACGCAGAATGTTAGAAAGTGTCTAACGCGGTTTTGATGCCCAAGCAGCGGATAAGCAGTAAATCGCTGAATGTTACCTAACCTGATGAGATATTGTGCTGGATATAATATCACTTGAATGCGATATGCAATAGACGACTGCATCCAGCCAGAGACTAAGTCAGATCACGATTTTTAAAAATCGACGGGTCTCAATTTATGGGTAGGCACTACCTTGAAAAGTTTCTTTATACGAAGTATGGTTGAAAATTAGCGCACAATTGTTATAATTATGTGAAATCCCCAAATATATATATATATATATATATATATATATATATATTCCCCTGTTTTGTCCTTTGTAATAAACCATAATTTGCTCGCACGGCATGAATGCGCAATTTTAATGGTTACAAGACATGGCATCCTAATTCGGTCGCGCATGGCAAAATACGAGGAATGTCCAGAAATTAAGTTCCGAACGGTCGCGAAATGGAAACGACTATGAAAATCCGATAAAGCTTTGCACAGATGTACTGGGCAGTGTCTCTAGTATGACCCTAGATAACATCACGTCGCTCTTCTCATATCCGAGCTCACAGTGAGCGCGTAAAAATGTCTAGAAATTAGTGTCTCCCGACAAGTACGAGAGCCTGGTGAGAAATTTCGCCTGAAGCTATGCAGCCAACATTACGTAACTGTCATGCGGTTTCTTCTTTAAAACAATTCTCAGTCGCATCCTGCAGGGGCAGTGAATCGTTTTCAGTTGGAAATGTTTGATTACCCCCTCTGAGTTTCATCTCTGCTCACATCAACCGCTGGCTATGAAGACAACATTTTGGCACAGACAGCGAGCTGTAGGCCCATGTAGAGAATAGGCGGAAAACACTGGTGGCTGCCTTCTATGATGAGGGTGTTGGAAAGTTGGTACAACGCTACGACAAATGTCTAAGTCAGACGGCGACTACGTAGAGAAGTAGCTAGAAGGTGTAGCTGACTGTTACAAATAAAACATTTCTGATTTCCACTGTGTTTTCCATTTCGCAATTAATCGGAACTTACTTTCTGGACAGCCGTCGTATTTGCAATAATTCAGTGCTGTAAGATGCTGTTTTCACTACTGCTTTGTCACTGTTATTTACTTAATGGCAAGACGAACAGTATTTATTATTATTAAACGATTCTAAATATATAAACGTCTTGATGATAGATATCGAAACGCACAACATAACCCTTTGTATTTGTGTAACAATTGCATATTTCCTTATTGTCATATATTACATTGACTGTAATGATTAATGAAGGTACTTCGATACTTTCTTATTAGAAAGGCGGACACGCGCTTCAATATCAGAATTGACACTAGCGCCATCAAAAGTTACCTGGTATTACCTTTGGCTATGTTTGTCTGCAGTTTGATTCTAACCTGTTTAGTGAGCACATGTATACTGTGACATTTATCTACCGTCACTGCGTGATGCGTGTATTGCCATTTGTATATGGTTGCCATTTGAATCAGCCACTTCAGTGCAAGTATGCCTTAACCAAATAGTTAACTATTTTTCGTGTTTGTAATTCCAAAGTTGTATTTACCGTGCACTTACATTTATTTCTGTATTGTAGGTGAGGCTTGAGAATGAACCAGTCAGTCCGAAACTAGTCGCCAAAATACACCAAAGAAAAAAAATTCGCAGTGCCAGGAATGCGTTGTGTGGTATAAGGGAACATTCGTAACGTGTTTGTACATCTGTCTATTTAAATTTCGCGCCAGTCGCATACGAGTGGCGCTATTTTACTTTAAACACTCGCTGTAACGGTCGTGTGCGTCAGTTACCTTCGAGATTGGACGTGCTGATTTGATGTTAGTTAAGAAAGACTTTAACGTAACGAAGACACGGTTAACGCCTAACTGTGTTTGAACCTCACTGAGTTTGAACGTGGTGGTGTAAGAGGGCAACGAGAAGCTGGATGTTCCTTCTGCGACACTGCAGAAAGACTTGGCAAGAATGGAGCCACTGTACACGACTGCTGATAGGGATGGTCACGAGAGTGTACGGTCGCTAGAAGACCGGGCTCCGGACGGCCACGTAGCACTGCAGAGAGGGAAGACCATCGTGTTCGGGGTGTGGCTCGTACTGCATCTGCAGCAGCAATGTGAGCAGCAGGTGGCACCACAGTAACGCAACGAACTTTTAGAAATCGGGTTTTTCCAAGGACGTACCCGAGCCAGATGCCCTATAACGTGCGTCCCACCGGCCCCAAACACCTGTCATATGCGACTTCAGTTGTGTCAAGCGAGAGCTCATTGGAGGGAAGAGTGAAGGTCTTATGTGTTTTTTGATGAAAACTGGTTCTGTCTCGGTGCCAGTGATGGCTTTGTGTTGGTTAGAAGGAACCCAGTTGAGGGCCTGCAACCAACCTGCCCGTATGCTAGACAAACTGTGCCTTCACGTGGAGTTTTGGTATTGGGTGCGATTTCGTATGACAGAAGGAGCACTCTCGTAGATATCCCACGCATCCCAACAGCAAATCTGCACGTGAGTCTGGTGATTCGACCTGTTGTGCTGCTGTTCATAAACAGTATTCCTGCGGGTGTTTTCCAACAGAATAACGCTCGTCCACATACCGCCGTTCTAGAACCACACGCTCCACAGGGTGCCGGCATGTTGCCTTGGCCCGCTCGATCACCGTATCTGTCTCCTTGTAACACGCCCGGGGGTACAAATGGGTGGGCTACCTTAAACTGGTTGTCGTTTCGGAACGTGCGCCCTGTCCACACCACGTACCTGATAATCCCGCGGCGGTCGTACTGTTCTGCCCCACACTGCTGCTGGCTTGCCTGAAATTATCTATCGAAATATGCACGCGGGTTTAGGGGAGCCACTCAACGTTAAAACACAACACTGATCTATGTCTGGTATGAACAACTATATTCTGAGACGGTAAAAGAAAGTCGCAGGTTGCACTGTTTACATTCTAATTCACAAGCGTTTATTCCAATTAATGGATGATTACCAGTCCACAATATCACTCAGACGAGCGTACGCGTCACCGACACGACGCGGATGATTGTTGATGATGCGGTAGCCGAATGATGGCACGAAAGTTCTTACGCTCGTCACGCATACACACATATTTGGTACCAGTCCTCTTTGACACTAGTAATGATATAACACTGTTCGTAAAGTTAATTTTTCAGTTCTCAGTTGTACGAGCGTGCGAGTAACCGTCGCGGTGCGGCTGATTGTTGATAACGCGAAAACGCAATGATCTAACGCACGTTCTCACGCTCGCTACAAGACACTGGCACTTGACTGCACTCTTTTATGGTAACTAATTTTTACTTATTGACATCAGTTCTGTCTGGGAGACCGAACACGGCGCGGATGATTGATGCTGTCCGACACGCAGCGAGAGGATACACAAATGCGTTATTGGCGGCACTGCTCACTTTTAGTTACTTCTTGACGCACGTTCCTCTGAATCATTTCCATATTTCATCACTTTACTGTGATAGCACTTGTGGCAACACTTCAACTTCCATACTAACAATGCCTCTCACATGCAGAGCTATCCACAACACAACATTTTCGTGTCCCGTGCTACCCCGTGGGATTAGCCGACCGGTCTAAGGTGCTGCAGTCATGGACTGTGCGGCTGGTCCCGGCGGAGGTTCGAGTCCTCTCTCGGGCATGGGTGTGTGTGTGTGTGTGTGTGTGTGTGTGTGTGTGTGTGTGTGTGTGTGTGTGTGTGTGTTTTGTCCTTAGGATAATTTAGGTTAAGTAGTGAGTAAGCTTAGGGACTGATGACCTTAGCAATTACGTCCCATAATATTTCACACTTTTTTTTTTTTTTAATCCCGTGCTCGACTCTCTACAGACGGGGCTGCCAGCAGGTACTACACAAGTAAGCCAGCGATATGACAATACGTTTACATCCTATCGAGCAAATGTGGGACATCGTTGGACAACCACTCCAGCATCTTCCACAACCAACATTAAGCGTCCCTTCCGACCAAGTGCAACAGGCATGGAATTCCATCCCACAAAGTGACACCCAGCACCTCCACAACGTAATGCATGCCCGTTTGCATTCAACATTCTGGAGGTTACACAGTTATTGAAGTACCATCATTTCACATTTTCAATGGCTTATCTCGCGCTTACATTAACATGTGACATTGCAATATTAATCGCTTTAATATGTTACCTAGACAATAATCTTCAGAATATTAATGATTTCTGGTGCTGCAATTTTTTTCTGTCAGTGTATGTAGTGCAACTGTGACAGATTTGTCAAACTTTTCATCTAACCGTTCTGTCGCAACCCGTGTCAGGAAAAGCGTAAAGAATGGCAACCGCGTTGGAATCTATTGGATGCAGATACTGAGCAGGCAGTTCTGCAATGCTCGCATCCGGTAGCAGTGTCCTGGCGCTGAGCTGTTTGGGAGCGGGCAGTGTTCCTGCACAATGTTGCTGCTACTGTTGTCGCTGAAAGCTTAAGTAGGCCCTCCCCGGCGATCGCCTGCCAGAGAGTCCTCGGATAGCGGCTCTCCATCACTGTCTCCGCTGAAGAGTACGGCTGTCACGGGGTGGACGGGCTGCCGCTGCCGCTGACGCGTGGCCTCCTTTCAGCCTGGAGGACCGACCACGCACTCCGTCGCCAGCGCCGCGTTCGGCAACACTGATACAGCTCCAGTGTCGCGACGTTCCCACTGTTCGAGTACTCTTGTGTAAGTACTACATTTTGTGATCGCTGTTGGCTTCATCATGTATTAATGAATTTGACATACGACCATCGAGTCGTCCCTCTGTTGCCTTGTACAGTTGGTGCTCATCAGCTTTCACGAAATACTGGAGCTTCACGTTTCGTGACAACCACATCGCCTGCAAAGGATTTCCTTTAAAAAAATTGTGCGCAGCGTTACTGATGTACATTCACATCTTCAGCGGCGCTCTGTAAGTAACGTTGTATCATTTGAACTGTCTTTAAGACATGTACAGGGTGGCAATTTCTGAACTATATGTAAAAAACGTAAATTAGTTACAAACTGCGGCGAGCACACGCTTTATTCAACATTTAAACGTCCCTACAGATATTCGGATTTAGGTTATGATGCCTGCCATCATTGGCGATGATGCAGCGCCGACGAATAGTGAAATTCTACACGACCTCGATGCTGTCTTTGACGTCCTCAATGGTGTTCTCACATCAGCAATGGTTTTGGGGTTATTACTGTACACCTTGTCTTTAAGACAAGAACGAGTCCCATGTGTTCAGATCCGGAAAATAAGGCGACCAATCGAGGCGCCTCTGGGTACCACAGAGCCAGAATGAGGTCCCCAAAGTGCTTCTCCAAGACGTCAAACACTCTCCTGCTTCGATGGAGTCGAGCTCCGTCCTGCACGAACCACATCTTGTGGAAATCAGAATCACTTTGGATAATGGGAATGAAATCATCTTCCAAAACCTTCACATACCGTTCAGTAGTCACTGTACCATCAAGGAATGTAGCACCGATTCTTCCGTAACAGGGCACTTCTCCACACCACACAGTCACCCCTTGAGGGTGAAGACTTCTCGATCGCATACTGCGGACTCTCAGTCCCCCAAACGCGCCAAATTTGCTTATTGACGAATCCATCCAAATGAAAGTGGGCTTCGTCGCTAAACCAATCCCTATAACGCATATTAACTCCGATCATGCCCCGCGGCCAACCAAGCAGTTTGAACGTCCTAACGCAAATCGTTTAGAAGTTCATTAACTGTCATCATATGTCTTTAAGACATGTACTGCAAATGATCGTAATCGTTAAAAACAAACGGTGGTCACCATACGAACGTCCACTGAATAACTGAGTATGTGTACCGTTGATGATGAGAATGTGGTCCTATTCAAGTCTGGTAGAATGAAAATTGTAAAAAGAAGTCCTACTCAGCAGATGTCCACCTTGAGTCGTTATGAATGAAGTTAATCTCTCTGTTTGACTACGGTGACGCTTTCTTCAGGCATGCATATACAGGGTGTCCGCAAAAAAAGGTTCCAGTATTTACAGAGGATCTAACATGCGTCAAGGGAAGGAAAAAAGTTCCTGTATGTTAGTAGTTATGGCCTACGTGTGTATGAGGAGCATATCTTGCTCACCGAGCACTTTACCACGAGACTAGACGTTTATGCACTACGACGTGTTTCCATTGGTATCAAGCAGGCACCAAACACAAGAACGCGTACAGTATTTCACAGTGTAATTACATCGCTCACGTATTTTATTTCCATCTATTGTACACTTAGCGTTCATATACTCATTGTTTGTTGTGACACAGCAGTGCATTATTGTAATTTACTTCCGTTTCCGTCACATCTCCGGACGGAGGCCTACTATTCAACACAGGTAATGGCAGATAAAGTCTTCTGCTAAGGGGAAGCAGATGGAACAAACATATGGACATGTAACATGTACGTTGTTAAATATCCAAGAGGCCAAACACCATCTCCAAAGATATTTAGTACCCTGTTCCAGCGAATTTCGGAAACGGGATCTTTTGCACCCCGAACATGAGATTGTGGCAGATCTTGAAAAACTCGCACGCCTGATATAACGCAACAGGTATTATAATTTGTGGAGGTGAGCCCTGGAACGAGTTCTGCTGGAGAATGTGCCATTAAATGAACGACTGCAAATGTGGTACATACGTAATGTGGCACAGGCCCATTTTCAATTTCGCGTGAGGTAACGCCTGATACTAATCTTTCAGAACTGATGGATTGGCCGGGGAGGGCGTGGCTTTGCCTGCCCGTTCTCTTGACCCTAACCTTGTGGACTTTCCGTTTGAGAGACATGTACGTCGCGTACAGTCACAGACCCTGATGTATGCATTGCCCATAAATGATGTGGATACACTACGTGAAATTCGCGTAGTAGAATAGGAATGTGATTAGAGCTTCTGAAGTTGGCAAGGGACGGGGGGATGGTTTTTGTACTAAGTCCGACTGACAAAAAAAGTTCATCTCATTTCTAACCAATTGAAAATGTTTTACTACATTTTCTTCAAAAACTACTATGATATCTTATATAGAATTTATTTTCGCACAAAACAAGTTTCAGTTCGTCAATTTACTTTTCGCAGTATTATTTCCTGTGGCATATCATATACCAACCTTTTTCAGCGTTGAACTGTATACTAGCAAAAGATGATAACAGATAAATGACAGTCAAAATCTTTCTGTTATTCTTTCTATAATTAATCGAGATTTGAAAAATAATCATAAATATGATTCTACTCGTACTACTACACTGTATGTTATTGTAACTAGATTGAGGCACCGAAGTGCAGACTAACGATCTCGATTAATTCACAGATTCTGAATCACGGGTTAAGTCCCAGCGGCTGCTTGGATCTCGAATGTTAACCACCAGCTATGACAGCTACAGAGTCTCCCCATTCTACCAACGGCCTGAGCCAAAAGAGGGCTGAAAATCATACATAGGTTGAGAGCATCGTCTTGCCCGACACTACGGCTATGATCGACGGCATGAGGATGCTGATGGTAACGGAAACATCTTCATCTGTATCCAGATGAAATGGGGTCTAACACACAAGATGGCCGATGGCCACCTCCCTTTTGCAAAACATAGTTTAGGTAAACTACTCCCGTAGTGTCTCCGGATAGGGATTGCTCTGGAGGGAATTATTGATATGAAGATGAATCCATAGAGCACATCAAAGAGCTGTTCTCTGAACTTTAGTGGATAACAGTCGTCTGTCTACCCGTTAACACGTCTGTCGATCTGTTATTGAATTGTTGCCGTATGACAGGGCAGAAGAATATATTGTTTGTCATGGGATGTTGAGGGAACAGGTGGATGATGATGATGATGATGATGATGATGAGTATGATGATGATGAGTATGATGAGTATGATGAAGAGTTCCTGGAGATCCTCATTAAATCGAAAAAAATACAGTCACTTCCAGAAAGCCTTCTCTTTCACTTGCATCAATACTTGATACTAGACCAATACCTGTCTCTGTAACCGTCCTCCCGTACTCCCACTGCGACAAGCAAAAAGCGAATTCAGCAGTAGGGGCCATTCCCTTCTGTCCTCTTGCCCTTCACACATCACTGCCGATGATAAGCAAAATATTTACTAGCTTCCAGAAGGCTTAGATATAATGTCTTATAATTTTTGTTCTGCTGCCTCTAAGTCACCCAGGATCCGACGCCATGAAAGACAGCCATAAGAAAATGTCCTGACTCCAGTAGAGAAAATAATTCTGCAGCAAAGATAGTATTGAAACTCACGCTTAGAATATAAATTACCTATCAAAGTAGTCCCATACAAAGGGAACAGCGTAGGGGAACAGATCCAGGAATCCTGTACCGCCGCCGCTCGTGGCACGGTCCTAGTGGGTGTGGTGTCTTTCTCTGAGATGTTACGAAGTGTCAGATGTGTATCTGTGTCGTATGGATGACTGCGCTGGGTGCGTGAACAGTGTGGCGTTGGTTTTGTCTTGTTATGGATGAAGGAAAGGCAGAGGGAGGAAATCTGTGCCGGCAAAACCACCAAGGGCCAAGGTGGACACGGAGCTGAACGTTCCCATCCGACGGACGGATCACCGTTAACATTGTCCCATGATCTCACTTCATGAGGCACTGCGCGTGGTTCGGAATTTAATCCAGATCGTTCACGCCGAGACTGGTGATTAGAAACTTTACGTCACCACCTCTCCTTCCCTTACCGGCTAAATACTGGCACTACGAGGATTCGAACCACCTTACCTCCGAGTCGAGCGCCACCGCAGATGCATGCGTTGTCCAGTCATTCAACGGAGGTGGACCTGTTGCCGATATCGTTGCTGCACGGAAGCTCTGTAACAAGAATGTCTGAAATGGCCGCGCGCACAATCGTGGATTAGTGGAGGGGGTGCTGCTGGGTGGGGGGGGGGAGGTGGAGTCGTGGTGCTCGGTGTCCATATGAGCTAGCAACATGGGGTAGAAATTTTTTGGTTCCGTCTTACTGTAACAGTGTTACAGTATATCAAGCAAGGTTTGCACAACGAACAAAAGTTGGCACCCTCGCAAATTGTACAATTAGACTAATTCCTCTGACAAAAGATTTTAATTGGACCGAAATTGATGCTGAGCTAATTCGTATGTGCACCGTTCGGATTTTAATGCAAAATGTCATTCTCGTTCGGATTTTACGTGCAGTCTCCTTTAAATAACTCCGGACTATAGCGACACTGATGGTTCAAAGTCGGTCCACCATTCTGTCGGAAGTTGGTCTAAATTCGTTTTAATCGTTTGAAAAAATCTTACTTCCTTTGGATTTTACACGCAAAAAACCCGTTTGTTTGGGAGGTTTTTGAAGCGCACCATTTATATACTTATACGAATCAGTTCAAATTTTGCATGAAGAAAAAGTCGGAAAGAATTTTTTTTTGTTTAATATCTTAAATCGTTGTCGATATACGATGGTTTAAATTGGAGCTAACTGTAGCATGTAAAGCCTGTTCTTACCTGAATTTAATGTGCAGAAAGTGTTTAAAGTGAGTCAAATGAATAAAAAACGAGTTCTTCCGGTGAAACTGAAAACTCGCTTCATTCGGATTTTAATTGCAAAAAACACTTTTGTGAGTTTTTTAGGAGCGCCATTCTGTTTCAAACTTGTGTGGATCGGTTCAAATTTTGTAACAAGGTAGACAAATAGATGTAATTAACGATCGTCCTGTTGTTTTATGAAGCTTTATCCATTGCCACAATATAGCGATTCAAAGTCACCCATAAAATACACGTAATATCCGGTTTTACCGCGAATCACTCGTGCTGACGCGGTTTAAACTGGTACAGATGACAATAAAAATCTATTGCTACGTTAATTACAAGAAGCGTTTATAATAATCTTTCATCTTTCGGGTTTCGCGTGCAAAAAATCACGTGTTTACACATAAAACCGTGTTTCGTAGAAATGCGTTGCAGTTTAGGTGTTGCATTTGGATATAACTGAAAGAAACTGGTTATCACAGTTGATTATTGTTTCGTTGTTTACACTTTAAAGATTTTATTCGCCAGTGGCTTAAAATTGTCGAAAAATTTTTCGACGTGCATAACAAAGTACGTACCAAAGTTGAATTATGCCGTCCATGTACAAAATGCTATACTGTGTGATCGAACATTTAGAGTTTTATCGATGACCACGCAGAAAATTAAACTAACTTGAAAACTGTAATAATGAAATGAAATGATCGGACGGAATTGTTGGCCGGGTGGCCCCTTTCGGGAGAGTTCGGCCGCCATATTGCAAGTACTTTTTAGCTGACGCCACTTCGGCGACTTGCGAGTCAATGATGATGAACACACAACACCCAGTCCCCTGCTGGGAATCGAACCAGGGCCCCCTGCGTGGTAGGCGGTAACACTACCGCTACGCTACGGAGGCGGACACTGTAATACACTCCTGGAAATTGAAATAAGAACACCGTGAATTCATTGTCCCAGGAAGGGGAAACTTTATTGACACATTCCTGGGGTCAGATACATCACATGATCACACCGACAGAACCACAGGCACATAGACACAGGCAACAGAGCATGCACAATGTCGGCACTAGTACAGTGTATATCCACCTTTCGCAGCAATGCAGGCTGCTATTCTCCCACGGAGACGATCGTAGAGATGCTGGATGTAGTCCTGTGGAACGGCTTGCCATGCCATTTCCACCTGGCGCCTCAGTTGGACCAGCGTTCGTGCTGGACGTACAGACCGCGTGAGACGACGCTTCATCCAGTCCCAAACATGCTCAATGGGGGACAGATCCGGAGATCTTGCTGGCCAGGGTAGTTGACTTACACCTTCTAGAGCACGTTGGGTGGCACGGGATACATGCGGACGTGCATTGTCCTGTTGGAACAGCAAGTTCCCTTGCCGGTCTAGGAATGGTAGAACGATGGGTTCGATGACGGTTTGGATGTACCGTGCACTATTCAGTGTCCCCTCGACGATCACCAGTGGTGTACGGCCAGTGTAGGAGATCGCTCCCCACACCATGATGCCGGGTGTTGGCCCTGTGTGCCTCGGTCGTATGCAGTCCTGATTGTGGCGCTCACCTGCACGGCGCCAAACACGCATACGACCATCATTGGCACCAAGGCAGAAGCGACTCTCATCGCTGAAGACGACACGTCTCCATTCGTCCCTCCATTCACGCCTGTCGCGACACCACTGGAGGCGGGCTGCACGATGTTGGGGCGTGAGCGGAAGATGGCCTAACGGTGTGCGGGACCGTAGCCCAGCTTCATGGAGACGGTTGCGAATGGTCCTCGCCGATACCCCAGGAGCAACAGTGTCCCTAATTTGCTGGGAAGTGGCGGTGCGGTCTCCTACGGCACTGCGTAGGATCCTACGGTCTTGGCGTGCATCCGTGCGTCGCTGCGGTCCGGTCCCAGGTCGACGGGCACGTGCACCTTCCGCCGACCACTGGCGACGACATCGATGTACTGTGGAGACCTCACGCCCTACGTGTTGAGCAATTCGGCGGTACGTCCACCCGGCCTCCCGCATGCCCACTATACGCCCTCGCTCAAAGTCCGTCAACTGCACATACGGTTCACGTCCACGCTGTCGCGGCATGCTACCAGTGTTAAAGACTGCGATGGAGCTCCGTATGCCACGGCAAACTGGCTGACACTGACGGCGGCGGTGCACAAATGCTGCGCAGCTAGCGCCATTCGACGGCCAACACCGCGGTTCCTGGTGTGTCCGCTGTGCCGTGCGTGTGATCATTGCTTGTACAGCCCTCTCGCAGTGTCCGGAGCAAGTATGGTGGTTCTGACACACCGGTGTCAATGTGTTCTTTTTTCCATTTCCAGGAGTGTAGAAATAATGTCATAAGAAGCTTCATCTCATTGGTAACCAATTGAAAATGTTTTACTGCGTTTTCTTCAGAAACTACTATGCTACCTTGTAGAAAACTTACTTTCGTACAAAACACGCAGCAGTTCGTCAATATTCGTGTACGATTGCTTCAAGTTGATAGTGCTTTGTCGTGCATACATTGTTTCGCACTTCTTCTGGTTATTTCAGCCAATCATGCTCACACTTAGTTCGGAATTGTTGTTGCAGCATTTCGCGCCAAAATGTTCTGTCGTAACCACAAGCGCCGGAACGAAGACGAAGAAAGCAGGAGCAGAAAAGGCGGTGAAACGACGTCGACCAATGGTGAGCTGACTATTACCGCACCACGACATGAGCGGCCTCTACAAGGAGAGAACATAAGCGCCGCTCCTGCCAGCCTCGGTCGCTCAGTATTAGGACAGTATTCGGACAATATCAGACCGGCACTGGCGGACCAGCACAGTATTAGCACACTATTAGGACAGTACTAGGAGAGCACCACGACAGCAGTGACGTGTGATCCACACCAATTGCATACATGCATCTTGTGTACAGCAAAGGGTTTTGAATATTTGCGTGCCACCCATCGATTGCGACACCGTTCTAAATTTAAAGATAAGTATTGTCAATCTTCTTTCTTGTAATAAAAACTATTTATCTGATTTGCTTGAATTGTTGAATAGCTATCCGAGAACGTAGCAACCTTAAGCACTCTATAAGCGACGAGTGGGCAGGAACCCACAAAAATTATTCACGTGAGTTTTTCTGTGACGGTTTCTTAATTTTCAGTTTTTGTTGTTGCATACTTTAAAGAAACAATGACACGAATTTGAAGGTAAGAGGTAATAACAAGATGTTTGCTTTTCAGTAGTTTGTTACAGGAATCGTTCAGCTTGCAATTCAGCAAGCTTCTAAGGAAGTTTATCTATGTACATGGCCGTATCGTAAGTTTTTTTACGTAATACAGTCCGCAGCTCGTGGTCTTACGGTAGCGTTCTTGCTTCCCGCAGGGGGTCCCGGGTTCGATTCCCGACAGGGTCAGGGATTTTCTCTGCCTCGAGATGACTGGGTGTTTTGTGCCCTACATCATCACTGACTCACAAGTCGCTGAAGTGGAGTCTACTAAAAAGGACTTGCGCTACGGCGGATAAACTCCCCCGTATGGGGGCTCACGGACAACAATGCCATACGATCATTTCATTTCATTTTACGTAATAAAGACTATTTACATACATTATTATCTTGAACTTCTCACAGTATTTGATATTTAGTTCGTTATCTTTATGTCTGCTGTTATTTTCTGCACTGTATTAAGCATTTATCGTTTTTTTTTTTCATATGTTTGCGTATAGTCTGATGCCAATATGAATAAAATGTGTGTAACCACAAAACAAAAAATTAAACATTAAGAAATTAAACAAAACTTAAAAATAAAAAGTGTAAAACAAAATAATGAAAATAATGAAAACGATAATAATGATATTAAAAAATGAAACCATAAACCTGCAGCGGGTATGTGATCTTGACGTGGTGGTGATACTTGTGTGCTATGAGGACGCAATAGGCTATACTGGACAGGTTCAAGTATACCATGCAGGAAACCGTCGAGGAGCCACACTGTCGATGTCCAGCTTAAGCAACGTGGTTCTAAAGACAATAAAAAAGCCTATACCGAGTCGGTCGTCGACCAAATAGTTTGCCAAGCTATGGTGATCCATTGTCAGTAGAAGTTGGGAACCAAAATGAAAAATGTTTCTATCACAGAAGAAAAAAGGCGAATATACCCTGGCAGAGTTACTGTTGCGAAAGAAGGGAACAGCATTTTTCATTCTGATTTCTTATATGATGGTAGAAATTCATTGCTACGGTTTACTTGCGAATTATTATTATTTTATTTCTTCGACGATTGTCTGGTTTTCTACAACGGTTATCATTACTTCATTCACAAAAGCTTGAAACCTCTCTACGTCGATGTACAGATCCGTTTCTGGCATACTTCCTGCAGGCGAGAAAAATTAACTATAAAAAATGGTGCAAATGGCTCCGAGCACTATGGGACTTAACAGCTATGGTCATCAGTCCCCTAGAACTTAGAACTACTTAAACCTAACTAACCTAAGGACATCACACAACACCCAGCCATCACGAGGCAGAGGAAATCCCTGACCCCGCCGGGAATCGAACCCGGGAACCCGGGCGTGGGAAGCGAGAACGCTACCGCACGACCACGAGATGCGGGCAATTAACTATACATGAGCAGAGTGCGCTCTACGGTTGTTCGCTTTTGTTCTGTCTCTGCCACAGGTGGCTCGTCTCATGAATCTCCACTCCGTCGAGTAAAACTATACGCTGAAAGCTTTCGCTTAATTAACGCGGTACATTAATTTCGTAACAGGACACAACAGCGGGTCCAGTGCTAAAACAGAGATCCCACGTTTCTAACCCAGGGCATGTACAAGCGTGTTGTGCAGAGAGAATCTCCTCCACTGACAGAATACTGTGGACCCCACATTTTCTGACACACTTTCGCTAAATCTCTCACTCTGGTCGTCCCGTAATTTATCATGTCCAGAGATATTTGCGTTGCGTTCTCAGAATTTTAACTGAAGTTCTTCGGGTGATCCACGATGTCGTTGTTGAAGAGGCTACACGAGATTACTGATCACCTCTGTATTACGGCTGTCGATCAAAGAACCTCATTTTGAATCGTGGATCTCTTCCTAGAAATCACATGTAGTATGTAGTTTCATCAGAAACAAGGGCATGCCACCAACATGCAATATCTGATCGAAAGTATCCGGACACATCAATGTGGGATGTGTCCACCCTTCGCCTATATGACAGCTTGAACTTCGTTGGGAACACTTTCAGTGGGGCGTCTGAATATCTGTGCAGGAAGGGCAGTCCATTCTTCCTGAAGAGCAGAAACCAGACAATATAGTGATCTTGGACGCCGGGTCCCGAGTTGAATCGTCGTTCAGTCTCATTCCAAAGGTGTCCCAATGATCTCATGTCGGGTCACGGGTAGACTAGTCGTTTTCAGGCGTAGTACTAGCCACAAAACTGTTGCCTCTCAGATGCTGCTTTACTGTAAGGTGCATTGTCATGATGATACAAAAATATCGTCGTCTCGGAACTGTTCCTCCACTGTACGCTGTACGCACTGCTGTGAGATGTGTTCACGCTGTACCGACAGCTCCTCTGTATCACTATTGGCACTACACGTGGTGGAACTTAGGGTGAATACGGGAGAGGTGGCGCACATTTTCAAAATAGCATGAGTAAAGACCCACGGTGAACTTTTATTAAAACTTTTTTTTGTACAAGTAAAAACAACATGTATCTTTGATCTTTCAGTGTAATATTTGAACATAATATTTGACCGTGAAAACTTTATATTGTAGCATCTATCCCCTATGCTATGGGTGTTATTTCGCTCGCGCGCGCGCGCGCACACACACACACACACACACACACACACACACGCACACACACACACACACACGCACACACACACACACACACACACACACACACATGTATATAATGCAAATAAGTCTCCCTGATAACTGCAAAACAATGATTGGTTATGTTATGGAACTTTTAAGTTTTGGTTACGTGAAGACTGCACAATTTTTGATATGTCTTTTGTCGCTTGCGGCCGAGGAAATAGAAAGAAAACCAATTGAACTAAGTTTGTAAATCTTACTTTTATTTTCGAGTTAATATTTCATTAGGAGTTACTGAATTTGTTAACTAAAGAGTTCAATGTTTTCAACTATCAATAAGTAAGCCGTTTACCTAAATCGGTGAATTACTCAGGTATATAAAGAAGATATCATTAGAAAAGCTTACATATATACAAACATTTTTGGTTATAATGTGGGGAGAAGAAAAAATGATGAAGTATTAGCAATAACTTTTTTAATGATATCTGATTTATACATCTAAGTAGTTCACCGATTTACATAACTAGTTCACTTATTGGTAGTTGAAAACATTAAACTCTTTAATTAAACATTCCATAACTCCTAGTGGAATATTAAATCGGAAACGCAAGGAAGATTTACAAAAATAGTTCATTTGGTTTTCTTTCTATTATCCTTCCCACTCCTAATTTCTTTTCAGGTGATTCTAGGCGCTTCAGTCCGGAACCGGGCGACTGCTACGGTCGCAGGTTCGAATCCTGCCTCGGGCATGGATGTGTGTGATGTCCTTAGGTTGGTTAGGTTTAAGTAGTTCTAAGTGACTGATGGCCTCAGATGTTAAGTCCCATAGTTCTCAGAGCCATTTGATTAAACTCCGTGCTTAAGCACAAAATTTTCCTAGACAGGCTATATGTTGTAAGCACGTGATGTCTTCCTCATATCATGACCAACGATACTTCATAAATGTTAAGACAGTCGACCTAAGTATGTTCTGCACAGGATAACATATGCGCCGTTTTCCTCAGCTGTACCTTTCTTTTATTTCACTTTACTAGTAAATTCAAGGTCAGGAGCTAGGTTCGTGTCTTGTCCCAACAAGTACCCATCACACAGTTTATGCGCAGGCGAAAGGTATTGTGTTCGTTAGGCATGCCTCATGACGCTACGGCCAGTTCCAGTACAGCACTCGTGGCTGCCGCATCGCGGTCGCGAAGTGGGCAGAGGCAGTTTCAGATAAGTTTTTACAGTCTGGCGATAATTTACGAATTTGTAGTTTTAGCTTGACCATGTCCACTATGGACAAACGGTAGTTACTTTTATTCTGAAGAAGGTTGGGTTATCCCGATTTAAAACTAGGTAAATCTAGGTAAACTTTGCAACTAAAGCTGTTGATTTTTAAAATTAAAATTAACAAACACATTTAAGTTAAATAACACTAGTAATTACTCAATTGACAAATTAACTGGTTAACACTTAAACGATTTACATGCACTATAAAAAGAAAAAATGAAATAGAGAACAGCAGTAGCAGCGCAATGATTAAAACACAAATAAATACAGTGAAGAGCCAAGGAAATTGGTACACCTGCCTAATATCGTGTAGGGCTCCCGCGGGCATCCAGAATGCCGCAACACGACGTGGCATGGACTCGTCTGACACCTTGAATTCTACAGGGCTGTCCCTAAATCCGTAAGAGTATGAGGGGGTGGAGATATCCTCTTAACAGCACGTTACAAAGCACGTTCATGTCTGCGGAGTTTGGTAGCAGCGGAAGGATTAAAACTCCGAAGAGGGGTGTCGCATTGTTCTACTGGAATGCACAATTGACATGCACAATGGACGTGAATGGATGCAGGTGATCAGGCAGGGTGCTTACGTACGTGTCACCTGTCAGAGTCGTATCTAGACGTGTCACGGGTCCCATATCACTCCAACTGCACCCACACCATTACAGAGCCTCCACCAGCTTGAACAGTTCCTTGCTGACATGCAGGGACCATGGATTCATGAGGTTGTCTCCATATCTGTACACGTCCATCCGCTTAGTAGAATTTGAGACGAGACTCGTCCGAACAAGAAACGTATTTCCAGTCATCAACAATCCAATGTCGGTATCGACAGGCCCAGGGGAGGCGCGAAGCTTTGTGTTGTGCAGTCACCATTGGTACGCGAGTGGTCCTTAAATGGTTCGCCCGCTGACACTTGTTGATAACCCAGCATTGAAATCTTCAGCAACTTAGGGAAGGGTTGCACTTCTATCGTGTTGAACGATTCTCTTCAGTCGTCGTTGGTCCCATTCTTGCAGGATCTTTCTCCGGCCGCAGAGATGTCTGAGATTTGATGTTTTACCCGATACCTGATATTCACTGTACACTCGTGAAATGGTCGTACGGGAAAATACCCACTTCATCGCTACCTCGGAAATGCTGTTCCCCATCACTCGTGCGCCGACAGTATAACCACGTTCAAAGTCACTTAAATCTTGATAACCATAAGTTGTAGCAGCAGTAACCGATCTAACAACTGCGTCAGACACTTGTTGCACTTGTCTTATATAGGCGTTGCCGACCGCAGCGACGTATCCTGCCTGTTTACATCTCTCTGTATTTGAATACGCTTACCTATACAAGTTCCTTTGGCACTTCAGTGTACATCGACGTCTTATACAACCTTGTCTTGGCATGGCGCAGTGGGCTCGGGAAGATAAAATGGTGCAGGACCACCCGGCTGTCAAATCGGTCGAGCGCGGACCTTGTTCCGCTTTCGGACGCTGCACCTGCTTTAACACCAGGCAGATTTCACCCAAATCCATCCAAAAGAAACACAAATGATAGCCTGTGATTGTGACTAACTGTGAACTGTAATATTTCCATATCATACTTACTGCGCACCAAGTCTGTGCTGATTTCACTGTTGGATCTGAATGTCAGTGTGTTAACCACTTTAGTCAGTGGCTGTATTCATTAGATATATTTTTGCCACATGTGAACTTTTGTGTTGCTTCAGTGTTAGGTTACTGCACTTGAACAATCATCATCATATTATGGATCATAAGAGTAGTATGTGGCTAACCCATTATCTGTGTATAATTTAAGTAAATGAGACACAGTCTGGACACAAACCATAGGTTATTCAACATCAAAGTGCAATTAAACTGTTTGAACTGCAATCTCAATGTGGACTACATCACTGACAATAGTCTCCTGTTGACAACCAGGTTTCAGCCAGATTCGACGGAGACGCAGCTACCAGCGGCATACTGGTGCAGGTAATTACGGTTATGCTACATACCGGGTCGTTATAACTAAACTGACGGTGTTCGGAGTGCTGAAGTGCTGGCTGTATGCATCGTATTACATTGTAGTCGCAACGAACTGACAGCTCGATGCGGCTACAACTCTCTTCTTGAATAAATGTTGTCTCTGATCTATTTATGGCCTGGGCTTTAACCTTCGTAAAGAACATATTCTGAATTATTTATTTGAAGTTTCAGGCTTCGTATCATCTGATAGTCTTTCATTTAGTCCTTTGTTTATAATAAACGTTATTAGTTACATAGTATTCCTGTTAGTCAAACTTGCAGTAGTGTTAAGTTTGTTGTCAGTAGCTACTATCAATGTCAGGATAAATAATTTTGCTATTTCTTTTGCTACCAAATGGCTTTCATTAGGGGTTACATATTTGAGGTGTTACAGCATGTTCAATGACAGTTGGACCATCCACCAAAATATTGTGTACAGAGGGAGACATAGTATGGTACAAATGGCTCTGACAAGGGAACCTCCCCATCGCACCCCCCTCAGTTTTAGTTATAAGTTGGCACAGGGATAGGCCTTGAAAAACTGAACACAGATCAATCGAGAAAACAGGAAGAAGTTGTGTGGAACTATGAAAAAAATAAGCAAAATATACAAACTGAGTAGTCCATGCGCAAGCTAGGCAACATCAAGGAAGGTGTCAGCTTACGAGCGCCGTGGTCCCGTGGTTACCGTGAGTAGCTGCGGAACGAGAGGTCCTTGGTTCAAATCTTCCCTCGGGTGAAAACTTTAATTTTTTATTTTCAGATAATTATCAAAGTTCAGGCACTCACACAATCAACTTCGCTCTCCAAAATTCCAGGACATGTTCAGATTTGCTTGGACATATGCAGGATTTGACGGTCTACGCACGGAAACATTTGAAAACGTAAAAAACATATGTTTTGACAGAGCACAGGGAAAACTGTGCGACTGTGAAACTGTTGCATTCATTTGTTGCAGTTTATGTGACAAACTCTTATGTTTTCATCACTTTTTTGGGAGTGATTATCACATCCACAAGAAAACCTAAATCGGGCAAGGTACAAGAATCTTTTTACCCATTCGCCAAGTGTGCAAGTTAGGTGGGTCGACAACATATTCCTGTCATGTGACGCACATGCCGTCACCAGTGTCGTAAAGAATATATCAGACGTGTTTTCCTGTGGAGGAATCGGTTGACCTATGACCTTGTGATCAAATGTTTTAGGTTCCTATTGGAGAGGCACGTCCTTTCGTCTACTAATCGCATGGTTTTGGGGTGCGGTCGCAAAACACAGACACTAAACTTATTACAGTGAACAGAGACGTCAATGAATGAACGGACAGATCGTAACTTTGCGAAAATAAAGAAAGTAAAATTTTCACTCGAGGGAGGACTCGAACCAAGGACCTCTCGTTCCGCAGTTGCTCACTCTAACCACGGGACCACGGCGCTCTTCAGCTTATTTTGTCCTTGATGTTGCCTATCTTGGACATGGACTACTCAGTTTGTATATTTTGCTTATTTTTTCATAGTTCCACACAACTTCTTCCGGTTTTCTCGATTGATCTGTATTTAGTTTTTCAAGGCCTATCCACTGTGTCAATTTATAACTAAATCTGAGGGGGGTGCGATGGAGAGGTTCCCTTGTGAGCACTATGGGACTTAACATCTGAGGTCATCAGTCCCCTAGACTTAGAACTACTTAAACCTAAGGACATCACACACACCCATGCCCGAGGCAGGATTCGAACCTGCGACCGTAGCAGCCGCGTGGTTTCGGACTGAAGCGCCTAGAACCGCTCGGCTACCGCGGCCGGCAGACATAGTATGCCATGGATATAAATCAACATACAGTATTGCTGTTCTAGCAGCATAACCAGAATATTTCTCTGTATCTGTCTCGTGTTCACTAGAAATAGCTTCTAGAATGATTCTGAATCGGTAGACGAGTTGCAGATGTGCACCTGTTATTACTGCTATGTTTCAGGATCCGCAAAAGATCTCCTGCTGGTACTTCCATCACTGCTACTTCTGTAGCCTTGCTTGGAAACACTCAGTGTGTTTGAACGAGAAGCTGGATGTCCCTTATGCGACACTGCAGAAAAACTTGACGGGATTGTAGCCACTGTACGTGATTGCAGGCAGCGGAGGTCGCGAGGGTGGACAGTCGCAAGAAGACCGGGCTCCAGAAAGCCACGTGGCACTGCCGAGACGGAAGACCATCATGATCGGCACATCGTACTGCAGCTGCAGCAGCAAACTGAGCAGCATTTGGCACCAGAGTGACTGTTACAAATCGGTTACTTCAAGGACAGCTCCGAGCCGAACGTCCTGTAACGTGCATTCCACTGACCCCAAACTACCGCCAACTGCGACTTCATTGGTGAGAGGTCGTTGGAGGACAGGGTGAAGATCTGTCGTGTTTTCTGATGAAATCTGGTTCTAGCTCGGCGCCAGTGATGGCCGTGTGTTAGTCAGGCCGGTTGAGGAGCCGCAACTAACCTGTCTGCGCTAGACACGCTGGACTTACATCTGGAGTTAAGGTCTGGGGTGCGATTTCGCAGGAGCAAGAGCACTCTCTTGGTTACCCCATGCACCCTGAGTAAAAGATTTGTACATCAGTGTGGTGATTCATGAACAACATTCCAGGTAGTGTTCAACAGAATAACGCTCGACCACACACCGCTGTTATAACCCAACATTCTCTACAGAGTGTCAATACGTTGCTTTGGCCTGCGCGATCACCAGATCTATCTCCAATAGAGCACATATGGGACTTTGTCAGAGAATTCCAGCGTGATTCACAAACGGCACTAACCGATCTTGTACTGACCGATCATGTGCAACAGGCATGGATCTCTATGCCAGAAACTGAGATTGGCACCTGCACAACACAATGCACGCACGTTTGCACGCTTGCATTCAACATTCTGTCGGTTACACCGGTTATTAGTGTACCAGCGTTTCACATTTGCAATTACTTACCTTTCGTTTCAAGTTACGTTTGGTCTTGCAACTTTAATCACTTCAAACATGTTACCCAAATTCCAGAAATTTCATTACTCTGCATTAATTACTTTTTCATGTTGCGTTTTTTTCCGTCAGTTTATCATGATAAGATTTACAATTTTTATGAAGTAAAGCTACTTTCCCACTTTTATAAATCACCATTATTGTGGAGCCGGGGTGGGGTTAGACAGTTTTACTACTAACAGAGATACAAAAACGGCCGGTAGATAAAAAAAGTAGTCTGCTCCTTTTACGGACGAAGACTCGTGCAGCGCAAATGTCTTTTCAATTTTTACGATCTGAATCTAAGTATTCAGGCAAATGAATTTTAAAATGCTAAACATTAGCGATGAAATTACGTGAATGGTTGATATGAATGTGTTTGCCAGCGGAACTCAATTCAGAGACGATTTGTAACATCAGTACTTACTGTGGAGTTGAAAATATTATGTGAGTCAAAGCAAAGTACGTGGTAGTACAAAGCATGTGCATTACTTGTAGCGAAAGAATCGTTAAATGGAGAAAAGAGTGATCAGAAAGCTAGTCTAGTCACGATTAAGTGAAGCCACGTGGTTTCATGATCACATAAAACGAAATTTCTAATATGAATGGCGATACTTTCTGTAAAGATGGTCTAATATTCAATTAAATTCGTTACATGGTAGGCATACACGACCTCAAGCCGTCTCAAATGTTGGACAGAAGCCGTCAACTTCCAAATTTGACTACACAAGCGAAGGAATAACATGATCGACGTAACCATCTTACTGTTAGTTGAAAGAGAGAGGGACTAACTTGCACAAGGTCTCACAGTTGTGAGAAGCACACTTGGCATTCTTTATCGTATGGGCCATGTTTTCGAACCTAATAGAAAGATATGCTACATTTCATTACAATCCAAACAATCAAGCAGTGCGAGAAATAAGTCTCTGAGAAATATGATTCAAAAATATTACATATTATATTGTCGGAATAGCGACCAGTGAAATACAGTACTGAAAAGTATATGTTTTAGTCTCCAGTCGCAAATTATTTACTTTGCCAACTGGTTACCGGTTTCGGTGCTCCGTCATCCCATAGAACGCAGTCGTTTTATTCACTTCCCAAGTAGGTGTGTTAATGTCAAAATTTTGACGAGCTAAGGCGCCAATTGGACAGAACTTGGCCAGATATACCTCAGGAGAGCATCCAAAAACTCTATCAATGTCAGGCCGAATAACTGCTTTCTTAAGCGGCAGGGTGAACCAATGCGTTATTGACTTTCTCAGTTTGTGAAGCTCTTTCTCTTGAATAAATTATACAATTTATTCTAAAATTATGGAAATGGAAATGAAGTCCCGTGCTGCTTGACAGAATAGGGGAACGATGCAGGAGACCCGCAAGGCCAGGCCGTAGTGGAGGTGGTTTGCCGTTGCCTTCCTCATACCGTAATGCGAATGATTATGATGAAGACGACACAACAACACCCAGTCATCTCGGCGCAGGTGAAAATCCCTGACCACGCCGGGAATCGAACCCGGGACCCCGTGCTGCGAGAACGCTACCGTGAGACCACGAGCTGCGGAGCTAAAATTATAATCATTTGTTTATCCGTTCACGTAAATGACATCTACCGATTTCCTTTCCTTTCTGATATATGTTAGAGGAGCGTTGTTTCTCTGTCTTCGGGTAAACAGCAGTTGCATGACGAAACGGCAGGACAACGTCAATACGATGCCAAAACTTCATCCAGAGCGGTGTCCCTTCGGAAGGACGAGGCCTTCCTAACCGAAATTCAAAATACGGTCTCTGATTGTCTCCCGCAAGGCGAAGTCGTTGAACTCTCTGCAGGACATACCACGCCCGGCTTCGAAGAAATAACATAGCAACTAACTACGCAGTGCAGCCTCTCAGACACACGATACTAAGGAAGAAAAGAACGGGCGAACGCCACGCCTGCGTGGCGCGTATATCCGACGTATTTTAAGAGTACGATCTTGCCCAGCTGACGCACACTCGAGGACCTGAAAGCCACTTCACCGTTAGAATCATAATTTAACCCTTTCAGACCCTCTCGCTACAATTTTGTACATTAACGTTTGCTGTGTATTAACTGCAACAGAAATATTTTTCTCCAATGGCAGCCTCATTTACACATTTTTGAATGTTCAATCTTTTCGCCATGCCCAAGTGCTGGCACCAGTTGACCATAACTATAAAAATATAAAGATGAATGTAGCACTACGCAGTAGCTTGTGGCCGCCAGAATACGCGGCAGTTGTGCTCCTCTGTAGAACTGAATATTTCTATTGTTATTTTGCATGGTAATCATTGAATTATCAGTTTATTTATTACAACAGTGAATATTTCAAAATTAACTATTTTAGTCCATAAAAAGAAGCCAAGTGTACAAAATATATTTTGGAAACAGGTACATGTATGTGTGTATAAATCTTGCATATAATATCATTAAAAATCACCTAAGAGTATTAGAGCATACAAAAAATTTTCCTTGCTGCAAGAAAGTTCAGATCTGCAAGGGTTAAAACAACATTGGACGACTTAATATAAAATTAGACAGAAAGGGTAGATAACACCCTATCAGAATCTTTGAGAGAAGTGGCGACATAACGACTGTTCACTTTCGTGTCTAGAATCTAAGGGATTGGCGATATACCACATGACTTTCGGAAAAATATCATCCACACAATAGCAAGAGCCGACAACTGAGTAAAATACGGAACAATCAGCTTGACAGCTCATGCATCCAAACTGCTGACAAGAATAGTATACAGAAGAATCGAAAAGAAAATTGGGAACCTGTCAGATGACAATCAGTTTGGCTTTAGAAAACGTAGAGGCAGCGGAGGTGAAGTTCTGACACTGCGATTGATAGCCGAAGCACGACTGAAGAAAAAAGTGGAGCTAGATGTTCGAAATTCTGAGAAAAATGGGGATGAACTATAGGGAAAGATGGGTAATATACAATATGTACAGGACCCAAAAGGGAACAATGAGACTGGAAGACCAAGAATGAAACACTCGGATTAAAAGGGGTGCAAGGCAAGGATGTAGTCTTTCGCCCCTACTGTTCAACCTGTACACTGAAGAAACAATAACTGTAATAATAGAAAGATTCAAGAGTGGGATTATCAGTGATAAGATTCGATAATGATATTGCTGTCTTCAGTCAAAATGAAGAATATTTACAGGAACTGTGTAATGGATTGAGCAGTCTAATAGTACAAAGTATGGTTTGAGAGTAGAAAGACGAAAGTAATGAGAAGTAGCAGACATGAGAATAGCGAGAAACGTACGATCAGAATTTGGGATCACGAAGTAAATGAAATTATTGTGCTACCTACACAACAAAACAGCTCATGCTGGATAGAGCGAAGAAGTCTATTAGTGTCAAAGATAGGTGTTAATTTGAGGAAGAAATTTCTCAAAATGTACGTTTCGGGCCCAGCACTGCATAGTATTGAAACATGGATTATGGGAAAACCGCAACAGAATGGAATCGAAGCATTTGAGATGTGGTCCTGTAAACAAAATGGTTCACATGGCTCTGAGCACTATGGGACTTAACATCTGAGGTCATCAGTCCCCTAGAGCTTAGAACTACTTAAACCTAACTAACCTAAGGACATCACACATATCCATGCCCGAGGAAGGATTCGAACCTGCGACCGTAGCGGTCGCCCGGTTCCAGACTGAAGCGCCTAGAACCGCTCGGCCACTCCGACTGGCTGTAAGTAAAAATTGAAAATCGGGTGGGCTAGACGGGTAAGGAATTAGGAGGTTCTTCGAAGAATCGGAGAGAAAAGGAATATATGGAGAACACTGACAAGAAGAAGGGACAGGAGGATAGTACATCTCTTAAGATACTAGGAAATAACTTCCATGGTACTAGAGGTAGGTGTAGACGCTAAGGAATTCGTGGCAGGCCGCGTCAAACCCGTCAGAAGACTGATGACAGGAGAGATCATATGTTGAACGACAAAAATTTTAATCAAGATATGTCTAGAAACCTGTCCACCAGATCTCATCACCCGTTGGTATAGTATTTTGTTTTAACATGTCGCCAATGCCCTGTTAACATTTCCAGTACAAAAATTTCTGCGAAAGCTTTCGACATATAACACTAAGATTTCAGCACCACACTAGTTGGCGTACTTGTCAGTGCCATTCGCCCGTGCTACAGAGACGAAACTGAAACAAGTTCGAAACGAAACGTAGCACGTTGCAGCGGAGGACAGGGAGCGGTAGGATTGCCCGTCAGGCGGCGTATTCGAGTGTCACTTTTTAAATTTTTTTTCAATAACTATTAAAGAAAAAAATTCTGAAAATTTTTGCTTTCGAAATTTCTTTTCATGCCAGGCACTTAATTGTGAATGGCACAGTAATCACGTAGATGTGGATGTAGAATTCGCTAAACTTTTTCCCTCTAGGAAAAATATGGTTTCGAAAGATTGCGCAGCTTCCTGTGGTGACAGAACTCTGAATCCTCCCAAGTTTATTTAACATAGGAAAACAAATGGAAGCCCTTATACGATGGATACGGGCAATGAGACATTTTTTCCGTATTTTTCTCCGTCAAATAACCAATTGTTGCACGTGCTGTTCGCATTGTCATAATGAGGAACGGGAAACCGTTCGCTCAGTTAAGAGTGTCATTTCACCGACCGAATAGTTTGATATTATGCTACATATGCTCCCCTGGTAGAGACTGGATGACAATGGTCATCAGAAATGACAAACAATTGCACGATATCGAAGAATAACCCATTTATCCCATTTTCAGAGTAGTTTAGATACATCTCTCTGAAGTAATGGTTGAGCAATTGTAATCGTTCATAAAGTAAGTAGTTCTCATTCTTTTATAGGTTTTTAATACGGGATCTAGCCGAAAACAGGCAGGGCAGATGCCTTTTGTCGCCTGTTGGCAGAAAACTGGCTGCGCCTGCAGGGCTGGAGGGGTTTACCTTTTAGAAATACAGATACTTTCGTGGCGTGTGTGGTGAGTCGTCGCCTCTACAGCGCTGGTCGCTATGTTGAGACACGCCTAGCCATTTTGTCTGCCCGGGAACAAGTCAGTTACCAATCAAGGAGCTGTTTTCGTAATACAGCCTGCACGACGAGCTTGCTTGGTCATGCGCTAATCAGAAGAGTAGGAAACGGCGCTCTGATTCTCTGGCCGAAACTATTCTTCCGGAACTATTCCTCAGATAGTCACCCTTGCGCTGACCAGACACATGCTAAGCCTCCCAATGCAATGGCTGTGCGGTGAGGTGTCGTTGGTGGTCGCGTTGCCCAACACGCGAAATAGTTATTGTCACGACAGACTGGCAAAGCGCAGTTCGGTAAATTACAATCTTTTCCATTCATGGATGGTAAAATCCGATTGGCAACGCGCTAAACTTCATGTGGAAGGGGAGAACAATTTCTCGTTTCTTTCCCTTGACTGGCCAACCGGTGGTTGTATGATCTGTATTGGACGAAGCAGGCCATGCTTTTCTCTTAGGGCAGATTAAGAGAAACTGAGACGGGAAGAACGAAAAACATTCTGGTGCGGAATTCGAGGTGTGTTATAAGGGGTCCTGGCGCTGAGACTTCAATCCTGGTGGCGCATCTCAAATGGCGCAGACTCACTCTGGGAGGTCCGTCCATCGGCTGCTGAAACGGAAATAATGGTCGCGCGATCCACTTAGTTTCATCTACATCTACATCTACATGATTACTCTGCAATTCACATTTAAGTGCTTGGCAGAGGGTTCATCGAACCACAATCATACTATCTCCCTACCATTCCACTCCCGAACAGCACGCGGGAAAAACGAACACCTAAACCTTTCTGTTCGAGCTCTGATTTCTCTTATTTTATTTTTATGATCATTCCTACCTATGCAGGTTGGGCTCAACAAAATACTTTCGCATTCGGAAGAGAAAGTTGGTGACAAATTTCGTAAATAGATCTCGCCGCGACGAAAAACGTCTTTGCTTTAATGACTTCCATCCCAACTCGCGTATCATATCTGCCACACTCTCTCCCCTATTACGTGATAATACAAAATGAGCTGCCCTTTTTGCACCCTTTCGATGTCCTCCGTCAATCCCACCTGGTAAGGATCCCACACCGCGCAGCAATTTTTTAACAGAGGACGAACGAGTGTAGTGTAAGCTGTCTCTTTAGTGGACTTGTTGCATCTTCTAAGTGTCCTGGTCCTGCCAATGAAACGGAACCTTTGGCTCGCCTTCCCCACAATATTATCTATGTGGTCTTTCCAACTGAAGTTGTTCGTAATTTTAAGACCGAGGTACTTAGTTGAATTGACACCTTTGAGAATTGTACTATTTATCGAGTAATCGAATTCCAACGGATTTCTTTTGGAACTCATGTGGATCACCTCACACTTTTCGTTATTTAGCGTCAACTGCCACCTGCCACACCATACAGCAATTCCGTTAATTCAACTAGGTGCCTCTTTTTAGCTCATGTACGGTCGCAGGTTCGAGTCCTGCCTCGGGCATGGATGTGTGTGATGTCCTTAGGTTAGTTAGGTTTAATTAGTTCTAAGTTCTAGGCGACTCCTGACCGCAGAAGTTAAGTCGCATAGTGCTCAGAGCCATTTTTTTAGCTCATGAGTAGACAACATCTTCGTTATTGCTTGCCCATCGCCGAGCAGATGAAATTTCTCCACTAACATATCTGTAGCGTAATACGATCAAAACAATTGTTTTTGTCATATCGCGTAGATTTTGCCCGAACTAACTCCAGGTGACAGCTTTCGTTTAACGTGCTAATTTTCCTTGCGGCCCAATCACTAATGTACCACCTCCATTTCTTACGTTCTTTGAATATGTTAATAGTCTGGTGTCCCTTTTAGATGGAAATAATATCTACAATCCTTTCTGCTATACGTATAAGGAATTTTAAATAACCTAATGTATCCTGGACATAGTTTACTTTAAGTAGGTAAAATCAGGAGACACCTTTCAAATGATACTATTTCTTCGGATGTTGCTGTTTCTGATTTCATCGATGGCTTGTGAGAAATTGTTGCGCACCATGCGACAGTAATTATTCTTGGATCATCTAAAGCTATCGTAGCGACGTGTCCAGTATTGCCAGACAAACATTTCCTTCGAAACGCGTCGCGGACGAACCGCTTTCATTAGTTCTGGTTCACTTTGCAACGGCCTAAAAAGTTGACTGATGCTTACTATCCAGCTCGTTCGAATAAACCCAAGTTTCATCGGCCGTTACGATGTTGCATACGGATATATCATTTCCACGATCAAAGATTCCTTATACCAATTAATACGTGCCTATTTCTGAGCTTCTCTCAAATTACGCGGAATTCGCAGCTAAATGAATTCGCAGCTAAATTCTGACGTAAAATAAATGCGTCTCAACGTGCGTCTATCTCCTGGTAAGTCAGATGCCGATTCTCTTAAAACATGTTGCATTCAGTGGTTAGCACACTGGACTCTCATTCGGGACCACGACGGTTGAAACACACGTCCGGCCATCCAGATTTACGTTTTCCGTGATTTTCATAAGTCGTTCCAGGCAAATGTCGGGGTGGTTCCTTTCAAAGGGAACGGCCGATATCGTTCCTCATCCTTGCGTTCCGCCGATGTCGAAGGGACGTTAAACGCAATCTTCCTTCCTTCGTTCCTTCCTTTTAAGAAGGCGCGTCCAGCATCGAGGATTTATGGAACAATAGCCGATTTTGGTCGATCATAACGATATACACTACTGGCCATAAAAGTTGCTACACTACGAAGATGACGTGATACAGACGCGACATTTAACCGACAGGAAGAAGATGCTGTGATATGCAAATGGTTAGCTTTTCAGAGCATTCACAAAAGGTTGACGCCGGTGGTGACACCTAGAACGTGCTGACATGAGCGAAGTTTCCAACCGATTTCTCATACACAAAGAGCAGTTGATCGGCGTTGCCTGGTGAAACGTTGTTGTGATGTCTGCTGTAAGGAGGAGAAATGCATACCATCACGTTTCCGACTTTGATGAAGGTCGGATTGTAGCCTATGGCGATTGCGGTTTATCGTATCGCGACATTGCTGCTCGCGTTGGTCGAGATCCAATGACTGCTGCATCACAGACAGGAGCGCCTGCTATGGTGTACTCAACGTCGAACCTGGGTGCACGAATGGCAAAACGTCATTTTTTTCGGATGAATCCAGGTTCTGTTTACAGCATAATGATGGTCGCATCCGTGTTTGGCGACATCGCGGTGAACACACATTGGAAGCGAGTATTCGTCATCACCATACTGGCGTATCACCCGGCGTGATGGTATGGGTTTCCATTGGTTACACGTCTCGGTCAGCTCTTGTTCGCATTGACAGCACTTTGAACAGCATACGTTACATTTCAGATGTGTTACGACCCGTGCCTCTAACCTTCATTCGATCCCTGCAAAACCCTACATTTCAGCAGGATAATGCACGACCGCATGTTGCAGGTCCTTCTCGGGCCTTTCTGGATACAGAAAATGTTCGACTGCTGCCCTGGCCAGCACATTCTCCAGATCTCTCACCAATTGAAAACGTGTGGTCAATGGAGGCCGAGCAACTGGCTCGTCACAATAAGCCAGTCACTACTCTTGATGAACGGTGGTATTGTGTCGAAGCTGCATGGGCAGCTGTACCTGTACACGCCACCCAAGCTCTGTTTGACTCAATGCCCAGGCATATCGAGGCCGTTATAATGGCCAGAGGTGGTTGTTCTGGGTACTGATTTGTCAGGATCTATGCACCCAAATTGCGTGAAAATGTAATCACAGGTCAGTTCTAGTATAATATATTTGTCCAATGAATACCCGTTTATCATCTGCATTTCTTCTTGGTGTAGCAATTTTAATGGCCAGTAGTGTACGTCGCTGACGGTTGCACGGCAGTGATGAGACGCTGCAGACCTTGAAATTTAGCTGACAGATTGACAATGTGCAAAAAATTAGTCACATTTTTGAAACCCCGTCATTTCCATCCATTGCGACCTATGTTTGAAATACGGCTCAGAACTGCCTACGACCTTCCTCTGTAATGGCGCAAAATTGTGGTGTTCTGTGCCGTCACCCACGGACTCTGCGACGCTTCAAACAGCAAGGTGTCGACACATGCGAAAAAGAGGCCAGAGCTAAAATGTCCATGTGTCGTTCCAGGTGGATTAGTGTTACGACATTGGCACCGAATTCTTGACAGTTCTGCCCAACGCCACAATGGATGGACGTGTCGCACGATGGGAAGGTAAGCCTACACTCCCCTTGACGTCTCTGTGAAGGAGATCAAATCGCGGCACACAGCGCTCAGATCACGTGATTTCCTTTTGGATGGCCGAGGAAAATATTTCAGACACTGCGCGGCTCCGAATGGACACCAAAATACCCCAGTAGGCGGCGTAATGGGCGTCAATGAAAGCACCCCTTCCCTTGGGGCGCTAATTTACATATATTTCCTGGCTGAAAACGACAATTTGCAGTGTGATGTGCAATTAATCGACTTTCTTGACAACCTTAGACACTTATCACCCTCTCCAAGACGTAACTGCAGTGTGCAAAAAACCATCAGCATCCCTCCATGTCCTAAAAAAATATAAAAACTCTTCCCTTTCGATCTGAAAAAGAAATTAGTACAAACGCTTATACTCCCAATCATAAACTACAGCGATATTATCCTACAAGGCCTCTCTCAGGAAAATTCGCGACGTCTGGAACTGGTCATGAATGCCTGCGTCCGATATATCTGTGATGTTCGACCTTTTGGTCACATTTCACCAGCATATGCTAAATTGTCCTGGCTGCGTGCCGACAAAAGCAGAGATTTCCATACACTCTGCCTCATCTACTGCCTTATAAATGTACACTGTCCCTCATATCTCTCCTCGTACTTAACGCTTATGTCGGAACAACATGACAGAAACACACGTTCCCATCATAGTAAAATCCTCTCTGTTCCACTGTATCGCTCAGTCACCTTCTCCAAGTCCTTTACAGTAGCGGGAACCAGACTCTGGAATAACGTCCCTCGTTATGTTAGAAGTTAAAAACATGTCCGGCTTCAAAAAACAGTTAATGACGTATCTACTTAAGCAACAGTAATGCCTTTCTCTGTACATGAATGCACTTCTCCTCATTAATTCCCTCTTTCCCCCTCCTTAAATCTCCCTTCCTCAATACTCGCTATACTAGTAAACATCTACTTTACACACAAAGCTATTAATGCACATCTGCACATATCTTCATTACTATTGCCAATTTTTCTCGTCTTTATCATTATTGTTGGATTTTTTTACTGTTATTATTATTGCTTTTATCATAATTTGTATGTATAGCACCTGTTGTAAAAATACTGCTAGCATTTACTTTATTAGGTCTTAGTCATTACTCTTTATTATAATTTTCTTATTTAAACCATTGTCATGATGTAAATCTGATGTTTGAGACGCTGCCTGTGTGGAACACTGGTTCGATGTAAGAGAGGGCCTGATGGCCGTAATCTGATCAGGTTAAATAAATAAATAAATAAATAATTTTCACGCCTTCTCTAAGGACATCGGGGGGATGCAACCCCACTGATCCTTTTGGATCGTAGAGCAACTGAAATTTTTGCTCTGATATGCATGTTGCTACTACCAGAGACTGTGAAAAACCATTCAACGAAATTTGAATGTGATCCGAAGCAGAAAAAGTTGCTTATGCTTAAAAGCATGCAGCGAGGAGGATCATAGAAGAGGGGGGGGGGGAGGGAGGGGGCGTTGCAATGTCGATGGACTCTTTAATAAAAAGGCAAGTCCATTTGGTTCAGCAACACCGTCGGTCCCATCTGCAGACCTTTTTGAGGACTTTAAAAATGCACCTGTACGGAGATACCCCTGGAGGGGCAGTCAGCCCCTTCAATACCCTACAGTTGTTCTAGCGCCTGCTTGCGAATATGCGGAATCTGAGGATGTTGAAGACGTTGCCTGCTCATAGGTGCGTGAGAGACAAGTGCTCAACACGCCACAAGAGGGCACGAAACAGGAGAACTGAAAAAGTATAAACACCCTTTACTGCTTCGGATCACATTCAAATTTCGTCGAATGGCTTTGTAGGTCCCCAGTGGTTCCATACTGTATACGAAAGTAAAAAAGAAATCATCTGACATTCAACGGAGTTTCAGCTCCATGATGTCTTTAGAGGAGGGAAGGGGCGTGGGGGGGGGGGGGTCAACGTTGAGTAAAGTTGTTAAGATTTTCGCTCTCATGCATACCGCACAACAAATTATCGTCTTCGACGGCAGAATGTGTGTAAATGGACACCCCAAAGGAAGTGTTAGTTTCATTGACACCCTTTATGCCACCTCCTGAGTCCCTTTCATGTCACTTCTGAGCAGCAAAATGGAAGCCAACCATAAGAAAACTGCGTTATTCCAAAGCTAGACGTCGCGGTTCTGACCAACTTCCCAGAGGCGGCAACAGAAGGGCGAGATGGATAAGGCTAGGGGGAGGGTTAACCTTCCCACTGCGTGACACGTTCACGGTGACCTCGGGCAGAATTGCGCCTGAGCTCCCAGCTGTTTGACCTGTCCCCGAGCCCGAGCTGACGTCGCAGGGCGCGACGCATTTGCACCGTTACAGAGGATTGTTGTAGGCAGCTCTGAGCCAGGTCAAACTTCTGTGTCACAGTGAGAGAAAACGATAGGCTTTCAAAAAGTTACCCTTTAATTCTTTTGTTTATTATGTTATCCGAGAAGGAAGTCAGTAAATGCTAGTCGATTTTAACTTAGCAATATCTCCTTGTTTTTGCGTCTCTCCCCAACGTCAGCTTCCTGGGTTGTGTCATTGGTAATCTAATTTCGCGTGGCGGAATAACGACTTACAACCAAAAATCTATTGGAAAGTGACTTTGTGGCGTGCACACAGCACTCTTACGCATTGCCCATTATTCAGTTCCGGCGTGATTAATTACTGAAACGATGTACTATATAACCCCACTTACTCTTTCCCATAATGCAGATTGGTCGTGGGAAAAGTCTCGGGAACGTTCGGCATCATTTGGAACAACCGATCAAATGCTTCCGTAATTTATAGTAATAACGTTTTTATCAAGACAGTGTCAAATGTTTCAACCCTATTTTGTAATTATAATCTGAACATTTTCAATAACCACGAATGTTCCTACTAAAACGCAATAGTTTAAGATTCAATAATAACGTCGAAGATACACACACGGGGAGGAGCTGAGGTAATGACTTTTGTTAAAGGAAAGATGTTACCATCTAGCATTCAACGCAGACACACATGGGAAACATGCCTCACAAAAAATTACTGTTCTGTACGGTAGAACAGTGGTGACAGACTGTGAAAACAGCATTGCCTAACACCGTACAAAAGATCCTATGAAACTCTTGTTTAATCCAGAATCACGGTAAAATGGAATAATCGTAAAACGCTTCCCAGTAAAGTAAACATGATCGAGAACCAAAAGTCACAGAATTGACATAGTCTGAAACGCGTACGTTTCATATGTATTCATTACCAGGTTACAAGTCTAATACGTTTCTTCGGAAGACCACGCAGAAGTACTCTGACGACCCCATCCGCACACTTTCCCGTTTCAGCCAGAAGTGATTCAAAAGCACCGGTGCTACTGAAACTTTTTCTGTCCTTAAGAATGAAGTAGCGTAGGAGGGGGAGGGGGAGGGGGGGCGGAGGGGAGGATTGGACTGAGCAACCAAAATTTCACACTCGTTTTTCATTCTTGTCCTAGTCTCTCTCCTCCTCTTTCTTGTCTTCGCCCAAAGTATCCAGAGGACGTCTCGTCTGTTCTAAAAGTGGAGGGAAGTGATTCGTATCTCGCTCCAGGCTTCTCGTTTTGCTATTGTTCTCAAGCCTCATTCCCCTTTCTGTCGTGTCTAAAACGGCTTTTACTAGACAAAATGTCCGTCTGTTTAAAAAGTAGGGGGGCGGCTTTTACTAGAAAAAAATGTCCTTCTGTTTAAAAAGTAGTGGGGGAAGAGATTCATAATGGTTGTTAACTTCCACCCATCATTGGGCCCATTATGTCCCACTCCCTTATTGCCCTCATGATTCGTTAATTTTCAGGTGCCCACACAATCATTCAAGGACAGACACTCATAGAGAAAAAAAGATAAATTCAGGTTCCGTCTAAACTGGTCCCAGGAGGCTCAACAGTACCGACTGACCGCAATGTCATTCTCAACCCACAGGCGTCACTGAATGCGGATATGGTGCAGCATGACGTTAGCGCACCACTCTCCCGACAGTTGTCAGTTTTCGTGATCGGAGCCGCTGATTCTGATTCAAGTAGCTCCTCAGTTGGCCTCACAAGAGCTGAGTACGCCCCGCATACAACAGCGCACGGCAGACTCTGCCAAGTGCTAGCCAAGTCCGACAGCGCTATACTTCGGTGATATGACGGGAACTGTTGTTACCAATGTGGCAAGGCCGTTGGCGGAAATGAAGATAAAGGAAATTAAAATAGCAATAAATGAAATTAAACACCTGGCTCGGTTCCTCTTATGGCCAGAAGCTTTAGTGCATTCTTCTAAGAGTAAGAATTTAGCGCGGCAGGCTCGACAACAGCGCAACAAACATGACGTGCAAGTGACAAATGTAGTCAAAGCTATTTGAAATGAATCGTTGCAGACGTTCCAACATTGCGAAGACCAGTGGTAGTCTAACTGGGCTCTACCGCCCAGCTTTCATGGTGCGCAGGAGGTTATTAGTGGTTATAGATATTTTCGTTAGGTTTTGATAAAATTTTAGCACAAAGAAATTGATAATTAATTACACTACTGGCCGATAAGAGTGCTACACCAAGAAGAAATGTAGATGATAAACGGGTATTCATTGGACAAATATATTACACTAGAACTGACATGTGATTACATTTTCACGCAATTTGGGTGCATAGATCCTGAGAAATCAGTACCCAGAACAACCACCTCTGGCCGTTATAACGGCCTTGATACGCCTGGGCATTGGGTCAAGCAAAGCTTGGATGCCGTGTACAGGTACAGCTGCCCATGCAGCTTCAACACGATACCAGAGTTCATCAAGAGTAGTGACTGGCGTATTGTGACGAGCCAGTTGCTCGGCCACCATTGACCAGACTATTTCAATTGGTGAGAGATCTGGAGAATGTGCTGGCCAGGGCAGCAGTTGAACATTTTCTGTAACCAGAAAGGCCCGTACAGGACCTGAAACATGCGGTCGTGCATTATCCTACTGAAATGTAGGGTTTCGCAGGGATCGAATGAAGGGTAGAGCCACGGGTTATAACACATCTGAAATGTATCGTCCACTGTTCAAAGTGCCGTCAATGCGAACAAGAGGTGATCGAGACGTGTATCCAATGGCACCCCATACCATCAAGCCGGGTGATACCCCACTATGGCGATGACGAATACACGTTTCCGATGTGCGTTCACCGCGATGTCGCCAAACACGGATGCGACCATCACGATGCTGTAAACAGAACCTGGATTCATCCGAAAAAATGACGTTTTGCCATTCGTGCACCCAGGATCGTCGTTGAGTACACCATCGCAGGCGCTTCTGTCTGTGATGCAGCGTCAAGGGAAACCGCAGCCATGGTTTCCGAGCAGATAGTCCATTCTGCTGCAAACGTCATCGAACTGTTCGTGCAGGTGGTTGTTGTCTTACAAACGTCTCCACCTGTTGACTCTGGGATCGAGACGTGGCTGCACGACCCGTTACAGCCGTGCGGATAAGATGCCTGTCATCTCAACTGCTAGTGATACGAGGCCGTTGGGATTCAGCACGGCGTTCCGTATTAACCCCCTGAACCCACCGATTCCATATTCTGCTAACAGTCATTGGATCTCGACCAACTCGAGCAGCAATGTCGCGATACAATAAACCGAAATCGCGATAGGCTACAATCCGACCTTTATCAAAGTCGGAAACGTGATGGTACGCATTCCTCCTCCTTACACGATGCATCACAACAACGTTTCACCAGGCAACGATGGTCAACTGCTGTTTGTGTATGAGGAACCGGTTGGAAACTTTCCTCTTGTCAGCACGTTTTAGGTGTCGCCACCGGCGCCAACCTTGTGTGAATGCTCTGAAAAGCTAATCATTTGCATATCACAGCATATTCTTCCTGTCTGTTAAATTTCGCGTCTGTAGCACGTCATCTTAGTGGTGTAGCAATTTTAATGGCCAGTAGTGTATTATTGCGTGCTTCAACTTGCTGCAACTCTGATTTATAAATTTTGTAACGTAAACTTACTGTTTAACTGATGGCGGTTGGAAAAACTTGCTACAAAGAGAGATAGAAATGTGCGCCGTAGCTAAAGAAGGTCGACTACCCCTGATGCAGGCAGTATCGAAAGAATGTGATTCACTACCACGTATTGAAGGAAACGACAAGACGCATTGTTGTCATAACGACAATCGTAAAAATATCATCCGTCGAAAGCCTTCATTTGAAATTTCATCATTTCACAGCACTGTTTCTTTAAACGCAGACTCTAAATGCGCTATATGATCAGTTTCCGCAATTTTACAACAACTAATTTTAAAGCAGTAGCGATGCCACATTTGAGTGCAGCAATCTAGTGTAAGAACTTACGAGTTAACACTTGTACCTGCTCTGCTTTTTGTCTCCTGCAGATGCAAGATGCGGCGTCTAGCTCTTCTCTAAAGAGACGATGACGTCGATGTAACAATCCAGCATAAGACTGAAGTGATTTGATGCAACTGCATAATTCCTAAATTCATATGGGCTGGCTGAGATTTGTAGCTCAATCAATCTAAATAAAACTCCATTGGAATTACTGCAGCACCTCCGCAATGGACAAGTACCTACTGCACTATCCTCCGCAGCATTCATGAAATTGTAGAAAACAAACAAGCGTTCCAGAGGGGACTGTTACAGACTTAATAGTTCTTTAAGTTAAAATGTGTATCGCCAGAACTATCGTGCAACGTGACGTATGATGGTCTGTTCCTAAAGGAACAATGGATGAACGCAGATGCATGACGAGATGTTTGCTACACCGTTCCATTGCGAATATTTCCAAGACCTGCAAACAGTCTACTACAACGGCGTGTGCGAATAAGTTACTCCTCCGTTTCGTAAATAAATACCAGAGAACTGCATTCGCTATTTTGAGAGCATTATTTCAGTTCACTGAATCCACTGTCATTTGTTCCAACCCGGTAGCACTACGTTTAGGAAACAAGATGTGTGGTAATCGACGACTACTCCATTTCACTTGGATAGCCTCTCATTTGTCTGGTACACTGGGGAGTATCAATAACTCGCGGATTCGTTGGCGCTCAGCTTGAGTTCCCCGCCACATACCGGTAGCGGACAGCATTTCCTCCGCTGTATTAAGCTGTCGGAGCCGGAGAGCGTACGTCATAGAGCTGTTAATGACGTTACCGCTCGCTACTGCCGATTCCACGTAGTGTCTTTGGATGGAGGATATATCGCTTCGTATTTGCACATTATGTGCCGCTAAGCTAATGCTGTTACATTTCATTCCGCCTAAGCCTTATTTTCACTTCTGCTAGCGCACGGCACACATGAACGAAACAGTAGGGTAAGTTGAGCTTGAATAAAACCGCAACCAGGCGTTAACTGGTGACTTATTCTGGACCGGTTTCGCAGCGCTAAAGTAGTATCTTCAGGTGGCTCTACATAGAAAAGTATATAAATCTATGTATTTAAGAAATTAATTAACGACAATCAAGAAAAGTAAACCTTAACAACCGCCACCAGCATTTTACCCTCGCGACAACGAACAGCAGGCTATGTAAATTTCGCGCATTGGTATTTTTCAACATCTCCTGCGTTAGGCGGTTAATTAATCTGTTCTTCTGCTTCCTAGCCTTGCCACTGAAAAGTGGGGTCCCGTATTATCCGATGTTCATTCCCAGTTCTGCCTCGTTTGTTATTGGTAATTGTCTTGAATAAGGTTTAAAACCTTATAGATTTTTAATACTATTAGTCCTTCGTCTGCATTCAATTTGCACATGGATGTTCGTGTAGACCAAACAGCTTAATTATCTTCGCGCTCCCCGATTTTCAATCTTGCATAACTTCCTCTTTCTGAAGGTTTCTGTCTTTGCAGTAAATGAGCTGGCTAATGGGTTACGTTTCTCAGACAGACGCTCAACTGATGGTATCTTATCTTATGCTTCTTTTATTACATTTTCATCATATTTATTACATTAACTACGGTTCTTTCTGCCATAGTGCCTCATCCCCTGCACTATTCACCCAAGGCTCTGCCGATCATCATTTGTTGACTACTTTCCTCTTTAAGGGGTTATATTCTGTGACTACGAATGTTGGAGGCATCTCCGTGTGTTAATCTATGTGACACAAGTGTACGTACTTCTTATTTAAGTTTACTTTCGTTCGCTGTCGTTAATTAACTTTTAAAATGTATAGATTACAAGGATACTTTTCTATGAAGACCTACCTGAATATGCTACTTTAACCCACACGGTCGTGAATAAAGTATCAGTTAACAGGGTTTGCGGTTTTATTGAAGTTCAATTTACCATGAATTTCAACAGCCCATACTACGAAATTGTATGTCAAACAGTATGCACAGAGTACTAAAATGGCCATCATTTACGTTTTGCGGCTGCACACGACCGATAATATTGAAATATAAGACAGTAAACAGCAAATATTCTTCCAACGAATCGTTTCCCTCATGACCTTGCAAGCTTTCGCCTACCCTCATTCGGCATCTATAAGCAGTTCTCTGTGGACGTAAAAGTACGTTTAATTTGATGCTGAAGAGCGATGTCAAAAACGAGTTAAGAATTGGAGAAACAGACCCATATCGACAGCAGAATCTCCTAGTATAGATGTGACACCATCCCACCGATGATATACTGACAAATAAAAACGTATACACGACACACAGTACAGCATCTACTACGACGGCTTCTACGTAAGACAGAGGTATTTGTTTGTGTGACGGTAGAGTTCGATTTTGTGTGATAGCTCTTCGGATCAATCTCGCAGCAGAAAATCAGTTTCTTTAATAGAATAAGATATTAAGTTGTGACATAGTCACGAAAAAGTTTCCAGCGATCCAGGAAAATATTTACTTTATTATAACTCCAGTCTTGGGTCACAATCTCAGGTTACAGACAAACATTGCGATCCAACACTGAAATTGTAATAAAACAGAAGAAGATATCATTCACTTATCAAAACTTGAAGCATGAAGCAAAGATCCGTACTTTACAGATATCGAGGAATTTGGTTAAAATGATGTCTCCATTTTACTCGGTGGAAACAAAAATGGTTCAAATGGCTCTGAGCACTATGGGACTTAACATCTGTGGTCATCAGCCCCCTAGAACTTAGAACTACTTAAACCTAACTAACCTAAGGACATCACACACATCCATGCCCGAGGCAGGATTCGAACCTGCGACCGTAGCAGTCGCGAGGCTCCGGACTGAGCGCCTAGAACCGCGAGACCACCGCGGCCGGCTCGGTGGAAACCAGCAGACTTTCGCACAAGGATTTCACTTTTGAGTATCATTACTTCCAGAATCAATTTTCACTCTGCAGCGGAATGTGCGCAGCTTGCGATCTAATGGCTAGCGTTGCTGCTTCTGGATCACGTGGTTCCGGGTTCGATTCCCAGCCGAGTTGGGGATTTTCTCTGCTCGGGGACTGGGTGTTTGCGTTTTCCTCATCATTTCATCATCATTCGTGAAAACTAGTTACATTGGACTGTGTAAAGATTGGGACTTTACACGGGCGCTGATGACCGCGCAGTTGAGCGCCCCACAAAAGAAACATCACCATCACGACTGACGTCATGCGCCCATGGCTTTACTTCCACAAGTACCTAATTTCCTACCATCCGAATCTCAAGGCTCTTGTGCATACAATGCAGTATTACCACTCCAGGAATGGTAGTCGCGCAAAGCATGCGGGAGAACTGTGAAGTGTGGATGTTAGGAGATGGAGTACTGGTGGAAGTAAAGCTGTGAGAGTGGCATGAGAGGTGTGCTTGGACAGCTCAACACGTAGGTATTCGCCTGTCAGGTTTAGGTCCCGGTCCGGCACAAAGTTTTTATGTGCCAAGGAGTTTCGAGTATCATTAGTGCTTTGTAGGAATTTAAACTCTTAAACCCGTTGACGCTGACTTATCGACGTTCATCCGTCATATATTCCCAAACACTAATTAATTTTCTGACCTTTGTAGGTCAAGATAGTAGGATCCTGATATATCTTTGTAGATTAAGTCCAAAGAATCAGTCGCAAGTTTACTCTTGCCTCATGAGCCACAGTTACAAGGATAAATAAGCTATCACTATCCAGCACATAGATAGCAAAAGAACGAAACTTCCTGGCAGATTAAAACTGTGTGCCCGACCGAGACTCGAAATCGGGACCTTTGCCTTTCGCGGGCAAGCGCTCTACCATCTGAGCTACCGAAGCACGACTCACGCCCGGTCTCACAGCTTTACTTCTGGCAGTATCTCGTCTCCTACCTTCCAAACTTTACAGAAGAGCTTCTGTAAAGTTTGGAAGGTAGGAGACGAGATACTGGCAGAAGTAAAGCTGTGAGACCGGGCGTGAGTCGTGCTTCGGTAGCTCAGATGGTAGAGCGCTTGCCCGCGAAAGGCAAAGGTCCCGAGTTCGAGTCTCGGTCGGGCACACAGTTTTAATCTGCCAGGAAGTATCATATCAGCGCACACTCCGCTGCAGAGTGAAAATTTCATTCTGGAAGCAAAAGAACGGATTATTAATTACTCTATAACAAGGTTTCAAAAAATTATTTACAGGATCTGACCTCGAACTATATGTATGGAGAACAGAACGTCAGTCAAACTGAATGAGAAACAGTCTAATTACTTGGAAATAAATTTGCTCATAAACATAGGGCAAAGCACATTAATAATGCATGTAAAACTGTGGATCACAAGAGGGATAAGAGGTAATAATAATTAATAAAGGTGTGATATAAAGCCACATAGGATGCTAGCGACCATTCTAGTAAATATGGATCCGTAGTTTAGCTGGCTAGGTCGCACAAAAAGTCATACAGCGGATGAAGAATGACTTTATTGATCACAAAATATACACGACGCGACTAGAAATTATTTCCATCTTCAGAAATCCAAGTGTTAAGGTGGCACAAGAATAAGATGGTTACCAGTTGTGTGTGTAACATGAAACGACAGACTGTCCATGTAACGTACACAACTGGTAACGTTCTCGTCCTTGTGCTACTTTTGCACTTGGATTCCCGAAGATGGAAATAAATCTGAAACGCGTCGCGCATACTTTGTGATCAATAAAGTCTTTCTTCACATGCTGTGTGACTTTTTATGCAACCTAGCCAGCTTAACTACAGATTTACGCATATTTAATCAGAAAATTGTATGTCATCAAAAGTAAGCAAGAATATTGATTTATATTTTAAAAAATTAGAAATATGCTCAATATTTTAGAGATTGATATAACATAGTTAAATCTATTTTGAACACAATGCAATAAGGGATAGTCCAGAAGGTCGTGGGGTAAATTAGTATACTTACCGGATCGAAAATGTGGCAGGAATCTTAAAAACTAGTTAATAGTCGTAAGGTATTACTGGCCAGGCCACACCATCTGGGTTTTCCAATCAGCTAGTGAAAGTGATTCTATTAGGCGCCACTTCGTCGATTTCAGCGTCGATGAAGGTGAAATAATGATGACAACACAAACAAGCTGTCCTAGAGCACAGAAAATTAACCTGCCAGGAATCAAACCCGGGACCAAGAGCACGGAAATCACCGAAAATAACTAAAAAGTATGCTAAAAATGCATAAACATAAAAATGTAACAATTTATCAATCTAGCAACCCAGTTTCGCCAAGGAAATAGTTATCGAAAAACCTTACAAGAAAGGTGATATGGGAGATGTTAGCAATTACCTAGATTTTCACTGTACATATTTTACTTTTTCGAGAAACTACTTTGCTCCTCCGTAGTACTTGGAAAACAATAACATACTTCACAAATCACAACATTTTTATTGAAAAAGGGTTACTCAACTAACAGTTGATGCTATTTATACATTTATATACATTATTTTATGAGCATTACACACTGCCTGACGTACGCGATGTTACTTCAGTGGTTGCAATATCGAGTCAAAGTAAGAACCAGCTTTCCTGTACGACCCCACTTATCAATATGGCCTGGATTCATTCACTGATTCGGATGGGAAGGGCGTCATGAAGCCTGTCCTGAGACAACCTGGCCCTTAACTGCTGTAAATGGTCCTTCATGTCCCGGATACCTGCACTGTGACGGAGTAGAGGTCCCAGCTGGCCACACACGTGTTCTGTCGGTTACAAAGCTAGGGATCTCGCTGGCCACGGAGCACATCAACATCACGCTCGCAGTTCATAGAGGTGCGTGCCATATGTGGGCGAACGTTGTCGGTTGAGAAATATTGCGCCATGATACTGTCGCGTCATAGCTAACAAAAGAGGTCACAAGATTTCCGTGACGTACCGTTGTGCCGTCACCATTCCCTTAATCACTACCAGCCATTACCTGAAGTCATACGCAATATAGCACGATGCCTTCCCCGTACCAGGAATCCGGGAATAACTCCGTTGTGCCTCTCCAAACCATTGGAAGAACGGGATCCCTTAGTTCGCCGCCTTGCTCGCGACAATGGTCATCCGGCGTAGTGCCGAACACAAGGCGACGCTGTTTATCAACAGTCCATGCTTCCCACTCATGGCATTACTCCAAACGCAACCCTTTGCGTCCTGTTAACGGTAGTCTACGAAAGGGACGGTGATTCCGTAGTCCGCCTGCTCCTAGTCTCCGACCAGTGATATGGGAAGACACAAAAAAAGCTGCAGTGCGGCTGTTACTTGTTCTCGGGCGGCAGGAGCAGATGTGAAGCGGTTGCGCTGTGTTTGGTGCATAACACGGCGATCCTCCCTTGCGGCGGTCAGACGCGATCGACCCGAACCTTGCCCAGGAGTATGCTTGCCCTCAAGTTTTCTAGCGATTCAGGTGGGACCACTCTCATTTCCGACTGCCCCACGAATCTGGGTGTTCCAAGATACGACCTGCCGGCCAAATGGAGACCGTCGATGAGGTTCGTTTCAAACATTGTCAGGTGCTGATGACGCTCCTCTATACAAGTACCTGACACCTCCGCGTCCTGCACGGTGATCACTCGATATCTGATGCTGTCCTTTCCACTTTTACTCTTCCAGGCCTGGTTGCAAACACGTATAACTCTAATGCACCCTGGTCGCTGTTGGCCGTTTTACCTTTAATCGTTTACACATTCACCAATGATCTGTACGTCGGCAGTGACATTCGACCATGTCTTCTGGGTGTTTCACATTTTTTATCAAGCTGTGTGTAATAAAATTATTGCAGTTTGAATTTTTTCCCTACCTAAGTTATTCCACAGAGTAAACCATCTATTTTTTGTAGAAAATTTGAGTTGGCTGCAATTAATGATGTAATTAATGAGTGTTTCACAATATATTCAATGAAAATATTGCAGAATTTTTTACTGCATAATTCATAATTGTGACTGGTACCGTTGTCATATACATAGCATTCTAATTTACAATCTTCCTTCATAATATGTTCATTTTGAAGGTGTAAAGTATCGTAATTAATTGTAATCGATAAAAAATAAGTGTGAAAATTGTAAATGTATTTCAAAGAAATATTATTGACTATTTTTTCAGCAAATGATCTCTCACATTCAATATACACCAATTACAAATTTAACGCATGGGCCAGAGTTACTAAGTATCGCTGGGCCTTCTTAATTTGTGGTGGAAAATCTAAAGCGAAAAAGAGAAAACACTCACGCTCACACTTTATAGATCTTCCGACAGCTCTGTACAGAGCCTCACAGTACGTGTCATTAGAAGCCATGCAGCGAGAACTGTCATACCATTAACACACTTTCTTAAAGTTCATTAATGAACGTCTTAAAGAAGTATATACTAGTACTGGGTAATTTATCTTTAAGAAAGAAAACATCTCATTGCACACAATTGTACTGGATCAGTCCTGTTCTTTAAGTAATTAGGAATGTTAACTACAGCTTCACCATGCTTATATTCTTAACCGATTTTTTATGAATAATTCAGAAGGAAAAATCATGTACTTCATTACAATACTATGTGAGTAAATGACACTTCTACCGAAATATTTTATTACTTACCTCATGATATGAAATTCTAGACAGACAATACAGCTATTTTTAAAGCAAACTGGAAGAGACCCTTTTATGCAAATTCTCCTGTACCACGTAACCCCCTTTTGTAAACTGGACGACTGTGTATGAAAGACGTGCTTCTGTTATTTATTGCTATTATGTGAACTGGTTTTCGAATATTTGGTACGTAGCTACAGCATATTTAACTTGAATGTATCTTAAACAGCCTGTACGTTTGCTAGTTCCACACGGTTAAGCTGTGTCTTATAATGGCACATGATATGAAGAGCGTTCAATAAGTAATACAATATATTTTTTCCCGGCCAAATTCGACTGAAAATAATGTGGCCTTCCTTGTGGGACATCGTCGAATATTCCCGCTCAACACCTATAGTTTCATGAAGTTGCGGTGGGTGACGGCGCCATGTGTAGCCTTCAAACTGGCATCTGTAACAGGGGTGCGTTCCAAGTAGAGGGCTGTACTGTTTGTTTTGGCGGGAAACCAGAGCATCGCAGTTATTCATAGGTGCTTGTAGAATGTCTACAGACACATGACAGTGAACAAAAGCACGGTGAGTCGTCGGAGAAAGCGTCTGTCATCATCGCAACAAGGTCGCGCAAACCTGACATCTCCCGCGTGCAGGCCGGCAGCACACAGCAGTGATTTCGGCAATGTTGGAACGTGCGGACTCTCTCACTCGTGGTAGTCTATGGATCACAACCGAACAGCTCGCTGCTCAACTGGACGTCTCTGTTCGTAGTGCTGACACACTCGTCTAGTTGGGGTACCGTTCACCTCTATCCATCCTACAACCCAGATCTCGCACCTTCCATCTGTTTGGCTCAATCAAGGGTGCACTCCGTGGGGAACAGTACGGGGATGATGGGGAAGTTACCGATGCAGCAAGACGCTGACTCCGACATCGTCCAGTAAAGTGGCATACAGGCTATTGCCAGTAAGGTCGCGTAAGGCCGTCGCAATGGACGGATATTATGTTGAAAAATAGGGGTTGTAGCCAGGAAAGTGAAGAACAATATGGTGTATTGGAATCCCGAAGAAAACCAACCTGCTTTCAGAAGAAAATGTGTTGCCTTACTTATTGAACGCTCATTGTAAATGTAACCAACCCAGTGACACAGTGGGTTTCGAAGAGCTCTCCTTGAATCCTTACTACAGCGCAGCTGAGTTTCATATTGTATGAGCGGATAGACCTGTGTGTGTGTGTGTGTGTGTGTGTGTGTGTGTGTGTGTGTGTGTGTGTGTGTGCATACATCATCGACTTCCTAGTTCCAGAAATTCAGTTCAGGGTATTACATACAAGAGGCACAGTACAGCACCAGTTCTAAAAGCAACAACTACAGTAGAAAGATAATGTATTCCCTCTCCACGAGGATAGGGAGCAACATTGCAGGAGTGCTTGTCTTCAGTTTAATCTCAGCGAACTTGAGGAGACTTATGCCGCTGCTGAATAAGTCACTAGAATAACTGGTCACTTTCTGTTCAGAAATTCTTATTTATGAATGCGTTTCGGACGCAGCCTGTCAGATATAGAATCCCATGTGTCAGCTGTCAGTGGCTCGTTGATGGCTGACACATGTGGATACAAATTTTTGTATGAAGACTTTTCGTTTTGATGATCTGATGCTGCGCTGTGCCCGAAACGTGTTAATAAATAAAAACTGTTGCGCAGAAAGCGATCAGTTACTTTAGCGACCTATTCAGTAGCACCATATATGTCCTGAAGTTCTTCGTCTCGCACCTTAAGTAAGTCTCAGTGAACTGAAAGTGTGGTAATTTGTTCAAAATGGGGAATAATTAGGAGGAGACATTCATTTCCGGTATTCGCTTTACAACCAAGTTTGAACCGGCAGCTTAGAAGTGGGAGTATTTGGGAGGGGATTTCAAGGTTATTTCTTTCTTCCATCATCCATTCCATATCCGAGACGGAAGAGGGGGTGTTTTAGAGCTCTGTTCTTTCCATAAAAAGCACCTGACCTTCAAGTGAAGCAAAGCAATATCTGGCAATGGATTTCCTGATACGGGACCCATCAACTAATAACTAAGAAAAATATCCTGAAAACCTAGGTCGTATCGGCAGTATTAGTTTTTTTTATTTGATTCTCGAACAATGTCAGAAACTGTTATATAATTAAAAATATGTTTGTGAGGTATATTTTGTCCTTTTTCCGCACTGGCTAATGGAAGCTCTCCCGCCAATGATGTGACAGCAAGTGACAGAAAATAAGAGAGATTTCTAATTTTGCTCCATGAGTTAGACGCTTTGTGATTTGTTGGACTAAATCGCAATTACTAGTTTTGTAAATAAACTGTGCCTGTGAGTCATAATTCACGTGTGAGGTACTCATCAACAGCATAAGGATTGTATATCACCTTGTATCATCAATTCCTTGACGAGAGTGCGGTACACGAAATTAAAAATGTTTCTCAAGCAAATGCAATCTCTGAGACTGATGTCAATTCAGGTCCCCATGGGCAAAAATACACTCCTGGAAATGGAAAAAAGAACACATTGACACCGGTGTGTCAGACCCACCATACTTGCTCCGGACACTGCGAGAGGGCTGTACAAGCAATGATCACACGCACGGCACAGCGGACACACCAGGAACCGCGGTGTTGGCCGTCGAATGGCGCTAGCTGCGCAGCATTTGTGCACCGCCGCCGTCAGTGTCAGCCAGTTTGCCGTAGCATACAGAGCTCCATCGCAGTCTTTAACACTGGTAGCATGCCGCGACAGCGTGGACGTGAACCGTATGTGCAGTTGACGGACTTTGAGTGAGGGCGTATAGTGGGCATGCGGGAGGCCGGGTGGACGTACCGCCGAATTGCTCAACACGTGGGGCGTGAGGTCTCCACAGTACATCGATGTTGTCGCCAGTGGTCGGCGGAAGGTGCACGTGCCCGTCGACCTGGGACCGGACCGCAGCGACGCACGGATGCACGCCAAGACCGTAGGATCCTACACAGTGCCGTAGGGGACCACACCGCCACTTCCCAGCAAATTAGGGACACTGTTGCTCCTGGGGTATCGGCGAGGACCATTCGCAACCGTCTCCATGAAGCTGGGCTACGGTCCCGCACACCGTTAGGCCGTCTTCCGCTCACGCCCCAACATCGTGCAGCCCGCCTCCAGTGGTGTCGCGACAGGCGTGAATGGAGGGACGAATGGAGACGTGTCGTCTTCAGCGATGAGAGTCGCTTCTGCCTTGGTGCCAATGATGGTCGTATGCGTGTTTGGCGCCGTGCAGGTGAGCGCCACAATCAGGACTGCATACGACCGAGGCACACAGGGCCAACACCCGGCATCATGGTGTGGGGAGCGATCTCCTACACTGGCCGTACACCACTGGTGATCGTCGAGGGGACACTGAATAGTGCACGGTACATCCAAACCGTCATCGAACCCATCGTTCTACCATTCCTAGACCGGCAAGGGAACTTGCTGTTCCAATAGGACAATTCACGTCCGCATGTATCCCGTGCCACCCAACGTGCTCTAGAAGGTGTAAGTCAACTACCATGGCCAGCAAGATCTCCGGATCTGTCCCCCATTGAGCATGTTTGGGACTGGATGAAGCGTCGTCTCACGCGGTCTGCACGTCCAGCACGAACGCTGGTCCAACTGAGGCGCCAGGTGGAAATGGCATGGCAAGCCGTTCCACAGGACTACATCCAGCATCTCTACGATCGTCTCCATGGGAGAATAGCAGCCTGCATTGCTGCGAAAGGTGGATATACACTGTACTAGTGCCGACATTGTGCATGCTCTGTTGCCTGTGTCTATGTGCCTGTGGTTCTGTCAGTGTGATCATGTGATGTATCTGACCCCAGGAATGTGTCAATAAAGTTTCCCCTTCCTGGGACAATGAATTCACGGTGTTCTTATTTCAATTTCCAGGAGTGTAAGTTTTTTTTTTATATTGTGACAAGTCACAGGCCCCTGTTTTTTGAAAAGTCATCAAGGATATCTTTTAAAAAATGCATCAACGTTCTCCACAGTGGATGACGAAAAACATCGCCCTGACTGTAAGTATCCTTTATCAGGCACTCTGAGTGATCCACGTACGGTAGAACGAAGTAAAAAGCCCTTTCCAAGTACTGGAGTTTCCTCGAGTCAGGGATCCGCTACGAGTTTCTTCCTGCACAAATCCTATGCAAGCCATACAACAGCAGAGGCAAACATAGAACGAGCTCGACGTTTCGCAACAATGTGCTAATGGTGTAATGTTAAGCTCATATCCCGACTAACCCTACCGCCACAAATAATTCCAGTAGAAAATGTGACTGATCTAGTCATTCAAAAATTGGTCAGACAGTGTCCTCGTGAAATTAGAGTAAGGCGTAGTCAAATCAAAATCAGACGTATGGAAAAAAAGTAAGCTCTCTATTATGTGGGTGGGCCCACACGTCACCAAGATTGTTCTGACTGCAGTGCTAAAGTTTCGCTGGGAATCCCTTCGCATTTTCCACGCAGTCTCGATCTTTCCCCATATGATTTCCAGATTTTTGATGCCCTGAAGAAAGTCGTTCTTGGCCGTCGACTGCTTCGGACGAAGAGGTGTACGCTTGGGTACAATCAAGATTCCGCAGGCGACTGCATGCATCCATGAAAGCATTGATCGTCTTGTCTCACATTTGACAAATGTATGAACAGTTATGACGATTACCTTCGAAATAAAGAAGAATTTACTCACGTTTTTTTCCGTATGTCACGTTTTCATTGACTGTCCCTAGTATAACTGAATCGTATACTTCGATCAAAGCATAGTTGTAGAGAAGACTCCAAAAACTGTTTCATTAACTTATTTTTCGCAATAAGACGTCTGAACTATGTGTTATTGAGTTAAGGACATAGTTACCGTGGGCTTTTTATATTCCTACACCGTTCTGAAAGAAATTCGTTTAAGTACCCCAGTACTGAGAAAAAAGTAATTATGATTTGAGTTCCTAGAAAGAAAAATAATAAAATCCAGGATACTTCACTTCTACGAAAATATTTGCCTTAGGAAAAGTAATTAGAAGATTATCTTTGGTCTTTTTATGTCAAATAAAGAACGAGAAAAATTCTGAAATGTGTCATTTTCATTTTATGTTCGCAGGAGGATTTTAGGAGTTACAGTTTCGTTAACGGATATATTATAGCGTGTAACATATAGTTTTTGTGTTCTTTTAGGAATAAGTGTGGATCACATTCTTTTGAGAAGCGTGTGCAAATTATATGTCCCATTTCAGTCATCTGTACAACAGAAAGTAAACAGTTTGTGAGTAATGAGAGACCGACATGGGTGTTCGTAATGTGCTGCGTAAATCAGCGACAATCCCGTGTTTAATTATGTTAGTGCTGTAATACTCAAACATATATTGGAATCAAAATATAAAATGACTGATTCCAGGGTTTTTTTCTGTTCACGTCCCTAAAAGTCGTGGTTACCACTATACTAAGACACTCTTATCCTGTCATTATTCATAATCAGTATAAAATTCTTGTCTCTGTATAAGACATCTGATGCTGCATTCCTTAGAAGTTACTCCAGTCAAGTAGTGACGAAAACTGGTTACATGATTTCCTTGAACACACATGTCACTTGTATTCAAGAGCACGTAGTACACACTATGGTACCTGAAAAATGTTTCCGCAAAATAAATATTTTGGTTCTATTTACATCAAGAGTCTTTTTAGCACTGTATTAGGTGTGTATTGGTATGAAATATATTTTATAGCATACAGATTCCGAAACTGCAAAGAGCACCCGAAAGACTCAAAGGGAAATATCGAATGCTAAAACACTCGTCGCACGACTCAGCGTTAAGATTTTGGACTCCCAAACTAAACGGGCCGGCCGAAGTGGCCGTGCGGTTAAAGGCGCTGCAGTCTGGAACCGCAAGACCGCTACGGTCGCAGGTTCGAATCCTGCCTCGGGCATGGATGTTTGTGATGTCCTTAGGTTAGTTAGGTTTAACTAGTTCTAAGTTCTAGGGGACTAATGACCTCAGCAGTTGAGTCCCATAGTGCTCAGAGCCATTTGAACCATTTTGAACTAAACGGTGTGGTACAGCCATTTCTGTTTGTTCACATCTTATTTGATGAGTAGGTGGTAAGTGTGAAATCACCACGAGAGTATGCAGTAACTAGCTGATATAGTGAAAGGTACTTGTTGGATTACTAAGATTAATGGTAGTAAAAATCGTTGTAAATGTCTGGAGGTTGCAATTGACAAAACTTGTGAGGAGCTAACAGATGATCGTTCCTGGACTATCATCAGACAATCAGACAGCCCATCCTTTTTTTTTTTTTTTTACAGTTTTGAATCCATAATTAACCATAAGTACAATTGGCGTACCGGTTTTATACAGAGATAAATGAAACACTTAAGCCCTTAATTTAAAAGAGAGATTTTAATCTAATCCTGCGCAACATAACGCTAACTCGGTACCGCCTTAGGGAGACGACTACTAGATCTTTTTTTGTGGATTGGTACTTTTCTTATTTGTACTGACGCCTAGAGCTACGTGGGACAGGGAAACTGGTAACTTAATCATTGCAAACTGGAACATTTATTTACATTCCCTTGACCAACTGATACAGAATTGACAATAAAAGAATGAAAAATTACTCCATCTAATTGCGCTGTACGCATTCGCAACTGAGTAAAAATTGAGTGCGTGAAAGATCAGAGTGGGGCATCGCCTGTGCAGTGAGGAAATAGATACTACATAGGAGGAGATGTCAATAATGAAATGACGATACATGCTCCGCTAAAGGAATCTATAGAAGCCGAAAGCGAACATACATACTTAAGCAAAGAAAACTGCAGAGCATGTACGAGACAAACAGAGGTAGGAAATTACAGCTCCGATAATTAAGGCTTCGGCACTTATTATGGATCAGATGGATAATTTCGGAACCAAGTTTTTTCCAAAGTGCACCAGACACCCACGCTAACTGAGAGAATGATTGTAAATTATCTCATCATTTAACTATTTTCCAAAAGAGGAAATGGTTCAAATGGCTCTGAGCACTATGGGACTTAACATCTATGGTCATCAGTCCCCTATAACTTAGAACTACTTAAACCTAACTAACCTAAGGACAGCACACAACACCCAGTCATCACGAGGCAGAGAAAATCCCTGGCCCCGCCGGGAATCGAACCCGGGAACCCGGGCGTGGGAAGCGAGAACGCTACCGCACGACCACGAGCTGCGGACAAAAGAGGAAAGATGTAACACTTATGAAGCTGTCAATTACTCTGGTGCTAACCACATTTACAATTACCTATTTCTTACCATTTCAGCTTGTAGGCTGATACGGCATCAGTCATCTATTGCTTCCGACAAGGATCTGATTCGTGCAGCGATAACCTCGGTATTGAACTTACTTACAGTTTTTCCCACTTTCATCAAAATATGAACAGCGACGAAGTTATTGTTATAAGCTGTACAACTTCCCAACGCAACCTGACCGAACTTTATACAATTACATAATGATCTGACTGCACTTTTAGCATCCCCATCGCTGTCTCGACTGTACTCTTCGCACCGCCAAAGCTATCACAACTCAAGGTGCCCCGAAAGCTATGTCGGCTAAACTGCTCGCGGTCCCAAAGCTATCACCTTCCATTTCAGCGACCAATACGGCATCTTGACCGCGTTTCTTCGCGGTCCTCACCGCCCAGGCCCCTGTCACGCTTTCCTGCACGACGGTACAGACCAGTCAAAGTCTGAGAAGAGCGCGTAGGAGTACATCTTGTTTGGGATCCTTCTCCCGACAGAAGACCGTCCCCGATGAATCCGACGAGCCAATTTAATGCTTCTCCGTAAAATTCGGCGCGGAAGTCCGTTTCTCCACAAAGCACTACCTACGAGTCGGTAGGTCGCACAGGAATGTGCAGTTGGGCGCTCCTCCAGTTTTTTTAGCATGTCCACCCCGCAATTGTGCTACGAAAGCTAATGGAGGCTCTCTGATCTCCTCCACCAAGGCAGAGCGGAAATCAGTCCTCACACTCAGCTGAACTTACATTCTCGTGCACTACAGTGAACTAACACAGAGCTGGAAATTGCTGTTTTGATGGCCACTTGAAAATTAAAATAGAACGCATGTTATGCGAACAGAATTTGAAAACAGTGAAAAGTATAAATAAATTAAGTTAATCGATCCTAGAATCAATGAAAGGGGTATGAAGACAACGTACGTCTTACAATATCATAGCATTCTGTTATGTACGTACTTTTCCACTAAAAGGTGCCTAACACTATGAGTTGCAAGCCACTGAATTCACCGCCTGACTTGCTGTAGTGTAGTTGTGGAAGAAACTGTGTGTCCTGTGTGCAACGTTACGTCCCGATGTGTAGGATCAGAGATAGGGCACCTTTAACAGCCGAAAAGAGGGAAGCGGCACAATAAGGATCTAATATCACCGTAAGAAAGTGTCACCCCGTTATAAGAGTATACTGGCTTGGAGCATTGTATGTGATGTAGAGCTAATAAACAGCTATGTTACCCTTCTCTGCAAACATAACTCAAGGCAGAGTAAGATGGAACAATGTGGAGAAATGACAGAAAGGAGCTGTCGCGTTAGGTCCACCTGTGACCACACCTTAAATAAAGTTGCAGGACTTGTTGGTGTATGAAAATTTTTAGTCTAGTTTGGCTACAGGTAATCGCTTACGACTCACAGGCATCTAACATGGCATAATATTAATGGTTGTAAGAAGTTACAGTGGCGGCGACCTGAGGCGAGTGTCACCACTTGTCAACGACTATCTTCTTCAAACACGGCAGGAATTACTGCTGTTAGTGAATGAAAATCCACCTCAACCTCTTCCCGAGTGAACACTGCAGGGCTGTTAACATTGGACATCTGGAGTCTTGTACTTTGTAAAAGGCCACAGATCACAGTGGCACATAAATCTGCACATCTTCACAGGATCAAAAAACACAGAAATTGGACAGTAGCTGGAAGCATGTGATGTGGTCCGACGTGTCACAATGTTGCCTCTTTCGAAATGATGCAGGGGGTCGAGTGCATTGATTCTCTTATGAGTCGTTCAGCCCATGGCGTGTGAATGAAGTAGTTCAGGCCGGAAATGGTTCTGTGATGTTTTAGGGGAGGGGTGGGTGAGCTCACCCCATGGCTTGGGCCCACTCATTTAGATTACCGTATACTATTCTTGGCTACAAAGCGTTGTCCTTTCTTCTTCATCCTCAAAAAGAGTATGTTGGGAACACTCTCATCTACCAAAATGGTAACAGCCTTATAGCCGGCCGATGTGACCGAGCGGTTATAGGCGCTACAGTCTGGAACCGCGCGACCGCTACAGTCGCAGGTTCGAACGTGCCTCGGGCATGGATGTGTGTTATGTCCTTAGGTTAGTTAGGTTTAAGTAGTTCTAAGTTCTAGGGGACTGATGACGTCAGCAGTTAAGTCCCATAGTGCTGATAACCATTTGAACAGCCTCATATACAGGACTGCACCCTTACGTTGCTAGTTTGACGAACATTCAGGCAATCTATTACACCTCTTATGCCTCGCTAAATCACCGCATCTTAACACCATAAAAATGCCTCGAATTATTTTAAACAGCATTATAAACGTAGAAGTCAACATCCCCGCTCTACAGGATTATGTAGTGCTGAGCATGCTGCGGGAGGGGTGGGGGGTGGGGGGGTGGGGGGGAGGATGTGTGATTGGTGGTGACAGGCAAACACTTCGAACAGTCAACGAGAACTTTTACTGATCTTGATATGTGGCGTAGCGAGGCAGGCACCCCTCTCCTCGTTGACCTTGGCTGGGCTAATGAACGGGGAGCGGCTTCTGCCTGTTGCTGCTGAGCTGGCACTTCGCACTGCTGAGGCCGGCAGCCTCGGTAGCCGAAAGCCACTGACGTAAGCGTGATGTGCTGCGATGGGGGCCCACTCGGAAGACTGCCCCTTAGCTCTGCACGCGGCTACAGTGGTGCTGTGTGCAAAGTGCAATCCTCGGACAGAATTTAGTCGGCGGCTAGCACAGTGGCGCCAAATCCAATTAGGAACTCAGTGTCGGTGGAGGGCAGACATAGACGACTAGTCGGCAGGGCAGTGACACAAAGTCCTGTGAAGGACTTAGTGCAGCCCAGTATCGAACCCATGGTTACTGCTGGCGTAACCGAGTCATCTCGCTGTCCAGCATCGCCACGACATTGGCGTGGTGGTATTACTGGCTTCTGGCAATGACAAGTGATCTCTCCCTTAAAATCCAACCTTATTCGTACACCTCCAGTGCCCATTTGTTTCACTAAAACCTGGTGCCCACTCACGTTGCTATAATAAGAGACTCGTCCTGTTGTTGTGACATCTCCCCACTTGCAACACAATTACCACTGTGCAGCATCGTTTACCACTGAGCTCGGCTATCCTCTCTGCTCAGTCCACTGGCATGTTTGTTACTGTGATTCACATGTCGTCACATTGGTGGCTGTTAATGCAACGCTCTATGGCGCTTTCATGCTACTTGTCCTTACTTCTGTTAAAGACTAACAACTTTCTGGCCAAAGACTTGATCACGGCACTGTAGGATGTAATCATCTATGACTGGCTTTTAGCTGGCTATAACATACTTGATGAAAGTTGTGGACTCTCTTCATCGCCAAACTGAGGCCATTAACAAGGTGGAGGCAGTGTTACGCGGTATTAGCTTGACCAAATTTATTGTCTGATGTGATTTTCACCCAATTTTGGCTGTCATTCATGCTTTGTACATTGCTGTAGCTGGTGTTGTTGTCCTTTTATTCTTTATTAGGCCTAATTCACCGCTAGAGAAAACCTGCTTCCAATTCCTTATTATCTCTAACGGTAAACCCTTTTCTTCCCACTTTCTGTCCACTTACCTGTCTCAAATTTAGTTGGTCACGATGGTCCACTGTACATTCCAGCTCAATTGGCATTTTTCTTTCTCACGCCTTGCCCATTGTCATTTTCTTCGATCAATGATTCCTGTTTCATTTCTTCTGTTTTGGAATCTTGTGTTCCGGCCACTACCATCTGTACTTTACTGTTTACTTACTTTCACGCGCACGTGGCTGACATTATCAAGACAGCATCTCGTAGTACGCTGTGTGAAGAAAATTTTTTATCTTCTGTCACCGCCACTAACTTTTAGCAAGCAATGAAACTGGCGCGGAAAATATTTGTACGACTGACGCAGAACTGCCCATCACAGAAAATACGGGAAAGCGTGATTTCGATGCTGTCACAGGCCAACATACGCTCGTGTCCCACGTGCTCTGTCCCGAGTAAGTTTCTCATTCTTACGATTGAGTGAGTGAGAGGAGCAGACTTGTTTAATAACCAGCTGAAAGCAACACAAAATGGTGCTGACGGTAAAGCGGCGTGTGTTCATTGTCGCGTGTTGTGCGAAACACAATTCGTGGAAAACGTGTGCGGAACTGTTTGCGCATGTTTTTAAGACTGGAAATATTTTGGCAGAATCTCCAGCAAAGTCTGCAACGCAAAACGTAGTGTCAAATGGCCAGAAACTGGCTCTGTAGTGAATAAAAACCGTAACTATTAGAAAAATAGTAGTTAAACACCAGAAAATATTGCTCGGTTGAAGGTAAGCCTGGAACAGAGTCCTACTTCATTTATCTGTGCAAGTGGAAATTAAGAGACCATCGCGTCGAAGCATTATGAAAACGGACCTGCATCTGCATCCTTAAAAATTTTTGTGAATGAGGTAAAGCGTCCATACGAACTTACGCATGTTGATTTCTGCCGGTGGTTTCGAAGTGAAGTAGAATCAGGACTTTTGCTTTCTCAGCTTTTCGTTTCATCAGATGAGGCCTGGTTCAGCCCGTCAAGCTATGACCTCACAGAAGACACTCCATTATTTATAAAAAAAATCAGCATCAATCCTTTTAAGAGACGTTTCACAACATAAACATTGATGTTTGGTTTCCGTATCGTGACACGATTCTTTCACGAGACTCGTAATGCTAACTGGTACGTCCGAAAACTATTGAATCTATGTCTGGATCAACTCACAGAAGATCAATGGCTCTATGGATACTTTCCGCAAGACGGAGCAACAGCACGCACCAAACTGAAAACTGTCACGAGTACGTGAAGAGTTAGGAGAGGAGAGGAAAATCAGCAATAGCAGTGAAATCTACAGGCCACGTTACAGGCGATTGCCTGATCTTTCTTCCCCCGATTCTTGAGTGTGGTGCCAATTTTATGGTCGGGTGTACTCAGATCAACATCACACGCTGAAGGAGCTACATCAGAACATTGAATACGCTGTTGCTCAAATCCCTCTGGCAGATGTGCCATGTGTGTGGTCACAGTTTGATAAATCGAGCGCAGAACGCACCGATATCAACGGAGCTCATTTCCAGTGCCTTCTGTGATATTCATTAACGAGGGTCAATCCCGACACTCTTACCGTAAATATTCTGCGGGCCAGTTTTATATTGCTCACCGTATACTAACGTCCTCTGTGCCACCACTATTCCTTGTTCCTACTACTGCATTTCCCCCTCCCCTCCCCCCTCCCCCATGAACCATGGACCTTGCCGTTGGTGGGGAGGCTTGCGTGCCTCAGCGATACAGATGGCCGTACCGTAGGTGCAACCACAGAGGAGGAGTATCTGTTGAGAGGCCAGACAAACGTGTGGTTCCTGAAGAGGGGCACCAGCCTTTTCACTAGTTGCAGGGGCAGCAGTCTGGATGATTGACTGCTCTGGCCTTGTAACACTAACCAAAACGGCCTTGCTGTGCTGGTACTGCGAACGGCTGAAAGCAAGGGGAAACAACAGCCGTAATTTTTCCCGAGGGCATGCAGCTTTACTGTGTGGTTAAATGATGATGGCGTCCTATTGGGTAAAATATTCCGGAGGTAAAATAGTCCCCCATCCGGAACTCCGGGCGGGGACTACTCAGGAGGACGTCATTATCAGGAGAGAGGAAACTGGCGTTCTACGGAACGGAGCGTGGAATGTCAGATCCAGGAAGGTTAGAAAATTTAAAAAGGGAAATGGATAGGTTAAAGTTAGATATAGTGGGAATTAGAGAAGTTCGGTGGCAGGAGGAACAAGACTTTTGGTCAGGTGAATACAGGGTTATAAACACAAAATCAAATAGGGGTAATGCAGGAGTAGGTTTAATAATGAATAAAAAAATAGGAGTGTGGGTAAGCTACTACAAACAGCATAGTGAACGCATTATTGTGGCCAAGATAGACACGAAGACCACGTCTACTACAGTAGAACAAGTTTATATGCCAACTAGCTCTGCAGATGACGAAGAAATTGATGAAATATATGATGAGATAAAGGAAATTATTCAGGTAGTGAAGGGAGACGAAAATTTAATAGTCATGGGTGATTGGATTCGAGAGTAGGACAAGGGAGAGAAGGTAACGTAGTAGGTGAATATGGATTGGGGGTAAGAAACGAAATCATAGCTAACACATGGTTCAAGAATCATGAAAGAAGGTTGTATACATGGAAGAACCCTGGAGATACTAAAAGGTACAAGATAGATTATATAATTGTAAGACAGAGATGTAGGAACCAGGTTTTAAATTGTAAGACATTTCCAGGGGCAGATGTGGACTCTGACCACAATCTATTGGTTATGAACTGTAGATTAAAACTGAAGAAACTGCAAAAAGGTGGGAATTTAAGGAGATGGGACCTTGATAAACTGACTAAACCAGAGTTTGTAGATAGTTTCAGGGAGAGCATAAGGAAACAATTGACAGGAATGGGAGAAAGAAATACAGTAGAAGAAGAATGGGTAGCTCCGAGGGATGAAGGCAGCAGACGATCAAGTAGGTAAAAAGACGAGGGCTAATAGAAATCCTTGGGTAACAGGAGAAATATTGAATTTAATTGATGAAAGGAGAAAATATAAAAATGCAGTAAATGAAGCAGGCAAAAAGGAATACAAACGTCTCAAAAATGACATCGACAGGAAGTGCAAAATGGCTAAGCAGGGATGGCTAGAGGACAAATGTAAGGATGTAGAGGCTTGTCTCACTAGGGGTACGATAGATACTGCCTACAGTAAAATTAAAGAGACCTTTGGAGAGAAGAGAACCACTTGTATGAATATCAAGAGCTCAGATGGAAACCCAGTTCTAAGCAAAGAAGGGAAAGCAGAAAGGTGGAAGGAGTATATAGAAGGTCTATACAAGGGCGATGTAGTTGAGGATACTATTATGGAAATGGAAGAGGATGTAGATGAAGATGAATTGGGAGATATGATACCGCGTGAAGAGTTTGACAGAGCACTCAAAGACCTGAGTCGAAACAAGGACCCGGGAGTAGATACCATTCCATTAGAACTACTGACAGCCTTGGGTGAGCCAGTGCTGACAAAACTATACCTTCTGGTGAGCAAGATGTATGAGACTTCAAGAAGAATATACTAATTCCAATCCCAAAGAAAGCAGGTGTTGACAGATGTGAAAATTACCGATCAATCAGTTTAATAAGTCTCAGCTGCAAAATACTAAAGCGAATTCTTTACAGACGAATGGAAAAACTGGTAGAAGGCGACCTCGGGGAAGATCAGTTTGGATTCCGTAGAAATATCGGAACACGTGAGGCAATACTGACCTTACGACTTATCTTAGAAGATAGATTAAGGAAAGGCAAACCTACGTTTCTAGCATTGGTAGACTTAGAGAAAGCTTTTGCAATGTTGACTGGAATACTCTCTTTCAAATTCTAAAGGTGGCAGGGGTAAAATACAGGGAGCGAAAGGCTATTTACAATTTGTACAGAAACCAGATGGCAGTTATAAGAGTCTAGGGACACGAAAGGGAAGCAGTGGTTGGGAAGGGAGTGAGACAGGGTTGTAACCTCTCCCAGATGTTATTCAATCTGTATATTGAGCAAGCAGTAAAGGAAACAAAAGAAAAATTTGGAGTCGGTATTAAAATCCATGAGAAGAAAGAAAAACTTCGAGGTTTGCCGAATTCCAGTCACCCATGACTATTAAATTTTCGTCTCCCTTCACTACCTCAATAATTTATTTTATCTCCTCATACATTTCATCAATTTCTTCGTCATCTGCAGAGCTAGTTGGCATATAAACTTGTACTACTGTAGTAAGCATGGGCTTCGTGTCTATCTTGGCCACAATAATGCGTTCACTATGCTGTTTGTAGTAGCTAACCCACACTCCTATTTTCTTATTCATTATTAAACCTGTGGTGTCACCGCTAGACACCACACTTACTAGGTGGTAACTTAAATCGGCCGCGGTCCTGTAGTACATGTCGGACCCGCGTGTCGCCACTGTGGGATCGCAAACCTAGCGCCACCACAAGGCAGGTCTCGAGAGACTGAGGAGACCTCGTCCCCAGTTGTACGGACAACATAGCTAGCGATTGGACGTGCTAAGCCTTGCTCTCATTTGCCGAGAGATAGACAGTAGAATAGCCCTCTGCTAAGTTAACTGGCGACCACCTAGCAAGGCGCCATTTGTATCAGTGCCTATAGCTTACTAATATTCAAGAGAGATGTATTCCAAGGACTAATTAAAAGTTAAGTAACAAGCATCTACGTACTTTTCTTCTTATCCATTTATAAGTTCTCATGTTCCAGACTTCACGCCCGTCTGCGTTAGCCTTGCGTGCCCTATCGGCTACAGCATTGTGTCTAGGCTGTATGGTCTAGACACAACAAAACCTACTCCTGCATTACCTCTATTTGATTTTGTATTTATAACCCTGTATTCACCTGACCAAAAGTCTTGTTCCTCCTGCCACCGAACTTCACTAATTCCCACTATATCTAACTTTAACCTATCCATTTGCCTTTTTAGATCTTCTAACCTACCTGCCCGATTAAGGGATCTGACATTCCACGCTAAAATCCGTAGAACGCCAGTTTTCTTTCTCCTGATAACGACGTCCTCCTTAGTAGTCCCCCCCCCCCCCCCACCCGGAAATCCGAATGGGAGACTATTTTACCTCCGGAATATTTTACCCAAGAGGACGCCATCATCGTTTAACCATACAGTAAAGCTGCATGCCCTCGGGAAAAATTACGGCTGTAGTTTCCCCTTGCTTTCAGCCGTTCGCAGTACCAGCACAGCAAGGCCGTTTTGGTTAGTGTTACAAGGCCAGATCAGTCAATCATCCAGACTGTTGCCCCTGCAACTACTGAAAAGGCTGCTGCCCCTCTTCAGGAACCACACGTTTGTCTGGCCTCTCAACTGATACCCCTCTGTTGTGATTGCACCTACGGTACGGTCATCTGTATCGCTGAGGCACGCAAGCCTCCCCACCAACGGCAAGGTCCGTGTTTCGTGGGGGGGAAGAAAGCATTATAAAAATTATTTTGAGACTGGTTGCTGCATATTCGGTAAGAAAGCATTATTATTACCAAATATGCAGCAACCAGTCGCAAAATCATGTTTTATTTATTCACTTTTGCAAATCGATTTCAACTGATTAACAGCCATCATCGGTGCTTTCAACCAATATATGCCCTGAGTAGTAATACTGTCTTAAGCAGAGGACAAACATAAAATAATTCACTTTATGTATGAAATAAGTGACGTACTGGGTATGTTTATACATAATTTTTCTGCTACCGTCACGATTTTCTTTTACTCATATATTACGTGACGCGTTTCGGGAAAATATTTCCATTTTCAAGTGCGTTTTCTCTGTGTACTATGCCCTTTACGTAAGGGTTTCGATGTGTGCTGTTCTTTTTTGTGTTGTTGCTTTACTTCAACATATAAAAAACGCGCGATTTTTAAATGTAGTTTGTGTTGAAATTTGGAAGAACTTGTACTTACAGTTTTCTTATGGTCCATTTGTGCAGAGTCCCGCATATGTTAAGCACCGCACACAATTTTCTGTAGACAGTCTACATCAAGAATAACTTGCATAAACAAGCTGTTACAAAGATGTCTTTAGATGCAATCAACAAAGGTTAGTTATAGGTCTTCCACAGAGAATGATATACTTTTGTGCAGGGTATATCTGTCCTAACAAGTTGGATTATAATTTGCTTACATCTGTTTTACAATGGTGCTTATTTCTATATGTTGACATCTTTACGTAAGTATAATGCCAAAGCGTCTGAATAAATTCACTGATTCACTTTCAAGTTTTTCCTTGAACATTTTATCGTCACATTTTCTCTAGTGTGAATATATCTCCTGTTATTCTAACAGATTCACACTGTTATTTAGTCGGTGGTTTACTTTGACATTTTACTCTTCTTTTCCAAATGATTTCCAAATGAATGACCTGTACTATATATGAGTGTGGCTATTGCTGGAGTGTGTGTTGTGTGGGTAGGCTTTAATGTGCTCTCTGTACCTGCAGTTGAAAAAACATGGCGCATTCCTGGTATGTTGCTTTGCATAGACCAGAGCCCGAGTACGGGTCATGATTAAATTTTATATTATGTACTAGCTTTAGTTGTTTATTAAATGTAGAAATCCCAGAATTTACTTTGTGGTTTTTTTAAATATTTGCAGTCTTCTGTGATATATTGTCAGTGTATGTGAAGCTAGATTACATTTGTTCTGTCTTTCTGTTCTACGGTGCAATGTGTGTTTGGGTCTTTCTTCATATTGTCTAGAACTGTGTCAACATGGAAGCATGTAATCATTGGCAACTGCAATCTATTCCACTATGTTCGTTACTTGTTTCATGTTTTCTTGGTTCATAGCTATTTGAAGATCCTCTAGAATCGATTTGTCCTTGCGCACTAAGCCACTGTTTCACTCTGTTTCTCCATCTGCCTCTCCCGTAATGTCACATTAATGCATAGTCATCTTACGATACATCATGATTTTCCCGTTGGACCATTTCACGAGTGTACCGTGAATACCCTCTCTCGTAATGTCAAACTCCCTCAGAGGCCTTCAGTGTTCTCTTCCCATCAATTCCCTCTTTCCTCGGTTTAGCAGTGGAATTGCCATTACAATCTTAAAATTACCACCCTTGCTTTTATTTCACGGAAGCCTTTCTTCACTTTTCTGTATTCTGAGTCAGTCCTTCCGACGATCATTTCTTTTTCTATTTGTTCGCGTTAATCCTGCAGTTATTACGCCTTTTCTGGAATGCACACCTTATTTATTTATTTCCTAAGTGGTTTGTATTGCTGTATTCCTGTCTTTCGCTGAACTTGTTGTACTTCCTTCTGTCGATTTCTTCTCTTACCCAAGGTTCCTTCGGTGGTGTTACCTGCCTTGTACCTATGACTGGCTGTCCAGAATCTGTGATTACACTTTTTAGAAATGTCCACTCCTCTTCTACTGAACTGCCTGCTGTGATATTCCTTATGGCAGTATCCACGTTCTTAGCGAACTTCATACGCGTCTCATTATTCCTCAGCATTTCAGTTTCCCCTTCCTCCCATACCGATTTTTTCGACAGTCTCTTAATCTTCAGTCTACTCTTCAGCATTACTAAATTATCATCGATGGCTATATGTGCTCTTGGGTAAGCATTACAACTCAATACCTGATTTTTGGAATCTCTTTCTGACCACCATGTAATCTAACTGGAATCGTTTCGTGTCTCCTGGTCTTTTCCAAGCATACTTCCCCCTCTTGCGATTCTTCAGCAGAAGATTCGCTGTTCCCAGCTGAAACATATTGTAGAAATCAGTCCCTCCTCTCTCGTTATTACCGCTATAGACCATATTCTCCTGTAACTTTCTTTTAATCTTTTCCCTATAACCACTTTCCAATTCCCCATGATTATTAGAGTTTCATCTACCTTTACATACTGAATTACCCTTTCAATATCTCACATACTTTCTATATTTCTTCATATTCTGCTTCTCATATGAAGGCCAATCTCAGAAATTACTGTAGGAATTCTGATACGGTTTTCACTAACATGTTGATTCACGAGGAAGATTTGTGCATGTAACTTGTTACCGCTGTACCACAGCATGCGTTCGGCCTTTGATACTTAGTGCTACCCGTGCGAACCTGGTGCGGGTCAATAGCACACATTAAATTACAAAATATACTGGCATCATTGTCATTAGAGTTAGTAATTTCGAATCTTTTAGTCCGCATTTTAAAATCTGCTTATTTCATGTAGTTTCAAATAGTATTAGTTTGGTGTAACAATAGAATATTACTTATTTACAGTGTCCTTTAATAGGGCAAAATGGTAGTGTGTATGGTGGACGTTATGTATGAAATTGGCCTACAGCGGACTTTTTGCTGAATTCTAAGTAGAGGGTCTTTATAGATTTCGATGCGCTGAACACGAATATCACGTTTAAAATTGTCTTTTAGCTCAGAGTTACAAGTAATTTGGGACTTACGTTTATCGTATATTGCTGTCGTAATCAGTAGAATACAATAATAAATTGAACACCGTTTCTTTGCCTTCTTCGTGTGGGTGGTGTCTAGATCATCTTTCTGTAGCATCCAGCAGAAATCGTCCAAGGTAGCAGAAATCCACAGTCCAGTGTACCGCTGTTCCATGAGAGAAATATCCTGGTAGAACCGCTCGCCGTGCTCATCACTGAATGCATAACAGTTCTGTGGGAACATATCGGGATGGGAGTAAGTAAAGTGCATCTGCAGGGTCTTGTTGCAACCAATGACTTTATAAGCATGAATGAATTCGTCCACAAGGTTCCTGTGACTGTCGGCTCTCCTATTTCCCAAGAACAATATCGTCACGTTACAGACACAATGCCACGCATGCAGCTGATCAGACGTTGGAGCTGAGTCAAAGTATCCCGCAACAGCTGAGATATCTGTAGACCAATGACTATCCTCTCTGCGATCTCCTCTGTGCAGTCGTGAAAACTTCTTACTCAAATACTGAAATGTTGCTTCATTCCTGTACACAGATTCCAGAGCTGCTGTCGTGAGTCCCATCTTTATGTGCAATTTTTTTCGTGTTCACAAGAGGTTCTTCTACAAAACTTTTTGGCCCAGGCAGCAGAGCTGTTCATGTTGTAGTGTTTTTCTCTTGCGTGAAAGTCCCACTCATACAAGTAGAGGCAATACTTCGTGTAACCTCCTTGCAAACAAAACAGCATCGCAATGACTTTGATTCAAAAAATGGTTCAAATGGTTCTGAGCACTATGGGACTTAAGATCTGTGGTCATCAGTCCCCTAGAACTTAGAACTACTTAAACCTAACTAACCTAAGGACATCACACACATCCATGCCCGAGGCAGGATTCGAACCTGCGACCGTAGCTGTCGCGCGGTTCCGGACTGCGCGCCTAGAACCGCTAGACCACCGCGGCCGGCAATGACTTTGAAAGCTCCACATAACGACCATTGTAATTAATGCAGTTTAGAACGGATTTCAACATGGCACTACTTTCCTTAGCTAAGGAAACATATGCGACAGAGATGGGTGGCCTTTCATTACTATTGTGTAACAGCACTGCCTTCAGGCTTATTTTTGAGTCTCTCGTTAAGAGTCTCCCTCGTAAGATTTGTGTGTAATGTTCAGGTCTTCCAAGAAACCGTCAATGTACCTGAATAATCTAATGTCGCCTTCAGTACTGAAATGAAACTCAAGTTTTCTCTGACGTTGCTGGAACATAGACACATGTATTGTGTCAGCGAGGAGATTCCACTGCTGCAGTCGTGGGGCCAAGAGTTCGGCTTTACACTTTGGAAGATCTTGTCTCTAAGCAGATCAATGAATTCACACTAAATGACTTTGTGTGGTTCTTCAGATGTTGATGCTGGCGGTCGATGTAGGGTCAGTGTCACTGGCGGACGATTGCACTTTTCCGCTGTATGTTTTGTTCAGCTCATCGATGTCACTGCTTGATGGTGGTATATGTAGGAGAACAGGAAATAGAAACACTTTGCCGTGGGCCTAGGGACGAATGACAGGCAGAATCTCAGGGTATTGAATAGTCCTCTTCCTCCCGGTAGTGAATCCCTTCTTCGAGGGAGATACCATGCAAAAATTGCAAACCAATTCACGATTTGTGGGTTCAACCAATTAGTAGGCCCACGAAACTATATGTTTTTACCGTGAATACAGGCATTCAGTGTAGACGAACACGAGGTGTAACACATGTGTGGAGCACACGATTTATCTTTGTCTCCCACTCGACACCGAAATACAAGGTATGCGGTTGTTTCACTGCTTTAGTCAATGGTCGCCTTCTTGAATCACAAATGTCATCTGTACAAATGTAAAAAAGATATCGGGTTTGTTACTGCAGGTGCCGGGCATTTTTGTGAAAGAGTACACGTACACAGTAACACTTCACCTAACATACATTCGCTGCCAATCACCATGACGCTTGTTCCAGTGACAAGTGAACTGACACAGCACAACGGCACGCAGGCACTACAAAGCACAATTAAAATAGCGCCTGCTTTCTACGTTCGACAATGCACGCGTGACTGGGTGGTTGGCACGTGAGGTATGGTGTAAAGCAGTGTTTCTGAAATATACTAGAAGTGTCCACCTCATTTATGGCAGAAGAATACTTGTCACAATGCCTTTCCATGTAGCTCTTATAACGGTCCATGACTGTGAAACATAGCCAGCCGGTGTGACCGAGTGGTTCTAGGCGCTTCAGTCTGGAACCGCGCGACCGCTACAGTCGCAGGTTCGAATCCTGCCTCGGACTTGGATATGTGTGTGTGGTGTCCTTAGGTTAGTAAGGTTTAATTAGTTCCAAGTTCTAGGCGACTGATGACCTCGGATTTTAAGTCCCATAGTGCTCAGACCCATTTGAAACATTTTTGACTGTAAAACGCAAACATCTAATTTTCTTGTACACTACTGGCCATTAAAACTGCTACACCACGAAGATGACGTACTACAGACGCGAAATTTAACAGACAGGAAGAATATGCTGTGATATGCAAATGATTAGCTTTTCAGAGCATTCACACAAGGTTGGCGCCGGTGGCGAAACCTAGAACGTGCTGACATGAGGAAACTTTCCAACCGATTTCTCATACACAAACACCACTTGACCGGCGTTGCCTGGTGAAACGTCATTGTGATGCCTCGACTAAGGAGGAGAAATGCGTACCATCACGTTTCCGACTTTGATAAAGATCGGATTGTAGCCTATCGCGATTGCGGTTTATCGTATCGCGACATTACTGCTCGCGTTGGTCGCGATCCAATGACTGTTAGCAGAATATGGAATCGGTGGGTTCAGGGGGGTAATACGGAAAGCCGTGCTGGATCTCAACGGCCTCGTATCACTAGCAGTCGAGATGACAGGCATCTTATCCGCATGGCTGTAACGGATCGTGCAGCCACGTCTCGATCCCAGAGTCAACAGATGGGGACGTTTGGAAGACAACAACCATCTGCACGAACAGTTCGACGACGTTTGCAGCAGCATGGACTATCAGCTCGGAGACCATAGCTGCGGTTACCCTTGACGCTGCATCACAGACAAGAGCGTCTGCGACGGTGTACTCTACGACGAACCTGGGTGCACGAATGGCAAAACGTCATTTTTTCGGATGAATCCAGGTCCTGTTTACAGCATCATGCTGGTCGCATCCGTGTTTGACGACATCGCGGTGAACGCACATTGGAAGCGTGTATTCGTCATCGCCATACTGGCGTATCACCCGGCGTGATGGTATGGGGTGCCATTGGTTGCACGTCTCGGTATTGACGACACTTTGAACAGTGGACGTTACATTTCAGATGTGTTACGACCCGTGGCTCTACCCTTCATTCGATCCCTGCGAAACCTGCATTTCAGCAGGATAATGCACGGCCGCATGTTGTAGGTCTCGTACGGGCCTTTCTGGATACAGAATATGTTCGACTGCTGCCCTGGTTAGCACATTCTCCAGATCTCTCACCAATTGAAATCGTCTGGTCAATGGTGGCCGAGTAACTGGCTCGTCACAATACGCCAGTCAATACTCTTGATGAACTGTGGTGTCGTGTTGAAGCTGCATGGGCAGCTGTACCTGTACACGCCATCGAAGCTCCGTTTGACTCAATGCCCAGGCGTATCAAGGCCGTTATTACGGCCAGAGGTGGTTGTTCTGGGTACTAATTTCTCAGGATCTATGCACCCAAATTGCTTGAAAATGTAATCGCATATCAGTTCTAGTATAATATATTTGTTTAATGAATATCCGGTCATCATCTGCATTGCTTTTTGGTGTAGCAATTTTAATGATCAGTAGTGTAACACTGTGCTAAGAGACAATTTTGAATTTTACATTCGTGTTCAGTCATCTATATTTAGAAAGAATGGCTACTTTCGTTTTTGTAAAAAATAAAGTGAGAATTTCTGGACCAGTAAAATTGAATGACATGTCTCAAGCGTACTGTTACGTGTTACATACGTCGAGCTACTAAATATAAAAATGACGAGTGCAAGGCCAGCCCTTTCCGACTACAATCTGACTTGCCTTCTTCCTTCCATTTTCCACTTTCAGACGATTAAACGGATTACATCTACTTTCAACAGAGGAGCGGTTGCATGACGGCTAATTTTAGCTTCGCAAAGTGCTTCGCAAGCCACAAGAAGAAACATTCAGAAGCGCTTCGTCAAGGTGGTTGTATAGGCATCACAAACGTGTCTCCAGGACATGCTGTTTTAAAGGATTTCTCTTCATATCCAGGTTTTTCGAGGGTACGCAAATATTTTCCTTTCTCTCTCGCTGCTTCTGTTCAAGCAGCCGGCTCAGCTCGTCGTAGCGAGGCGCCAGACGGCCGTGTCGCGGACGCAGAGAATCCGGATAAGTTTTCTGAACTTCACCGCTCGCGGCTTGCAACAAGGAGTATCGACTGCTAGGACACAATGAGGTGATTAATGGTGAACGCGGGACTTAAGCGACTTACACACAGCGGAGCGCACCACTCAACATTTTAGCGCTGCTCGTTTGTTAATGAATGAAAACTAATTTCACGTTAGCAGCTTACACAAAAGACTCTTCGATTTTCCAGCACAGCGAATCAGTATCTGTACTGTTCTTTAACAAATAACAGGTCACGTTTAATGAATAAGCTGCCCACACTTTTGGGGCAGTAAAGTAAAAACGAGGCAGATGGCAACAAGTTTTGTTCATGTTTAGGTTGTTGCCCAGCGTTGCCCGATTAGTTTTTTATCCCATCATTTATCAAACAGCAAATAGAAGAAAGACTTTCTCTGGTTTTAAAATAAAACTTAGTTTTCTGGCATGCTACTCCTTTCCGTCTCTACCAGATTTTCCGATAATCGTCGGCTGTGCTACCAACCGGCCGGGAAACTTCAGAGCTATGGGTTCCACTTAATATTTGTCCTATTTCTACATCATCTCTTTGTCACCCCACTCCTAGAAGTGCTATGTGAGTCTTATACCTACGATATTTTTCACTGCCTAATAATTTAAATGTGTATCTACTAAATTTAGATGAAATTTCCTGATGCCCTCCAGAGCTATTATTACATTGAACCCCTATCCCATCCCTACCCTACACTGAAACCAAGCCGTAGGAGTGCTAGAGGTGTCCCGTTCACACTACGTTTCGTTTGCAAAGTAGAAGTAAAATGTGTTCCAAGGTTCGACTGTAATCACTCCTAGGTCTGTAGAGTTATGCTATGAAAGTCACCCCTTCCTAGCTCCACCACTACCCTAAGGGGTTAAATGTCTTCGGGATAGCCGCATGCCGGCCGGAGTGGCCGAGCGGTTCTAGGCGCTACAGTCTGGAACCGCGCGACCGCTACGGTCGCAGGTTCGAATCCTGCCTCGGGCATGGATGTGTGTGATGTCCTTAGGTTAGTTAAGTTTAAGTAGTTCTACGTTCTAGGGGACTGATGACCTGAGAAGTTAAGTCCCATAGTGCTCAGAGCCATTTGAACCATCTGATAGCCGCATATTATCTCAACAACACCGAACACTCGTTTGAGATTATTATTCAAGGTCACTCCCTTCATCTAAGAGAGTTAGGAGTTTATGTCATATATACATATCATATTTGGTTGAAACACACACACACACCCATATATATATATATATATATATATATATATATATATATATATATATATATATATATATATATATATTACAGGGTGGTCCATTGATGGTGACCGGGCTAAATATCTCACGAAATAAGCATCAAACGAAAAACAACAAATAACGAAACTTGTCTAGCTTGAAGGGGAAACCAGATGGCGCTATGGTTGGCCCGGTAGATGGCGCTGACATAGGTCAAACGGATATCAACTGCGTTTTTTAAAATAGGAACCCCTATTTTTTATTACATATTCGTGTAGTACCTAAATAAAATACGAATGTTTTACTTGGACCACTTTTTTCGCTTTGTGATAGATGGCGCTGTAACAGTCACAAACATATGGCTCACAATTTTAGATGAACAGTTGGTAACAGGTAGGTTTTTAAAATTAAAATACAGAACGTAGGTACGTTTGAACATTTTATTTCGGTTGTTCAAATGTGATACATGTACCCTTGTGAACTTATTATTTCTGAGAACGCATGCTGATACAGCGTGATTACCTGTAATTACCACATTAACGCAATAAATGCTCAAAATGATGTCTGTCAACCTCAATGCATTTGGCAATACGTGTAATGACATTCCTCTCAACAGCGAGTAGTTTGCCTTCCGTAATGTTCGCACATGCATTGACAATGCGCTGACGCATGTTGTCAGGCGTTATCGGTGGATCACGATAGCAAATATCCTTCAACTTTCCCCACAGAAAGAAATCTGGGGACGTCAGATCCGGTGAATGTGCGGGCCATGGTGCTTCGACGACCAACACACCTGTCATGAAATATGCTATTCAATATAGCTTCAACCGCACGCGAGCTATGTGCCGGACATCCATCAAGTTGGAAGTACATCGCCATTCTGTCAAGCAGTGAAACATCTTGTAGTAACATCGGTAGAACATTACGTCGGAAATCAGCATACATTGCACCATTTAGATTGCCTTCGATATCCTTCCTCCCATAGTGCCGCACCATACATTAACCCGCCAAGGTCGCTGATGTCCCACTTGTCGCAGTCATCGTGGATTTTCCGTTGCCCAGTAGTGCATATTATGCCGGTTTACTTTACAGCTGTTGGTGAATGACGCTTCGTCGCTAAATAAAAGAGTGCAAAAAATCTGTCATCGGCCCGTAATTTCTCTTGTGCCCAGTGGCAGAACTGTACACGACGTTCAAAGTCGTCGCCATGCAATTCCTGGTGAATAGAAATATAGTACGGGTGCAATCGATGTTGATGTAGCATTCACAACACCGACATTTTTGATATTCCCGATTCTCGCGCAATTTGTCTGCTATTGATGTGCGGATTAGCCGCGACGGCAGCTAAAACACCTACCTGGGCATCATCATTTGTTGCAGGTCGTGGCTGACGTTTCACATGTAGCTGAACACTTCCTGTTTCCTTAAATAACGTAACTATCCGGCGAACGGTCCGGACACTTGGATGATGTCGTCCAGGATACCGAGCAGCACACATAGCACACGCCCGTTGGGCATTTTGATCACAATAGCCATACATCAACACGATATCGACGTTTTCCGCAGTTGGTAAATGGTCAATTTTAACACGGGTAATGTATCACGAAGTAAATACCGTCCGCACTGGCGGTATGTTACATGACATCACGTACTTACACGTTTGTGACTATTACACCTTCTAGCGGTTCCAGGCGCTCAGTCCGGAACCGCGCGACTACTACGGTCGCAGGTTCGAATCCTGCCTAGGGCATGGATGTCTTTAGGTTAGTTAGGTTTAAGTAGTTCTAAGTTCTAGGGGACTGATGACCACAGATGCTAAGTCCCATAGTGCTCAGAGCCATTTTTTTTACTATTACAGCGCCATCTATCACAAAGCGAAAAAAGTGGTCCAACTAAAACTTTCATATTTCTTTACGTACTACTTATTTCGTGAGATATTTGGCCCGGTTACGATCAATGGACCACCCTGTATAGTGACCACCGCCTACGTTCGACGTCAATATGTAATAACCACTAACAGGCGGCAGGCAGCATCACTAGCAGTGAAGGGTATAGGAAGAGTGTTAGGGGGGACGCGGTAAACAATGCAGCCGTTGTCGTAATGCGAAAATGAAGTGGTTTACCTTAAGTCAAAAACGGCATGATCGTTGGCTCCAAGGGTGGAAGCATTTCCGAGACGGCTAGGTTCGTAAACTGTTCGGGAGGGGGGGGGGGGGGGGGGGGCGCCGTGGTTAACGTTAACGTGTACCGCGCATGACGACTCTGACCAAAACCGTGGCTGACAGGTGTGCAGCACCACGGACCGTAGACGGCAGGGGTGAACGACAGCTGCGGAGATGTGTACGGACGAATATAATACAGCAACTGAGCACCTGACCGCCCAGATGTACCAAGGTTCTACCAAAACCGTCTCCCCAACGACCACTCAGCTAACGTTGGTGATTAAGGGCCGCTGCAGCAGCCGCCTGGTAGATACACCCATACTGACTGCTGTACGAGGCTGGGATCTGCTCGCCAGTACCGAAACTTGACGTTCACTGAGTGGCGACAGGAGGCCTTTTCAGATTAATCACGTTTTATGCTCCAACGGAGACATGGCCGTGAAACTTTTGAAATAGTAATTGTCTAGTCCGGAGGAGAGACCTTTGTAGTCGGGAGAATGCTCTCGTGGCACGCTCTGGGCCATTTAACCATTGTTGGAGGCACAGTGGATCAACACAAATAGGCATCGATCATTATTGGGAGCCATGTCCAACTCTGCAAGCAGTTTGTTTTTCCTCGTCACGATGGCGTCTACCTGCAAGATGGTGCAACGTGTCACGCAGTTCGCAGTGGTTCGAAGAACACCAGGAGGACTTTATCGTACTCCTGTGGCATGTGGAACCATCGGGACCGGGCTGTTCGTGCCTTAGATCCTCCACCTAAAAACCAAGAACAGCTGGGACATGGCACTGAAGTCGGTATGGCTCCACATCCGTATCGGTACCTTTCCAGAACCTCATAGACACTCTTGCTCCAAGTATCGGCGCGGTCCACGCTGCAAAAGGTGTTTTTTCAGGCTTATGAGAGATGGTCACAATGTGACTGTACAGTCTACATAGGCACACAATCATGCATTTATATGTATATATATTATTCCAAATGGGGTCCAAACGTAGGACGATCATCACACGTCACAGACCGAGAAGATATTCGTGACAAGACCCCAGACTCGTTTTTCGGATGAACGGAATTAAAATCACTGTTCTGATTTACCATTACTGCGACCGCCCCGTTCGCTGAGTGGTTAGCGCAATCACGTCTTCATCATCGACACTCAAGTTGTCCAATGTGGCGTCAACCGAAAATATTTACATTCCGGCGGCCCAACATCCCCAGGGGAGGGGGGCTCTTGGCCATCAATGCCATACGATGATTTCATTTTTTCCACCATTATTGCAGCTACTGACCACTCAGCCCACACACGGATGTGCCAAAACATTACGTCCACTGCACATATCGAGACTGAGCTCCACCGCCTGACGTTGCGGACACGTGTCGTGGTAAGGAAAGTATACAAGAGGAGCAGAGACGAGTGGGGAATCATTCTAACGATGATACTTCACTGATATAAGGAAGGGCAGACACTTATGGGCTGTCGTCTGGGAAAGAGCATCAGGGGAAGTTATTCGGCTTTTTGTCTCCTACTGTCGTGATCGTCTATGGAAAATGGTTGAAGGACAGTGAAGACACGAGTAGGCGATAATGTCCGCTCCGTAAAGCATGATCTGTCATATGTGACGGATCTGACTAAAAATACAGTTCTGACACAGGCATAGACGTTTCGGAGCACAACGTTCATCGTACGTTGTTGAACTAGGACCTCCGCAGCAGATGACCAAAATCTTCCCGCATTCACCGAATGCATTGCGCACGGTATCTTCGAGACTGGATCGGCGATCAACGAAAAGGTGCCTCCTGGACTGATGAACCCCGTGTTTTGTTACAGCAGTTTGATGGTCTTGTCTGGATACACCGTCATCCAGCTGAGCGGCTGCTCGAAGCATGCACTGCACCACAGACAAAAACCGGTGAGAGCATATTACTGGGTGGCGGGTAGCGTGGGCCGGGACGGGGGGGGGGGGGGTCATCCAGCCGAGCCGGGTCCCATGCGACCTGCGATAGTAATTGGAGGCAAGACAGCTGTGGACTGTGTGAAATTAACTGCGGACCACTTGCATCCTTTCCTGATTTTCGTCTTCCGCGATGGCGATAACATAAAAAAAAAAATGGTTCAAATGGCTCTGAGCACTATGGGACTTAGTGGTTATCAGTTCCCTAGACCTTAGAACTACTTAAACCTAACTAACTGAGGACATCACGCACATCCATACCCGAGGCAGGATTCGAACCTGCAGTCGTAGCAGTCGCTTGGTTCCGGACTGAAGCGCCTAGAACCGCTCGGCCACCGAGGCCGGCTGGCGATAATATCCTCCAGCAACATAACTGTCTGCGTCACAAGGCCTAAACCGTGCTCCAGTTGTTTCAGAAATATGATAGTGAACGCCTGTTGATGTATTGCCCACCACGTTCGCATGATCTGAACCCAATGTGTTCCACGCAAACGATTGGGACGCTATCGGGCGCCAGTTTAACCCCCCCCCCCCCCCCTACTAACTACTGGCGCGTCATTGACGGAATTGCTTAACCTGTGTGTAGACATTTCGTACCACACACCTCCCGAAACCTATCAAGGTCTTGTCGAATCCACGTTCCGCAGAATCGCTGTTGTACGGCCTTCCAAAAGTAAACGAACACACTAGTCAGCTGGTGTAACGTTTTGGCTCATGAGCGTGAGACGGTGCAGTGTTCAGCACGCTGGACTCGCATTAGCAAGGACGATGGTTCAAATTCGTTTCCAGCCATCCAGATTTAGGTTTCCCGTGATTTCCCTAAACGGCTCCAGCCAAATGCTGGAATGGTTCCTCAGAAAGGGAAAGGTTCATTTTCTTCCACATCCTTGAAACAATATGAACTTGTGCTCCGTCCCGAATTACCACGGTGTCGATGGGACGTTAAGCTCTAACCTACGTTCCTTTTTTCCAATCCTCTGGGTATAGATGTTTAATTTTGAGGACTTGGAGAATTTTTATCTAACAACTGTGAGTCTACCGCGTATTCTTTGTTTCAATTTGGTCCTACACCGGCAAACTGCGGGAATCCAGTAAAGAATTTCTTCGGTCCATTTGCCTCACTAAGTGTCTCTCACCCCCCCCCCCCCCCCTCCACCTGTACATCTCGTTTTCATCACGTTTATAATTACATCTTCCACTTCAGTCTATTCCCTGTTACATGTGTTTGTTCCATCCTTTTAGTCTATGAAATGCATCCCGAGCTACTTTTCCTCTTTTGTTTACCTGGCCATCTTGCCCTAAATTCAAAACTTTTAGATTGGCATTTTTCTTTTCTCTTAGATGCATTAGTTACGTTGTTTAACGCTCATTATGACTGATTTTCGGACCCTCTTGCTCGATTATATCCTTTCATTTATAGTCGACTTTATTTTTCCATTATGCTCAACGATGCACTCCTATCGCTGTTTGTATCTCTGTATCACAAACACAGGTAGTTAGACACGAAAATATATCTTGGAAGTGATACCAGATTACATTTATAAAACCGTACGACGTATGATCAAAAGGAAAGGCATAAGGTGTTTGTGGTGTTACAGTAGATAGTTTGAATGCAGACTAAGTAATGAGACACGAAGACGTTTATGGAGGAAGACAAGCACCCAAAATTGGAACACTGCAGTAATTGTTTTGCTTCACACTTAAGGAGACTCATAGGACGTAAAACACTGCGTATTTATCAACTCTTTTCCTCGTTTAGTACAGGAAACTTACTAAAATACTGTAGAGTTGCATAAAAAGACAATAGGTGTTAATCATCTAACGAAACATGCTGGTTTTATATTTGGATATAGGACTATGGGCCACTTCCACATCGAAATTATGGACTGCAACAGTGAGAGTGAATTACAGCTTGAGTTCAGAACTTTCGATTAAAATCTGATCAGAAATAAAGCACTGATTCAAACTATGTCAATATACTGAACAACGAATACGTTAAAGCTAGGCTTCCATTAGCTTTCACATAAGTGAAAAATTCAAAATTGAAAGGTAAGTCACACAGGGAAATTCTACGTCACCAACAATTTTGTCAGCAGTTCCACTGGAAGTTGTCAGATCATTCAAATGGGAAATGAAAAAGTGAAACGTTTTAATGGAAATTGTATTGGCGTGACGTCATCGTGGTCTTCAGTCCGAAGACGTTTGATGCAGCCCTCCATGCTAGCCTCACCTGTGCAAGCCTCTTCATCATTACAACCCACATCTATTAGAATTTCCTTACTGTATTCATTGTTTGATCTCACTCTACAGTGTTTTTTACTCTCCCTGCTCCCTTCCGCCAATTCCTTACATTACCAAACTGGCGGTTCCTCCATTTCTCAGGAAGTGTACCTGTAGGCAGACGCAAAACGCACGGTAAATTCTGTGCTGCCTCGCTCGTTCCACAGTCCAAACGAATGCATACCATTCGTTGCAAATAAAGGGCGGTTGAAATTAAAGTACATACATGATTGATAAAAGTGAACTGTATCTGTAGACTACATTGAGAAAAACAGTTACAGAAGCGTGCACGCTGTTTGGCGCTCGCGGCCCCTTGTCCTGGCCAGTTCGGCCGTGCATTGGGTCGACGGGCGGGCAGAAAAAATCCTTACCTGCAGCGAGAGTCCTCATTAGTTACTCGTCCTACCAATCTAATCTTCAGCATTTATCCTCCAGATTTCAATAGCTGCTGTTCTCTTCTTATTGGAACTGGACAAGGGGTGACCTGCACAAAATAGGAGGAGTTATCGAACGTACATATGTTGGCTTGGTGGAGGTTATGTGACGCCGTGACTAGCCCTGGGTTGACTCTGCTGTAAAGCGAGTGACCATGGAGCTGAGAGGGCTCTCCAGATGGATGCAAAATCTCATATTGGTGCTGTTTCAGTAGTTGCTGTAGGAAGATGGGGATATACTTCTCGTGGCCTGTACCTGAGCAGTAGTGGGTTTGTTCAAGTTAGCAGATCTGTCAGCAGAAAATATAAGAAGGGGGGAGGGGGGCAACAGCACAAAAAGCTAAATCCTTATGGCTACTGTGGTCATGTGAAACACTGACATTAGATCGATTTCAGACTGAGTATTAAAGGAAATTAAACTGACAGAGACTCGCAGTTCATCTTATAACAACACATGAAAAAGTGGAACCAACCAGATTCATCAGAATTTCACGGGTGTGAAAAATAAAGTAAACGAATTGATTTGTTTGAAAGAAATCAGTACTTGGAAAGAAACTGATGTAATTTGTCTGTCTAAACAGCATACAGTCACAGGGATGAAAACTTTTAATGTAATTGGTCATCAATTAGCCGCTTATTCGTGTAGATCCAATATGGATATTGGAAGAATTGTCACATCCATAAAAAAGGGATAGATAAAAATGTAGAAATAAGTAAATTATGTATAGATCCAGTTACAGAACCGTGTGCTTGTGAGTTACTATTAGGAAATGTAATATTTGTGATTATTGAAATATGAGGTCTGCACTGGATGATTGGGAAATTTTCGTGAAAAATTCTGGTCAATTATTGCACTCTCTCTCTCTCTCTCTCTGTCTCTCTCTCTCACTCTCAGAGAGAAGAAAGGAATTATTAATTTGTGGCGATATTTGTAAATTTCCTGAAGGAATCTGACAGAAAAAGCGATCCAGAGGTGCTTTTAGCGACTCAATTAGTATCAACCATAAATTTCCCTACACGAGTTGCTCAGGATGTTAGTACCCGTACAGGTAATTTATTCATTCAACAAACGGAAGTTCGAGAGACACATGACTATCTAGTGCTAAACAGATTGTCGGACCACACTGCACAGTTGGTCAAATTGCATAACATAGTTCATGTACACTTCGGAAGCACTTCAAGAAAACAGTGAGGCTGATTAATGCTAAAACTACCGAAGATTTTAAATGAAGCTTAAAAACGTTGACTATGGTGGAGTTGACCATAGTTCTAATGCTAACACTGAATTCAACATATTCCCTAATGAATTTTTATACATTTTTGAATTAATTTTCGTAAAATATATTTAAATTTAATAATGGCATTTGAAAAACATTCGACCACTACAGATATCAGAGTCCCTTCACAGGGAAAAAAAGGACGTATTCAAAATAATACGAACAAATAATGACCTAGAAATACTTTCTTATTATTGACTGTACTGCGACGTATTAAGAAATGTTGTAAAAAATTGCAGAAGTAGGCTGATCATGTCAAAAATTAAAATACCAGATAATACAATAAAATCAATGTGTAATATTATTAAAAGAGAAGTAGAGAAAGAACCCATAGAGGATGAGATTGTTTCAGTTAAAGACTATGGGAACATAGTAAAAGAAAGTTCGTATGTAATAAATATTTTTAAAAATTACTTTCCAAAAATGGGTGAAAACAATTGAGAAGAGGAAGTATACTGAAGAAGCAATGCAGAGGACGTTTAGTGACCTCAAAATTATCTGACATCCCCATCTGAAATAAGGACTATCATCAAGATTCATAAAGGATACAGGGTACTTTTCCAGCTCAATATTATGTAAAAATCGACACCTATTTCTTTCAGGCACTGTTTATAATGTATATGTTTTACAGATTTTTTGTTAATATTAGGTAATGCAACACTTTCGAAACAAATTAGAAGTATTTTCAATAATTTTGAACCTGCTTAGGGTTATTAAAAATTACAAAAAATTGATGCAATTTTTTTCCCAAAATGCGTCCTCAAATTAAGGTACCACTTACCCCAATATTACACATTTGAAGGAGACCAAATTTTTAGCAGATATGCATGACATGATGGCTGAGGTACTAAACCTATTTAATTCCACGTATTATGTATATTAATACAATGAAAAAAAATCATATCTTAGATTTAAATTTTTAAATTTTTTTCTAATAAAAATGTTATTTTTTCTATAATTTAGTTGATTCTGCAATAAAGCTTTGGTCTACTTCATAAGTATGGAGTATCGCAAGTTACAGGAAAAAATTGGAGCAATGCTTTATAAACTTCAGGAAATATTAGTACCTGAATTCTGAAAAATACAACGTGTGGGAAATTGCGAATGAAGATATGAGTCCAGTTAAACTGTGCCTCAGAACATTTCTGAAGCATAGTCTTCATCCTGCAGCATTTCTTCGCATTTTATGCCTAAATTACTCAGGACTTCCAACCTTCCTATCACCCCATCATTGAAACATATCACTGCATCTAGTACACCAACGTTTCTTGTATTTAGTCCTACAAAAACATTCTTGGGTAATCTTTCCCATACGCTATGGTTGAAACTTTCATTTGCATTCTGAGAGCTCCCATGAGGACATTTACTAAATAAAACAGGGCCACTCAGGTCTCTAAAAATTGGTTTTCATTCATAACAGGCTCAGGAACAGAATGCTTATGATGGCATATTTGACCACTTTCTTTTGCTTTTTGCCAACCACACGAAGACTCTGCTCCTTTAGGGCAAAGTCAGTCAACAGGTGGTCATCTGTGGACAACTTATGAAAGTAGGTGGGCCATACAGCTTATCTCATTGCTGTAACATCATTCAGAGGTGCAGTTCGTCTAATGTCCAGTCCATAATAACTCTGAAGGAGATCTATTTCAGTTTCTGTCAATCTTCCTCCGCAAGACAGAGATTTTTCATCAGATAGCAACTTTCCTTTCATTTCTCTTCGTAGCTTCCTCAATCTAGCACCCATCCTCTTTTGCATATGTCCACAACACTCCAGTTTTGTTACCAAGGTATCACCATAAACATTGAACTCATTAATTTTATTGAACGCTTTACAGTGCCCATCGCCTAGGTACTTCGTATATCTAACGTTATAAACAGGCACCGACCTCTGAAATATTTTTAGAGCTCCATTACACTCCATACCTCCATTGTAACCATCATAATTCTTAGAACACTGATGTTCAATATGTGCTTCAGTGTTACCGTGGCAGGTGTTGCAGTAATTAAATAAGCACTCAACATCAACAACTTTACCATTCTCCAGAGAAGTAGCACAACACCATTCAAGGAATGATGTCCTCGACGTTGCCAAGTCCCATCAAGTGCAACAGCAATGTCCCTAGTTCCACTACAATTTACAGTTTCTTTACTGCACGTTTCATAGATGCTTTAGACACAACCGTCAAGGCGCCTAGAAGTATTTTTATGTACTTGCTGAACCTACTGGGGGGAGGAGGAAGGCCCATCAAACCACAAAACGTCTGAGCAGCCCTTTTTTTCCTTTTACTATTGCAAGCATTGCATACACTAACTTCAAATTGAAATTATATGAATTATGCACAATGTTGTAAGTCATTTTAGAGGTAGATTTATTGTAGGATCTACACAGAACAACTAATTTTGACGCTAAACCCTTCTTGCTACTTTGTTGTTCAGTTATTTCCAGACAACCTTCACCATCACATTGTTTACATTTCGCCACAACCTTTTTAAAAGAAGATAAGATGCCCACATCAACAACAACAAATCCACTGCAAACAGCGTCAGTGTACACAAAAAAATTGGAGGCATGCCATGTGGGAGTTTCTTCCCTGAAGAACTGATACATAGGTTACTCTCAATGGTATGGCTTGCTTTGTTTGTGAACTGATTACTACGGAATTTCCTTTTATTGGATTTCTTAATGCATGGCATAGTTCGTATTTATTTCACACTAAAGTACGTACTTTCACAAATATATGTAGCACTTCGGCAACAAACATTCAGTAACACGTGAACAAACTGCTTCAGCGAAGCAAAAGTAAATACTAGCAAAATAATCATTTACAGACACTAGAAACCTGCACTGTTACCAACATATACAATGTATCATACGAATAATCACTGGAAACAGAAAGTTCACAGTTCTTTTCGAAATAATACTGGTTTCTGTAACAGCATTAAAGGGGGCGTGGCGGCATACATGACCATAACTTTAAAATTTGGTATATATAAGTCATTTTTTATTTGAAACCCAATAATGTATATATCAGTGTAATTAGGAAAGGCTATTGAATTTAATAAAGTAAAAAAAAATTCGGTTTTTCCACCATTTATGAGTACCCTGTATCTTTAACATCTCCAATGAAACTGTAAAAGTTGTAGCCCTATAATATTTAATGTCCTTATTCGCTGATTAATGCTTCATTAACTCTAGGTGTTTGCCCAGAAAGAATGAAATATGCCATATATATATATGCTTCTCTATAAAAATGGTGAATCCACAGGTATCAGTAACTACCACCCAGTGTCAATCCTTACATCACTTTCCAAAATTTTTGAGAACTCCAGGATTGTCACAGACCTGTGCAGTAACGGACTACTTAGCCAAGCACAGTTTGGATTTCAAAGTGGTCATGCTACTAAGTCAGCTATTTATATATTTACTGAACACCTAATAAAATCTTGGAATGATAAAACATAAGCAGTGGAGATCAACTGTGACTCACTAAAGGCATTTGCTTGCGTTAGTGATATTGTTCTACCAGAGATATTTTCATGGAAAAAGTAGTTCAACAAATACTTGGTTTAGCTCTTATTTAAAAAAAGTACAGAAAGTTACCTTAGGACCTTCAGCTTTTGTAGTCCTGTCTTCCTCAGCTGCGTGTAATATTACGGTATATTGATAATTTTTACTTGTGGATCGTCTGACAGCTACTGAATAAAACACAATTTTAGTGCCATACGGGTTTCGCCTTTATTTTCTGCAAGGCATCATCAGTGGCCTGGAATATGTACATATGTTTGCTATTTAATTTACATTTTTGTCACTGTACCTATAGGTTATAAACAGTTCTGGTGGTTGGTATTTCCTATTAAGTAGTAATGTTTTGAACTGTACTTACAGATTGCCTGGACAATTTCTTACATATTACGCTCCTGTTGCATTTTTGGTGTTGTTCTTCTTCTTATGAATGCCAATTTGCTGTTTTTCCCCACATTCCACAGCACTATGAACTGAACGCTTGTTTCAATGCAATGTTTTGGTTTCTGTTGCCGAATGTCAAATGTTTTTGCCGAAGATCAAATCTTATTGCCAAACTTTCGAGTGTAATTATTGAAGTATCTCTGATCTGCTCGTGTATGCATTTGTGTGTGTGTGTGTGTGTGTGTGTGTGTGTGTGTTTTCTGGTGTGGCATATATATATAATTTTTTGGTGTGTTGTGTGTGTGTGTGTGTGTGTGTGTTCTGGTGTGGTATATATATATAATTTTTTGGTGTGTTGTGTGTGTGTGTCCAGAAGAAGGGGGGGGAGAGTTTTTTTGTTTTATCTTATCATTTCCTTTATTAAGTGTAGTACGGAGTCTGTGCTGATGTGTGTGTGTTCATTTATCACATGTATAGCACTAAAATTGTGGTTTATTTAGTTGCTGTCAGAAGGTCCATAAGAAAAACTTATCAATATACCGTAATATTACCTTAGGATGTTCGGGTATACAAAGAGAAACGCCACATCTGCATGCGGAGAAAATACAGTGGGAGTCCCATAGCGTTCGATCGTTGGCCAACTGCTTTTCTTGCTTTATGTTAGTTATCTGCCACTTTATTTGAACCAGGAGACAGAATTAGTCTTGTTTGCAGACGGTACAAGATTTGTTGTGGAGCCAAGCAAAGAAGCTTCTACAGAAAATAGTAAATAATGTTTTTGTGTAAGTTACTAGATGGTTTTGCACAAATGGGCTGGCTTTAAAGTTTGATACAACGTACTTTACCCAGTTTTGTAACTCACCTCCTATTAACCTGGTATACGGGAAATAATAAGTAAGGTAGATAATCGTAAGTTCTTAGACATGCATTTTGAAGAAAACTTAAACTGTAAAGACCATACAGTAGACCTACTAAAATGGTTAGTTTCGGCTCCTTTTGCCATAGGAATAATTCCAAATTTTTGGGATGTAGAAGCAAGTAAGTTAACATATTTTGCATATTTTCATTGATTCACGTCTTGTGGGACAATATTTGCGGTGACTCCTCGCTTAGGCAATAGGTACTCATTGCACAAAAGAAAAAAAAATTATGTGTGAAGTTCACACAACAACATCTCACAACTATCCCTTTAAGCAGCAGGGAATATTAACTACAATGTCACAGTACATTTATTCTTACGAAATTTGTTATCAAAAATCCATCTAAGTTTGAAAGTAAGAGAGATATTCACAAATACAATACTAGCATGAAAAGTGATCTGCATAAACCTTTAATAATAGTAACTTTGGCACAAAAGGGCTGAAACATACAGCTGCAAAACTCTTTAGCAGTAAGCCCATGGAAATAAAATATCTGGCAGGTAGCAGAAATGTTTTCGATTGTAAATTAAAGAACTTTTTCTGTAACAACTCCTTCTGTGCCATGGAGGAAATCTTGAATACAAATAATTAGTCATAAAGACATATAAATCGTCAGCAACCAGCCAAATGAATATTATTTTTTATTTAGTTGTATATAAGTGTTTTATTTTCGTCCTGTTGACTCGTTCCAGATCATAACGTTCATCTGAATTTTATCTATGGAACAAGTAACTAACAAACTGCTTATCGTCCACGTTTCACTTCCGTACAAAGCTACACTTCATAAAAAAATACTTTCCCAAGAGATATCCTAACACTTGGGTTAGTATTGGATTTTTCAGAAACTTTTTTCACCATGTGGCCAGTCTGGATTTATCATCTACGTCGGTCCTCGTCAGTTACTTTGTTACCCAAAGTGCAAAACTCATATACTGCTTTTAGTATTTCGTTTCACTAATTCCTTCAGTAGTACTTGATTTAATTCTTCTGCATTTCATTACCCTTGTTCCACATTTGTTGTCAAGACACTATCCATTTCGTTCAACTGCTCTTCCATGTTATTCACGGTTATCGCCAAATTTCAAAGATTTATTTCACATCCCTGAACTTAAATGTCCTCTGCAGTTTGCTGCTCGGTTTCATTCACAGCTTGTACAATATACAGACTGAATAACATCCGGGATAGGTTATAACCCTGTCTTAGTCCCTTGTCTCGTTCCTCGACTCATAAGTAGTTTCTGTTCAAGTCGTAAATAAGCTTCAGTCCTCCTCTTCTATTTCTACTACCTTCCGAATTTCAAAGAATGGCAGTCGAGTCAACACTGTCAGAAGCTTTCTCTAAATTTACGAATGAAACTGACGAAGGTTTTCCTTTCTACAATTTGTCTTCTAACATAAATCGTAGGTTGCCGCTGTCTCGTGTGCTCATACATTTTTCCTGAATCCAAATTGAGCTTCCCCGAAGTCATCTTCTACCAGTTTTTCCATCGTTCTGTAAATAATTCGTGTCAGTATTTTGCAAGCATAACTTAATAATCTGATAGTGCAGCAATATTCTTGACCTCCAACCACCTTTCTTTGGATTTAGAATTCTTACTCCCCTCTTGAAATCTGAGGTATTTAGCTTGTTTCACATACCATTTGGAGTACTTTTATCATGACTGACTTTCCCAATGATCGACAGGAGTCGTTCATTTGCTCAAGAGAGGCTTGTTTTCTCCGCTATTCATTAGAATGATATCTGAAACCATCTTTATGTAGCCTGTCGGAGACAACTGTATTTAAAGGCTAAGCCACAGCCCGATGAGTTGGCGCCAGTAGTTTAGCAGCATGTCAAAAGACCGGTTAGTCACTTCCAGAAGAGCTGTCTAAGACAAAACACTATTTTAGGGCTAACGGAGGAGATGGCTGCAAGTTTACTTTCTGTAAACAGTTGCCATAGCAAGATTAATGGAGACACACGGCGAATATTGCAACCATGACCACCGAACGACCATTGCCAGTCTCCACCTGCATTTATCCGTGGTACCTACATTTATATCAATACTCCGAGAGTCATTCTACGGTGTGCGGCAAAGGTAACATTTTCACGCCTTCTATGTTCCATTAACGAATGATACATGGAAAGATTTCTCGTCGTGCTCGTTTCGCGACGTGTGTGGGAGGAAGTAATGTGTTTCCCAACTCTTCAAGGTGACACACACTAAATTCAGCATTAACCCTCTCAGTGAGGCACAACTCTCTCTTATATAGTCTGCCACTGTAATTTCTTGAGCATCCGCATAACTCTCTCTGAGAAACTACACAATGCAGTGCCGAAACATACCACTCTTCGTTGGACTGTCTGTTTATTCTATTTATCAAATGTAGTTCAAATGGTTCAAATGGCTCTGAGCACTATGGGACTCAACATCTTAGGTCGTAAGTCCCCTAGAACTTAGAACTACTTAAACCTAACTAACCTAAGGACATCACACACACCCATGCCCGAGGCAGGATTCGAACCTGCGACCGTAGCTATCAAATGTAGTAAAAGTCCCAAACCGATTAACAGTATTCATGAATCAGACGACGAAAAAGTCTTTTGTAAGCCACTTCTTTCTAAAATGAATCATGTTTTCTCAATATTAATGTGATCATCCACTATAAGTCGCTTCGCATAGTCACTGCTAGATATTTTACGGTAGTTACTCTTTTCCAGTGACTTGCCGCCTACACCGTAATTGAACAGCAGTGAATCTCTTCAGCTATTTATGTGTATCACGTATGTACAGAGTCAACTGCCAGCCCCTGCTCCAGTTATTGGTTTTCGGTAGGTGTTCATGCAGTTTTCTGTTTTCCGCTAAGAACAACCTTAGTTCTGTTTGCAAGAAAGTCCTGAATCCAATCACATATTTCGTAAGACTCTCGGTACCTTTTTTTTTTTTTTTATATATATATATAGACAGTACGAAGGTGTATCGAATGCCTCGTGGGGGTCAAGCATCACAGTGTCAAACAAGTCTCCTCTGCCTACGGCCTCGTAAATCTCATGGAGGAACAGAGCGAATTGAGTCTCAAAATTTGCGAAGTGCTTATTGATGTTTGAAGAGTTTTTTGGTCTCCAAAAACGTCATACTGCTGGAACATAAAGAATGTTCCATAATCCAACAGATTGAAATCCAATGTACAAGCGTGTTGTTACAAAGGGACTTAAACAATAAACCATATATTATTGTAGCAACGAAGTTACTTTTATTGAATGCTGTATCACACTTTAAACCGGCACAGCTACATTGCCCCATTTTTATAAATAGTTGTGAGGTAACGGATGAGTTGTGGCGCCCTGAAAATATGCTAAGTTCGGAGTTGACATGGCCAGGCGGGGGCCTCTTGGCGGGCCGCTGCACGGCAGCAACCCGTTGGTGCCGAACATTAGCTGAGCATGAGGGGTAGCCCCAGCGCGTGGTCCAGCTTCATGGCTGGAAATTCCATGGTGACGCTGTGTCGATGAAGGAGACACGTCAGGAGAGCCAAAGATGGCGGACTTTGTGAAACCATAATGGCAGACGTTTCACAGTTCATATAGGAATTAATAATAGCCAGAGGAATCATGATAACTCAAAAAGAAACATGTAAGTTGTTATTTGCACGATGATTCTGATGGTGTAATCAGAGTTTCAATATCTTTATTAGTTTAAAATTTAGTATCTGACTGTAAATTATACATGTAACACCCAGCAACAAATTTCCAAAATATAAACGCTTCATTCGGTTTCGTTGATCGATGCGTTTTTAGAACGCTATTAGTGTAAACCTAAATTTGTATAAATTACAGGCATGTAACTTGGGTAGTACAGGAGTTATTGGAGGTCAAAGTGGCTGATTGCTATCGATCGCGTCAGGCCATAAGCACTCCACAGTTACACGAAAAACCGGTAGCAGCATGCTTATAAATATATTTATTCATCTATGTCTTTGTTTATGTCAGATATATGCTATTCATGAAGAAATTCGTGCTTTCTAAAACACAGTAAATAATTGACCGAGACATTAGGCTACTGGCCTACTTTTGCATGCTATTCCTTTGATGTATGTTTATTTGATATGTTTAATTATTTAATAATGTGTGTTAGAGCGTGTTTATGCTCCAGCTGTAGGAATATTTATTTAATTTCAAGTTATTTAAATGTATGGTTCAAATGGCTCTGAGCACTATGGGACTTAACTTCTGAGGTCATCAGTCTCCTAGAACTTAGAACTACTTAAACCTAACTAACCTAAGGACATCACACACATCCATGCCCGAGGCAGGATTCGAACCTGCGACCGTAGCAGCAGCGCGGTTCCAGACTGTAGCGCCTAGAACCGCTCGGCTACGCCGACCGGCTATTTAAATGTAAATCCACTATTTCGAATGTGTTTCATTATGTCTGTGTGGGTTCGTTGGCTTGAAGACATGGCGCGAGCGCTCTAGCCAGTCACAGCGCTCATGAATGGAGAGACTGGATGGAAGCGGGAAGAGAGTTCTGGAGTACGGGACGTGCTGGACGGACGCAGAGTCGCGACAGAGACTTGGGGAGTGTGGAGCGGTTTGCGCGTGGTCACGGCAGATAGAAATACTTCGGAGTGCCGACTTGTGCACTTGTGTGATTTCCGTGGCTTCTACAGTGAAGACATAGTGTGCGTTTAGGAGTGAATATCTCGCGAGCTGTGTTGTTGTTCGTACCTAATTACGTGCAGTAGAAATCTATTGTTTCCCTGTTATTCAACTTATATTTTATTTAATTGCTGGACCATCGACACCAATAAGTGTTTTTTGCAGAAATATACCGCATTTTCAATAGTAATTCTACTATCGTACCCATCATTTAAAGTAGTTAAAATAGTACATGCAGATTTTATTTAATTGCAGTCTTTCATTTATAAATTTCTATATTAATTCGCAATTGCCAAGTGATAGGAACCTTCGACCATTCGATTCATGAGTGTATTCATATTGTATACTGTAGACTCAGCAGTATTTGGCTTGTAATTCGGCAACTACGTATCCCAGCCCCTAGACAACGAAACCAGCCAAAACTTTTAATATTTCAACTCTGAGTCGAAGGTTACGTAGTTGAGGGCCACCACCACACCAACTTTTCATTTCCTTTTTTGAAAGCCCGCATAGTCACCAAGTCTCTCCAAGCAAAGGTCGGAGCATTCTGCCAGTTGTTAACTTCCTCAACGCTGAAAATTCACTCTCTTTCACGGAGCTACTCGAGAACCCCTGTGTGAACGTCGCCATCATTGGAAGATCCCTTCCCCCTACCTTGCCGAAGAGATGGAAATCGGACGGTGCATGGTCTGGATTTGAGGATCAGCATCACCTACGTCTGTGCAGCCGTTTCGCTACGTCTTAACGTGACATTGCATTTGGTCCATATAGGCCAGCATTGCGCGCTCAGTGACTGTGTTTGCAATTTATACGGTTAGACCGCAAGAATCGTACTTAAAAGTTGGAACAATTTTCCCGTTACACACTGTGACGCATCTGTCAGCCATACAGCTCTGTAGGAAACTTGGTACATGTACCCACTTGTGACAAAACGCTAGTCTTGTTGCTCAATGAGCAACTTACTTTCTGAAGACCCTACGTATGCACACCTCTGCGCCACCCTTCCTGCAAACGGAAATGGACCGCGCACAGTCGCTAGCTGCTCTTCGTTACTGCAGCGACCAATGATAGACTGCTGCTGCGAGGGGACCAAGTTCTTCCGTAATCTCTGTAGAGACTCACAGGTATCTCAACCAGTCGAGATGCCTTTGCACTGTTGACCAATCACTGCTATCATTTGCCTAAATACTTCCCATTTCAGCATTCTTGCAACCACTAAACCGGAAAACAATATCAGGGAGACTAAAACCCATGTTATGGGATTCTCTGTCACTTAAAGAGAAAAACTTGGCCAAGTGCGAGTAGCAGTAGCGCTGGGAGCATTCCGTACAAACTTAAGTATATCGACAATTCATCCAATCCGGGGATCCAGAAAAACGACCATGTTTGCCTGTTATCGACACTGAAACTGGCGTAATGTTGGTTCCGCAATTACAAGACTTTTGAGAATTTTTTAAGTTTGAAATCGAATATCAAAGGGCAAAGAAATACTGTTTCGTGTGATATCGTTAAAAATAGGCAATTTTCGGATTTTTTTCGTTTACTTTTATAGTGAAAGATTTCTGCTCGCCAAACTTCACGATTCTAGGTAATTGGGAAGTGCACTATAGGTTTTGATGAGTGAGTTTGCCCTTATCAAAATATACGACATAAATGGGAGTATCTTTTCATTGCGTTTACTTAGACGCTTAAGTGTTTTTGCACCGCCGGGGATCATGAACCTTAGTATGTGACAAATTTCAACTTGAAACGTGTATCCTATCTTGAGGAAAAGGGGTTGTGACTGACGGACGGACAGAAAGTTTTACAACAAATGACAACGTTCTTTTCGTGTTATATCATTACAAATTATCAGTTTTCGGTTTTTTTCCTTTAGTTGTGCTCGGAAACCTCGATTCTTGCCAAATTTCATGATTCTAGGTCAACGGTAAGCACCCTAAAGGTTTTGATGAGTGAGTTTCTGAGTATCGAAATATGACATTGCATTGAAGTAGAAGCTTCAGTTTCTTACACCGAAAAGGGACGATAGACTTTCGTATGTGACAAGGATTTCCACTTTATACGTCTACCCGTTTGTGAGAAAAAGGGTTTTTAGCAGTTGAACACACAGACAGACGGACGGATAACAAAGCGATCCTGTAAGGGTTCTGTTTTGCTGATTGATTTACGGAACCCTAAAAAAGTGTAGTAGCTTTTGACTAACACTTTCTCATCTGAAGCGGTTTCGTTTGGCACTTGAAAAAATTGGGGAAATACTTTTCCGCATTGCGTATAGGAAAGTTCTATGACATCTTTGTCGCCTGTATTGTTGGTGCGTGACACCTGTGCTCTTTCCCTGTTATTCATCATAATTTTCTGCTCAGAATAATCTGCAGTAAATTGTGGTCAGCAGTGGAGCTAATTCAGCTGCAAATTTCGCATCCTCAACCGACAGTTTTCAGACGCGAGTCGTCGCAACTCCGGCAACATCAATTAGCACAGGTCGACCGCCTCATCGACGCTAGTTCCGCATGGCTACCCGCTCGTAGTACTGCGAAGCAGAAATTGTGTTATATACTAATTCTGGCAGCTCGGCGCGAGGACGCTAGCGAGGTAGAAACTGCTTCACGTGGCTTTTCCCCTCGACAGGACAAGACTCACTGCCAGAGCGCGATAACTCTCCGAATCGAGGGGAAGTAATTCATTTGCTTGCGAATGGTCTAAATAAGCGGTAGACTGAGAATGGCAAAAGAGGTAAGTGCTGTAATTTGCGTATAAAAAAGTTTCCTCTGGAAATTTTTTTGCAGCTGGGTTTCGGCGTCGTAGAATTTTCTGGCTGCTGAGAAGCGGGAATAAACGTCGTTGAAGCGACAGGCACCAGCCATTCCGGGGCGGTCTGCGTGGAATTAGCTTCGTCTCGGCTGCCTCCTTAGCCGACTAGCGCGTACTCGCTGTAAAAATGTCGGGTGTTTTCAAAGTGTTTCCAGAGAAATAATGAGTAACGGTTCCAGTAAATCCAATGAATGTCGAAATTTGCATTGTCAGAAAAGCTGTTAAATTTGAACAATTGATTTCCCACGGTTGTAACTGGTCTCTCGTACGTGACTTTCGTCGTCAGAAACGAACTTGGTAGCCTACAAAGTTTTCGGTGGTGCATGGCGATATTTGAACTCGAAAAGACCTCCAGCGGATATAACTAACAGTTTCAAACGCCTGCCACTGTCGCAAGCATTAGCAGATCTCTCACACCATGTCTTGTGACAGAGTTTCGTGCCGTAGTTTATTTCTTCCATTAATATTTCGGCCGCACACCTTGAGCCTAGCTTTCGAATGGGTAAAAATACTGAAGGATTGTATATAACACTTTGTTTATCTGTAATTTTCATTATAATTTTAGGTCTGCTCTACAGATCCACCAGAGGGTGTAAACAGTAATTACTACGAAACTAACTGACGAGTATATGATACCGAATGCTTTACGACTATCATTGTTTTGTTTTCGTCGAACGTAGTAGGGACCATGTTAACAGTCGTCCATTTGTTGTCCGTCGATGGGCACAGCACGAAATTATTCTTTCGATGTAGACTTCTTTAATCATCTTCAAATATCTTTAACACTGCCTCCTGCAGTTTTTTCCACGTTGTCG